>NC_140583.1:964990023-965590023 GCF_964204655.1 Triturus cristatus | reverse complement strand
TGGCAAACAGATCCACCCGAGGAGTTCCCCACGTCCGAAAGACGTGACGAACTACCCCCGGATGGAGCCTCCACTCGTGGTCGGCAGAGAACTGCCGACTGAGACTGTCCGCACGAACATTCAGCACCCCGGCCAGATGATTTGCCATCAGACAAATCCGATGGTCCTGAGCCCAGGACCATAGACGCAGGGCCTCTCTGCACAGACAAAGAGACCCCACCCCTCCCTGCTTGTTTATATACCACATCGCGGTAGTGTTGTCCGTCAGAACCTGAACAGACTGACCGCGAAGGGAAGGGAGGAAGGCCTTGAGCGCCAAGCGTATCGCCCGTAACTCCAGAAGGTTGATGTGAAGCAACCTTTCCTCTGGAGACCAAAGACCCTTGATCTCCAGATGCCCCAGATGAGCACCCCACCCTAAGGTGGATGCATCCGTTATCACCGTGGCCACCGATGGAGGTAGATGGAAGGGCTTCCCTTGGGACAGATTGCCCTCCACGCTCCACCAAGACATCTCCGCTGCAGCTTCTCTGGAGATCCTCACAGACTCCCTGAGATCTCCCTTGTGCTGATACCACTGCTTGCGGAGGCACCACTGGAGCGCCCTCATGTGCCAGCGTGCATGGTTGACCAACAGTATGCAGGAAGCGAACAGACCGAGCAGGCGAAGGACCTTCAGAACTGGAACAACCGCTCCGCTGAAAAACAAAGGAATCATTTCCTGTATGTCGAGAATCCTTTGAGGAGGAGGGAATGCTCGACACACAGTAGTGTCCAGTACCGCACCTATGAACAGGTTGCGCTGAGAGGGCACCAGGTGAGATTTGGGCACGTTGATCGAAAAACCCAATCTGTACAACAGCCGAGTTGTATCCTGCAGATGACACAGCACCTTCTCCGACGACTCCGCCTTGATCAGCCAGTCGTCCAAATAAGGGAAAACCGAAATTCCCGATCTTCTGAGATGGGCTGCCACCACTGCCATCACCTTTGTGAAGACTCGAGGTGCCGAAGTAAGACCAAACGGAAGGACCGCAAACTGATAATGTTGCGACCCTACCGTGAAACGGAGATACTTCCTGTGCGACTTCAGGATGGGGATGTGAAAATACGCATCCTGCAAGTCGAGCGACACCATCCAGTCCTCCTGATTCAGCGCCTGAAGAACCTGCGCAAGGGTGAGCATCTTGAACTTCTCCTGTTTCAGGTAAAAGTTCAGGATTCTGAGGTCTAGAATCGGACGCAATCTGCCGTCCTTCTTCGGGATCAGAAAATACCGGGAGTAGCATCCCTGACCCCTCTCCTGCTCCGGAACCACCTCTATCGCCCCTTTCTGAAACAACTTCAGGACTTCTTCCTGCAGGAGAAGACGGTGGTCCTCCGAGCAAGCACCTTGGCAAGGAGGGTAAACTGGAGGGAATTCCCGAAAGGGAAGGGCGTACCCATTTTCTACAAGATCCAGAACCCAAAGGTCTGTAGTAACCGATTCCCAATCTTGTAGAAAATGGGTAAGCCGGCCCCCCACAGGACCAGCATGATCCGGAATGTCGAATCTAGGGCTGTTTTGCGGTGGTGGGAGGGGCTGAGGAAGAGGAAGAGGAGGAGGAGAGTTGACGGCCACGTGAGCGACCCCTAAGCCTTCCTCTATATACCTTGGAGCTTTGCTGCTGCTGCTGCTGCTGCTGGGCTGGTCTATAAGAACGAAAACTCGCCCTTCCAAAACCTCTGTACCTCTTGAAAGTACCTCTCGGCTGGGATTGAAGGCCCAACGACCTAGCCGTAGCCTTACTTTCTTTGAAGCGCTCGAGAGCAGCATCAGCCTTCTTCCCAAACAGACCAGACCCATCAAAAGGTAAGTCCAACAAGGTCGACTGGACATCCGAAGAAAATTCGGAGGACTTAAGCCATGCTCCCCTCCTGGTGGCAACTGAAGACCCCATGACCCTGGCAACTGAGTCTGCTGTATCCAAGCCACTCTGTATAACCTGGCGAGCAGCCGCCTGGGCATCCGACAGTACTTCACTGAAGCCTGCCCTATCCACCTCCGACAGCTTCGGTGCCAACTTTTTAGCTGAATCCATAAGCGCATGGATATAGCGCCCCAATAAACAAGTCGCATTAGAAGACTTTAATGCCATACTGGCTGAAGAAAAGACTTTCTTGGCCGATTAGTCCACCTTCTTGGCCTCTCTGTCCCCTGGGACCTGAGGAAACGCACCTTTTGAACGTCCAGAACAAGCAGCCTGAACGACCAGACTTTCAGGTGAAGGGTGTGATGACAAAAACTCAGGATCCCCCGGAGCCACCCTATATCTCCTTGCAACCACCTTGGACACCGCAGGAGCCGAAAAAGGCTTGCGCCACACATCCAACACAGGCTCCAATATTGCTTCATTAAAAGGCAACAGCGGCTCTGACACCGCAGTTGGAGAGTGCAACACCTCAGTCAAGATATTAGACTTGAACTCAACAGATGGCAATTGAAGGTCCAACAACTCTGCAGCCTTTCTTATCACAGCATGATAAGGAGCCGCGTCTTTAGAAGGTTCATCTGAAGGAGGAGTGATCTCCCACTCCGGAGACAAATCCAACCCACTTGCCTCCTTCAATTCGTCAAACACCTCATCGGATTCGACCAATTCTCCCTCTTCAGCCTCATCCATAAGATAGCTCCTCTCCTCCAGCACTCTCTGCGCCTCTCTCCTGGAACGGATCCGCACCTGCGGCGTCGGCGGCGCCGTGATCGAATCAGACGGCGCCGGCAGAGGCGTCGAACGCGGATCAGCTGGAGCAGCCGGCGTCGAACGAGGTCGAGTCGGCGCCGGTGAAGAGGGAAGCGGCGTCGATGTTTTCGGCGCCGGCATCTGCCAAGACGGCGTCGCTGGGAAGAAAGGCATAAACGGTGCTTGAGGATAAACCTGCGGCACTCCCAGATTAAAAGCCATCGGACCCATCGGACCCATAGGTGCACCAGAGGAATACATGGCCCGTGAGAACACCCCATACATCGCATTGAGATACTGCGAGGGGTCCTGACCTGGATTAGGGAAAGCTGGATACTGGTCAGGTAACACCGGACTCGGGCCTGCCGGCGCCGACGGTGGAACTTGCGGCGTCACAGACTCACCCGGAGCCTGATCATCCTCATCCTGGGCCGGAGTCGGAGACGGAGCCGAAGGACCTGCAGGACCTGGAGAAGCCATCGGCGCCGGAGAGGACGCCGGCACCGGCGAATCAGCCGGAGCCGGAGAAAACACAGGAGAAGATGGAACAGGAGGCGAAGCCGGAACAGGAGAAGGAGACACTGACTCCCTTCGACGCCGAGCAGGCGATTTAGACTTCGACGTCGAGGCCTTGTGATGAGACGAATGCCTCCTTTTCTTCTTATGCTTCTTGCTCTTTGAAGCATGTCCCGACGTCGACTTGGAAGCCGACCTCGACCTCGACCTCGACCTGGATCTTCTTCTACCTCTTTTCTCCTTTCTCTTCATCCGGGCGATAAAGAGCTTTGCCTCTCTTTCCTTAAGAGCCTTTGAGCTCATCTTCCTGCAACACGAACATCCTTCAACATCGTGGTCCGATGACAAACACCAAACGCAGTCGTCATGCGGGTCAGTGATGGACATGTGTTTGCCACATTCATGGCAAGGCTTGAAACCAGACTTCCTTGCCGACATTCTCGAAGAAAGACAGAGAAACTTCGGAATAAACACAAAGTAACAGGTAAAGCTACCAGTAACGATTCCCGAAATCCGTTGGCGTCGTCGGCGCGGAAAAAAGGGAACTGACGTCATCACGCCGAGGAGGTCTTCTTATGGAGCCGGTGACGTCAGTGGAGTCGCGAGCGGAGCCGTGTCTCTGTGACGTCATCTTCGACCCCATCGGCGTGGACTGCTACAAAAGTTTCCGAATGTTGCTGGCGCAGGGGATATTCACAAGGTGAGGAATCCACTGGCAGATGTATCCATCAGAAAGATGGTTACAAAGCTCGCTCCTGCAAGGGAATCCCCAAACGTGCACGCGTTGCCATTGAAAGCAATGCAATGCGTGCACGTTTTTGGCCTAAAAACCGAATTGATTACAAGAGGTCGCCTCCTATGCAGCGCATGTGCGCTGAGTAGGCGAGACCTAAAAACCACTTACATGGAACGAAAACAACAGATGCCATCATGGAGACTTGCTCCACCTTACTGGCGCCAACCCATGCTAAGCCACTCGGGATAGAGGCCTGGGAGGCCTTTGCCAGCAATCTAAACACAAAACTCCCTTATAGCACCCCCAGTCAAAGTATCCGGGAGCACTGGCGCAGCCTGGATCACACATAACCAAAGTATAAAAAAAAAAGAAAACGAAATAAACACTCAAGATCAAGGCACTCCCAGGGCTTACAACTAACTCAGCACTCACTTGTAAAAACTGCAAAAATTAAGAGACTTCAAAAAGAAAATCAGGGAGGCCAAGCAAACATTTGAAGAGCAAATTTGGTTGAAAATGCTCCATGCCAGCCAGCAAAGAAAATCAAACTTTTTCTGGGTGAATAGTAACATCTTACTAAATGGTAAAAAATGAAACTTTAACTCAGATATAACAGAAGATACCTGGAGTGTCCACATAGCAACCACATATAACAAGGTGTCTCACTCCAGTGCAGCAACCATCAACGAGACACCGAATATGACCCAGTTGGGGTCTATCCGAGAACAAGCCTCAAGGCCCCATCACTCAAAAACAAATTGAAAACAGTTATCAAAATTTGCCAACCAACAACAACAAATCCCCGTAAGACCAGAGATAGTCACTCAGAAGACAACGTACAGCCGGGAGCAAATGCAACATCAAGGATCGACCCAAAGCAGGATCATCCACAGATCACGCAAAAGCAGGTATTGAATGCCATAAAACAACAACTAAGATCCGATGGGGCCCTGCCTTATTCAAAAAAATCCAGCTTTTTGGTACACACACCTAACCCCCGTTCACATATGCCGTGGAGACATGTATCATCTCATATACAAAACAGGGGTGTGTTCAGACCCAACCAACTATAGACTAATAGCATATATCGATGTTGAGGCCAAGATATACGCTTCAAACCTGTTGACTGACCTAGAGGATTGGGTCAACGGCATAAACTTAATCCCTAAAACACCAAAAGGATTCTGCGCAGGGATGAGCACCCTAACGAATCTATCAGCAGTTATGTTCCTGGCCGACCAAGCGATATATCTAGCTTCCTGCATGCGTGCTTTGTAGACCTTAAAGCCGCTTTCGATAAGGTTCCCAGAACCAAGCTATGGGCAAAAATGAAATCTTTGGGAGCTCCTGCAAAGTTGCTTGAAGCGATCATCAACCTATACTCAAGAACGTGGGTCCAAATAAAATTGGGGGGATGGTCGAAGTCTAACCAACAAAATCTTAACCTCCAATGGCTTAAAACGGGTGCATCTTGGCCCCCTGCCTATTTAACATCTATACTGTGGATCTAGATAAACCTCTCTCGGCCTACTTCAAGGAGACCCCCCCGAAATTGGGTAATGCCACAATAGCAAGCCTGCAATATGCTGACGACATTGTTCTGCTCAGCAAAACGGCTCGAGGCCCACAGCGGCTGGATCACCCAGCGAGTAGAAAAAACATCCATCGGTTAACTAGACATTATCTTTCAAAAACCAAAGCTTATGGGCTATTCACGTCCTCACAAAACACAACCCAAACTCACCTGGTCGGCAAACAGTACTATCTTGGACCAGGTGGAAACATACAAATACCTGGGGGCACTATTAGATCGGCATCAACTACAAGCAATACCTGGCACTACGGAAAGCTAAAGCAAAACAGCTTCTATTCGCATTTAAAACCTTGAAGAAAGAAACTTAGCGACTGCTTAACAAACCACTTGTTAAAGGTCGTCGCAGCAAAATTCTGGCCTTCAATCTCGTATTGATCGGAACTGCTAAACACAAACTACTCATCAGCCTTAAATACTGCACAATCTAGTCTCCTTAAGAAACTATTTTCAATTCCACGCCACATATCTCAAGCCCAGATAAGACTGGAATTTGGTTTAAAAAAAACAGATACTGACAATACAGGGGGCCCTCGTCAAATATTACTGGAGAATGAGGGAAGCAGAGGAAAACTCTGTAGCCCATTACTGCTGGCTGGAGGTTGAAAAACAACCCAGGTCGAATAAGTCAGTAGACTTCATTTTAAAGCAATCACTCTCGTCTTTAAAGTTGGAGGATGCTTGGCTCACAATACCAGCCTACCCAGCCATCAAACGGCAATCCCAGCTAATAGATAAAGCATCTTTGAATCATAAAATCCACGCGAAGGTGGTGATGCCAACATATATAACTCTAAAACCCCAACCATTTCTGTTGGAATACTTTTCAAGATCAAAAAAGATTAACCTGATATTACTGAGGCTCAGAGTTTATCCATCTAAAGACCTTACCCCAAAATGGAAACGGTCCTGGCCCACATTGAAATGCCACCTTTGCGGGTATGGAAACGAGTCACTTCTCCATCTATGCACTTGTCTTATGCTACTAAACCGTGGGGAAATGCTTTTACGGCCAACACTGAATCAAGAACAAATAAGGACTTGTAGATCTGCCATTATAAAATGCCTAGGGGGCTCGACAGTCCAACTGGCATGCAAGGCGATAACGTTTTTGAACTTAGCGGCAAAAGACGAGTGACAGATTAATTAAACATGCCTTCTCCGAATTAATTTCAAATCCCACAGTTAACATCACCATTGCAGCAGCACTATATTCCTAAACTAGGTTCATGAATTATGGGTTTGGACAGCCTAGTTTTAACATCAGTTTTAGTACACATTTTAACGAGTTTAATGCAATTTCATATTCAAATTAGTACTAATGTTCAATGATTTTTAAGTATTTTGTGGGTTAATTGTATCGCGCAATTATGATTTTAAATGAATTTGAATAGTAGTATTTCTTCAGTGGCAAGCATGCGCTTTGGATACAAACCTCACCCCCAAGGAACACACTGCCAAGAAATCAACAACAATTTGGAAACCGCTCTATCTTATTAAGAGTGAAACACTTTCTCCAAGAAATCAACTTAAGATCTGCAGTACTTTCACATCTGGGTGGTGAAAACACCCTCCTCTATGATCTCCCATTACTTCATAAGGAAATCCTACCCGCTGCAGTACTCATCATCCAGGGTCTGGAGAAATATGATCAAATCACTCCAACCTAATGGAGCTCTACTGACTCAACTTGCTGGTGTACACCGTCTTAAAAACAAACTGCATCATCATTAACAAACCCATCCACTTTCAAGCATCCCATGCCTAACTGACTAACTCACCATCTCTGGTGGATCCTAGCATATCTGCAACCAGGTCACAATCAGACTAGAGATTAAAAGGTGCTAAAAATAAAATAAACGAAACAGATCTTTTCTGTGTATGCACCCAGAATGTGGAGCAACCTCTCATTAGCGACCAGGATCGCCACAATCCTCCAATTTAGGAAAGATTTGATGGTGTACCTTTTCAAAGAACACTGAACACAGAAACAGTACACTTCTGCTCCCAGAAAGCATCTACCTCTCGAAACATTCTTTGACTGTATCTTTGCCTTTGACCCTGTACAACGCTACACTGTGTTTTGGCAGGTTTGCTTTCGGTTGCAAATGACACAAGCATAAATTGGGAGGGAAGGATTGAGAAGCCTGTGAATCCAAAATTGCATTGAGAAGGTCTAAATCTTTTGTTGGCATCAAGTGTAACTGACATATTTATACTGAAACCCAATTTCTGCAGCAAGTGAATGTCTGCTTGGTCTCATGCTGTTGTTCTATCTTCCCCTTCATTGGCTGGTTGTCCAAGTCTAGGGAGACATGTATGAACGAACAGTGTAGATGTGCTGCCGCCAATGACAGACTTTTGGTATTGGCTCTTGGGGCAGACTTGACGCTAAACAGTTGAAAGTAAACAGTGTGTCACTCACCACAAATCTCAGTGACTATCATTGAACAGATGCACCGTGAAAGAGGCTTCTTTGAGGTCTAGAGTTGTCAGTAAGTCAACCTCCTTTAGTAGCCATTTATCCTGCAGATTTTTGTTCTTGAAGTGGAGGTTTCTCATATAATGGCTGAGCATTCTGAAATCTTCAATTTGTCAGTGCCCTATGTCCTGAAGAGGAGTCTACCTCCCACTTTCTACTAATGGAACTTCCCATCTAAAATCCAATTGAGGGGCAAGATGGCGGCCGACAAGTCGGCCGGGTGAGTCTGCTTTCTCTTCTCCGGTGATGCAGTGGCAGGTCTAAACTGTTTTACGAAGAAGACCGGTGGATTTTGAAGGAGGTGCTCGCTGTCCCGAAGCTGTAGATGCGCTGGAGAGCTTTTTCGCTTGGAGGCTGGAGAGACCACGGAGGCTTATCTCTCCCTTATCTTGTTGGTGGCGAGCCGCGGTGTGTGAGCGTCTGGCCAATGATGGCCTCGAAGGGGGTCTCACGAGCTCAGCGGGGCAAAGGCACTGTGTTGATGGCCGGGACTCCAGTCAAAACTAGAAACACTACGGCTACGGCTGCGGCGGGAGCAAAGACAACAAGTAAGCAAACTCTCAAGAGTACCAGCTCTATGGCCCGAAAGGGTTAGCTAACGCAGACCCCTTCAGCCCTGGACACGGACTCTAATATAGCACCGCTTGGGGGTTCAGCAAGGATACAGGCAAGCATCCAAAGTATATCTGCAATCGTACCTGCAATCTTTTCACGGGTTCCGAGGAAAGGACCGGCTCCTGAGCTAGCGGTCGCACCTGTGGAAGGCAGCAGAAGAGCGAGCAGTGAGGTGGATGCTGACTCTGACGGCGCCGTTGGTGAGTCCACTGTTCTCCCTTTGGCTCGGTTGATCTCTGTGCCTGCTGGGGGTCCCCAGGCTCCGGATGAGGTTTTGGATTCGGGTTCGGATCTCCCGCGCACTGAAATTGCTCTGGAAAGCCTCAGCGAGCATTTGCTTAAACAATGCATTGTGGGAACTGTAGGCCTTCTTGATAAACCTATTGAGCCAAGGGAGTCACAGACTGTATCGGGACTATCCCTGCAAGAGCCGATGTCTCTAACAGCTACGGAACATAATATTGAAGTGGGCATAAACAGGGCGGCTAGTAGGGTACATGAGAACTTGGAGGCCCCCAATAATTTGGATATCCCGGATAAAGTCTCTAACACTGATGACTTTTTTTCACTGTCTGAGCACTCTTCTGTCGAGAGCCTAGCTAAAGAATGGCTCGAAGACTCTAATCCAGATGATAATGAAGGGAACTCAGATATATCGGGCTTTGCTACGACTGAGAAAAGGGCTGTGCGCAATAAGAGCAGTCTTATGCTGGCCAGACAACAGGGATCTGACGCCTCACTGTCATGGGACTATCAGAACTCTCCAGATATAGATACTCTTCCTACTAACATGGTCGGGACTATTCCTGTAGAGAAAGATCTAAGCTCGGGGGAGATTACACTCACCACCATTTATGATCTTATAATGGCCCATAGAGCTGAAACTCAGGCAGAGAGCAATCGGTCTCAGAGTGCATGCAAGCGGCTACAAAATGCAATACGAAGAATATCTAAGTCTTGTGCTGATATTGTAACACGGGTGGTTGAGACCAAAACTAGGATCTCAACTTTAGAAGACGACTTAGTAGCACAGAAAGAAGTAACAGCGTCATTGCGGTCTCAGAGAGATGATATGTAATGGAAATTTATTGATTTAGAGAATAGGGCTAGACGCAATAATCTCAGCATTTTAGGGGTCCCGGAGGGAAGTGAAGGTTCTGATGTAAGGAAGTTTGTCATCGAGTTATTGAGTGAGGCTTTTCCGGGACTGGGTGAGTGGGATTGGCAAAAGGAGGTGTTGAGGGCACACCGTTTCCCATTTAATCAAAAGAAGGGAAGGGGGCAGAAAGAGGTTATACCACGTGCTATTCTTATCTCACTTAATAATTTTCTAGCAAGAGAGGCTCTATATGACCTGGCACGCCCTAAAAAAAAAGCACATGGGAAGGGCTGCGAATTTTTAGTAAGACCGGATTTCTGCCAGGCCACGGTCGAGACCCGCTGGAGAATGCGTCAGCTGATCCCACAATTGCAGGCTAAGGGGGCACAAATCTTTCTTCAAAATCCGGCTAGGTTAAAAGTAATTTTTAAAGGTCATACACAGGTCTTTTTTTCTGAAGTAAAAGCGAATTAATTTCTACAAACCATGTGCACCTAATGGTGTCTCCAATTATGGGGTTTTAAGGACTAATCTTAGTTCCTTGGTATTTTGTCATTTCTGGTTTGCTTTAAGTTAGGTATGACCTTTTTTTCTATTGAGGCTTGCACTGCATCGGGGAGGAGGTTCATGGGAGAGATCGACTCTACATCAAAGGGGGCATATGTCCCTAAGCTCCATGGGCTGGGTGGAGGGGGTGAGGGTGTGGGGGGTGTTGAGGGGGGGTTGTGCAGAGGGGTGGAGAGGTGGGTGGTGGTGTTGGTGGAGGGGGGCGAAAAAGAAAAATCCAACTACAAACTTTAGCATTTTTGAACGCTACAACCATCGGACATTTCTCAACCCAGCTATATGTGTTTTCTGATCCTTCCTTACTCTTTCTTTTCTCCTTGATTTTTTTTTTCCTTTCTCTTTTTTCGTGTACAGATCACAAATGTATTAGTTCCTTGTCCAGGATTGATCAGCTGTGCTCCTATATATGTTTATGTTCTAATGGCTAGGGGTATAAAAAATGTATATTACTAAATGAGGAAATTAACTTTTTGTACCCTCAACATTTCTGGGCTAAAGAACAAGTTACTTACCTTCGGTAACGCTTTTTCTGGTGGATACAGTATCTGCCTGTGGATTCCTCACCTTGTGAATATCCCCTGCGTCAGCATTCCACGGAACTTTTCTTTCCCAGCACTCCATGTCGACGTGGGCGACGTCATAATGCATCGGCTCGGCTCGCGACTCCGTACGACGTCACCGGAGCCATAAGAAGCCCACGTCAGCGTGATGACGTCAGTTCCACCCATTTTTTCCGAGCCTTCGAGGCGAACAGTTGAACCAACGACAACTCAAAGTATACACAGTATACAGTATACCAACACATATACACAGTATATAAAGGAAAAGGATGCTAAATAAACAAGCATTTCCAACAAATGTACAAGCATTCCACACAAGACTTATTTCATGGTATACAAAGGTGGACAACGGGGAGGCGGGTGGGCCAGTGAGGAATCCACAGGCAGATACTGTATCCACCAGAAAAAGCAAAGGTAAGTAACTTGTTCTTCTGATGGATACATCTGCCAGTGGATTCCTCACCTTGTGAATAGATTCCCACAGCAATCCCCACTCCCGGAGGAGGGTGTCCACCTTCCTATACCAGAAAGTCTTGCAACACAGAGCGCGCGAAGTGGCCCTCCCTCCTCATCTCAGAGTCCAAGCAATAATGCTTTGCGAAAGTATGGAGGGAGGCCCAAGTCGCGGCTTTACAAATATCTGCCACAGGAACACCCCCGGGCCAAAGCAGATGTAGATGATTTTGCTCTAGTCGAATGAGCTCTAATGCCCTCAGGAGGAGTCTTACCAGCCAGGGCGTAGCAGATCTTGATGGCAAGGATGATCCATCTCGATAGCGTGCGCTTGTGCACCGCTTTACCCTTCGAATGACCAACGTAGCCAATGAAGAGTTGATCATCTAGACGAAAGTCTTTAGTTCTGTCCAGATAAAAACTCACAGCCCTCTTCGGGTCCAGGCGATGGAGTCTTTCCTCCTCTTTGGAAGGATGAGGAGGTGGATAAAAAACAAGGAGAGTATTAAGACTGCCCCAAATGGAACGGAGTAACAACTTTTGGCAGGAAGGCAGCCCTGGTCCTCAGAACCATCCTTTCAGCATGTAATGTAAGAAAAGGGGGTCTAGAACTAAGAGCTTGGAGCTCACTCACCCTCCTTGCCGAGGTTATGGCTACAAGAAAAACCACCTTAAAGGAAAACAGCCTCAACGGACAGCTATGTAGAGGCTCAAAAGGGGACCCCATCAGAAAGGTTAAAACAAGATTAAGGTCCCACTGAGGCATTACAAAAGGAGTGGGAGGAAACATGTTTGTAAGGCCCTTAAAAAACCTCAGCACAACCGGAGATTTAAATGGCGACGGTTGATCAGGAAGGCATAGAAAAGCCGATAAGACCGAAAGATAGCCCTTGACCGTGGCCACAGCACAGCCCTGCTGAGCCAAGAAAAGAGCAAACTGGAGCACATCAGAAAGATGGGCTTTTAAAGGGTCAATGGATCTCTCTCCACACCATTTAACAAACTTGGACCACCTGTAGGAGTAAATGGACTTGGTGGAGTGTCGCCTGGCCGATAAAATAACGTCCACCACATCAGGTGGGAGAGAGAAAGAACTCAGGTTGCCCCGTTCAATCTCCAGGAATGAAGGTGTAAGCTCTGGAGGTGGGGGTGTAGAACCTGCCCCTCCGACTGCGAGAGGAGGTCTGCCCTCAGAGGGAGACGGAGCGGAGGGCACGAGGAGAGGTGGAGAAGATCTGTATACCACACCCTTCTTGGCCAATCCGGGGCGATCAATATAACTTGGGCCCGGTCTTGGCGAATCTTCCTCCGAACCCGAGGAATCAAGGGTATTGGAGGAAACGCGTAAAGGAGTCATGAGCTCCAACTCAACTGAAACGCGTCCCCCAACGCCCCCTGCATCGGAAACTGGAGACTGCAGAATGACAGGCAGGGCGCGTTCTCGCGTGTGGCGAACAGGTCCACCCGAGGGGTTCCCCACGTCCGAAAGACGTGACGAACCACCTCTGGATGGAGCCTCCACTCGTGATCGGCGGAGAACTGCCGACTGAGACTGTCCGCACGTACGTTCAGCACCCCGGCCAGATGATTTGCCATCAGACAAATCTGATGGTCCTGAGCCCAGGACCAGAGACGCAGAGCCTCCCTGCAGAGACAACGCGACCCCACTCCTCCCTGCTTGTTGACATACCACATCGCGGTAGTGTTGTCCGTCAGGACTTGAACTGACTGACCGCGAAGGGAAGGGAGGAAGGCCTTGGGCGCCAAACAAATCGCCCGCAATTCCAGAAGGTTGATGTGAAGCAACCTCTCCTCTGGAGACCAAAGACCCTTGATCTCCAGATCCCCCAGATGAGCACCCCACCCTAGGGTGGATGCATCCGTTATCACTGTGGCCACAGATGGAGGAAGATGGAAGGGCTTTCCTTGGGACAGATTGCCCTCCACGCTCCACCAAGACAGATCCGCTGCAGCTTCTCCGGAGATCCTGATCGACTCCCTGAGATCTCCGTTGTGCTGATACCACTGCCTGCGGAGGCACCACTGGAGCGCCCTCATGTGCCAGCGTGCATGGTTGACCAACAGAATGCAGGAGGCGAACAGACCGAGCAGGCGAAGGACCTTCAGAACTGGAACAACCGCTCCATTGTGGAATAAAGGGACCATTTCCTGAATGTCGAGAATCCTTTGAGGAGGAGGGAATGCTCGACACACAGTAGTGTCCAGTACCGCCCCTATAAACAGGCTGCGTTGAGAGGGCACCAGGTGAGATTTGGGCACATTGATCGAAAAACCCAAGTCGAATAACAGCTGAGATGTTACCTGCAGATGATGCTGCACCATCTCTGGGGACTCTGCCTTCAGAAGCCAGTCGTCCAGGTAAGGGAATACCGGAATCCCC
Organism: Triturus cristatus; assembly: GCF_964204655.1. Classification (NCBI taxonomy): domain Eukaryota; kingdom Metazoa; phylum Chordata; class Amphibia; order Caudata; family Salamandridae; genus Triturus; species Triturus cristatus. The sequence continues at coordinate 965,576,280 of NC_140583.1, read as the reverse complement.
GACCTCCTGAGATGAGCAGCCACCACTGCCATCACCTTTGTGAAGACTCGAGGTGCGGTAGTAAGACCAAACGGAAGGACCGCAAACTGGTAGTGTTGCGACCCAACCGTAAACCGGAGATACTTCCTGTGCGACTTCAGGATTGGGACATGAAAATACGCATCCTGCAAGTCGATCGACACCATCCAGTCTCCTTGCTGCAACGCCTGAAGAACCTGCGCAAGGGTCAGCATCTTGAACTTCTCCTGTCTCAGGTAGAAGTTCAAGACTCTGAGGTCCAGAATCGGACGCAATCTGCCATCCTTTTTGGGAATCAGAAAATACCGGGAGTAGCATCCTTGACCCCTTTCCTGCTCCCGAACCACCTCTATTGCACCCTTCTGAAGCAAGGCTAGAACCTCTTTCTGCAGGAGAAGCAGATGGTCTTCCGAGCAATAACCTTGGCAAGGAGGGTAAGGGGGAGGAAACTCCCGAAAGGGAAGGGCGTACCCAGTCTCTACGAGGTTCAAAACCCAAAGGTCTGTTGTAATAGATTTCCAACCCCGTAGAAAGTAGGACACCCGACCCCCCACAGGATTTACATGATCCGGGATGGGGGATCTAGGGCTGCTTCCCTGAAGCCTCATTGGGAGCAGAGGAGGAGGACGAAGAAGAGGGGTTGCGTCCAGAACCTCTCCGACCCCTTTGCCTCCCTCTATAGGACCTATAGAGGGGATTCTGTTGCTGCTGCTGCTGCTGAGGCTGTCGGAAGGAGCAAAAGGATGATCTTCCGAAACCCCTAAACTTTCTAAAAGCTGAACCCCTAGTAGATGCCTGCAGACCCAAGGACTTTGCCGTCAATCTGTGGTCCTTAAATCGTTGTAGGGCAGAGTCTGCCTTCTCCCCAAACAGTTTCTGTCCGTCGAATGGCAGATCCACCAATGTGGCCTGAACATCCGCAGAGAATCCAGAGGAACGGAGCCACGCCTGTCTTCTCGCGGCTATAGACAAACCCATAATTCTTGCCACCGAATCCGCCGTATCCAGCCCTGACTGGATCACCTGCCTGGCAGCCGCCTGAGTGTCCGCAACCACCTCCAAGAAGGACGCCTTATCACCCTCAGGCAATTTAGGGGCTAAAGATTTTATTGAGTCCATCAAGGCATGAACATAACGTCCCAGCAGGCACGTGGCATTAGATGACTTCAGTGCCATACTTCCTGAAGAGAAAGATTTTTTAGCCGCCTGGTCGACTTTCTTGGACTCCCTATCTGCTGGAGACCGAGGGAAAGCACCCGAAGCATGTTTCGAACAAGAAGCCTGCACAACTAGGCTCTCCGGAGATGGATGCGTTGACAAAAAATCAGGATCCCCAGGTGCCACCCTGTACCTTCTTGCCACCTGTCTGGAAACCGCCGGAGAAGAAAGAGGTTTCCTCCACACCTCCAAAACCGGCTCCAAGATGGCCTCATTGAAAGGCAACAAAGGCTCCGAAGTTGATGTCGGAGAGTGCAACACCTCCGTAAGCAAGTTAGACTTGTACTCCACAGAGGGCAGCTGCAAATCTAACAGATCAGCGGCCTTCTTAATTACCACATGATAGGGTGCCAATTCCTGTGGTGGAGAAGATCTTGCAGAAGTATGTTCCCACTCTGGGGTCGTATCCAAACCACTTGCTTCTTCTATTCCCTCAAATTCATCAGAAGAAGTGTCCACTTCACCTTCCTCCACCTCTGCTCTATACCTTCCTTCTTCCAATACCCTTTGGGCCTCCCTTCTTGATCGAATCCGGGGAGCCGGCGTCGTCGACGTCGTACGCGGCGTCGGTGGAGCCAGAGGTACCGGAGTCGGCGGAGCCACAGAAGGAGTCGGCGGCGCCAGACGCGGCGCCGTCGAGGAAGGCTCCGAAACTGGATGCTCCGTCCGAAGCCTTGACGGATCCCCAGTCGGCGCGGGAAACTGCCACGAAGGTGACATCGGCATAAAGGGCAGAAAGGGGGCCTGAGCATAATGCTGCGGCACCCCTAGCGTATACGCCATAGGACCCACGGGACCAGTTGGTGCTCCGGATGGGAAGGCCGCCCTATTAAATATACCATACATGGCATTTAGAAATTGCGTTGAATCGGAACCTGGAGCCGGGAATAACCTGTATCCCTTTGTGGAGTATCCGGCGTCGGCTCCGCAGTGTCTTCCACCGGAGCCGCAGATTCATCAGGCACCGGAGTAGGCTCTTCCTGTTCCTGCTCATCAATAGAAACCTCCGACTCCACTCGAACCGGAGACGACGTCTTTGACGGAGCCGGTGACTGCGCCGGGGACTGCACCGATGAACGCGCTGGAGCCCGCTTCGGCGAAGGAGATCCTCTCGGAGACTTCGAAGGAGAAGGAGAAGGTGACAAGTCCTTGCTTCGACGCAGACGGGACGAAGTCGACCTCGATTTCCTGTTCTTTGAGGACCGACGTCGAGAAGAATGCTTTCTTTTTTTATGATGCTTCTTCGACTACCTCGAAGTCGACGACTCCCGCCTCGACTTCAACTTCTTCCTCCCTCTCTTCTCCTCACCGATCTTTTTCATAAAGAGTTTAGTCTTCCTCTCCTTCAGTACTTTAGGATTCATCCTCCTACAGCACGCACAATCTTCCACATCGTGGTCCGAAGAAAGGCACCACAAGCAGTCTTGATGTGGATCAGTCATGGACATTAGACCTCCACATTCTCTACAGGGCTTACAGCCCGACTTCCTCGAAGACATACCAGATTTTCAACAGTAACACAGCAACACTACAAAGTAGCTAGAGAGCACTGGAAAAAACCGTTGCGCGTCGACGGCGCGGGAAAAAGGGAACTGACGTCATCACGCCGACGTGGGCTTCTTATGGCTCCGGTGAAGTCGTACGGAGTCGCGAGCGGAGCCGATGCATTAGGACGTCGCCCACGTCGACGTGGAGTGCTGGGAAAGAAAAGTTCCGTGGAGGTGCTGGCGCAGGGGATATTCACAAGGTGAGGAATCCACTGGCAGATGTATCCATCAGAATAATCCCAATAAGCGCAAGGTTCTAGCGGGGCTAATGAAGTCGCAGTGTTGGGATTTAGTGTGCCTTCAGGAGACTCATATTTCATGGGCTCATAGAGCGTGGTTGGGTATGCTCGGGATGGAACTATTGGGCTGCTCACGACAATCAACCAATACTAGGGGGGTTGCTATATTGTCGAAAAAGGGTATATTGGGGAGGAGGAGCCTAGCCTGCAGCCGAGATGGCCGCCTAGCTCTTCGGCTCCGCCGACCCTTGCGCCCTTCGTCGATATCCTGGCAAGACTCCTGCGCCTCCGAGCCCTACGCTTACCTGCGCCACGTTCCTGACCACGTTACTGTGACTCCGGTCGAGAACGGAGCTGCCCCGGCGGAGTTGAGCCCCGGTTTCCATTCCGGCCTTCCAAGCGGTCGCAGCCGGGCCATTGTTTAGTGGGGACGGCCGGCGGCGACAACGATAGCAGCGGCCGCTGTGGAGAGGGAGGAGCCGGTGCACCGGACCTGGAGCGCGGCGCTGGGATTCTCACAGCAGCCTTTTCCAGGCTCTGCTGCCCAGCGCGCCCCGCTCGCAACATTGTATCCGGCTCTCGTATACTGTATCCCGGCCCAGCTGGGAGAGGGCCGGGATCGCTTCTTTGTTGCAGCCTACAGCAGCGGACGCCATCTTCCGCATCGGAAACCCTGGTCTTGCCGGTGGGTTTCCCTGCACCACAGATTCCCCTGTCCTTGAAGCCTCTCCACGACCGGCTGCCTCCACGTTTCCGGCACCACCAGGGCCCCGCAGAGAGCTCATCACTTTCCAGATACCGATGGCTGGTGAAGGGGGCTTGCTTCCCGGGGCGCTCGATGGTTGCTTGCCTAAGATGGCGGACGCAACAGCACCCTCCATCCTTGATCCACCGCTGGGGCTTCGCGACATCCTGGCAGCACTGGAGGACCTGCGGTTGGCCTTCCACGACTCTGCCACTGGTTTGGAGGACCGGTTTGATTGGACTTTTTCAGCTGGCCATGAGGATTCTCCAGTGCGGCATGCTAAGTCACATCTTCAGTCGACTGTCGGTGGATCACCCGAGTTGAGGTATGTGGCAGTAACGGGGGGACGTGTCCCAGTGCCCGCTGCGGTACTCTTCGGCGCTGCCCTGGAGGAGTCTGACAATACTGCTCCCTTGGTATGGCCGGAGCTTGTGTCTCAGACGCCGTTTTGCCCATCTCTTTTGTCCTTTGGTGCCACGTCTCTGAGCGTCCTCCTGGACTTGCTTCCTGTACATCGGCCGGCCGCTACTCTGGAACTTATGCATCGTCCTGCTCCCTGTTGTACTAGCCACGGCATGGCAGTGGCGCATTCTGTGGTCCTTTACTATCGAGCTTCACTCCAGTTTGACTTGTCTTTTACACCTCAACTTCTGCAACGGACTCCATGGTGGCCCATCCCGTCCAGGTTGGCTGTACTGCAATTGGACTCTGTTGGACTGCAGATTCGAAGGGGCCAAGGCTGAGGAAGGGGGTTTTTCTTGTTGCACATTGATACGTATATGGCTGGGACTGGGACTTGTGACTGTTGGAGGTACATGTAGCATGGGTGTCAGGTCGGGGCCTGGGGTTGGGTGACCGCGGATAATCGATTTTGCTTGCATTGAATAGATCCTTGGCCCTCCTCCGATCAACCGTGACATTCTTTTTCTTCTCTTTCTCTTCTCCTACATTTCGGGTACTCTTTCGGGGCGACAGACACACTGCTAGGGGGGGTAGGCCGTAGCCTCTGCATGCGTGTAGGGTGGGGGGTATAGTTCCTTGTTGGGGTTTTTTTTTCTATGGGCCTCCTTTTTCTTTCTTTCTTTTCTCTTTTTCTCTTCTCCCTTTCTACTCTTTACCTTTCTCGCTTGCTCTTTCCTTTCTTCTTTCTTGGGTCGATGGGAGGATTGGGAACGCGTGGGTAGTGCTTGGGGATCGTCATGTGATATGCTTCTTTTCTATCCTGATTTCATTGAGTGCGATTGATTACCTTACGGATAATGCTTGCTGACTCTTCTGATGATCGTTGCCCACTATAGTCCTAACTGCATTGCTTTGATTCGGATCCTTCCAGACCAGTTGCTATGGACTTATTTCAAAACTTTATAAAATTAAACCTCATCATCCTGGCGCTCGGCGGCACAATTGTGGGTAACGTGACCGGGTCTATTCGTGCTTGTACTGATATGCTGCTGAGTTGTATAATTGCTTGCTGATGTGCCCTTTATTGTCGAGGCCGGCCTGAGGGTTGTAGGCCCGTATTTGTCTGCGCATACTGTTAAATAAAGGTTTTCCAAACAAAAAAAAAAAAACAAAAAAAAAAAAAGAAAAAGGGTATATTGGAATGTAAAAGGAAAAAGGAGGATCCGTGGGGAAGATGGGTGATTGTGGAGCTGAGGATCAATGGGGAGGGTTTTACAGTTTGTAGTCTATATGGTTCAAACCTGGATGATGCCGAAGTGATAGATTCAATCAACAACTAATTAGCATTATGGCCACAACCCCTAGTAGTATGTGGAGACTTAAATATACATCTAGAGGCCGAGTTTAATGCTGATACAGGCCAGCCATATGTGGGGCGAAAACCCAGGGTTTTAAAAAGTTTACAGGGATTAATGCAGGATCAGGGACTATGTGATGCAGGGCGAGATTAAGACCCAATCATCCCGGACATACATATTTTTCGGCACCCCATAGCAAGATGGTACGCCTAGATTATTTTCTGGTTTCACATTCTATATTGGCAAGATCCTCCGTTAAAAAGCTACCAAGAAAGATATCGGATCATAATCCTCTTATTCTGGAAATCTCTGGTACTGATTCTCCGTCGCTGATCAATAATTGGACGTTTGATAGAAAACTTCTCTTGGATCAGGACTATTATACTATTATACCCATCTGGGTGGAGAGTCGGAGGAATTTGTAGTGAACAGGGGGACCCGGCAGGGGTGCCCCTGCTCACCCCTCTTTGCCCTGTACCTGGAACCCTTAATTCTTAAATTTGAGAAAGACCCTCTGATATCCCCTGTAGCCTCCCCGATAGAATCTCCCAAAGTCCTGGCATTTGCAGATGATTTGGCAAGAATATCCTCTGACATCAAAAGCGCTTTGATCAGAATTGAAACTATTACTAACTCATTTGGTGCTGTCTCAGGGTATAAGCTAAATTTGGGCAAGACTCAAGTCCTTCATTCTGAGGTGGGTCTTCCTCAACAGCTTGTAACTGTTCCTGAGGCAGTCTATCTGGGTATTCGTATTACTCCTGATGTCCAGAAGATACCAGAGGCTAATATAGATCCGATTGTAGACTCCTCGAACAAACTCTTAGAAAAATGTAACCGTCTACATTTATCACTTTATGGCCGATCCAATGTGCTGAAATTGGCAATACTTCCTAAGTTTTTATATCTATTCCGTGCTATACCTCTGGTATTTACCAATGCTGTATTCATTAAGATAGAAAGAATGTGTGCGCGCTTCATGTGGGGATATAAGAGAATTAGGAGGGCGATAAAGTGGCTTAATCTATCTAGAGTACGAGGTGGCTGGGATGTGCCGAATTTTAGGTATTATTATTGGGTTTCCCTACTCCAGCAATTTGGAGATCTAATAGCTGGTGAAGAAGCAATGTATGACCCTGCCCACACTCCGTTAATCTATAAGATGATTTTAGGTAATAATGCCCGATACCTCTTAGTAAGGATTCTAGAGCAGAGTTACTACAAAAGGACTCGGTTTAAGGTTCTGGAGGCTGTCTTTTTGATTTGGAAAAAGGTACGCATCATGTATAAGATCTCAAAAATATAATTCCTGACTCCTTTTGAATCTATAGGGCGACTGCCTAGTATCTTTCAAGATACTGTTTCTCGTAGGTGCGGGATGTCGGGCATTCGGGTTATCGGGAATTTATATGAATCTGGGCATCTTCTGTCTTTTGCTCAGCTTCAGGATAAATTTGATTTGCGTAGGGGCGATTTTTTCAAATTTCTTCAGGTACATAGCTTTTTGGAGAATGCCCGGTCGAAAGGAAATTTTCAGGAAGGACGAAATAACTTGACAAAAATGATTGCAGCCAAGTGTAAAATTGGTCAGTTATATCGATGCCTAATCTCTATTCAATTAGATGATTTAGATGTGCAGCAGGAAAATTGGAAACATAGACTTGGCGCTGTTCCGATCGACATACCGTCGATGCTGGAAATGGCTAATTCAGTGTTATTTGTGGGGAGTTTGAGAAGCCAATTCTATATGTCTGTTTTTAATCTTTACTATACACCCTCAAAAATTGCTAAATGGAAGACGGGAAGGGGGGGACAAGTGTCCCAGATGTAAGCTTTATGCCGCTGACTCAGTATATATGTTTTATGCTTGTCCTCCGCTTGCTGTATTTCTATCTGAGGTTCAACATTTTCTTAAGTCTTCTCTGGATATAACATGCAAATTGACTGTTGAAGTTGTACTGTTTGGAATGCCATCAAGCAGTGGCAATGGCGGGGGGATATGCTCCAGAGTCACGCTTTCTATTTATTTGTATGTCTATTGTCAGACTATGTATTACATCAAAATGGATAGATCCCGATCCCCCCACGTTCGGGGAGTGGAGAACCAGGATTCTCGCTATATACCATTTAGAAACTGCTTTGTATAGGCTTAAACGACCTAGGAAAAAAAGATTTGGTCTACAAACTTGGGACTTTATCAAAAAATGGCTTTGATCTCTCCTTTTTTTTCCTGGAAACTCTAATTCTATCATTTTATATGTATCCGGTATCTTTTTTTTATAGGTCTGACAAAAACTTTTTTGTTGTGTTGTACTATCTCTGTATTCTGAGGATTAAAATAAAAAAATAAAAAAAAGGAACTTCCCATCTAAGCCACTTCAATACCAGGGTGATTATTACTTTCCCAAACGCACAAGGTAAATTATCTAGTCTTCTGCTCATTTGGCTTAGTAGGCAATGTCTTTAAATTTGAGACGAGTCAGACAACATTGCTTCTGCTGGTGCTGGTGTTTGAGTGAAGGTAAAAGTTTCGTTACCCCGAAAGGGCAACATGTGAGCTGTGGCTTGATATCTTCCTGGGTCCTGAAGTAAACCCTCCCATCGATTTTGCCATGCCAGTATCCTTTTATTTTTTTTATTTTAAAAACTTCACCCACTTTTAGACTCAGCAAATGTTTAACTTCGATGCGGAAACGTACCTCAGACTGAAGCCTGGACATGTGAAACATTATATGGCGAGCAAAACTGATTTTTGTGGATATTTACAGGTTAGTATGATCGGTTTCATTCCCAGATGACTCTGATGCAGATGTTAAAATGGTGTTCCCGTCTGCCCTATTCATTTGCTTACTTCCACTATGCCTTCTAAAGGCTTTGTATTAACTCGTCCATCCCTTTCCACTTAAGGAGTCCATAACAACCTAAAGCTTGTAAATTAGATGCATCAGTTGATAGCTTTCCATGTGGTCACCAATATCACCAAGGTATTTAGGGGATGACTTTTCTTATTCAGTGGCGATTTCTTATTGTGGTACATGAATTGTTTGTGTGCTGCTTTCACATGGTCCCTTATGAATAAAGTACATTAAATGTTATCTGATGCCAATTTTTAACACAGTTTAATGTCCTGACCCTGCACATTTAATGTAGAGTCTGCATTGGGAGCGGTTGCTGGTGACTGCCGCTGGGTTGTGGGTTGTACGACGGTACAACGCAGGTAATTACGTTGCATGCCTTTGCCATCCATTTTTTTGTGCGCTTGTTTTGACAGCGAATATGCATTTACAACGCATGCCAATACCGCGCATTGGTTTTAGATTTAAAAACAATGTATTGGGGGGGGGGGGAAGGGGGAGAGAGACCGCCCCCAACTTACCTTAAATGCGTGGTGTTGGCATGCGTTGTAAATGCATATTCGCGGTAAAAATATGCCTGCGAAAAAATGTGTGGTAAAGGCATAACGAGGTAAAAACCTAATTGTAAAGCCCGTTTCCCCTGCCGCAGTAATCCAGACCACCCCTGCACTTCTTTTGCTCTCACTTAGGAATGCCACTAGTACTCATCTATATAATTATTGTTAATGTTCATGAAAACTCCCCTCCTTGTCCTAGTTATCATTGTGTTCCTCCACAGAATCCACCTCGAATTCCTATTGGGTTGGTACTACAGAAACTTTGGCTTCCTCGTAGTGAGCCCAGAGTCACTGCTTTCATACCATATTAAAACTTTTTACAACAAAACACTGGAGAACCCTGAATTTATACTGGTCTTTCCAGGGAAACAGTGACTGGTACTAGAGCAGAACGTAAAGGAGGATGTTTCCCTAATGGCCGGCTCTAAATTTGCTTTAAAATAATGTTCTAATGACCTAGAGCGTCCCGTGAAGTAGCTCTAAGCCCATAGTGTTAAATATGCCTATGCGTTGGCCCTGCGCCGCAGCAAACGTACAGTTAATGGAAGTCCTTGATGTTTTCTTTATTCTCCACCTTTGCTGCAACCGCACATCCAGACTCTTCCCCCCCCACCCCTACGCTGAAGTGTGTACCCTGGTGCATTTTGGGCTTCACAGTGACTTGGATATCCATATTTCTAGGCATGCCAGGAGCAGATGAGAAAACCTCGAGAAATACATCTTGCGTTTTTCCAGATCCAACACAAAGCTGGAAAAATGTGCACAGAATGTGAACCCACAACGGACTTCAAGAAACAAAAATGTTTGCTCATCACTATTCAAGCACAATGTTCTTTTGGCACAGTAATCTTAGAGAAGTAAACAGAAGACACTAATGTTGTTAGGGAGCCTTCATCAGATTGCTGCAGGTAACACGAGGGAATGATATAAAGTACGTTAAATACATTGAAAGGCAACAGTTTGCTTACCAATCTGCATGTCAATCCTATAACTGCAACTGGGGTTTGTGCTGACTGGGAGATGTCAAAAAGGTTGTATAGGAGAGTTTGGTTCTTGTGATGCGCAAAAAGGTCAAATTCATCCAATACAAATATGACTGGACAGCTGCTTGTACGGTCACCTAAGAAAGAAATTCAGTCGTAAAACAACATTTCTTGCATACCTTACTCTTATTATGCCCTTGGGGGTCATTTACTTTTTTTAAACTGATATGCCATTGGAGACAGATACAGACACAGTCTAAATGATCTAAAGATTATTTCGAACAAGCCTCAGGCATATTGATGATTTGTAACAGGGCCCTATTTTTTTGTGTAATAACAGCTACTTTTCTTCAATGAAAATCATCACAAGCTTCTAATATTATGAGAACTGGTTTAGTGATATCAGATAAGAATACATTAGTGGCCAGCATATGCAAGATTACCAGCAGTGATCGCCTTAGTGCCTCAAGCATGGTTGCCAATAGTAATGTAAAAAAAAATATTTTAGCAATGTGGAATACCTCTGCTGGGGTACGAGATAAAACCATAGCTGCAATGCCCTTGGAGCCAAGATAATGTCAGTAATAAGTCTCCCAAACACTGCGTAATCTATCGCTCAATTATCAGCTTTAAACAGATTTTGGAAATTCAGTCATTTTTCTCCAAACATTTACTTATGGATTCTGAAAATACACACATTTCTGTCTCGAATACATGCATTTCGGACTCAAATACATGCTTTTCAAATTAGTTATACATAAATTCATTCAACCAAGCAAAAGCTTCTAACTTAGTAGGCAGGGCTGCACATAGGAGCGTCACTTACAGGTAGGTGGACAGTTGCCAGTAGTTAACGAGTTACTTATTGGCGAAACTTGATTTATAGCATACACTGGAATCTGCCAATTGAAATCTGTGGTTCTTGAAGTATTTAAAAATATATGTGCTCATTTCTGTTGCAAGCTTGTGAGACACTACCATATGCACTTTCATGGTGAATCCAACTCAGTGTTTTGTTACCCACTTCTCCTTTACAAGACAGCAACTAGAAGAAAAAGTTACTTACCTTCGGTGACGCTTTTTCTGGTGGATACAGTATCTGCCTGTGGATTTATCATCTTTAGAACTACCCCTGCGCCAGCAATCCACGGAAATTATTTACTTAGCTCTCCCACGTCAAGGAGGAAGTCACAATAGCACATCTTCGCTCGTGACTTGGTACGACGTCACCAAAGCCATAAGAAGACCTCGTCGGCGTGCTGATGTCAGTTCCACCCATTTTTAGGTCTCGCCTGACCCAGCGCATGCGCTGGTCTGGCGAGACTTATTGAGAGGGCTCCAAAAAGTGCTACCAGGCCAGCCTAGCGCTACAGTGCATGTGCACGCGAGGGCGCGACGCGATTACTTTCACTTTCCGCTTTGATGTTTGATCGCGATCACAATCACTTTCGCGGCCGCACGGCCGCTTGGCATAGCCAATAGGTCTCGCTTTTGGGACCTTATAAGCATTTAGTTATGCAACTGTTGCATGGCTAAACACTTATAAGGTCCCAAAGGCGAGACCTATTGGCTATGCCAATGCTTGTTTCATGTGCCCTCAAGGCGAACGGGCGGACCAACAACATAATACAAGTATATATATATATATATATATATATATACACACACACACACACACACATACACACACACATATACATACACACACACACATACATAAAACGAAAGCCAAAAACCAAAGCGTTTCCTAGCAATAAACTGTACGATATATAAATGACATATGAAAAATAAATGTCAAACAGTCAGAAGTTCTCTCGGTATAAGCAGGTGGACATCGGGGAGGCGGGTGGGTCACTGAGGAATCCACAGGCAGATACTGTACCCACCAGAAAAAGCTTAACCAAAGATAAGTAACTTGTTCTTCTGATGGATACATCGGTCTGTGGATTCCTCACCTTTTGAATTGAATCCCTAAGCCGTTCCCCTCTCGGAGGGGGGTGTCCACCCACCTAAACCAAAAAAATCTTGCAGCACAGAGCGTGCAAAATGGCCGTCCCTCCTAATCTACGAATCCACGTAATAATGCTTCACAAAGATGTGGAGGGAGGCCGAAGTTGCCGCCTTGCAAATGTCTACAACAGGAACACCTCTAGCCAAAGTAGAAAAAGATAACTTCACTCTGGTGGAATGGGCTGGAATACCTTCAGGGGGCTCCTTCTTGGCCAAGGCGTAGCAGATCTTAATGCACAAGATGATCCACCTGGAAAGTGTTCTTTGTGGACAGCTTTGCCCTTCATCCTTCCAACATAGCCCACAAACAGCTGATCATCCAGTCTTGGGTCCGTGGTTCTGTCCACGTAGAAGCTGCCAGCCCTCCTAGGGTCCATGCGGTGAAGTCTATCCTCCTCCTTGGAAGGATGAGGGGAAGGATAGAAGGTAGGTAAGGTAATAGACTGCCCTAGATGGAAAGGAGTGACCACCTTAGGCAGGAAAGCAGCCCTGGTCCTGACAACCATCTTTTCTGCATGTATGGTTAAAAACAGAGGTTTAGAACCAAGAGGCTGAAGCTCACTTACCCTCCTGGTTGAGGTGATAGCGATCAGAAAAACCGTCTTGAAAGTAAGAAGCCTCAACAGGCAACTATGAAGAGGCTCAACAGGAGACCCCATCAGGAAAGTAAGTACTAAATTCAAATCCCACTGAGGCATAATGGAGGGAGTGGGAGGAAACCTATTGGTGAGGCCCTTAATGAACCTCACAACAATGGGGGACTTAAATTAAGACAGCTGGTCCGACAAACAGAGGAAAGCCGACAAGTAACCCTTTACTGTAGCCACAGCAGAACCTTGCTGCGCCAAGGAAAGTGAAAAGCCAAGTACATCAGATAAATGGGCCTTCAAAGGCTCAATGGACCTCTCCACACCATTTCACAAACGTGGCCTGCATAGAGGAATAAATAGATTTGGTGGAGTGTCTCCTGGATGATAAAATAACATCCACTACATCGGCGGGACAGAGAAAGAACTCAGGTTGCCCCCTTCAATCTCGATGCATGAAGGTGCAAGCTCTGGAGATGGGGGTGTGGAAGCTGCCACTGCAACCGTGAGTGGAGGTCTGCCCTGAGGGAGACGGAGCGGAGGGTACGAAGAGAGGTGAAGATCTGTGTACCACACCCTTCTTGGTCAATTCAGAGCGATCAATATGACTTGGGCCTGATCTAGGCAAACCTTCCTCAGAACTTGAGGAATCAAGGGTATGGGAGGAAACGTGTTGCGAGCTCCAATCCAATTGAAACGCGTCTCTCAACGCTCCCTGCATCGGATACTGAAGATTGTAGAACGACTGGCAGTGCGCGTTCTCGTGAGTGGCAAACAGATCCAAACAAGGAAACCTCCACAACTGGAAGATGTAATGGACCACCCCCGGATGAAGCCGCCACTTGTGATCGGCAGAGTATTACTGACTGAGACTGTCCGCACGCACATTTAGCACCCCAGCCAGATGATTTGCAAACACACAAAGCTAATGGCGCAGAGCCCAGGACCAGAGTCACAGAGCCTCTCTGCAGAGACGATACAACCCTACCCCTCCCTGTTTGTTTATGTACCACATTGCAGTAGTGTTGTCCGTCAGGAGTTGAATCGACTGACTGCGTAGGGAGGGAAGAAAGGCCTTCAGAGCCAAACATATTGCCCGCAATTCCATAAGGTTGATGTGAAGCAACCTTTCCTCCGGAGACCAAAGACCCTTGATCACCAGATCCCCCAGATGAGCACCCCACCCTAAAGTGGAGGCATCCGTGATTACTGTGGCCACCAGTGGAGGAGGTTGAAAAGGCTTTCCTAGAGATGGGTTGTCCGGCACACTCTACCAAGATAGCTCCGCTGCAGTGTCCCTGGAGATTCTGACCTTCTCCCCGAGATCCCCATTGTGCTGATACCACTGCCTGAGGAAGCACCACTGGAGTGCCTTCATATGCCAGAGTGCATGGTTGACCAACAGTATGCAGGAAGCGAACAGACTAAGCAGGCGTAGGACCTTCAGGACTGGAACAGCTCCATCAAAAAAAAAAAAAGAATCATCTCCTAAATGTCCAGAATCCTCTGCGGCGGCGGGAAAGCTCGACGTACAGTAGTGTCCAGTACAGCCTCTATGAACAGGCTGTGCTGAGAGGGCACCAGGTGAGATTTGGGTACATTTATCGAACAACAGTTGCGTTGTTACTTGCAAGAGACACAGCACCATCTCTGGCGACCTTGCTTTGAGCAGCCAGTCGTCCAGATAGGAGAAAACTGGAATCGCTGACCTTCTGAGATGTGCTGCCACCACTGCCATCACCTTTGTGAAGACCCGTGGTGCGGAAGTGAGACCGAACGGAAGGACCTCACACTGGTAGTGTTGAGAACCTACCGTAAATCGGAGATACTTCCAATGCGACTTCAGAATAGGGATGTGGAAATACGCATCCTGCAAGTCGATCAACACCATCCAGTCTTCCTGCTGCAGCGCCAAAAGTACCTGAGCAAAGGTCAACCTCTTGAACTTTTCCTGCCCAAGGCAAAAATTCAAATCCCTGAAGTCCAGGATCGGCCGTCCTTCTTGGGGGGGGGGGGGATCAGGAAATAACGGCTGTAGCATCCCTGACCCCTTTCCAGCTCCGGAACCACCTCTATCACACCTTTCTGCAGCAAGGGAAGAACCTCCTGCTGCAAAAGCAGCAAATGGTACGCTCAACACCAGCCCTGGCAGGGAGGGTAAGGATGTGGAAACTCTTGAAAAGGTAGGGCGTACCCAATTTTCCACAAGATTCAAAACACAATGGTCCGAAGTAACCGATTTCCAATCTTGTAGAAAATGGGACACCCGGCCCCTCTACTGGTGGGGACAGGAGAGAAGGAGAAGGAGGAAGACCGAAATCGAGAAGCTCCTCACAGACTGCCTCTACCTTTTCCTCTGTGTGACCTGTACAGATGGTTCTGCTGTGGATTTTGACGGCCTCGAAAGGAAGCCGCCTTGATACCTTTTGTACCGGCTGGGACTTCAGGCCCAAGGATCTTGCAGTAGCCCTACTGTCCTTGAAGGGCTGCAGCGCAGAATCCACCTTTGCTCCAAACAATATGGATCCATAGAAGGGTAGATCAAGCAAAGTAGCTTGTACATCCAGAGAGAAACCTGAAGCCCTAAGCCAAGCATGCCTCCTGGTAGCCACCGAGGAGCCCATTAACCTGGTGCCAGAGACCATAGTGTCCAGACCTGACTGAATGACCTGACGGGCTGCCGCTTGTGTGTCCGATAGCGCTTCCAAAAAGTGAACACGATCATCTTCAGGCAACTTAGGAGCTACTTGCTAGACAGTGTCCATTCGTGCATGAATGAACCTCCCTAGCAAACATGTGGCGTTTGTTGACTTTAGAGCCATACTTGCTGAGAACAACACCTTTTTGGCAGACTGTTCAAGGTTTTTTGAGCCTCTATCTCCCGGGGTAGTAGGGAAAGACCCAGTTAACTTATTGGAACAAGAAGCCTGAACTACCAAGCTTTCTGGAGAAGGATGGGCAGAGGAAAGCTGGATCACCAGGAGCAGGCTTGTAGTGTCTTGCCACTGACCTAGAAACTGAAGGGCAGACAAAGGCTCCTGCCACACCACCATAATCGGCTCCATCAATGCCTCATTAAAAGGCAGCAGAGGTTCAACAGTAGAGGAGGGAGAATGCACTTCAGTCAATATATTTGACCTAACCTCAGCTGCGGCTAACAAGATCCAACAGATCAGTAGCCTTCCTGATCACTGTGTGGTAAGGGGCAACGTCCTGTGAAGGCAAGGTCTTTGGAGAAGAAAGCTCCCACTCCAGGGAAGTATCCAGGCCACTGGCCACCTGTAACCCTCAAAGTCGTCCACGGAGTCGAGGATCTCCCCTTCATGTTCTTGCTGGTACTCCTCTTCCTCCAGCAGTCTCTGCACTTTCCTTCTGGAACGTCGCTTCAAGATCGGTGTCGCCTGCCATGGCGCCGGTGACAACAGAGCAAAAGAAGGGCCTTCCGAAGTGGGCAACGGCGCCTCTCGAATCCGGGATGACGTTGGTCCAGCACCATAAAGGCACCGGAGATTAAGATATCGGAGTCGAAAACCTCGCCGCCGGAAACTGCCATAATGGAGCCGTCGGCATGAAGGGCGCCTAGGCATACTGCTGGGGGATGCCCAAATTAAAGGCAAGCGGATCCACGGGACTAGACAGCAAACCGGTAGGATAAGATGCCTTGGCAAACATGCCAAAGATCGCATTAAGGAAATGCGATGGATCTGCTCCTGGTCCAGGAAAAGGAGGATAAGGATCCAAAGCCCCTTGGTCCGGATCCATTGGTGGCCTTACAGGGGGCCGAGGCTGCGGCGCCGGAGACACCGGAGCTGGTACAGGCAAAGCTGCAGGAACTGGAGAAGACTCTCTGGGAGCCGGAGAATCTCTAGGTGCTGGCGAATCCCGATGTCGGAGAGTAGGCCGGAGTCGCCTGTGGAGAAGGAGTAGGCGACTGCGAGATGGCATCCTTCTCATGACTCTGCTTCACGGGGGATGCCGGCCTTGATGTCCTGCCCTTTGAAGATCGACGGCGAGACCCATGTATTCTCTTCTTTATATGCTTCCTCCACTTCAAAGCATGCGAGGTCAACGCCTTCGATCCCTTGTGACCTCTCTTCTCTTTTTATGTCCGCGCCATTAAGAGAGATTCGCCTCACGCTCCTTCGGCGCCTTCGGGTTCCTCTTCCGACAGCACGAACACCCTTTGACGTCTTGGTCCAAAGAAAGACATCATAGACACAGTCGTCGTCGAGATCTGTGATGGACATATGACCCCCACACTCCCTGCAGGGCTTGAAACCTGACTTCTTCGAAGTAGCCATTCTCAGTGCAACACGAAGTACAGATAGAAACAGTTATAGCATGTAAAATGGAGGGTCCAAAAAAAGAAAAAAAAAAAAAAAAAAAACATAACGTGCCGACGGCGCGGAAAAAAGGGAACCGACGTCAGAACGCCGACTAGGTCTTCATATGGCTCTGGTGATGTCATACGGAGTCGCGAGCGGAGCCGTGCTGTTGTGACGTCCTCGTTGACGCGGGAAAGCTAGGAAAAGAATTTCCGTGGATTGCTGACGCAGGGGTTATTCAAAAGGTGAGGAATCCACCGGTAGATGTATCCATCAAAATTTCCACTTCTAAACCAGCAACACAGTACTGTACGCCAGCTCACAATTGGTGATCTAGAGGGATAGCCTGGTGTTATGCCCCCTCTTATAAGCTTCATCAATAAATGGATTTGCAACTTCTGCTCCAACCACTACACAGGGCTGTCTTTCTCATCTATGTTAAGAGCTTCTATGCAGGTTGCACATCCCATAAAAGTTATCCAAAGGTCTCCTGGCATCCCTCAGCGTTTACCATACCAGCCCAGGCTTTCTTCAATAGAAACTCCCTTCTAATTTGGTGATGTTTGCAGCCCACAGTTAAATGGCTGCAGGGCACAGGGTGGCCTGGTCGATCAAAAATGTGTGTCGCATAAGGATGAAGGCATCTGAGACTTTAGTGTTTAACACCTCCTACGTAAAATTAAACTGAATGATTTTCCCACTTCTCCGTCTGAGAGCTTCTTAAACTGGTTTTGTGCAGGGGTGAGAAAACCTCGATCAACTCAGAATTGCCGTAAGAGATCTCATTCTGTAGTGTTTCCCAATAATAAGGTGATCATCATCCATGTTTAGAGCTAATAGATTGGTGATACACTCTGCAAAACGTTCTGGGGTCTGTTTCTACTTTTCCACCTATTTTATCTGTTTAAAAGAAACATTAGAATTTTAGCCATAAACATAATGTGATCAATTTTCAAGCTTATTTGTACTGTCTTTTCAAGGAAAAGAATACACCTTGTGGAGGAATGTTGTAGTGGGCACAACATATACAAGAGGATTGAGAAAGCGATAGGTTAAGTATCATGTGGAAAGAAGTTTACAAACAAGGTGATGAAAGATGTGCTTGGATTAATCCCAGTCACTGACGTAAGCTTGGGCAGATTTCCAGACCATCATTTGTCACCCACTAGGACACTATAAACAGACCTGCCATGTACATTTAAGTCTTGATCTTGCTTCATATAGTTGCAGTCCTCATTCTGATTTTGGGACACTGACCTTGCAAGTGAAGTGTAGCTTGAGCCTTTGGCACAGTGATATCAGAGCTCACCGCCTGTCGCACCTAAGCCATTCACAGCAATAAACAAAATCTGAGAATTGATTCTATGTGATAAAGGCCAGTTTTGCCAATTCCCAAAGGGCGTTGACATTCTGGCCCATGAGGAGAACAAGACCAACAGAGACAAAGACTTTACTGCCCATGAAGTCCAGCATTTTAGGGTCTTGGTCTAGAGGAACAGTGTGAAAAGCATTCAGTATAATTTTGTTGAGGAGGTATTAACCACTAGACTCTGATGAAGAATGCAACAACATGAATTTCAGAACACACAGGCAAGCCTATGTCCTATAGCGCTTTGTTTGTGGATTGGTGGGCCTGAGAAAGGTTTCTCCCAGGCAGCTAGTAAAGGGACAGGAGTAAGGGCAACAGAAATTCAGAAACTGCAGAGGACTGCAAGAATTCCATTAAATAGTCAGATTTGACCCCAGAGTACAGCAAACGCCAATGTTTTTCATTACACCAAAGTAAGTGAAGAAAGTTCCACCGTAGGAGGACCAGAAGGGTAAGGGATAGTCCCTTCTGGGGAAGTGTCCAAACCACTTGCATTTTGTAAATCCAGGTGAAGACCAGCATCCGTGGTGGAAGAGGGGAGGGGCTATCAGCCTCCGGGCCATCGTCCTCTGTATGGCTTTAACAGCATGCCAAGAGTATTAGAGTCAGACCCAGTGCTTGATATGTAAAATTAAGAAAAAGAAAAAAAAAAAAAAACACGAGAATTGGAAGTGACAGGACCCTCGTCAGGAGGCCACCGCAGCTTGCACCACCCATCTTCACTGACAGCATTGTCAATTACAGTACCTACACAACTACTAACCATCACACTGCTAAAACAAACACATTAGAGAATGTTTGAGTCCCCTAAAGGTATAATAATTGTGGCAGGTATTCGTGGTTTTTAATGCATATTAAATAATAACCAGTTGGGATTTTGAAACTGTAAATAATATGTTGTCTGATTTAGAACAATCCGCTGCATTTTCAAGCATTGACATGTTAGAGGACACAACTGATGATTGAGCAGCGCGCGGCACAAACAAAATGGCCACCTAGGACGGAGCTCCGGTCCGCGACGGGAGACACCGCGGTGATTTCTGCTGCTCCAGCCTGCATTAAAGGATGAAACGGTGCTTTTGAAAAATCAGAAGACCCCCCTGCATAGGTTATGGATATTTTTATGGCTTTTTTCTGCTTCCATATGGGAATTCTTTGAGGTTGCTCTCCTCACATTCCGGCCACCATTTTGTCTCCTGCAATGCGATTTCTCCCCTCCGCAGCTTTACGCTTGTGGATGAATTTACCATAACTTTTACATCCCATGTTCTTTTTCATATTTGACATGGTTTGTCTTATACTTTTATGCACCTTTTTGTTCAGCTGAATGTTTTTGCGGCTCTTCTGGACATTCTTCATGTAAGCTGCGTTTGACGTTCTCTTTGTTTCCTTCACCGTTAGAGCATTGCTCCTCGACAACCCTACTCCATTGGTGTTTTTTTTTACTTCTAAGTCCTTACAGTTTTTCTGGCTTTATATTCGTCAGTTTATATGGGAAGGAGCAAGAAATTGCTTCTTGTTAATAAAAAAGCTACGTCTAGTGCTTCTGACTCCTGTTCGTCTAACACAATTTCTTCATTACAAACCACTGGCAAGATGACACAATCTAACTCCTCTAGACAACTGGCTTCGCTGACTTCTTCAATTAAAGCTCCATCCTCTGCCACCAAACGTCTTAAGCAAGACCCTCCTTCTCCACCAAAGCCTATCTTTCCTGTTGCCCTGGACATCGTGCTTGACGAAATTTGCGCCCTTCGTCCATTTATCGAGGAAAGAAAAACTCCTGTCTGCGAGTCTTAGACGCTAAATGGAATTCCATGGATTCTTGCATCTCAACAGTGGAACAACATGTTGGAGAGATGCACGGAATGTCTACCAAGGTTGCTTTCTTGGAGAAGGAGGTCTTCCGACTGAAGATCTTGAGAACAGGAACAGACGCAATAATCTGCGTTTACATGGACTTCCGGAGGGCTTGGAAGGTGACAATCCCATTACTTTTTTCTCAACCTTTCTCCCAAAGCTTCTGGATCTCCCTCCATCTACAAATTTAAGTATCCAGCATGCTCACAGGCTAGGTCCCCGCTTAACTTCTTCGCCAACTCCTTCGAAACCAAGAGGAGTGATTTTCCTCTTCTTGAAGTTTATGGACCTTTTACTAGTTCTAAACACTGCTAAAGCCAAAAAACAACTTTCGTGGTTTGGTTCTAAGATATTCACCTCACAAGAGGTCTACTCAGCAACTGCCAAACGTCGGAAAGCGTTACTAGATCTACCGCCTGCTGTACACACCATGGGAGCAAGATATGAGTTATTCCATCCGTGCTTATTTAAAGTTACCTTTCAGAACAATACTTTCACCTTCGAAGATCCAGTACACTTGAGAAAAGGTCTTCATTCTCACTCCATAACGTCGATGAATACTGCTGGCCCTTCCTCTTCTACGACTAAGTTACCATGACTTATTTCTTCTTACAGTAACATGGTTATTTTTCGTAATTTTACCTGCTCACTTTTTCCTTACAGGTTTTATACTTTTTGTCAAGTTTGGTTTGTTGGTATTCGTTTACTAGCATGGCGTTTCTCATTTTTCTCTTTTCCTTTTTCTTCTCAGAGTTGTCCTTGACATTTCCTTGTTTATATATCTCCCTGTTGTAGTCCATTCCTCCTGTTTGGGTAAGCCGTCTTCTCTTGTGTCTCGCCACACCTTATATTCTCCTTGTTCCCTCCCTAAAAGGTACGTATTACAGTAGTTAATCCCTTTTTCCTCATATTCTTGTCATCTTACATTTCCTTTTCTTTAATGGTGGACATGTACTGTCTTCTTGGATTATCTTTCTTTTTTCTCTTTTTCCTTTCCTTCTTCTCTTGTGTATCCTCCTTATCATTTTCCTTCTTTATCTCTTTCTCCCCTTTTCTCTTCTCTTTCCCTTGCATCATTGTTGATCATGTGCTTCTATATTTGATCCAATTTATTTACATTCAAAGTTATTTCATGGAATGTTAAAGATTTTATTTTCCCCATAAAGAGACAGAGAATGGTATTCCATTTAGTTACTTCTAAACCCGATTTAGTTTTATTGTAAGAAACTCACCTGTCAGAATTAGAGCCTTGAAACTTAAAAGGCAATGGGTGGGTATAGTTTTAGTATCCCTTACGACTACGAAGAAAAATGGGGTAATTATTTTAGTTCATAAACTTTTGAAATGTTCTGTTATTTCAAAGGAAGTTGATTTGGATGATAGATGGTTGTTAGTCAAGTTGCTTATTGATAATATCTCTTTCACTGTTTTTAATATCTATGCTCCTACTCAGCCAGACTCTTCTTTTTAGCCTAATATTACAAAATCTTGTATCCAACATAAAGATTCGTTTTTTATTTTGGGTGGTGATTGTAATCAAGTTATGGACCCTTTCGTTGATCGACAATCCCAAGTCCGCTTTACACCGCATAAACCACAAACAATTTCACACTACAATAGCTCAGACCCATCTGATTGACGCATGGAGACTTTGCAATCCTGACAGCTCAGAATTTTCCTTTTTCTCTCCTCCACATGGCACCCTAACATGATTAGATTATATTTTTCTTTCCCCTGCCATCTCAGAATCCCATCTCCTCTTCAATTGAAACCATTGTCATTTCTGATCATGCCCCGGTTGTTGCCGCTTTCGATTTGCTCCAATCGCATCCCAGATCGTCTAGATGGCGGTTTAATAATTCCCTTTTGCAGGACCCAAATTGCTCTTCCTCCTTCACTTCCTTTGCAGAAGAATTTTTCATTTTAAATTCCTCTCCGGACACCTCTCCTTCACTTCAATTAGACACTTTTAAAGGCTACAGCACGCGGTTTTATTATAGATTATGTCTCCAAATAAAAGAAGTTCCCTACTCAATCAGGGGAAACTCTTGCTCGCTAATATTAAACGTCTTGAACACCTTTTCTACACCTCCTCTTTAGACTCTTCCCTACAGGAGCTGGTTCGTGCCAAACTGGATTTAATAAAAAAAAATAAAAAAAAAATACTGACAATGCTTCCTCGTTTCTTCTTCGTTCGTCTGCTCGGTACTATGGTGGCCGCAACAAATCTGGTAAACACCTGGCAAATTATCTTAAAGCTCGGAAGGAACGCGTTTTGATTAATTCCATTCAATCATCGGATAGAAGTTTTCTTTCCAAAAATCAAGATATCTTAAATGAGTTCACAGAATTTTACAGAATGTTGTATACCCCGGAATCCAATCCGTTGCCTTACTCTATTGACGCATATCTTAACAAGGTTTCACCCTCCCCCCCATGTAGGCCTTGATTTCAGTTTGTTAGAATAGGATCGGTCTATCTAAGAAATTTCCCACTCCTTAAATCTTAAGAAAAATAAAACTCCAGGCCCTGATGGAGTTATGGTGGAATTTTTTCTACATTTCTCGTATCTTTTTCCACAAACTTTTACAGCTCTTTCAGTTTTTCCAAAATATTGGTAGCGCACAAGGTTCTTTCTTAGATGCTTCAATCGGTTTAATTCACAAAGATGGCTGAGACCCCAAACAATGTACAAACTATCGCCCTATTTCTCTGGTAAATGTCGATTATAAGATCTTTGCTAAATTACTCGCGCTACGTCTTGAGCATCTTCTACCAAAGCTTATAGGCTTTCCTGTGTCCAGCTGGCCATTTCTCGAAGCATTCTCTTGCTGCCCATATCAGCGTTGCCTACCTTGTTGCGCTGCAGTCCCCCGCCGCCGCCATCTCCATCTGCGGCTGCAGTGTGGGGACAGGGTCGGACTACACTCCCCAGCATCCTGTGCGCAACCGGACCCGCTGACGCTGTGTTCGCGCCACGAGGCGCTTAAAAGAGCACCGTTGGCTCGACGGAGCGGGTTCCTGTGTCCAGCTGGCCATTTCTCGAAGCATTCTCTTGCTGCCCATATCAGCGTTGCCTACCTTGTTGCGCTGCAGTCCCCCGCCGCCGCCATCTCCATCTGCGGCTGCAGTGTGGGGACAGGGTCGGACTACACTCCCCAGCATCCTGTGCGCCACCGGACCCGCTGACGCTGTGTTCGCACCACGAGGCGCTTAAAAGAGCGCCGTTGCCTCGATGGAGCGGGTTCCTGTGTCCAGCTGGCCATTTCTCGAAGCATTCTCTTGCTGCCCATATCAGCGTTGCCTACCTTGTTGCGCTGCAGTCCCCCGCCACCGCCATCTCCATCTGCGGCTGCAGTGTGGGGACAGGGTCGGACTACACTCCCCAGCATCCTGTGCGCCACCGGACCCGCTGACGCTGTGTTCGCGCCACGAGGCGCTTAAAAGAGCGCCGTTGCCTCGACGGAGCGGGTTCCTGTGTCCAGCTGGCCATTTCTCGAAGCATTCTCTTGCTGCCCATATCAGCGTTGCCTACCTTGTTGCGCTGCAGTCCCCCGCCGCCGCCATCTCCATCTGCGGCTGCAGTGTGGGGACAGGGTCGGACTACACTCCCCAGCATCCTGTGCGCCACCGGACCCGCTGACGCTGTGTTCGCACCACGAGGCGCTTAAAAGAGCGCCGTTGCCTCTGCGTCGCGGGACGCGCGCGGGCGGCGCCGGGCTGAGCCCGGGCAGAGGGCGGGCCGTCTGTGGCTGTCAGGGGCAGACAGAGGCAGGGCTGGGCCACCCCCTTTGGTGCATATTACACTATTTTCCTTTCGGATCAACATTCCCAGTGATGTACACGGAAGTCTGAGGACCGTGAATATAGCCAGCCACAGTACGTCCACATCACATGTAAGCAACTCCCCTGACGCCAACGAAAGCCTGTTATCATAAAGCCCGCCTCCTGTTTTCTTGACCGGGACTGATTACACCATCAAAGTGAGGTGAGCACATTTTTCTATTATGGGGAAACTATCTGCAAACTCTTCTGGTCAGGGCCCCAGAAGTTCTCCCATCATTACGTCGTCCCTCGAAAGCATGTTGGAAAGTGCTTTTATGTTGGTTACGTCTGAAATTGAGGACACTGAACGACGATTATCTTTGGGACAAATCACACTGTTGTCACCTATGTCCCGTGGTGTTGCTAATGTTGATTCTACAACCCCTGTGCCGTTAACACCTAATATAATAGTCGTCAACCCTACTCATCATGAAAACTCATCTGGGGTCACAGAGGCCAATAAGTCCGCTACTCCCACTGCTGAAATAGCTGACTCACAGCAGGAAATGGAAGCCGCTCCCCCTATTGTCAAATCTGCCCCAAATTCCAAGACCACCGGGGGGAAAAGGAAGAGTGGCAACATAAAAGCGCCTATTGCCAAGAGGAAACAACCCCCTCGCAACAACAAAACTCAACCAACTCCCCAGAGTATGTGGTCACGAGGGAAATCTACATCAAGTGTGGGACCAGCCAATGTAAGCACACATTTACAGGGCCCAACAAATGGCACCGTCGACTTAACTACCACTATAGTAGAAACCAACACCTTGTGCACACAAACTGAGTTAGCACCCGCAAACAGCATGCTGGGTAGGTCAACCGAGAACTTAATTGACACTATTGTGGATTCCACTTTTAAACAATTGAAAAGTCTAATGGACAAACAGTTTAATCTTATTTTTAAACGTCTGGATAGACTGGAGAGCCTAGTAAAGAAAGAAGACACCAAAAGGAAAGGGACTTTTATTATTGATCAAACCAGGGGGGAACGATTACTAAAAGATATGGAGGCTACTAACAAGGGGACTCAAGGAGGTAGTGGGAAACACACTATAACTAGTGTAGACAATTTATGCGCAAAATGCAAGGGCAGTAAGGAGAGCTTGCCTCGCAACTCCGTAATGAGCAATTTGGTCAGCATACCACCTTTGTCAATAGCTCCTGCCACCAATAACCCTTCTTGCCACGCTCCACCCCCAATAGCAGTCCCCCTTACCCCGTCTGAGACAGCACCCATAAACCCAACGTTACATACCAACCACAAGTCTATTCCTCCCATCCGGCCTAAAAAACACGCCGCTGCGGTACTTAACCTGCCGCCAGAGGCATGTCCTTACGTTTTAATTTTAGCCGGAGTACCACCTCTGCAGGAAAACCAAAGTGAGTCTTGGGACCAACTCAAGAACAAGTGTATTGATTGGTTATGCAAGTTTAAGGGGATGGGTATGGAGATTGCCAATACAATTCTGATGGTAAGACGGGTGGGTTGGGTTGGACCCTCGACAAAAAATATTATGGGCGACTGCATAGTCGTAAATTTTAGGCACCCTTCCCTGGTAAAATGTATTTTAAAACGTAATATCATTCATCCTAGCACTGCAACAGCCATAACTTCTTTACCACTGGGCTTCTTTTATAGACCACCCCAAAGAAATGATCACCCTACACTCCCGATATATCCCGTATACAATCGGTTTGATGTTTTGACTGATTTAGAGGGTCAGGATTGACTCTCGTGCAATCTTTCAAATAATGTAGCACAGCCTCGGGAGGCACCAATAGCCATCCAGGCTAAGTCTAAACCCAGCCCTACCATTAATCACCGAACAGCCTGTCCGGTAGAGTGTTTTTCCTCTAGTACTGCCATTTGTGAACCTACGTCCTCTAATCAACATCTAAAAATACTAAGCTGGAACATCGCTGGCCTAAAACCAAAAATGAATATAGCAGAGTGGACTAAAATGGTCAGCAGCTTTGATGTTTTGATGTTTCAGGAGACATGGAGTACCAGTAGTATGTTACTTGAGGGTTTTGCTTGTTTTAATAGTACTGCCCTCAGCCCTGAAGCTGGCCGACCTAGCGGGGGCTTATCCACATGGATAAAGATTACTGCAGGAAGTTGCATTAAACCTCTGGGGACAAATGACAGTCATTTGCAGGCCATAATATACTCGAATGGGATTACGATATGTTTTATAAATTTTTATAACAATGATTTTAAATCACTGCCCAATAAGAATTTTATTATTTTATTTGATTTCATTGATGATATGTTAGAGGGTAATAAGTTTGGGAAACTGGATGGAATCTGTTTAGGGGGCGATTTTAATGCTCATTTGTACAAAAGCATGCATAACACCACAGTTTCATCTCCCCCAATAATCCCCTGTAAAAGAGGGGAAGAACTGTTTAATCATCTATCCTCCAGGGACCTAATCAATGTCATGGATAAAGCCGGTGGATCACCCGACACCGACCATTTGCCCACCTTTATAGGCCGTGGTTGTTCATCAACCATCGACTATGTTTTTATATCATCGGCCCTTGAGAATTGCCTAGTTAAGGCTGAGGTCTTATCAGCTAGGTATAGTGACCATAATCCAATTTTGACAATCATCAAATTTGCCAATAAAGTCACTAAACGGAAAGAAATAGGGGCAAGGGATCTGGTCGCATCCACCGACAAACTTAGAGTAATTTGGAAAGGCATAAATAATAAAGCTTTACTTGCGCGAATTATAAAATCTCATCCTTTAACTGTGGACACGTGCCTGTCTAGTGACAGTCAAGACACAGAGATTGTTGAAGCCTTTGTTAGGCTATGCACTGGCATTAAACAGGAAATTTCTAAACCTATCAGGCAACAAAGCAAGAACAAAAGATGGTTTGATGGGACTTGCTCACGGGCTAACCGGGACCTCCGCAAGGCACTGGCCGAAAAACCCCGGAACACGAATTTGGTTATGACCCTGAGAAGATGCTATAAAAAAGCAATAAAGTTACGTACGGATGAGATCTTGAAGGAGAGGTGGGATTCACTAGCCCGCACTGCCGTACTTAAAGACGTGACTGGGTTCTGGGGCGAAGTAAAAGCTCTGAGGTCCATGGGATCCAACCTAACTCCCATTAACTGTAATATACCAAGCAAGATATGGGAGGAGCATTTTGCAAAAATATATACAGCCCCAGTAACAACTATAGATTTCCTTTGTACAGAAATTAAGGTTGCTATATCCATTTCGGAAGTGGAAGATGCTATTAACCAAAGCGCAGGGAACAAAGCCCCAGGCCCTGACGGTCTATCAATTGATCTAATTAAATCCGAACCTGATTTCTGGTCCCCTTTGCTTTGTAATGTTTTTAACAATTTGTCTAACACTAAAATCCCAGATACCTGGTCATGTAGCGTCATCGTACCTATTTTTAAAAAGGACGATAGATCAAACCCCAGCTGTTACCGCCCTATATCTTTAATAGATAATACACTGAAGATCCTGGGCAGAGTGTTCTTTAATAGAATCAGGCTTTGGGCAGAGGAAAATCACATTTTACATCCCTGTCAGCTGGGATTTAGAAGCAATGTGGGAACTGTCGAACAATGTTTGAATTTAAACCTTATTTTAGGCAAGTACACCGTCGCTAAAAAAGTTCCTTTGTACCTGGGCTTTATGGACTTATCGTCAGCGTTCGATTTTGTAAATCGATCGAAGTTATGGGAGACTCTTTTAAACTATGGACTAGATGAGTCACTAGTTCACTTTCTGGCACACCTGCACAGAGACCTAAAAGCACGTGTTAGGATAAATAATGATGGAGAGGTCTCCGGGGATATTTTAATTGGCAGAGGGGTCAGACAAGGGTGTGTTCTGGCCCCCCTTCTTTTTATCCTTTATATAAATGAATTAAACAAATCCCTATCTAAACTTTCTTGCGATGTGCAGAAAATTAATGGTAACTTACTCCCAGTACTTTTATACGCAGACGATGCGGTCTTGATGGGCCGCACATCCAGAGCACTACGTACGTTAATTATGGGCTTTGTCTCCTTTATGGCTGGTTTGGACTTGTGCACCAATTTTAAGAAGTCATATATTATGTCTTGCGAGCCCAACAAATACCGTATTAACCACATAGCCTCAGGTGATAATATCCTAAAAAGCACTAGCACTTTCCCGTATCTGGGTCTGATCTTCTCAGACACCGGCTCATGGTCTGCACATGTAGCACATGGCAGAAACAAACTTGCCAAGACAGTTAATTCTATTATTAGCTTACAGCAGCCAAAGAGGGCTGAGGTTATGATGCCCCTAATACAGATCTATAAATCACAATGCTTACCTACCGCAACATATGGTGCCGAGGTGTGGGGGTACATAAATAGTAGCGGTATTCAAATAGAAGAAAATAGATTCTGTAGGAAGGTTTTGGGGGCACAAATCTCATCACCCACTTATATATGCCATAAAGAGCTAAACCTGCACTATGTTGAGGATTTTATCAAATCCCGGCCAGCCTTGTTCTGGCTGAAGTTGTGGCGAAACCCGGCCGCAATTCTAACACAGGAAATAATCATTGATTGCACCAAATGTGATAGGGGCATTTCCATATCATGGCTTAATGCTGTAAAAGAAAGTTTAGCTAGTGTAGAATTGGAACATATCTTTTTCCACCATCAAAACGCAGAGGGCATGAACATCAAGACACTGAGAAAGTTATTATATGACTCATACCGAAGGGAAAGAGAACATTCAGAGCTTCTCAAATCATCAATAATCAGATATATTTCCATCTCGTCTTGCCCTGGTTATAACAAAGTCACACCACAGGAATATCTCAAGAGAAACATCGGAAGATGGAATAGGAGCCTGCTCTTTCGCCTTAGGGATGGGAGCATAAAATATTCTCTCTGCTTTCCAAAATTTAGAGTATTTGCTCTGTCCATGTGGAAATGGTCAAAAACAAACAACTTTACACTTTCTGCTTTTTTGTAATTTTTACATTAGTTATACTAAACAGTATTTTATCCCTTACTTTAAGTCACATGCTATCACGGATCACAAAATGGCATACAATGAAATATTGCGGTTAGGGAGTGATGAGACGATTATCAGAGTAAGCTCATTTTTGTATTCTGCGATACGTTCACGGAAAACAATGGATATTATATAGATTGTCCTCCATCTGAGGTTATTGTTTACCTCATCTATCGCTTAAAATCTGCCAGGCTGTTATATGCACAGTGTATTTATTGAAATTGTTAGCACTTCATTGCCAGTTTGCACAAACTCCTATGACATTGACAACATGTTTGGACAAGTTTCATTCATTTTTACCTAGAGGTGATTATTTGCACCAACATTTTTATTCTATGCATTGGATTGCTGGTTTGCACAAAACGATACAGTTGATGATGTTCTCATGTTATGCACATTGAATATATTTGCACTTTATTGCTACCTTTGCACTTTTTACCCATGTCATCAGTAATATCATCATGGAAAATGATCTTGTTTTTATTGCTGTTTTTTTGTATTTTACATCTGATTGGTGGTGATGATTTGTACTTTTATGGATATTTTATCCGAATAAAGACCATTTGACTTAACTTGACTATAGGCTTAGAGCAATATGGTTTTGTTAAGGATAGATTAACCGCTGATAATTCCGGTTTATTCTTTAATGTTTTAAATAAAGCTCCATCTCTTTCTTACCCTCTTGCTGCAGTTTCCATTGATGCAGAAAAGGCTTTCGATAGAGTTAATTGGTCTTTAAGCTCTTCATTGGCATGGCTTCGGCCCTAAATGTATCTCTTTAATATCTTTATTATATTCCGCTCCTAAAACTTCTGTAGTAGTAAATGAGCTTGTTTCTAACTCTTAACTTACATCGAGGAGTGCGACAAGGTTGCCCTCTCTCGCCCCTCCTCTTTATTTTAGCACT
This sequence comes from Triturus cristatus, assembly GCF_964204655.1. Taxonomy (NCBI): domain Eukaryota; kingdom Metazoa; phylum Chordata; class Amphibia; order Caudata; family Salamandridae; genus Triturus; species Triturus cristatus. Next base: position 965,546,442 of record NC_140583.1, on the reverse strand, counting down.
TGAACTTTTTCTATCACACATTTGTCAGAACTCATCAATTTCCGGCTTGGATTATGGGAAGCAACATTTAAAATTACTTTTACGTTTCATTTCCCATCCTGAATCTTCTATCACTCTTCTGCAAGAAATTTTTGATTTTTTTTTGTTTCTGGTAATAAGATAAACTCTGACGAGACAGAAATGCTTCCCATCACAAAATTTTGTTTTAAGCAACATTTTGACGCTACTGGCTTTAGGTGGAATAAATGAAGAATCAAATACCTTGGTATTTGGTTTAATAACTCTATATTAGACTCCGTGAGAATTAATATGAAGGAGGTGATTGATCGTATCTCTAAACTCCTATCCTCATGCAATCCTCTTTTCCTTTCCTGGTGGGGACGACTTGATTCAATTAAAATGATGATCACCCCTATTTTATCATATACTCTCTCTATAATACCCAGTAGATAGTTATAGTTAGGACCGTGTTTCCATAGGAAATCTCAAAATTCTATTTTGAATAACTTTGGCGCCAGTTGACGAATCCTCGCGAAATTTTCAAAACTAATGGGGCGCTCCGCTCAGCTCCTACCCTGAAAGTCTCGGGGGGATTCGTCAAGAGGGGGCCGAGAAAAAACGGGGGTCCCAAAACGCGTTTTCCCCATGCATTTTCCCATAGGACCTTTAGTCGAAGGTACAGCCCGAACGGCTGAACAGAATTACTTGAAATTTGGCAAAGAGGTAGTCCTCAGGTCAGGGATGTGCCTTTTGCATATATGGAGTCAATCTGTTCAGTAGTTCCTGAGAAAATTGTAGTTAAAGTGCATAAATATCTATAGCCGCGCACCGTGCGCGCACCCTAACGTGCGCGAGCATAATTCTGATTGGTGGTTACCTGTCAGTCAACGTTCGAATTGGTCGAAATCAGGAAGTGTCGGCCGCCATTTTGTTTGTTTTGAGTGCGAGAGTGAAAAAGGAAGATGGCGAACGTGAAAAGGGGGCAGGGTAGAGAGTTCCTGACCCCCTAGCCTTTGTCAGGGGGTCCCTGAAGGACCCCGAAGGCAGAAAAAAACATTTTAATTATTATTTTTTTTTTTTTAAATCGCGGGGTGCGCGCACGGTGAAAAACCATAAGAAAAAACAAAACATTTAATACGTAGTTTATTGTAAAATAAATATATAAAAAAGATAATAATAAATACATAACTTAGCATTTAAAAAACCGTACAAATTCACTGAAAAAACCATAGGTTTCACACATGTTATAGTTAGGTGGGCATTTCACTCGTAAAAAAACAATGAAATTCCCCCGTTATAGTTAGTTGAGATAACTATAACTTGCGCGACCGCCACTCTATCACAAGGATGATGTCATAAGTGATGTCATGAGTGATGCCACTGACCAGGTCATGAGTGATGTAATATGTGACGTCATGAGCAGAGGATTGCGGGCGCGCGAGTTATAGTAATCTCAACTAACTATAACGGGGAAATTTCATTGGTTTTTTACGAGTGAAATGTCCACCTAACTATAACTCACGCGACCGTAATCCTCTGCTGATGACATATGTGTCTTTATGAAAAAAAAATATTTGTAATATATGTATAGCTAAAATTTAATGGAAGAACACATGGGCAAATAATTGTCTAAATACAGTATTACCATCAGCAGAGGATTACGGTCGCGTGAGTTATAGTTGCCTACAGTAACTATAACGGGGGAATTTCATTGGTTTTTTATCAGTAAAATTTCCAGCTAACTATAACATGTGTGAAACCTATGGTTTTTTCAGTGAATATATATATATATATATATATATATATATATATATATATATATATATATATATATATATTCCAGCTCAGGCTTGGTTTCCGTCACGTGGGAAGCACTCGAACAGCGTCGCAGGGCTCCAAGCATCAGCCCTGTATCATAGGTATGAGAACGCCAGGCAGCCGAGTCAGTTACAGTCCTGTTGCCACATACGCCCAACGCGTTTCGAAATCTTTCTTCTTCAGGGGCTGGTGGTATCGGAAGCACTTGTGTTCATTCTGCAACTCCTTTTGTACACATGGTGACGTGCCCTGGATGGGCGGCTCTGAATGAGACTCCGCTGTGTCTTATGGGAGTCGTAGTCTGACCGGACATTGTAGCGTCCTAATTGCAAGTGCAAACAGTAAAGTTCAAAGCTCGGAATGAGCCTCAGCTGTCATCTGTTCTCTCAATCCAACGACGTTGTCCCACATCGAGGGGCTCGCAGGATGCTTTCCCCCGTGGCCCCCAGGTTCTCGGGGTGGTGCTTTCCCGGCGGCACGGACGCCGCCAAATATTCCAGCTCAGGCTTGGTTTCTGTCACGTGGGAAGCACTCGAACAGCGTCGCAGGGCTCCAAGCATCAGCCCTGTATCATAGGTATGAGAACGCCAGGCAGCCGAGTCAGTTACAGTCCTGTTGCCACATACGACCAACGCGTTTCGAAATCTTTCTTCTTCAGGGGCTGGTGGTATCGGAAGCACTTGTGTTCATTCTGCAACTCCTTTTGTACACATGGTGACGTGCCCTGGACGGAAACCAAGCCTGAGCTGGAATATATATATAAATATATATATATATATATATATATATATATATTGGCTAAGCAAGCCACGATGGTGGCCATGCATTGCTGAGGCTCCGCGCTCGGGCCCTCTCCTACTCAATACAGAGCGTCGCTGCGGGTGCTCGGCGGACCTGGGAGCACCGGAATGTGACTGCACGGCGGTGCGGTACCTGCGGAAGCCGGAGAACGTCTGCCGCTTCAGGGACGGGGCTTCGCCGGGCGGACTCCAGAGTTCAAGATGGCGCCGGGACTCCTCTAGGTGAAGCGAGGGACGGTGCTGGGAGAAACCCCGAGGACGTCGGCGCATCGCGCTCTGCCTGCTCCAACATCCGAGCGGTGTGGACCGGGAGCGGACCCGGGAAGAATAGTATGGAGCGCCACGGCATGGACGACTATCGGCGCCCCTAGTCCGCCCGCCATCTTGGGTGCTGTGCGCCCGTCGCTCACCGGGAGTGGACCCCAGCGCTAACATCGGACGCTCCAGGTACTCCTCACAGCCTATTCCTGGGGGGACTGAGGGGGAGCGTTGGATCTCGGCGGGGGCGGCGTGGCCTGGAGGTCCTCCGACCCTCATATTCAGATCCTGCCTGACCTTGACATGGCCGCCCGGATGGCACTGGACCTTTCCATACACCGCCGGTGAGGCCCCTACCTTCGTGGCCACCACAGTGACAGCCTCCCCAGCGGCACCCGAGAGAGCCGATACACCCCCGTCTGGCCCGCCCGCCGTCTGGCCACAGCAGACCGCTTGGGAACCCCCTGGTGCCTCGGGGGGCCCCGGAGATCAGAGAGAGCTGGCGCGACGGGCCGCGCCGGCATGAGATGGTGGCGGGCCCTGCACCCTGATCGGGGCGCTCCAGATGTCGGGCATAGTGGGCGCACAGTGAGGCCCAGAGAGGACTGCGGCTCTTGGCAGGGGCGACGCGAGCCCGGGTTCCTCTACCACCCACAACTGGACCTCGCCAACCTTCATAACTGAACTGCGGGGGCCCCGACTCCACTGCGGGGGCCCTGACTCCTCTATGGGCTCCTGGAGGGGGCTCTGTCCACACGGCAACTGCGAAGATAGCCCTCCGAATTCTGTGGAGTGCACCCCCTAACTCATTGGGACGATGCAAGTGATCTTCCACCCGCACCATTGAATACACGTGTGGTCTCCCTGTGGGTGGCCTGCTATTGGGAGCAACTCGCCCGTAGCTTCCAGCGCCCGACATAGGCGACTCCTGTACCCTGACTGCAGTGTGGGGTCCAGAATACCGGCTCGGGTTGCTCTCCTCCGGCGACATGCTCCCGCCATCCATCAACACCGTGGGGGCCCACGCCTTTCCTCTTTTCGCGGACCCCTGGCACCACTGAGAGCTCTTGAGACCTGATCGACAGCACCGCCCCCCCCCCCCCCCCACGCAGGGTGAAGATGGGGAAATCAAAGTCTACGCAGCACCACGCGGTCCCGGAAACAGCCCCGGAGAACATGCCAAAGACCTCGACCTGGTCCCCCAGTACGGCACCCTCCTCGGACCTATCAATCTCGGATAAACTGGATAAGGTCCTCGCCGCCATCAAACTATCCCGCTTGTCTATGGAGGAATGCCTTGGTACCCTGGCGACAGACGTCAACCTTCTCCGAGACGGTCACCGTAAATTGGCTGACCGGGTGCGAACAGAGGAGCAGACACTAGAGGAAATACAGCCAATGCTAAAGGAACACCAGACGACGCTCCAGGGAGTCCTCACTCGTCTAACCGCGGTGGAAGAGCGCGTACAGGACTTGGAAGGTCGCTCGCGACGCTGCAACATCCGGGTGCTGGGACTGCCGGAGGGTGTCGAGGGTGGAAACCCCATAGACTATATGGACACATGGCTGAAGTCCTTCACCCCAACATCAGACCGTACAGCATTCTTCTCCATCGAACGAGCTCACAGAGTGCCCGCCCGAAAACCCCCACCTGGTGCAGCTCCTCGGCCACTCCTTGCTAAGTTCCTGCACTTCCGGGACCGCGATGCGGTGCTTCGAGCGGCGCGACTGGCAGCGCCACTACGGGTGGAAAACAACCAGATAATGATCTTCCCGGACTATGCCTGAGCAGTACTACAGCAAAGATCGTCCTTCTTGGACGTAAAGCGGAGACTACAAGACAAAAATATTCAATATGCTCTGCTCTTCCCGGCTCGCCTCAAGATCCTCCACAAAGGTTCTTCCCTTTTCTTCACGACTGCGGAGGCCGCACAAGATTGGGCAGATCAACATTGCTCGCGGGCACTCAACCCTCATCCTCAAAGGGGCTCGCCTCTCAAAACTTTCCGTGCTCGGAAACGCCCCATGAAACTCCGCAACATCGAGTCGAGAACAGCGAACTGCTCCCACGACTCGCCTGATCTTGAACAGATTATGCGGGAGAGGCGCGAAGCTTTGCAAGCAGCAATCAACCTGCGCTCCACGCAACACTCGGAACCCATAGACTGACCCCCGCACCTCTTCTCATCAGAAGGCGAAAACGACAGCGATGGCACCGCCTCGGGGGTAGACCTGGTGGCGCCTCCCCATGCCACTCCACAAATGGCAGATGGACTGCTAGATGGACAAACCCCTCCTATTTCATCTTGAAGCAACCCAGACATACAGACTGCCAAATTGTATCCTTACACCCATTGCCTAAAAAGCGGGGATTGACACCCTGCACGTGACACGCATTGCTCCTTCTACATGCCCATTTAGCGCGAGGCTTCACACTTGCATGTCGTCACCCCCTATCACATAGAGCAGTTATCCCCCCTTGTGTCACGGGAGGAAGTTTGGACACACCGTTTCCTAAACGAGGAGTCCTTTGTATTGGGACAGTTTCCCGCACACCCACACGTTGTTCATACCCCGGTTCATACATGTCCAATTCCGCCATGGAGCGCCACACCACAGAATATTCGATTGGCCAGGCTCCCCCTCCGCCTACTTTCCCCGGACGCAGCACATCTCTAGGAGACCACTAAATGATTTATCTAACGGGCGCCTCACCCAACCCACACGCAGTACTGATTGCCCATGGCAAAGCTGACGAAAAACGCAGACATTAACATACTCACGCTAAATACACGCGGTCTACACACCCCACCTAAGCGCTACACGATCTACGCCTATGCGAAGAGGTAGAAAGCATCTATCCTCTGCCTGCAGGAAACCCACCTTAACTCAACCGAAGCGGGCAAACTGCGTGCAAAGTGGCGTGGTCTTATCTGTGGCATGACCTACTCATCATTTGCCCGAGGGGCGCTGATATGGATCCGCCCAGGAACCCCATTCCGGGAACTCAGGCGGGTGGTGGACGAAGAGGGCAGATTCGCCCTCCTGGAAGGACTCTTAGATGGTAGGGCTATCCTCTTGGGAAGTGTGTATGCCCCGAATGTCGACCAGGATAAATTTTGGGACCGACTCACAAACACTCTTGCCCAATTCACGCATGTACCCTGGATACTGGGTGGGGACTACAATTGTATCCCGGATCCGAGACTGGACCGGTCGCACCCCCTCTCCCGCACTCCCCCACCCACAGACAAATTGAACGGTTCAAAGCATGGGTTGCACACTGGTCACTCACAGACGCATGGAGACTGCACCACCCCCAGGCCCGCGTCTACTCTTTCCACTCCATCCCTTATAACCTGCGAGTCCGGCTCGACCGTTTCCTATGCACGGCAACGCTTCTCTCGCAAATATGTCACTTGGATTATTTAGGCAGGGTCGTCCCAGACCATGATGCACATCTTCTAAGCCTCCAGTGAAGACCCCCATACCCCCCTGTCCCAACGTGGCGATTATCGCGGGATTACCTAACGGACCAAGTTTTTACACACGAGCACCAACGTAGCATTCAAGAATACTTTACTCACAATACGGGGACCGCGTCGTCAACCCTGATCGAGTGGGACGGCTTCAAGGTGGTAGCCCGTGGCGAATGTACTCAGCAGAGAGTTGGGGTAAGGCGTACCTTGGAGCAGGTCCTTGAGAATGCGGAACAGCGACTGGCCACGGCCACTAAGGCCGCGGATCAGTCAGTAGCGGCGGCGACCCAAGTCGCCCACGCCAAATCAGAATATCAGGCGGCGTGCATGGACCTACGGCGTCACAATTTTCAGACCTATGCGACTCGAATGCATAAGGACCGTGACAAAACAGGCACACTCTTGGCATGGCTCGCTAAACAAGACACTGAAGTTCGGCCCATCACCGCAATCATAAATCTCCATGGCACCCTGGTACAATCTCAGGATGAGATCCTCCAGGCATTCTATCAACATTATTCAGCAGTCTACAATATCCCCTCATCACTCGACCCGGAGGCTGTCGACCACTTCCTAGACCCTCTCCCCCTCCCCCAGATATCTGCCGCAGACAAGACTGTGTTAGACGCAAATATACAAACCACTGAGATTATATGCGCTATACGAGCCTTAGCCCGTGGCAAAGCCCCAGGCCTCGATGGGTTTCCACTCGAATACTACGCCACCTTTGCCTCTCAGCTGACTCCTCGCTTATCTACAGTGCTGGACACAGCGCTCCGATCCGGTGAACTGCCTAGCTCCATGAGAGCGTCGGTGATTGTGACGTTCCCGAAACCCGATCGGGACCCCCAACTCCTAGCCTCCTATCGCCCCATCACACTTCTCACAGCCGACTACAAAATCCTGGGGAAAATCTGAGCGGATAGATACTCCCAAATTATACGCGCGTTAGTACATCCAGACCAGTGCGGTTTTGTCCCGGGTAGGAATATCCAGGATCAGATTGGCGATCGCTTCCCTCGACCGGCGGGCCTGATCCTGAACCTTGAGAAGGCTTTCGACACCCTAACATGGCAGTTCCTCTTTACCATCCTCAGGCGGGTGGGACTGGGCCCCACTCTCATAGCCTACACTCGCCTGCTCTATACCAACCTTACCTCCCGGGTCCGCCTCGGTCGCGACATCTCCCCGGAATTCGCGATACACAGGGGCACACGACAAGGATGCCCCATCTCACCTTTATTATTCGCGCTCGCTGTTGAACCCTTAGTTATCCGGCTTCGCCGGGACGGACAGGACTGGGGCATTCCACTCGCGGACGCCACTCACTGCGTATCCATGTACGCAGACGACCTTCTCATATATATACGGGATATTACGGCGGATCTCACCACACTCGAGACCGCCCTGACGGAATTTGCGGATGCCTCGGGCTTGAAAGTGAACTGGGACAAGTCAATGGTGTACCCCCTCCATCCAAACGCCTCTCCCCAGGACATTTGGATTGGTGACCGGAAAATGCACTGGGCCCCCGATACCTCGGGATTCGCTTATACCATTCCCCGGCTGACATCTTTGAGGGCAACCATCGTAGGGCACTTGCCAGTATACGATCCACAATTGGGTTCCGGGGGAGCCTCCCGCTGGCCCCGATCGGTCGGGTAGCTCTCGCAAAGATGATACTGGTCCCACGGCTCTTATATTACTTCACCAATCTTCCAGTGGTCCCACCCCGCTCCTTTTTCAAAGACTTAGACACACTCCTTAGCTCTCTAATATGGGGTAAGGGGCGACACAGGATCACGTTAGCAAAACTAAAACTACTCACAACACAGGGGGGACTTGGCGCTCCATCATTTGAAGCCTATTTCCTGGCGGCGCAGCTCCAGTGGCTTTCATATTGGACAGCAGAAAGGTACACATCTGAAACATGCACTGCCACGGGTCGTATATCAATACCAGAGTTGCGTCGCCTACTCCTACCGGGATCCCGTCCCACACAAACCTACCCCCTTCAAGTGGACATTGCCCGGAAATGCGTCCAGCGCATACACCGCATGACACCAAACTGTCCCCCATACACACCATTACTACCATTAGTCGGCTGGCCAAGACACGGTTTTTCACTCCTGCCATGCTCCAGGAATGGACATCCAGAGACATCGCCAAAGCAGAAATACTGTTTGAAGAGGGACAGCTCAGGTCGTACCAGCAACTTATGGACGACTATGACCTTCCCCCAGGCCAGTTCCCGCTTCACCGCCAACTCCTCAGCCACTACCGACCATATTAGGACCTCACACTGGGGGAGCCTCCCACACATCCAGTTCTTCACACAATATTACGAATGGGACCGGGTCGCAACTTTACCACATGGCTGTACAAATCGATTAGGGAACTGACACCCCCACTACTAGCACCCCTGCGGTCCCTCTGGGAGGAGGAAGCGGGACGATCATTTCATGATAGCGAGTGGGAAAGAGCGATAGAATTCCCCAAAAAAGTATCCAGGAACGCCAGTTTTAAGAATATACAGTTTCACATTTTACATACCTAACACCAGCGTGCCTACAGCGCTTCTACCCCGATACAACCTTCCTCTGTCCTCGTTGTCAAGCGCGGGATGCAGACTTTTCCCATATGTTTTGGACCTGCCCGGGCATTCAGGACTATTGGTCATCTATCCACTCGACACTTCGAGATCTCACCGGACTGGCCCACTTGACCACTTGGGAGGGTTGTGCGTTGGGCATACTCGGACGAAGGAAACGTCACAAAATACCAATGCGCTTTGTTTCCCTAGCTCACCTGCTGGCCAAACGCTGTATAGCTATGCACTGGCACTCCCCGTCGGGCCCTCCGATTGCGGCGTGGGTGGGGGTGGTGCATAAGTGGGCTGCAGCTGAGGAGGACGCAGTGCGTGAGGAAGAAGCTAAAGACATCAGCAAAGTCCCAATTTCTCTAGAATGGGCACTTCTATTACACCAATTCAAACAGTCCCAGACCCCGGAGGACCCGGTCACCGACACAACTACCCCTGACACCACACAGCTACCTGCTGTACATGCTCCCAGGGCAGGGGATCCACCCCCCCCCCGATTACCCACGCCACCCTTAGACCCGCTAGGCTCGCCCCCGCTCGCCGGACATACTGAACGGTCCTACACCAGCCCGCGCACCCAGCCCCTCCTAAGCGAGATGCAGCTGTACCGTCGAGTAGGTATCCGCGGACTCACAGCATTTGTCTGGCCCAACCACTAAGAACCCCATGGCACCTCCTAATTTGGTTCTTCCCCCCAGTTTTTCTTTCTGGCGAACACCTGCTACCACACATGCCGCATCTCTGCGGAATAAGACGCAAATGTACTCTCTATATTGATGTTGGTCAATTCTATTGCACATGTGCCACAGTTACTTGTACGGAATGTAACGTCTTTATGATTATAACAACAAATGCCAATAAAAAGAATTTACAAAAAAAATAAATATATATATATATATATATATATATATATATATATTTATTTTTTTAATTGATTCCCTGCTCTCTAAGTTTTTATGGAATAATAAAAAAATCTAGACTTTCCTTATCTTTTCTTCATAAAACTAAATCTCTGGGAGGAGTAAATGTTCCTGATTTTCGTATTTACCATAAGGCCTTTTGTCTTAGGCTAGCTTCTAAATGGCTCCTTCCCGAACCTTCACACTCGGAGGGGTAACAAAACTTTACGACACATGGTGGGAATACAGTAGATGACAGCATACATTCCATTTCATACAATTCGTCTGACCCAATTGGAAGGGATGGTTAGTTTGGCCCACAGACTCAAATAGGTGTCAGTCAACAGGGCTCGACAAATCCACTCGCATATGCGAGATAGAACTAATGAGGACGAGCTATTTTTAGGTCCTACTCGCCCTTTCTGGCGAGTAGGAAAACAAACTAACTTTTATCCTCTGTCTTTAAAAACGGAGCAAATGTGACAAGTTAACAAGATTTAAAGGCATTTTTATTGCTCACAAAGCTAATGAGCAATAAAGATGCCTTTAAATCTTGTTAACTTGTCACATTTGCTCCGCTTTCAGAGACGGAGGTCAAGTAGGGTGAAGTTAGGTCGAGGAGATTTTTGAAGGTACTAGACCTGCAGGACTAGTACCATTTTTCGAGCGCTAGTCAAGATTCAGGGGTACCACCGAAGGGTTTAGTATCCACAGGCCAGACCAACGCTATGTACAACGAGAACATCCAGGGGTGGTGACATTATACAATGTTGGGAAGTTATGCCTAGTTTGGCTAAAAACCTCGACACTATCCCAGGTGAAACAACACTTGTCCTTACTATCAGAAGACGTGGATTTAAGGGACTTTTCATTGGGTCCCCGAAAACCACGTTAGAAACGTTTCTTATACGCGGTTTATAATAAAATCTGGAAAATCTCAACAAGAGGAAGCAGCGGAGAGACTTTGTGAAATTGATAGAATTAACCTAGAGAAAGCCTTAGAGGTAGTTGATAATGGTATGACTACATTAACATCCAGGATTTATTCACTGGGCAAAATTTTAACTTTTGCTATTGATATACTAGAACAGGAGTTGTCCATACTACAGCACGGACAGCCTCAATTACGTTCTATTATGTTGTTAAGCTGGACGCTACAATCGTTGCGTTTCGGTAATGTGCCTTGGCGATTTATAAACAGTACGTCCTGGTACTCTGCATAGAATTGAACTAAGAAGTAAATAACAATGGCACAAAAAGGAGCAAAATATACAATGCTGCGTATTGAAAAACTGGATCAATTACCTTTCCCCGTGGCAGCGTCACCATCCACGAAATGGTTAATTCATGGCCATATAACATTACCGGTCACAACTTTCCAGTTTCAATATTGCCTAGAACAACAGGGAGGCAGATACGAGGCGATGGGTAAGGAATTCATCAAGGAATCTTGGGAATTGCTTACATATTTCGATGCAGGAGTGGAGACATGGAAGAGTTTGTAAGCGGTACAAACTGCAAGAACTCTAAGTGGATCTCTCATATGCCAGGATATCATGCTTCACAGGGCCTGTAATTGTTCAGTTGCAAACTTGTCCAGACATTTGAAAAGGTCCCCGGCTGCCGCGATTAATCCAGTGTTAAAGTTGCTCTCGAATGGAAGTTACTTGATGTTGAATGATCAAGGTTGTTGTGGGATGCTTCCGGGCATCTGATATCTTGTCACTGTATGCTCCTGGGTTACTTGTTGTATGCAAGTATGGTTTCCACCGACCCACACAGTCAGGGAGGCACCGTTATGGCCTTCATTGAATGTTTCTTTTATACAGTTTGATACTCGGAGCCAAATGAAAGCCATGCTTGTATAGAAAATTGTGCCCTTAACCTTCGCCCGAGAGACTTTTGCTCTTCAGGTCGCAAGGTCCGCAGCGGAGATACAGGCACTATTAAGAACAAACTGCCCTTTCCATTTTACAGAAATATTACAATGCATCTTTAACATGTCTGATACGAAGGGTATGGTACACCTATTTAAGACCATAGGTTCGGGACTGTTAAGCACCTTTCAGCCAGTCTTCGGAGTGATTCCAGCCTTCATACACTCCGCATTCGGAAGCATTTTTGAAGGACTTCCGCTGATCCTGTTACTAATAGCAGGAATCCTAATTGTAATTTTTTCTACTATGCAAAGGACGTCCCAGTCACCAAGGAGATGGAAAAAACGCTCTTGGCGTGCCGATAGCATGATCGCATGGTACTCCATCTGGGCACACCTTGCCTTCGAAAACTAAGCTTGGTTCCTATCGTTTCGACCAGTCTGGATTGACTGTTTTGCCTGTCCTCCGATGCCTGTTCTGCGGACAAAAATGCATGTTTGATCTCTGTCTAACACTTCCATCGGTTGCGCCACCAGACATGGATGCTTTACTGGACCCGATAACAGCCCATGTATTGCTGTGTCCTCAGCGTATTCCCATGTTGAGGTCTGCGTTATTAGAGCCACCACTGGACGCTTCCGCTCCTGTTGGAAAGGAGACCGGCTCCTCTACAAGCACTCAGGCCTTGAATGTCATACAGGCTTCCCCAGCATCAGCTGTGGGCAATACAGAAGATCATCAGTGCTCGATTGACCTGATCTGTGAGATGTTGCAGGGTCCGTCGTCTGCAATTGCAAGCAACAGTGATGTTGCATATCCCACACAGGGCACAAACATTTGGCTCATTGTGTGCTGGGAAAAATGTGGCCCTTTATCAAAACAACCAAATCTGGAATTTTAAAACAAGAAATACTTTTTGCTTCTGTTGCTGAGCAGTATGGCTTTCAGGCACTCATAGTTGTTCAGACCATCTATACGAACATATTTTTATAGACTTCTAATGCTTATGCTAGAATTTTAGCATTTTTTACGCATTCTTTTACTTATGGACTTTTTAATATTCTGCGTATTTTTAGAACTTAATTTAGTCTTTTAGTATGTCGTCTACTCGGATGAGGAGAGGGCATTTTATTTCATACAGGTACCCTGATATAGGCTAAGGTAGTAACCAGACTTTTACGTACATTTCCCCTGCCATTACACTACATAACGGTTCTAGTGACTGACCTTTTACCTAGTTACGGTACTGCTTAAATGACGTGGGGTTTTCTCCGAAAACTAGCCACATTCATTATGCATGAGGATTCTTGGAATCTCAGCAGGAATACCATCTCCTGCATAATAACTATATATAAGGGTCCTTCCTTCTGTCATCCTAGTCCGCCATGACACAGCAAGGTAGATCCCATGAGGGTACCACTTTGGTATATAAAAACCATATCTTTGCTGAAGCAGGAGAGGTGAGGAGAAAAAGGACTTCCATGCAGACGCAAGACGCTGAGGTTCCTGCGTGCAGACACTCCAGCTCCCAGTGGTCTGACATCCCTCGCAGGGTGTCCATCTCGAGACCAAGACGGAGTCCCACAGTCTCTCATTTCAGGTAATAGGGATGGCTTTATCTTAGGGTCATTCTTGGCTCTACACCTGCATACACGCTAGGTACTCTTAGGTACATCTAGTTAGGGTTGCATCGTAGGAGTATGCATTATTACTGCCATGTATTTTTATACCTGCCTGTATTCATTGTATTAGCACTATGTTAGGAATCTACCATCCTTTTACTCTATTGGTGCTTATAATCATTTATATCTGTTTGTGTCTTATGGTTGTTTCAGCACACCTATTTTATGCTAGAATGTTGCTGGTCAATAAATGCTCAGTGAACACGTCCCCACGGTTTATTCTGTGCAAAGTGAGCACAAGTGACTGAGCGAAAGGTACTGTACTGTTTCCACTATCCCAGATGGGACAGAGTTGTCATGTTCGATAGTTGCCAAGAACTATTCTCTCCTTGGTAGGAGGAGTATACACTGGCACTGTGAGCCAGTTGGTCTCCAGGTAAACATACCAGGTGGCGGGGGGGGGGGGACGGTGACGGCATGGGGGGTGTCTGGAATCAGTCTGGACACCAATCCCACAGTCTATGTTGTCTAAACGTGCAGATCCTATTTAGGTTTATAGGAACTACACAACACCATTACATAACTGTTTGTAATCTGGCTTTAAAAATAATCTTATATTTGCGGAACTAACATTTTCCTAGAACTTTCATCAGTGCTTTATGAAGAAACTAAAATAAAGACATATCTCATTCAAATGATTTATATCATTATCGATCTTTACTTTCTTACAGAGACAGGTTTTGTGACAGCTATTTACCTTTCTTTAAAGCTTCAAGGAGAAAAGCAAGGTTTTCTGCAAAGCTTCCCTAGAACAAAAAAAAGATTAATGTTGAAATGTATTCTTAATGGTGTCAAAATCTTCATTGTCAAATACAACACCCACTATACACACTGCCGCATTACATTTTAAGATATGTTCATTTTGCAAGACAGAAACGAAGGATGTGGGTAAACCACTACAGTTCCTTAATACACCATCAGGTCATTTAATAGGATATCAAATACATGAGCAGGCATCCATTTATTAGAGCAACAAAAAAGTGCACTGTTTATTTTCTGGTAGGATTCAATGATTTATTAGATCATTTTTGCAAATATTCTTAATTCTTCCTCAATAATAGCGCTCCCATTTTATTTGTGTTTAAGATGTGAATAAAAGATAAACACTAGAAAAAATTTTTTTGCAATTGCACTGGAGAAAATAGTATGATTTATTATTTAGGAAAGTGGAGTGATAAAGAGGGAGAAGAAGGGGTTGGAATGTGAGTGAGGCTATGTTAGCTTTCCTTCGCAGGCACTACATCGGGTATCATTACATCCCGTTACATCCCAGGAGTTACATCAGGAGGTTTGACATCACAAGTTAGTGTCAGTCTTTCACTTAACAGTTAAGTTAGTTTTTGAAGTGTCTTAACTGGAACAGTGTATATTTATGTTACCTACTAGCAGTCGCCAGTAGGTAGTTATAGTTAGGACCATGTTTCCATAGGAAAATCCTTTGACTTCCCTATATCTTTGGTGACGTCTGACGAATCATACACAATCTTTTTAAAACATTGTGTGCTGGTGATTCTTGCTGTTTATGTAAAGTTTGGGGCGGTCCGTCAAGAAGTAGCAGAGAAAAGATTTTAGACACGACTACAGCCCGAACCGTTGGATGGAATTACATCAAATTTGGCAGAAAGAACCCTTTTGTTATTTGGTGTAAATCTGTTCAGTAGTTTGAGATATTGAAAGACATCCAAATTTGGATATCTAAGGACGCAGATCCTTTAAGGCTCAGACAGTCCCCATGCTAAAATCTGATTGGATTCCAACACTTCAACCAGGAAGTGCTGGCAGCCATCTTTGGACTCTGCTTCAGACAAGTACCACAAACAAGTTTCAAAAAAACAAAAAGAAATAAGGGGGCAGGGTAGAAATACCCTGACCCCTTAGCTCTGGTCATGGGGTCCCAGAGGGACCCTGTCAGGGTAAAAATGCATTTTTTCCCAATTTTTGTAGTGGAAATGCAATGGAGCAGCAAATCCGAGACCTAATAAAAAGCCTGCGCTGTTCTGAATAGTGCCCCCGGGTGGGCCAGGTCAAAGAGGCATTAAAAAAAGGGGGGGGCATGGGGCCCCCTCCTAAGGCTCATATAGCCCCCGGGGACCACCACCTCACTGTGGGCTTTGTTTAAATTATGGAGGGGGCCGTGCGGACCCCTTCCCCCCCTGGGCTTCGAAGAAGTCTGGGGATCACCACCTCCCTGGAGCAATAAAATTAATTGCCAGGGCTCGCACGGACCCCCCCTGACCACCACCTAATAATAAATGATGCTGGGAGGGGGGCTATGCGGTCCCCTCCCGGGCCATACATCGCAACCTCCCATAGGCCAGCCCATGCTCAGAAGGAAGGGCTGCGCAACCGCCCCCTCCTGGAGCCAATTATGGCACATGGACCGCCACCCCCTCATGGCCAGCTCCTGCTATGTCCTGGGGTGCCCACCCACGGGACATAGCGGTTTGCTTTTGGTTGGTGGGAGCAGACAGCTCTCACCAAGCAAAAGCAAACATTGAAGTTCCAGCGGGCAGGAGCTGTTTTCATCTCTTTCCCTGCCTATAGACATGAAGGCACGGAAAGAGATGAAACTATTGCTTCTGCACACAGGGAGCTGCATTTCCAGCAGCTCACTGAGTGCAGCAGCAATAACAGCCACCGCAAGAGGCGGGGAGCCGGATGGGACGGCAGGGCCATGAGGCTCCGCCCCGCGGTCCCCATCGTGCACACTGTGTGCCCTGGATGGGACCAGGGCACCAAGAGACATGAGGGATGCCATTTGAGATGTCATCAGTAATGTCTCTGACCAGGTCATGAGTGATGGAATATGTAAGGTTATAATCAGTGCACTGCGGGGGCGTAAGTTATAGTTAGCACAGCTGACTATAACTGCTGAATTTCTCTGCTTTTGTACAAGTGAAATCTGAGCCTAACTATAACGTCCCTGTAACCATTGCTTTTTTTCAGTGAATATATCTCCTACTGGCGGTCGACCTTGTTTTCAAAGGAAAATCTTTTCCTGTTTTGCCAATAATTATTTGCATGGTTTGACGAATCTTCACAAAATTTTGAAACCTAGTACGCCGTTCACTTCAGCTGCTGTCTTTACAGTTTCAGGGTGACTTGTCAAGCGTGGGCCGATGAAAAAGAGGGGTTCCAAAACACATTTTTCTCATGCAATTTCCCATAGGGATTTTGAACATGACTACAACCCAAAACGCTCAACGGAATCACACCAAATTTGGCAGAAAGCTAGCTCTTGGTCCAAAAGGCGTGCTTTTTGTGATCTGGTGTGAATCCATTCAGTAGTTTTAGAGATATTAACTGAAAACCAAATTTGTATATCTAGAGATGTGGGTACTCCACGAATCAGAGAGTCCCTGTGCTAAAATTTGACTGGCTGCCAACACTTCCTGATTGAAGTGTTGGCGGCCAATCAGGAATACCCAGAACACCCTAGCCCTGGGGTTCCCCACCTGGTAAAAAAATAAAAAATAAAAAATAAAAACCTTTTATGAACCCCCTGGAGAGCCAGGTCCTGGGGGCATGCTTTTAAAACTGTAAATTGGAGGGGACGCATGTGGCCCTTCTCCGCAAGGGAAGTTTTACCCCCCCCCTCCCCCGAAGACACCAACTCCCCGGTGTTTCTTTTTATAACAGGAGGGGGTGAGCGGAACAACTCCTCAGACCTTTGAAGGCCCCGGGGAATACTATCTCACCAGGGCTTATGAATTGAAAAAGAGGGGGGCCTCGCGGTCCTCCCTCCTACTTCCTAATTGCCCAGGGACTGCCCCCCCCCCGGGCACAAATGTACTGAAAAAAAAGGAAGGGGGGCTGCAAGACCTCGCTCCTGGGCCATATTTGCCCCAGGTACCATCACCTCCCTGAGGCATGGCCAAATGCAAAGGGAGAGAAGGGCCGCGTGGCCCCCTCCTGGAACCATTAATGGTACTGGGGACCGTCACCTCTCAGAGCCGGCTTACTATGTCCCGGGGTGCCCACCCCCAGGACATGGCTGTTTGCTCTTGCTTAGTGGAGATTTCACAGCTGCCGCCAAGTGAGAGCAAATAGTAACTCCGCTCCCAGCAGAGGGAGCAGAGTTTTCATCTGTTTTCATGCCCACTATCAAACGGCCAGGAAAACAGTTGAAAGGATTGCTCCCGCATGCAGGCAGCTGCATTTTGTGCAGCTTCCCACGTGCAGGAGCAATGCCGGCTCCCGCAGGAGGTGGAGAGCTGGCATGGACCACTGACATTCAAAGACAGCCAATCACACACCCATTTACAGATCCATACAGCCACTCATACACCCATTCACAGACCCATAAAGCCACTCACAAAACCGGTCACACACTCACAATGCTACTCATGCACTGACTCACTGAATCTCACACATCCACTCACCAATCCAGACAGCTACTCACACACCTACTCACAGACTTGTATAGCCACTCACACACCCACCTACCTACAAAACCACTCACACCCAGTCACAAACCCATACAGCCCCTCACACACTCACTCGCAAAGGTTACATGTTACACTTAGGATATATCATTTTAAAAACCTTAAAAATTCACTTTAAAAAAAAATGAAATCTGAAGCCAGGTCGCCCTCTGGATGAGCCGTCCTCTTACACAACCATTTCCCTCATTAACTTTGAGCCCAAATTGCTTGGCAAGGTCCTGGACGATCGCCTGCGCGCCTCCATACAGGACTTGATTCACCCAGACCAGTCTGGCCTGATGCCATACAGGGCCACCAGACATAACATCCGTTGGGTTCATAATGCCTTGGCGATGGCCCATAAGCTGGGGCGCCCTGCAGCCATACTGCTTGCGGTCATTGACAAGGCGTTCGACTCCCTCAGCTGGGTGTACCTCTTCTAGCTTTTGGACGCCATCAATTTTGGGCTGCATTTTTAGGTCTATGTTCGACTTCTGTATACGGACCCCACCGCCTCAGTGCGCATTGCCGGTCACACCTCGCCTCCCTTCCCCAGCAGTCGCGGTACGTGGCAGGGCTGCCCTCTATCCCCTGTTATTCGCCCTGGCAGTGGAATCTTTGGCTGCGCAGGGATCCGGTGCGTCGGGGATTTGATTGGCTATTGTCGCATTCTGATCGCATTGTATACAGACGATGCCCTCTTTTTCATGACGGACCCTTGGTTTTCGGGATCGCGCATCCTACAGATCCTGAGTTTTTGGCCAGACCACTGGGCTTCACACTAACCCCTCCAAATCAGTCTTATTCCCAATGTGTGGCAATCAGGGTAGTGATAAATGGGCGGCCCAACTGACCCGAGCAACAGGGGGTTTTAAATACGTGGGTGTCTATATATCGCCCTGCACAAAGATCTTATGGGCTCACAACCTCAATCCCCTTCTCGCTGTTCTCTGTGAGGAGACGTCAGTATGGTTCTCTCTCCCGCTTTCTTTGTACGGGCGCTCAGCGATTTTTAAGATGGTCTCCATACCTAAATTACTATACCGGTTACAAAACTTCCCATACTACATACCAAGATCCTGGTTTGCAAACATTAATGCCATCCACAACAAATTCCTGTGGAATGGTGGGGCGGTTCGGGTGCCGCTCCAAACATGTGTGCAATCAACATACTATGGGGGTATCGCCCCAACCGACGTTTTTTTCTATAGTGCCGCCTCTCATTGGCTGATCATCAATGAATGGTGGTACACTTCGCCATCGGACCCTGCGTTTGCATTGGAACACGCAGCTATGGAAAGGGCCCCTCTCCTGCAGTTACTCTATTGTGCACGGAACCTCGATTCCCTACTCCATGCCTGCAGGACTGTAATCCTGCTCTGGCGGTACGTTGTCGGGCGGATGGGGTGGAACGGTCGGCTGACCCAGGCGACTCCCCTCTGGCACGGAACCCAGCTACGCCAAGTTGCTGCCCTGCCAGGATTTCACCAATGGGATGTGATCTGTATATCCACACTGGGAGATATCATGAAGGGAGCGACCTTGAAATCTTTTCAGCAGCTGCAGGTGGAATTCCAGTTGCATAAATCACAATTTTATACATATCTGCAATTACGCCACGCCCGGACTCCTACAATTCGTACCCTGGACAGCTTGCCTGAGTTCCACCCTCTCGAGGGCTGTCTCCTTATGGGGGACCTAGGGGCGCATAAAATTAGACAGGTCTACCAGACCCTGACCACACATTCCAAAACACTGCATAAGACCAGGCAGACGTGGCTGGACGATATAACAGACCTAACTGACGATGACTGGGCTGAGGCCTTGGCCAGCCCGTGGGGCGCACCTATGTCCTCTAGGTATCCAGTTGAAATATGTACATTGGGTCTATTATACTACACTCAGTCTTTGGAGGATGGGAGTCGTTTAGTCCGCCCAATGTTTGCAATGTGAGAGAGAGGAGGGAACCATTTTGCATACAGTGTGGAGCTACACTGCCATAATTCCCTTCTGGCGTAAAGTTTGGACGAGGTATTGGGTTGGGATCTTCCTTATGACCCAAAACTGTTCCTATTACATAGCAAGGAAGGGATAGGGGGAAACCGGTACAAGCAGCACCTGCTCTTCCTGGCCCTCACGAACGCTAAACGAGACATCGCCCGGTTATGGAAAGGGGTCTCCCCTCAGACGGTTGGGAAATGGAGAAAGGAACTAGACAGATGTATGGGCGCTGAACTGGCAGTTTTCCAGGCATGCGGTTGCCCCCGGAAACATAGGAAAATATGGTCCCAATGGGCAACGTATCGGGGTATTAGTCTTTCCCCCTTTCCCACAAACCCCTTGATGGCCATATTTAACACCACTCTTCAGATCATCCCAGACCACACACAACATATTAATACTGCATGTTTGAGCTCCCTTTTACACCTTTTTCACTGTATGGATTTGGGATCTGTCTGCGCAAAGTTTGAGATGTGTTACATGTTTATTGCAGTTAATAATACGTACCAACAGTGTATATCTGGATTACCCTGGTGTCAATGTCTTTCTGTAGGGCGTTTTCCCAACCGGTATTATCGAAAATCAATAAAATGTGTTTTAAAAAAAAAAAAGTGTCAATTAATTACATTAACTACATATACTACTTTTATTAAGAAAAACTAGAAATAAAAAGGGTGTGTATTTGTGTGTTAGCATTTGTAATACTTACCTACGAGCTAAAGGCACTCAGGATGTAACATATCACAATGCAATTGCTCTCAATGTATTTAAAACCAAGTAAAGTAATCACGGATAATGGAGAGATTACCAGTCAGTCTACAGTAGTACAGATAATCTTTCTTGCCAATTAGTCTCAATTTCAACCTGGTTCCACGGTTACAGGAAAAAAATAGCCTGAGAAGTTTAGTCGGTGAGCTATATTAAGGTGGTCAGGATCCTACCAATCCATGGTGGTGCAGAAAGCAAGAATGCACAGAGCCAATTCCTGAGCTAACTCTTGAAAATATTTCATGTCTCCATCGCCAAATTTCGGTTTAATTGTAGATGCTACTGTTCGTTTGACTGAATACTATTTTCTAGGCGGTCAATTTCCTTTTCAATAGGACTAGTGAAAAATAAAATAACTGTAGATTATGCTCCAGTATCTTACTCCTTCCTCTCCTTATCCTTTATTTTCCCTCCTCCTCACTCGTTAATCTTGCAGTACTTCTTTCCATTTCTGAAAACAGGAAATAAAGTTGCTTAAAAGCGTGAATGTGATAAAGTAGTGAACCATTGTCAAGTAAGATATAATTTGCTTACAAAGGTACCATTTTATAGTGGCTTTGAGTGGAAGCCTATTCAGACGACTGAAGGTACTCAAAAGAAACGAGAATAGGTCAGACTTTTGACTTAGCAAAGCAATTTCAGTGAATCCAGCATATTAATTAAATTTTACTTCATTTGTTTTCACCACTTGCCTTAAGCAAAGGAAAACAAGAATACAACGCGCATTTTTAAGGACCAATGACAGCTAGACAGTGCTTTCATGTAGCAGTGACTGACATTTAGCTTGGATCTCAATTCTACATATGTGTATAAGAGCAGCTCTCTGCATATTGGAATTCAGAAAAATGGAAATGAGAAAGAAGGTGGATTGAAATATGGAAATGAGAAGGAAGATGGAATTAAGAAAAAAAGGCAATGAGAGGCAAAGTGTACAGAAACTACCAATAACATTTGCGAGCATAACAAATTAGATGAAGGTGTGTTATTGTGTGGTCCAGTGTCCCTGAACCACTATTACCTTCATACGAGCACCCCACCCCATGAGTGAAGCATCGGTTGTAATTGTCACTTGTGGGATTGGGTCCTTGAAGGCTCTTCCTTTAAGTATGTTGGAGGTGTTCCACCATTGTAGAGCCTGATGGTCCTTAGGTGAAACCAACACTAGATCGTCCATGCTGACCCCCTTTGTGACCATTGGGATTCTAAGCACTTTTGGAGGGGTCTTGCATGTAGCCTTGTGTTAGTTACTATTGCTATGCATGAAGCCATCATCTCTAGAAGGTGTGTCACTATTTTGACTGGTAGGCAATGATGTGGCTGGAAATTTTCCAGTTGGTTCTGGAGATTGATACGCTTTGGTGGATTGGGGTATGCTGTCCCCAATACTGAATTGAGTATCGCTCAAAGATATCGCTGCGTTTGGAGATGAGATTTTGTTGTATTGGCTGTGAAGCCCAATTTGTGTAACAAGTTGATTGTGCTTTGTGTGTCTTTTAAACATTTGTCTTTGGTTGGACTCTTGATCAGGCAATCGTCTAGATATGGAAATGCGCATATGTTTTTCCTTCTTAATTTTGTTGCTAATACAGCTCTGCATTTTGTGAACACCTTTGGGTCTGTTGTCACCCCGAATTGTAGCACTTCGAAAGGATAGTGACATCCACTTGCCACAAACAGTAGGTACTTGCGATGTGTCAGGTAGACTGGGATGTGGAGGTAGGAGTCTTTCAGATCTAAGGTAGTAATGAAACCGCACTCTTGTAGTACGGTATCACGTCTGGCAAAGTCACCATATGGAAGTGTTCTGACAGTACGTATCGCTTGAGCAGATGTAGGTCTAGGATAGGTCGTAGTGAGAAATCCTTTTTTGGTATGAGGAAATAAAGGGACTAGACTCCCTTGTTGAGATGTTTCCTTGGGACAGGTTCTATGGCCCCTTTTAGTAATAAGGCCTTTACTACTTCCTTCAGCACATGTAGATGCTGTGGATTTTGCATGTGTCGGTTTGACTGGATATTTGTGGCTGCTGAGTTAGTTCTAGGCAATATCCCAGCCGGATTATTTGAGGTACCCTTTGGTCTGATGTTATGTATGGCCACAACTGGTGGAACTGTTGTAGCCTTCCCCCAACTGGTGTTTTGTGATTGGGGGAAGTGTGGGCAAATCACTGTTTAGGTGCAGAGACCCCCTTATTGGAAGTGCCTCTGTCTTTGCCTCCGTTTTAGTATCAGCTTCTATGGTAGCCACAGTTTTGCTGGTGGTACAGTTGTTGTCGGCGTTGGTATGATGTGAAACTGGTAGACTGCTTCGCGGCCCGTCTATGCAGCATGATGGAGGTATTGATGCCACTCACAGCTGTGTCCACCACGTGTAGTGCACATTTGATTGTGGCATTAGATATCTGCCTGCCCTAATTTACTAATCCTTCTCCTTGCTTTTTAGGTCTCGCTGAGGCAGCGCATGCGCTGCTCTGCAAGACATTTAGTGTATGTGCTTTCAAAGTGCTGCCACAGGCTTTTGGTGGCCTAAAGCTTGCGTGCACGCGAGTGTGCACGCGTGCAGCCGCCATCTGCCTTTCTGTCATGGCTCATTAGGCCTTCCAGCGCGTGAATCATGCTTGCTGTCTGCTCTCACTACCCCCCCCTGCCTTCTCCCCCTCCCTCCTCGTTAGCTTGTTATTCTTAACTTTGGAAGCATCTGATGTGAATTCTTCAAGAAGCAATTCACTTCTGACTAAGTCAACGCCGCCTCAGATAGTAGACATTTACTGGTGCTTGTTATTATACTGTGGAAGACCCTGCAACTCTCGCAATAATAAAGTTTGACAAAACAAACACAGCTAATGGCAGACTTAGATGGAGGGAGAGAGAGAAAGATACGCAATAAGAAAGACAAACTGAACAAGAGAGAAAATTGTATGTGCACCTTGACAAGACAGTACCTGCGTCACATAAAAGCGTGAGAAAACTCTTCAGCTATGCAACTGCCAAAATAATTGGCTTTGGTAATACTATTTCTTTACAGTAACTTCAAAACACTTCAATCATCATAACTATAAAACATTGCTTCTGCATCATAAAAGGAGGAGAATCCTCTATCATACACTTCAGATATCTGCACAGAAAAGGAGGGTAGGTGTTCGCCACTATGAAAACACTTGGGCCATTTTCTGAGGGATAACGCCCTTTTAAAATAATATATATATATTAACACCATAGATACCCCCAACTATGCTTTGGAAAAAAAAAAGAGTAAGCTTAATGCAAGGCAGTGGAATTTGCATAAGCGTTCCAGACCAGTGTTTCTTTGGATCTGTGGTACATTTTGTTCTCTTTGCAATGCAAAGCAAATACAAATGCAACCAAAAACCATGCTATGTTAAAAGATTATGTAGTGCGCTAAATTCATTCCCAATGTAGTGTTGCGGCACGGACTGAACGAGGCACACTACTAGACCGCTTTATACCAAAGGAGTCTGGGCTTAGAGGGGTGTAAAATTTACAACACTGGCTTTTGTCAACTTAAAAGCTTTAAAATGTGCGTACTTCATGAAGCTTGCGAAGTTATAAATCGAGTATTGGCAGTGCCAACAGCTCTGGCTGCTTCTTCAGCCACTGGAGACCATAGGCACTCAATAATTCAACATACATGCATTCTGGACTCAACCTTGCAGTCGTGCATCTACTCATCTACCCACCGACTCATTCTTGCATTCTCCCACTCACCCTTCCACAATAAAACACATACAAGCTCAGCAACCATAAGAGACTAAAAGTAGGAAACAAGCATTGGCAAAGTCCATAGGATTTGCCTCTGCGAAATCTATTCGTTTGGACAATGTGGGTTTGACACATGTTGCATAGCAGCAGTAGCTGCTGTACAACATGGCTAAAAGTTTTTTTTAAACGCTATGACGCAGCTAGGTCTGACTGAATCATAGCACTTGGGAAACTTCAGCTCACAAAGAGGTTGTGGAACACATTAATAAAACAGCAGTAAGATCTACACCATCTTTCATAGTTTGAGTTTGCCAAGTATGTGGTTCCACACAATTTTAATACACCCACATGTGTGGCAGGATTCCTGGATCGTGCCAGTGAAGCGTAGCTAAAGACACAGACAATGGAAGCCTGCAGACATGTTCATTCTACAGCCAGTTTCTTTGAAAGTCATGCAAATACATAGTTTCAACCAAAGATTTTTTTACTTGCATTGTGATTTGGTGAGGCCCTCTTGGATGCAGTGAACAAGATACTGATTACAGAAGTGATATTCAAACTGTTTGCAACCCATGGCAAGGTGGGGCAGTGGGGAAAGAGGTGCATGACCAACGGGAAAAACTGTTATAGCAAAAGAGGGAGAATAGCAGAATTTTTATATGGATTAAAAAAAATAATAATAACATTGGCATTCTGGGTGGCCCAAACAAGAATTTCTTTGCAGAGTGGGGGGGCAAACGGGGTTACAAATAATACTTTTAAACACCACGAATCGATAGACACCCAGACTACAGGCGGTCAGGGAGACCACCTGCACCAGTAGGCAAGATGCTTGGAGAAAAACTTCGTAGTGTTCATTGTGACTTGCCAGGCAATGTTTGGACAAGCACTGGTAATCACAAATGGACAAGAAAAAAATTTAACAAAGATTGCTATGGCGGTCTAAAATATCCACTGTTGCTGTAGACTCAAAATAAAAATCATAAAAGGAGTTCTTTTTATGTTGTAAATGATTCTTGTAAGCACAGGCAAATTATGAAGAATATGTAACACCAGTCTTCAGTGACCACCAGGGAGTTTCCTTCGATTTTAAGTATCACTGTTCCTTTGTCAATTAGCAACAAATATGTTTTGTTATTTTATTTTTTTTAACATTCCTCTACTAAACTACTAAATTCTTTAAACAAGAAAACAGGTCTTATAGGAACCTAACTCAATGGTACTAATTTTATGTACCCTGGATGAGCGAAGAGCTGTGCTGCCATTGGCACCCGTGGCTTTTAGCTTACATACAAATCTTTGCAGCGAGTACACAACCCACTGAGCAAACTCAGTAGCATGCCTTTTCCAATGCTTGACTTATGGCAGCTGCCGATGGTTACACATCATGTATTTCGGTGCAGTCAAAGTAGATGTGCCTGCATGCGACGAGGACACCAGTTGGGGAACAGCAACAATGCCAACACTGGTGTGCTACTGGATGAACAGGAACAGCTGATGAAAGAAGAGGTGAATGCTGATGACATGACCCTGATGCTGCTGACCAGTGAGAAGCAAACACATTTTTTTTGGTCCTCATCTCACCATTTACGCCTCTGCGGGTCTTATGAAGCTGCTATAACGATCTATGGGCCTCCCGGCTTACCGCATTCGCATTGGTCTCCCGACCAATCCCTTTTTTTTCATAAGGGAACTTGGTGTAATCATTGGACCAACTATATTAACCTTAAATTACGACCCCAACTCATAAAAGGATGCCAAATGTTAGATGGCTTATCCTCTACACCATCATATTCCAGTCGGTCCATAGCAAACAAGGCTTTAAGCCAGTCCTCCCTTCTCGGCGGTAGGGGCTCTTTCCATTTCCTGCAGATCTCTCTCCGAGCTAATAGAACCAGATAAAATAATAAACCTCTATATAACTGTGAAACTGTTTGACAGATTATACCATCATCTCCCCAAAAAACTAATGACAAATTGATATCAATATTGGTCTTAAAAATATCTCGGAGAGAGTCACCAACCTCCTTCCAGAAGATTTTCAATTCAATCAAAAAAGACATGTAGGTCGTTGGCCGGAGGTAGCAGGCATTTCGGGCACTGGGGGGAGGGGCTGAAACAAACTTAGCTATCTTTGCTGGGGTATAGTAAAGTCTATTGACAACAAAGAAATGATTCTTTTTCAAACTAGCAGGTTTAACATGCTTATATAGTACCTTCAAGGAGGGCTCAAAAAGGGATTCTATTGAGGGGCCAAGGGGGGTTTGGGTCCACACCGTCGTTGAAGGAGGAATCTCCTGATCTTCAGCTTCTATTAAAATGATGATACCATACTGAGATTTCCTTCCTCAATGGGTGGATAGATTGACACAACCTTTCAACCTCCCAGTTTCCTCTGACTTCCCCTTTTTCTGCATCGAACCAGGACACTAATTGTAGATATTTAAATCTAGAAAATCCAACACCGATCCCAGTCCTCAAATAATCCTAGGGGTGAATCCTGTCAGAGTCTGCCAACTCAGACCAGGTATTAATACCCGCCCTCCTCATAGGCACCGCCAAACTGTCTTTGAGGCAGCCCGGTGTTCCGGGCGCCTCCCAAATGGGGGCAAGGTCTGAATAGTATACTATCCCCCATCTGAGTCTAACCTTATACCACAGCTTCAGGGCTGCCCTCAATACCTTCAGGTGAACTTGCTTAAAAAACTTTGGAGCCCCAAACTTATATAGAAAAGCCTAGCCCCCACCTCTCACCATCTCCCCCAACAGCCTACCACAATCGGACTCCTCTGGTTTTACAAGTAGCATCCGAATGCTTTTAAACTGAAAAGCTACCGCGTACAATCTAATATCGGGAAGGGCCAACCCCCCTTTACCAAGTCTGCGTCTTAGTTTCTTCCAGGCCAACCGGACCCCTTTGTCCCCCACACAAAACTCCCAATCTTACTCTGAACCTTACTAATACTCTTATTTGGAAAGGTGAGAGGTATAGTGGAAAATAGATAGGTAAGCTTAGGGAGAATGACCATCTTTACTAAATTAACTTTCCCGTAAATGGTTAAGGGAAGATTCCTCCATCGAATAAAAAGGCGATCTATTTCTTTGATGACTCTATTAAGATTTAGCTGAGGAATCATTTCCAAGGCTTTAACAATATAGATCACCAAGTATCTAAACTCAGTACAAACTGCTCCTGTCCATTGATCCAAATTCCAGCACATTACCTCGGTTTTTGATTTATTAACTGAATAACCAGACAAGGAGCCGAATTCTGCCAATAGCGCCCCAACCCGGGGGATAACCACCTCTGGATCACTTGTGTATAGTATTAGGTCATCGGAATACAGAGCCATCTTACAACTATGATGTTCAGACCTAAAGGGATAGATCGAATCATCCAGCCGGATCGCTTGTGCCAATGGTTCTATGTAGATATTAAATAAAAGAGGCGAGATCGGACATCCCTGCCTGGTTCCCCTCTGGATATTAAAGCTTGAGGTCAATAAACCATTTAAAAGGATCCGAGCTGAAGCTCCCTGATAACAATTTTGCAGTGTTTGGATAAAAATGGGTCCAAATCCCATTGCCTCCAATAGTTCCCAAAGGTACACCCAGCAGACTCTGTCAAATGCCTTGGCCGCGTTCCAATGAGACTACGGCCAAGGGATCAGTTCTCTGAATGGCCAGGTCGATATTTCCTACTAACAGTTGCGTCTGCTCCTGTATGTACCTTCCTGCAACAAAACCCTTCTGATCTGTATGGACCAACTTTGGGACCAACATCGCCAATCTCCCCGTCAATATGCCCATAAAGATCTTACAGTCGGCATTTAGCAGGGAGATTGGCCGATATGAGTCCGCTTTTAAAGGGTCCTTACCTGGTTTAAGGATCAGAACTATTGTTGCCTGCTTCCAGGACTCGGGAACCCTGCCCATAGGACAGTAGACCGAGTTCAAAATAGTACCCAATACTGGAGTCAGTTCTTCTGCAAGGTGTTTATACACTTCACTTGGAAGGAACATGGCGGCCGCTAGCTAAACAGCCACGGCTCAGCTCCCCCTTTTTTGTATTACCATGAGTTCTATTTAGAGTTTTATGCCCCCCCCGCTTATACCTAAGTGCGGATATGGGGTGGCACACACGGGTGGGTTGCAGTGGGTAAAAAAAAAAAACAACCTCATCTCATCTTAGCGACTAGAATACTCTGTACAGATGTAAATGGCAGGAAAGCACGGTCAGGGGGTTAGAAGGACCATCTTTATCTCTTGGAACGTTAATGGGTTGAGGGGTCCTAGAAGGCGAAGGTTGATCCTTAAACATCTGGAACTTTCTTCTGCTCAAATTTGCATACTGCAGGAGACGCACCTGAGCTATACTGAGAGCTGTCTAATTTTCTCTAAAGTCCCTTGGATAAAATGTTATAGTGTGTCAAATCAGATTTCACACAGTAGAGGCGTGGCAATTCTGGTTAAACATGGTGCCCTTTGCTCCATAAATAAATCACAATCAGATTCTTCTGGAAGATGGCTAGTAGTCCAATTAACGTTAGACAACACAGATTTAGTGTGTGTCTTTTTATGGTCCAAATGTAGATGACTTGACTTACATATGTAAATGACAATCGATATTGACTCTGGAATCCCCCCCTTATGTCATCGGTGGAGATTTTAATGTCCTGTTAGAGCCATCAAAAGATAGATTAACCCTGAAGGGTCTGGACGAGATTTCGGTTATGCCAAGTCACCTTTCAGACCATGCCCCAGTACAATTTGTATATCAGGTAAAAGGGTTGCAGCTTCAGCCCAGATGGACTTTAAATAGAGTTAAGCTTCTAGATCCGGAAGTTATAGAGGCTGCGAAGTCTTCCTCTTTGGAATTTGTTTCTCTAAATATGGGTTCTACTTCAATGGACTACATCTGGGATGCATATAAGGCGAATTTAAGGGGGAAGCTACATGATATTATTTGTTCTCAGAAAAGAGCGGAAGCGGGGCTACTCAAAGGTATTGAGGGGAAAATAAGTCAGTTGGAGAATGAGAGAAATGGATTAAGCAATGGCGATCCAGAGCGTCTATCGCAAGTCCTGAGGGACTTAGATGAAGTACGACAGGAATATAGAGGGAAATTGGATGCAAAATACAGAGCACAATGGCATTCTAGAACATGCAAATTTTTGAATATGGGGAGAAAGCGGTGGCATTGTTGGCCTGGAAGGCCAGAGCGGATCGTGCCAGGAATAACATCAGAGAATTAATTATTAATAACAATGGGGAGACATCAAGTAGTTTTGAAGATATGCAAACTGGTCTCCTCTCTATTTTTTCAGATCTTTATAAAGAGGATTTGGCACCATCTTCGAGCTCCATACATTCATGGCTGAGCAATAAATTGTTGTCCTCTCTGTCAGAGGAGAGTAGGAATAGGTTAGATGCCCCATTTACCCTTTAGGAAATATCCGAGCAAATTAAAAAATCTACGAACAAAAAAGCCGCAGGTTCGGATTCACTTCCAAGTGAAGTGTATAAGCACCTTGCAGAAGAACTGAAGCAAAAACATTATTGACAGCAACGCCTACAAATGGTAAGTAATGGGTAAGCTATAAGCATCTCTTAAGCTTTTCTAAATTATTTGTTATTTACAAGAGATTTTGCAAACGCTGTGCAGGCGAAACATTGCAACTAGCAGCTATCTTACAATACTGTGGTGCACTGTGCATCATTGTTGTGCCGATCCATGACGCTAGCTTTAGCATATTGCTTCTAAATGCGGTTGCCATCTTGGTAAGATTAATGAACTGCAAAAGAGCAACTAAATAGAACTCTTAGAAACAGCTGGGCTCTCTCTCAAAAAAAAAAAGGAATAACAGAGGGGAAATATAAACTTGTTTTCACACGGATGTCCATGTGTAACCCTAACAAGCATTGGCATAACCAATAGGTCTCGCCTTCGGGACTATATAAGTGTTTAGTTATCCAGCACAATATCCTTGGTGCAACAACATGAACTGTTGCATGGCTGAACACATAAGTTCCCAAAGGTGAGACCTATTGGCTATGCCAATGCTTGTTGTATTAGTCTGGGAGATGTTGCGTCAGTTCCTGCATCTCTTCCCAGGTTGCTATGTTATACCGGGAGAGTAGCCCCACTGAGTTGGCAAACTTCCAATGGTTGGCATGCTCACTTGCCACCCTTTTGCCTGCAGCATCTATCCTCTTGTGTTCTTTATCTGGACGAGGCGCTCCTCCAGTTCCCTGTGCTGCAGCTCTTTTCATGGAAGTTGTGACGACTAGCGAGTCTGCTGGGGGGTGGGGGAGGAGGGAGGTCGAGGTCAGAATGAGGTGTTAAGGCCCTGGATTTGACTGGATCTTTGGAGATGTCTTTAGATACATTCCTTACGGACCCCATCATAGGCAGGTATTGCACAGTACACTGAAAGAGCATAAGTATCTCCACCAAGAAATCTGCTAGCTCCTCAGTGGTGTGCATTGGGAGTTTGTGATACCCTGCCGCACTCTGAATGACACTGATATGAGGTGTCATCTGGTGGTGATGCCTTTGATGGTTCTAGTGGTTCCATGTCTGGGTTGGGGAGAACCACGTCTTAGTCATCCCATGGGTCTGTGTTGTAGTGGGTGTCTTGTGTCCCCTGTGAGTCTGTATCTGGGATCTTCCCCTCTTCATGTTGAGCGGGTGGTTGTGTTTGTGGTGACCAGGGTGGGGTAAAGCCATTGGGCTTGGGGCCCTGTGCTCTAGTGTCACCCTTTTTGGTGAGGGCAATGGCAGATAATGCTTTTGGCAGTCTCCTTATATTTTTTTATGCATGAATTGTTGCAGTACCTCAGAAGCAATGCCCTGTTCGTCAGTCAGCATATGAGACTGTCTTTTGTTTCTTTAGAACTAGTGGAGTGTCATCAGAAACTATGTTTGGCTTTGTAACCACAGATGTATGGCTCTTCTTCTGTCACGAAGTGTGGCCATGGAGTTTGCGTGCCCTCTGTGCCGAGGGTTGCTTCGATCCAGAGATGCTTGATCCCGAGCATCTCTTCAGATTCGATGTATTAGATGGGGATTGTTTGGTAGTGTTCAGTGCCTATGTGCCGGTCAGTGCAGACTTGTGCTTCTGTGCAGATGTGGTGTCCGAGCTGTCCCCGTGATGTGGCCTTATTGCCCTACTGGGATTGAGAATGTTCTCATCCCTTCTCGCCCTTGGCATATTCGCGATGTTAACCGGAGCCCGAGACCTGTGGTGTACTGTGGTATGTGGGGTGGGGGAGGGGGAGGGGGAGTGCAAGATGGTCTTGGCACGTGGTGAGTCAAGAGTACTCACGGTATTGGGTGTTGCCTTGGTCCTCGGTCAAGATACAAGAATCAGCGATGTGTGCCCCTCAACATGTACCACAGCTTGCTCATCACCGGAGGCGACATGGGGGGGGCTGGTGGTGACTACCCCACATCCGGTTGGTGCATCGGCCTCGGTTTCTTCCTCGCTATCTTGCCAGAACTCCGCATCGGCTGCCAGCTCCATGATGTGTGCCAGTATATGATTCCTTTAGATACGAAGCGTCTTCTTGATTTTAAACAAGAGGCTGCACACTCATCTTCTTTGTGCTCCGAGGACAAGCACAGTGTCAGGCCCTAGCCCCGGTAAACACTGACTGCATCATGAGGGGCAACCAGGAAGCGATTTGGCCCTCCTGAACTACGTTACCCAGCAGGCGTAGCAGTGTCACGTTCCACGTGACGCTACGCGGGGAGAACCGGATATATGTGCAAACTACAGACCCAGTGCTGCCGATTATTTTCGTCCCGGATGGCGGTCCGTTTGATGCTCCAGCTTCTAGAGACCCGGCGGTGTGAAGACTCCTTGCGTCTTTGGGGTACCGGGAGTACAACAAGGAAGTCTGTGTTTGTAGACTTTGGTGACGCTGGCGCCACGCACGCTCCTCGGTTGGAGAGACTGACTTCCAGCGTCTCTTGCAGAAAAGCGCGCTCGCGCCCTTAAGTGATTCTACGTTTTGGTGTCCTGTGTTCCCGTTTTCTTTTGCACCCAAAGCGCCTGTTCGTTCCTCTGCTGGCGAGAATGCACTTCAGCGTCTCTTGCAGAGAAACGAGAGATCAATGGGAAATAGCTACTTCTCGCCTTGCGCTGCTCTGTTGGAGGAGACAGCATAAGTTGTTAGTCTCATTGCAGAGGAGAATCTAGTGGGATCTTTGTGTTATTTCATACCGGTGCTTTGGATCACAAAGAGACGCGCTGTGCTTTGAACCTTTTTGCCTGTTTCCAGAAACCAAACCAATATCTCTGTGGGGAGGGGGGGGGGGGGGGGTTTACTGCAAACATTTCACTCCCCAAGGTATGACTGTCTTTGGTTGCAAACTGTTA
Organism: Triturus cristatus; assembly: GCF_964204655.1. Classification (NCBI taxonomy): domain Eukaryota; kingdom Metazoa; phylum Chordata; class Amphibia; order Caudata; family Salamandridae; genus Triturus; species Triturus cristatus. The sequence goes on along the minus strand of NC_140583.1, from coordinate 965,513,731 downwards.
GGCTCAAAGGAATTACCTACTCCATGGTGCACCATTCTCTAAACTGTACCAGCGGCATAAGGAACTCTGGAGTATTATACAGTAATCTGTATCATGGAAACAGTTATTTCAGTACCTTTAGATAATGTCAGCACCGTACAGAGGATGATTGTACCTTAGCTGTTTCTTCACGTTCTTCTTGTTCATTATATATTATTTCCCTAGGAGAGAGAAACTTAGGAGGGCGTGCCGGAAGCTGTATGATGGCACTCTTTACAGATCCGCGGGTAGGTTGGGGGGAAATAACCTCTGTGGGTCACAGTAGGGGAATGGTTACACATACGTGATAGGTTTATGGTGTGCTCTCTTCCCACTAGTTTCATGCCGGAGGTTTGCAATCACCCTCTTCTCTCTTCGGGTATCAGCCCTTCTCTCTCTTTATTTCAGGTAGGGTGTTTACCATAGCATCCAATTTTACCATGTGCCTTATATAATGGGGTTGTTGTGAATGGACAGCAAAGGCTAACTGTATGATAGTGTCCCCACAGGTCTCCCTCCCTGCGGTCCCTAGCCTTTCCTTCCCTCACTTAACTATCTCACCAGTCCGAGTATATTGTTCTTCCGACTTGGGGCAGTTGAGAGGTGGACCCCTTTGAGCATCAGCACAATCCCGAGGATTCTGGACGGTGGAACCTGACACACAGATTACACACGTGAGTGTCAGATTGTGCGTACATGGCCCCGCACTGTGGGCACCATCTGAAAAGGTCTTTCTTCGCTTCTATCACCCAGGGATGGGCATTCGACTTCTGTGTGTCTGTCGCTCGCCGCGTACTTGCTTCATGGCATTTCAGTTCTATTGGTTGTAGTTCACAAGATCTCCGGTTGAGTTTTATTTACTGTAGGTCGCGTAGGTGTCGAATCTTCAAGAGCTCTGACGCAGTCCATAGGAGCCAGATGGGGGAAAAAAATGTTCTAACAAAGGAGCCGTCGAACATGCACAATATCTCGAGAGGGAGGCGAGACAATACACGACGCAGATCATAAAACTTACCGAAGAAAAACAACTTGCAAAGTGCGGGCCCAACACTGGATGGCAGGAGTATGCACGACATGTGCATTTGCAGTCAACATATGCTACGAATAGGGGAGTTTGCAAAAGAAAAAAAGATGTAGCTGGAGCACACTTCAGAATGGGAGCTTCTAACCAGTCTGACTGCTGTAGTGGTATTACATACTTATGTAGAAACCAATGGATGGAATTACATATCCCTCACCCCCAACTCTAACTTTCCACATATGTAGTGGCAGTGAGGAGTCAATAGGACTTTAATTACAGGGTGCAATACATTTTGCACCCTCAGTTATATTTCGTCAGGCCAAACCTGCTTCTATTTTTTTAACAGGGGATAATGCTCTGATATTAAAGGGACATGCAGGTTTTGATGGGGAAAGTACTAAAATCTGCAGGTTCTTCTCCAAAAAGTAGGACTAGTATACAAATTGTGAACACCTGTGTCAGTGAATTTTCTATTGTGATGAATATTTATTATTATTTATTACATTTATAGGACACGCAGGTACCCGGAGGTTTCCCGGCGCCATCAGACACAATGCGAAAGAAAGAAGTAACATCTACTGATTAAATAGCCAAGTATTTAGCCCCTTAGGAAAGTTTATGTAAATGGTTTTGTGCCGAAGCGGCGCGGGGAGTGAATTCCACAATGAAGGGGCCAGATAAGAGAATGAACGGCCACCCATAGGTGTCCGTTTGAACCTGGGGACTAGAAATTTGGCCTGAGAAGGGGATCGAAGAAGGCGTGTTGGAAGATAGGAATGGGCTAGGGCATTCAAATATTGAGGCGCTGTGCCCAACTTGATCTTATGCATATAGCATAGGGCCTTAAATTTTGTACAATTCTCTATCCTAAGCCAATGGATGTCTCGGAGAGAACCTGAAATGGAGGACTTTTTAGGCACATGGCAGAGCAGTCTAGCCGCAGAGTTCTGTATTACTTGCAGTTTTCAAACCACCTCCTTATTGGCTCCTAAATACAGGACATTGCCATAGTCCAGCCTTGACATGATCAAGGCCTGGATCACTGCTCTTTGTGTGGGACTAGGCAACATCCAAAGTATTTTTCGGAGCCATTTTAGGATGGTGAAGCAGTTTGAGGCGACCTTGACTGCTTGCTGCCTCATAGATAGCTGGTCATCTATGACTACGCCTAGATTGCGTGCTGTTTGCACCGGTTGAGGCAGATTGCCCATTTGAGGAGGCCAATGACAGGGGCCCCAGAGATCAGAACCTCAGTCTTTCCACTGTTTAATTTTAGCCGATTAGTGTCCATCCAACTAGCTATCTTTTGCAGCTCTACCTGGAGAGATGACACCATGGATGCCTCCTTGGTGGATAAGGAGAAGATTAGCTGGGTGTCATCAGCATACGAGGAGATAGACAACCCAGCCTCTTCCGCTATTGTGGCTAGAGGGCTAACATAGATATTAAATAACAGTGGGCTGAGGATTGAGCCCTGCGGTACTCCATAGGGAGAAGCGTGGGACTTGGAGCTAGTAGACGGGGAAAAAACCTGAAAAGTCCGGCCAGTCAAAAAGCCCTCAATCCATTTGAAAGCTGAGCAGACTATACCCAGCGATTGTAGAATTTTAAATAAGGCCGTGTGTGTGACAGTGTCAAAAGCGGCACTCAAATCAAGCAATATGAGTGCCACCGTTTCACCCCTGTCAAGATGTTGGCGTAATGTTTCAGTAACTCCTAGGAGCGTGGTTTCTGTGGAGTGCCCTGCTCTAAAGCCAGATTGTGAAGCATGTAAGATCTTTTGGGACGTGTTAGTTGGCACCTTGTTACGAGTCCCTCGTGGAGTAACACAACCTGACGTGAAGAACGCGCTCTTCGTTTGCTGCCCCATATTAGAGGTTACTGCATTTAATTCTGAGTAGATTCTCTACTTTGCCAATGAAGAACTTTGCCAAGTCCTCACATTGAAATTCATCAAGCACGGTTGGCAATTTGCTACTGAAAGCTCCTTTACTATTTTGAACAGAACTTTGGGATTGTTATGTGCCGATGTAATAGTGTTCTTGACATATCCAGCACGAGCAGCATTGCACAGGGAACGGTAGTCCCTTTTGACAAGTTTATAAATATGTCTGGATTCTGGTGCATAGGTCTTCCTCCAACGTCGTTCCAGTGCTTTGCACTTGGTTTTTTCCACTTTTAACTTTTCCGAGAACCAAGGGGCAGGGGGTCGATAATTATTCATTTTTTTTATGAACGTTGGAAGGCAAGTGTTGACCGATGTCATGATCCAAGTATGGATGATGTCAGAGTCCGATATCTCAAGGGAAGAAATGGCAGGACTATTTTTCGCAAGATGTTGATTGAAGGAGTCTAAATCTAGATTCTTCCTGTTTCTAAACTTTGGTCCGACAGTTGAAATGAATGTATTATCCCACCGCAGATCAAGCCCTACCTTAAAACCGACAAAAAAATGGTCCGACCAGAGTATAGGAATGGCTGTCTGACATGAGATGTTAGGTAACTCGAAAAAATAGGGTCAAACAAATATCCTGCCCTATGGGTGGGGCCGGATTTGCAGAGTAAAACATTCATAGCTGCCAGATCGGCTATCAAGGTAGTGCTAATAGTACATGCAGGGTAGTTAAAATGAATATTTAAATCTCCCAAGATAGTAAAATTGGCAGCGTCTAGCAGAAAAGGGTCAATGAGTTCCGGAAACATCACAGTCCATGGCCCTGCTGGTCCCGGCGGACGGTACGCCAGCATCCCAGAAAGCGTAAATTGGGGTGAAAGAAGGAGTTTAAAAGAACTAGCTTTGCATCCCTCAAAAGGTAAATTCTCCCATTTGCAGGTAAAAGCCTTTTTAAAAATTACCGCAATTACCAATGTTATCCCCGCGATCCTTTCTAGTGATCGTGTAATTGGGAGGTAGGGTGGCTGCCACATCGGGACCGGAGCTTTCCTGTAACCATGTTTCCGTAAGGAAGATTGCGTCAGGCTGTCTATTCTATAAAAGTTCATAGATGTCCTCCTTGTGCTTGGGACGCGATCTACAGTTTATATTAAAAAAGGTAAATTCCTATAGAGAAGCTTCTTTAATCTTAACGGGGCGGGCAACAGCTTGATAAGGCTCGTGGAGGTAGTGGTGTTGAAAGTGTGTATCCTATTGAGCAAGGTGGTACAAGTAAAACCACAACAGGGACAGGGCGAAAGGGGATTACCTGGCTTAAAAGAAATACAATTTTCTTGGAGGTTTGGCCGTAGTCCATGTAACACCTTGGAAGAGTAGTTCCTTGTATCCCTTTAATAAAGGTGCAGGGGTTGTGGCCCCTGGCCCCGGTCGGGCGCAGACAGGCTTGCCTTTGGCACGCCGCCGGCGCATCTGCTGCACGAAATGTGAGGCATCAATTTAAATCCTGTTCAGGAGCTGATCTGCTGACGGCAAATCACTGCCTCCCCCCGCCTCCTACCCAGAGATTAAAAAGTCAGCTGCTCCCTCCACAACAAGCAGGAAATCCCGTGGTGGACCGGGGAGCAATGCGGAAAGTAGTAAATTCAAGGCATACAGGTAAGAGCAGTGCCCAACAGTTAGATACAGTCAATTTTAAAACAGTTTTAAAGTGTAGAAATTAACAGCAGCAGCAAAGCGCAGTGTCAACTTTCAATCGCGTGTCCGCTGTGCGAAGTGTGAGGCTTCGATTTAAATCCTGTTCAGCAGCTGATCTGCTGACGGCAAATCACCGCCTCCCCCCGCCTCCTACGCAGAGATTAAAGAGTCCGCGGCTCCCTCCACAACAAGCGGGAAATCCTGTGGTGGACCGGGGAGCAATGCGGAAAGTCTCAAGTGAATCAGAGCGTTGCGTAGACGGTAAAAAACAGATGCACACAAAAACTAAAAGCTTCCACAAAGAGCGCTCTCAAAGGGGCAAAAATGATGTACAAAATTGAGCACTAATCTGCCTATAGATTTACGGTGTGGTACACGTAAAATTACATTCAATAGAACATAGCATACAGAATAACAGGTAGTTCAAAATACAGCATACAAATCAAAGCACAGCATTGTAAGCTAAAGAATAAAACAGTGAGGATACGAGACATAAAATATTATGAAGAAACAGCATTCACTAGGTAGAAGAGTAACAGAGATGAAGAAACAGAAAGAACACACCAAGACTAACGTTGTGGAACTGGAAAGAATTCTAGGCTTATTATCCTGGGGTAAAAAAAAAACCACAGAGCTAGGCATGAACCTTGGGTGCAGGTTGTAGAAAATGAGTAATAGTAAGGTAGTTAGTGAGAAACCATTATTAACCTCAGATAAATAAAGTAGAGGATGACTAGCGTCACTGGTTCTCTGAGTTAGGAAGTCTTTTAGTTGGGCTTCCTAGATATTTGTTGCAATACCTCTCCTTTTATTTTTAATTTATCAACCAAGTAAGAATGAGGTGCAATGAGCAGATAAATAAAATGCAAGCAGATAAAAACCTGACACTTTTACACCCTAGCACAGAGTAAGGACAGCAGAGCAAAATCCTGGGATATACTGGTGTGTTTAGGATCCCCCAACACAGATATTGGCTTACTGAAGGCCAGCAATGAAATGTACCAGAGGTTAAAACACACTCACTAGGAAAACAGAATTTTTACAAACTAGACCAAAGTGAGGGAATGAAAGGAGCAGAGATTTGGTATCCCGAGAACTCCGTTTATCAATTGTAATCCACAATAAACAGAAGAGAAAAGTTACTGAAACAAGAGAAAGAAAGAAGAAGGTGGCCTGACTAGCGTTTAGAAGGTCCTAACAATGTCCCTGTGAGTAAGCATACAAGGTTTAATCCATCTCTGGGGACACTTCAGTGTTGGTTTGAGGGCCAATGGATCTATGTATTGATTTGTAAATAGCCTGCTTTGTAATTCCTCACATATCCCCTAAATAAAGTACTAGAATTAGTTTCCTTTGGAGGCTGTAGCAGCCCGGTAGTTTGATAAGATGAGGATACGTATACCACATTTCCAACAAAAAGATCTTTGGTGAGAAACTATTGCATTTCTATCAGTACACCATGCCAAGCATGTGCTTATCCTGCATTTCTACTAACGTAACGTGCGGTGCAGCTATGAGACCGAATGCCTGAGTTTCCATCTTCTCAGGAGCCAGTGCAAGAGTAAGCCTACTCAGTAAGGAAGGAGGTGCCAACATAATGCTGGACAGTATATTGCTGTCTGACAGACACCAGAACCTGATATTGCTAGATCTGATCTATGAAGTAATCAGAAAACTCTCAAGAGAAGTCAGTCTCTGGGTACCCATATTACAGCACTGGTAGTAATGCAATGAAAAATTATGCATATCTAGATTTACTCATGCATGTTAAGATGTATAGTTGGCCTCAAAGTTATTATCATACCTATTTGGACAGATGCTTTATGGCTGCTTTAGGGTTGAGAGGACCTTCCAATCGAGCACAACATGGTTCTTGGTTCAGCACCGGATTGGTTTTATGGTGAGTTTGGCATTTTGTGCCAAAGGCTGCACAGGTGCTCAAGTGTTCTTTTTAACTTTCACTGGAGACAGATATGTTTCCATAGGTAAGTACAAAGAGTGCCTAGGACCAGCTGGCATGTAGTTCACCAACCTCTAGAATGTGGCAGATGTGTTCCTGTATCCACAGTATAAGAACTTAAACTGATGGGAGGTCTTCCAGCGTAGAGTACAGAATTTCCTTCATGGCCTCGGAAGCCAACGTGAATTGCTAGTATCTGCCCACAAATAAAAAGTTCTTGTGAACTTTGCTGTGTAGTTTGTCAGCTCTCAGAAAACAGAACATAGCTTTTGGTAATGAGACATCAACAGGTCATGCATAAGTGCAGCTACATTGATAATTGTTTTGGTGCCAACACTCCTGGCTGACCAACAGACAAGGATGCAGAGTTAGTTCTGGGTCCAGTTTGATATATCCCTGGACCGTGTCTGACATCTTGTAGATACTGCTCTTTATACAGAGTGTCCTCATTACCAATATTGTGTACACATATCGGTCAATCTATCAGTTAGACAACATGCAAGCAAACTTCCCTTCACTTCGTACCAACTGTGTTGACATTGCCTGGTATTACTGGATTCCACTGTTCCTTGGCAAATGTCCTTTCTGTGCTCAAGGGTATCTATCAGCTCATCAGTGGGTGTACCACCCTTCCTGGAGAAAGAGGGGTTTATTGGGAAACCTTGACCCCATTCCATGGTTTTAGATTTTTCACTTTGTGTTAAGTGTAGGGCAGTGTTTCCAAAACACTGTGGGTCGCGAGCACATTTTTAGAGAGTTGTGAAAGTTCAAGCAATAAACAAAGATGCCTTTAAATTCTGTACCCATCTTGTCACATTTGCTGTACTTCAAAGACAGGTCAAGGGTAGGGCTAAGTCTTCAGACAAATTGCTGATTTTCTAACATGGGGGTTGGAGTTTACAAACTCCTCTCACTCCGAAGTTAGAAACAAAAGTAAAGAAAATTATGTGACAATCTTGCTTGGGTACAGGTGTTTGCAAAGGGAAGGCTACAGGATGCCATTTTTTGTACCAAAGCAAAATGTAAATATCTGCAAATGACTACACATTCAGCAGTTGGGAGAACAAAAATGAAGCCCATTTTTTTGTAATTCTGAAGTGTGATGGAAACAAGGATTTTAATAGGATCAAAACAAAATCAAGCCACTTTACTTGGTGGTGCACAAATGATACAATTTCACTGAAACCCAACTGCCACACATCATCATTTGTATGCTGTATAGTTTTATCAGTAAAACGGTCTGTCTTTGAAAATTTAGTGGCCATTTCAATGGAAAATGTGCTGTTTATAAATGACCGTGCTCTACCGCAGAACTACTTAGTTACATTAAAAAAGATAATAGTAAACAACAACAAAAATAATCATCTGCCTCTTGTCCATCAAAGTTAGGTGGTTCACAAAAGTTTGAAGTTCTACAAAGTGGGCCATAGTTTTAAAACTTGTGGGTACCACTGGTGTAGGGTGTTGTGGTATGCTGTCTTCTGTGCTCCTTGTGGGCCTGGGACTGTGCTGGGCCTGTTCAGTGATGTGCAGTTTGGGTTGGAAGTGGTACGTGCCCTGTTTGCTCTGCTGTGCCTTGGCTTTTTTGGGGAAGAGGGCTTTGACACCCTTTTCCATTCTGTGGCCATTCCTGTCCACTCCCTTTTGTGTTTGGTGCAGTGGTTTGTTCACAGGGTACCTTATACATCAAGTATAAAGCTGTAATTCGGCCTTTTCTGAGAATCCTTCACTGCTGCCTTATTTTGGGACGCTTGGTTTACCACTACTTTCATTTCCATGCTGATGTTTTCTGAGGTGTTCCCAACCCTTCTCTGTATGTAGTTGTTGCTTTCTAGAAAGGTCTTTATCCCATTCCATTGCCCTTTAAATTAGGTTGAATAAAAAGCTATTTTCTAGGCCTCTGTTCTGACTGGGCATAAGCTGGGACGGAACACTTACCCGGTGTGATTAGCCTCATGGTGGGGATGTTAACTCCCGCTCGGTTCGGCTTGAAGTCTATGAGTTGCTTCCCTGATTTTCCACATGAAGTTTCCACTTGCGAATAACTCTCCCAGCCTCACTGATGGTAAATGGGTTATTTGCATTCTTGCTTGGGCTTTTGTTCCATTACACCACTTTTTAGGGCTTTTGGGGGGGGGGGGGGGGAAGACTCAGTAGTCAGCAATTCCCCCACTCCCATCTCATTTTGCCAAAACAAATGCCCATTACCTTCTGTGGTGTACATTTTGGTTATGGCATGTACACTTTCCCATGTGTTGCAGGACCAATCCTTCTCCAAGGGAGGAACATTTCTGTCCTTTTGGACATCATAGTTTGCCTAGCTGCAGGCACTGGCTTCCTTTGCTGGACCTCATATTGGTGAGGTTCTTGGTGTGGACTCCCTCTTTGCTTTCGGTTGGGCTTGGACAGCCTTAAACCTACACTATATGGCTTCTTGTGGCAGGGAGGCGCTTCATATCCGCCCTTCTGATCAGTGGCCTTCCCACCTGCACTCTTCTGAACAAGTAGCAGTGCGTAAACCTGATCATGACCAGGGCCATTTAATTTTATGTCAGGACCCGGAGGAGAGGATTAGGCTTTTCCATCTTCGCTTTTTAATACCAGCAGCCTTTTCAAAGCAACATTTCTTAATGAACAACCAACATTTCCCATGACACATTGGGAACATAAACAGAAAAACAGTCCCTCCAATTGGAGCGCCGCACTAATATAACGGCCCCTGTAGGCATTCTGCATTCTATCTGCCTCTTTCTCACACTTCCATACAGATAAGTGCTTTACTCTCTGTTCCTTGTTTTTCTGTTTATTCCACTGAAAGTATTTAGTTCATGTTTACTGTTCACGGTGAAGGCTTATGTAAAGTAGCGGCCCCGCCACGCTCTGTGTTTGTTTTTTTCTTACAGCATTTAGTTCTGTTCACACACTACTGCGGAAGCATTTTTTTCACTCCTATGAAGTCTCATCTGCAATGCCGGCTCGCGTGCCCGGTGTTGTCAGCCAACTACTGCCAGGGGGCCCATTCACCTCGCAAGCCTGCGCTTGGCCCATCTCTACCCCCTGGCAGCCGGCGCGTGTCAATTTCGCTGTTAACACAGTGAAGCGCGGCCAGCTGCAGTAGTTGACACAAGGGAGGAGTCTAAAAATACTTAAGAAAATAAAATCCATTTGGCGTTTCAAACACCTATCAGAGCCACCCCCTGGAGACCCGATCACCCTGTACGGGTAGGATAGATCTGAAATAAAGTTCTGTGGGACAGTCCCAGGCGGCAATGAATCATTCCCTAATAAAAGACAGGGAGCATGTCCCTCTAGCCAAACCCCCTGTAAGGGTTTGTATCAGGGGTGCGGCATTAAATCCCTGTGCCAGGGCCAATAAAACTCTGGGCTTATACCCTAACACATATATGAGTATGTGTAAATATATATATATATATATATATATATATATTCACTTAAAAAACCATAGGTTTCACACAAGTTATAGTTAGGTGGATATTTCTCTCGTAAAAAAACCAATGAAATTCCCCCGTTATAGTTAGTTCAGATAACTAACTCGCGCGCCCGCAATCCACTGCTGATGACGTCACATATTCCATCACTCATGACATGGTCAGTGGCATCACTCATGACATCACTGATGACATCATCCTAGTGATAGAGTGGCGGTCGCGCGAGTTATAGTTATCTGAACTAACTATAATGGGGGAATTTCATTGGTTTTTTACTAGAGAAAAATCCACCTAACTATAACCTGTGTGAAACCTATGGTTTTTTAAGTGAATTTGCAAGGTTTTTTAAATGCTAATTCCTAACTATAATGTGTGTGAAACCTATGGTCTTTTAAGTGAATTTGTACGGTTTTTTAAATGCTAAGTTATGTATTTCTTAATATATTTTTTTTTGTTTACCGTGCGCGCACCGTGCGTTTTAAAAAAAAAAAATATATGTTTTTTCCCCCCTGGGGGTCCTTCTGTGACCCCCTGACAAAGGCTAGGGGGTCAGGAACTCTCTTCCCTGCCCCCTTTTCACGTTTTCCACCTTTTTCCCCCCCTTTCCTTTTCAGTGCGAGAGACAAAATGGCGGCCGACACTTCCTGATTTAGACCGATTCGAATGTTGACTGACATCTAACAACCAATCAGAATTTCGCTCGTGCACGTATAGATATTTTTATGCTTTTAAATGCTATTTTCTCAGGAAATACTGAACAGATTGACACCAGACCTGCAAAAGGCACTTCCCTGACCTGAGGACTACCTCTCTGCCAAATTTCAAGTAATTCTGTTCAGCCGTTCAGGCTGTACCTTCGACTAAAGGTCCTATGGAAAAATGCATGGGGAAAACTCGTTTTGGGACCCCCCTTTTTTCTCGGCCCCTGCTTGACGAATCACCCCGAGACTTTCAGGGTAGGAGCTGAGCGGAGCGCCCCATTCCTTTTGAAAATTTCGCGAGGATTCGTCAACCGGCGCCAAAGTTATTCAAAATAGAATTTTCAGATTTCCTATGGAAACACGGTACTAACTGTAACTATCTACTGGCGACCGCCAGCAGATTATATATATATATATATATATATACATATATATATATATATATATATATTTATTTAATGAAAATTCTTACCGACTATGCAGAAATTGACAGAACCGACCTACAAACCCAAATTGACCAACTAAATGCAACAATACGTTCCATAGAGGGCAACGAGGTGAATACCAAGTTAAGAGAAGACATGATTGCACGCCTCAAAAAAGATGAGGACATTATAACGAAGCGTAAAACTTATAAGTTTCAACGTGATAAAAATGACTATCACCAAGGTCAGATTTTTACATTCACACGCAAGTACGATGCGTCAAAAGCCAGCTATAAGAGAAATGACAGCCAAAAGGAAGGAGGAGCAATGGCAGGTCCTAGTAGTGGATTACCGGCAGCATCTTCAGTTTCAGACCAGAGTTCGTCCGTTGAAACAGAATCAGAGACAGAAAGTACTCCAAGAGGCTTGAAGACACGTAAACATACTCTGGTGGAGGAGGTGGGTTTTTTTACAGGAGGAAAGACGTCAAACCTAACGTCCCAGAAATCCCAATCCCAATCCAAAAAGAGAAGAAACAAACGAAAAAAAAGAAGGAGAAACAGGAACCAGAATAAAAACAAACAAACCGAACAACAGGGGGAGTGGAGGCGCAAATAACACAAGAACCGCAAAACGCAAATTCCATCATCAACCTTTTGGATATGACACTACACAAAGCCGAGCAACAACTATTGGCTTTGGGACTCTTTCTGTCCAGAAAATAACTTTGATTACCCACAAACCAGAGAGGATATTTATATGTTTATTAGAAAGCTCAAGTTACAGAAATACCATCACAACAGGACTAAAAAACCTGGAGTACCAGAGATACTTGGAGCTCCCGATAACGTGCAAAGCAATTTGGTGGCATCTGATGTGAATACGCTATGTATTCTACATCATCTTGAACAAGATCACAGTCCTAATGAGCAAGGTTCAACTCAAATAACTATGGACAATGAATCAATTGGGATTAATGCCATTCCAATCACAGGCTTCAAACCGAAATCCAAATTCATACCCGTAATGCCAAAGGACTCGGTTGACATGTTCCATGATATTGCCACTGCTGAGGTAAAGAAATTAAACTACACGATCGAAAGGGAAATTACTAACCAAAAAAAAAACGAAACAGCAGTGGAAATACCATCAATTAATTAAAGAAATTGCGGGATAATGATTCAATAGTAGTTCGAAGCGCGGATAAGGGCGGAAATGTAGTAATCTGGCCTCTCAAATTGTATCAGGAAGAAGCATCTCGCCGACTATCGGACCGTGATTGTTACAGGTTAAGCAATCGTCAGATAACCAAGATGGTACAAAACCAACTTTATAATAAACTATTAGCATGGAAGAGCATGGGACTTTTGAATCAAGATGAATTTAATTGGTTTTAAAAAGGACTACCCAGTTTTACAAATTATTTATTTATTATTACCTAAAGGACATAAAAATATTGTATGCCCACCTGGAAGACCAATAATTTCAGCCAAGCAGGGTCGGTTAGAAAATGTATCGCTGTATATAGACTCATTTTTCCAGGAGCACGTGAGAAATCTTCCATCATTTGTGCAGGACACTACAAATTTTCTAACACAAATACAAGAATTTAAGTAGAGTAGTGATTTTATGCTCATTGCTTTAGATGTATCCAATCTACACACCTCTATTCGGCATGACGATGGTATAAGAGCTCGGAGTTAATTTTTAGGTAATAGACCCATTGAGTTGAACACACACAATAAGATGCTGATTGATCTAACAAGATTCTGCTTGGATAATAAATACATGTTTGTACAAAATGTATACCACCAAGTGAGAGGCGTAGCTATGGGGGATAACTTTTCCCCTAGCTACACCTGTCTACACATGGGGTGGTGGTAAAGAATGAGTTTAGCAACTGAGTTTTCTGAATACCTCTCAAACAATGTAGTGAAATGGATTCGCTACATTGATGACCTTTTTGTAGTTTGGCGAGGAGACACAAACAGTGCAAACGAGTTCATATCCAAACTGAACATCAATGATCTTAATTTACAGTTCACTCATGATATCAGTGATAGGTCCATTACCTTCTTGGATGTGGAAGTATTTATTGCAAACGGAAAGCTGGAAACCAGGTTGCATCGGAAAGCGACCGCGGGCAATACAGTACTACACTCTTCAAGTTTTCATCCGAAGCATACGATCTGCAGCATCCCCTATGGGAAGATGTTGCGGATTCGGAGAATATGCAGTAGGGAGGAGGACCTAGTAGTTGCCCAGCAACAATGTAAGGACAGATTCCGAGAAAGAGGTTATGGCAATCGCATCATAGGTGATACGATAAAGCGTACCAGGGGTAACTCATGCACAGATCTCCTCAAGAAACAGCCTGTTTTGCAACACCAAGAATCCTCAAGCTACCATTAACATCAAGGAGGATAGCAACAGCAAAAGTCTGAGACTCATTCTTACATACAACAAAGTGATAGTCTACATAGAATACTAAAGAAGAGTTGGCATCTGATTCAGTGTGACCCCATTTTGGGGGAAAGTATACCATGCACAGATATGGTCACTTATAGAAGGGCTCCTAGCACCAGGGATCTGGTAGTTAACAACAGTGCAGAAGTCAAACCGAAGAGCAATTGGCTAACAAACCATAAGGGTTTTTTTAAGTGTCAGACATGCAAGGCCTGCAAATATGATATTAATAAAACATCATATATTTCGCCATTTAAGGACAGACCTTGCATGATTGACAAGTGGTTGACTTGTAGGTCTGATTTTGCAGTTTATGTGCTGGAGTGCTCTTGTGGACTGCAGTATGTGGGCAGCACAAAACTGCAAGTCCACAAGAGAGTGCTCCGGTACCTAAGGGCCATCACTAACTCAGATGAGTCATATCCAGTTGCAAGGCATTTTAAGGATGTGCACTCGAATGACCTTCAACATTTAAGGTACATTGTGATGACCGTGTTGTCTCCCCCAGACGTGGTGGTAATAGGGAGGCAATCCTCAGGCATCTGGAGACCAAGTACATTCTGGAATTAGATAGTAAAAGTCCAAATGGATTGAATACGACTGAGGATTTATACACTTGGCTCTGAGTATTTCTGCATTGATCTGAAGACCGCATCTGCATTATTATGACGACTTTTGCACATTTGTATATAGTTTGTTTTGAATGAATTACATTTTGGAATCATGTATTGATTTGATCAATTCCCTTGGTCAATTTGGCCAGTCCCCTCCCAATAGTGGTTTCCGGTTTTTCGGCGGCTTAGGAAGAATCAGATCTGTCATCCGAGGCAGGCCGAATATTAATGTTTGTATATGACGCAATGTATCAATGTCCAATTGGGGACACTACACTTGGGCACTTTAGCACTTGTTTGCATAAAGGCACTTATTGAATTAAGTACGGCAGTTGCATTACTCCTTTGCTAAATTTGCACAAATGAAAGTGTCCTTTGCACAGTAAAGATGGTAATTTAATCGATATGTTATAACAATTTGACATGACCGTTAGCAGATATCAGCGTTATCTACACAGTTATAAGCAGCATTTGCACAAGTTCTGATAGTATTGAATATTGATGCTATTCGTGTTACCTAATGATGATGAATCTAGGAAGACCATTATGGTAAGGGATAGCTGGCATTTAAACAGGTATCAATTCCAGGGTTCTCATCATGATGCACTGTTATATTGCGTTCTTTGCACTGTAATGCGCCATTTGCACAAGTATGTATGATACTCAGAATTGTTGATAGTTCTGATATTATAAAAGGTAGTTCTGAAAATAGTGTGGTAGGCACAATAATGGGATTAGTTAATTAACCTTGCATTATTCAGGACTGTCAAATTATTTTTAACATAGCACAGATTAATTTGTTATTTTGCACAATTGTTATTAGTATTCAAAACTGTTAACATTTAGATCTGTGAACTCAACCTTGTATTCTAGGAGGCTTTTTGCACACATAATATGGTATTTAAACTGGTATGAAATTGTGTGGCAAATGGTGATAAAATCCAAAATGCAAAAATATCATTGGCACAGATGTACAAAAACAGACAGTCTGTTTTCAGTTTTTCTTGTTGCACTGTCACTTTAAAGGTTAGAGGAAACACGAGTAAGTCACGTGATCAAGGCCTCTAGGGGCTGAAACTAGTCATGGCGGTATTGCACTGAATAAACTTACTTGCACGAAGGTAATTGGTGTCCGTTCCTGACTCTGGATTATGGAGTTGTGAAGATTGAGTAGCTGTGGATATATCTTTAATCAGCATTATGGAGGATTTTGAAGGTCAGGAGGTATGTATGGCGGAGGAGGTTATCAACCGCTCAATTGATGACCACTTTCGTCTGGTGATGGATGCCTCTATCCGCAAAGTGGTGACACAGGTGGTAGTCCCCCTGGAGAAGAAACGTATGGCTTTGCAAGCGCGATGCCAGAAGCCCCTTCACCAGAGAGAAGACGCCTCAGGTCACAAGCCCCACTTAACTCCAGGAACAATGGCTACCCCCAATTCTGATAAACGCAAACACGCCGAGGAGTCAGGGGCGACCTCGATGCCTTTGAAGATCTGAAAATGGCGTTTATGGACGCTCAACCCATTCAAGGCCCCCCCCCAGAGATGCCCCAACCACCCCCCTCAAGATAACCCAGGGGACAGGTATGACTACAATACTTCTGACGACAATGGGGACCAATCCAGGCCCTGGCGCCCGTCCTGGCTTCCCCTGCCCGATATGGACCCCACCAACAGCGTAGCCCCAGCCACAGACCTGTTGGACCCTGATGATCTACTGCCCCTGCGTTCAGCGGAGTGGTACCCAGCTCCCAATGTAGCAGTATATATGCCAAGTAGGCTTGGAGGGGAAAGTGGCCCTCACCACAGAGATAAACATGAAAATAGCCACCTTCCTCGCCAAGTTCATCAATGATCCCAAGAAGTGTATTGACAGGTCCCGACGCTCGTGCCAGGACAAACTGCCGGACGTGGCAGGACCCATGGCCAAAATCATGGACATGGCGGAGGATGTGAAGCCTCCGGTTCATTGATCTCTCCCGACGGTGCCCTGTCAAGCTGGGCTCAAAGAGCGATTATCTTTCTAGGAAACGCTAACTGTGCGTTTTATACAGAACAGCGCAGGTCATTGTTAATTAAGATCGATCCCAAATTAGGGCATCTCTCAAACTCAGAGGCAGGTACAGTCGTCCAGGGCAGCCTTTTTGTGGATCCTTTCATACGAGAGCTGGGAAAATATGTCAATACTTTAATCTCATTGAACAAAGTCCAGATCTTTATAAAGAGAATTTTTAAACCCTGTGATTTTGCCAACGTCAGCCAAGGTAGAGGGGGCTCAACTGGCCACCCTCTTCACCATACCTCCATAGGGGAGATTCCTGTTGGGGCTAATACCAGAACTCCAACAAGTTCAGGAATTTCCATTCAACTTGAACCCACACCCGCTGCAGGGGAGCCAGAGGCGGTCCTAGAGGCCACAACAACTACAGCAATACACAAGGTGAGAACGTAAAGCCTGGAAGGGCTCTGGCTTGGGGGTCGTTAGGCAGCATTTTTTCCGAACTGGGAGACTTTCTATAGATGCGTGGGTCCTTCAGAAATTACAAGACTTTCACATAGAATATTACGGGACCCCCTATTCAATTCCACAGCCCCAGACCTCTGGTCTTCCTACAGGAACATACCCTGACAGACCTGGAGATAGCAAGTCTTTTGGAGAAAGAGGCTATCATTCTCACAATGGTGCATCCCAATGGGTTCCTCAGCAATCTCTTTCTGGTGGAAAAAAGGGAGGGGGGTCAGCGTCGGGTTATCAACCTAAAGGAATTCAATGGGTGGTTGCTCTACTGGCATTTCAAAATGGAGGGCATTCACCTCCTCAGAGATCTTCTTCTGCAGTCGGGTTAGATGGTCCATCTGGACCTAAAGGAAGAGTTACTTACCATCGGTAACAATTTATTTGGTAGAGACACAGTCTATCCACAGATTCCTTAACTTCTATGTCCCCAGGCGTCAGACTGGATCCGGAAAATCTTTTCCCCCAGCAATACCTCTGCACGCCGGGAGGTGGCGTCGCCCGGCTCCATCCTGACATCGTCCAAGGAAGTGACGACAATGGCGCCATATAAGCCCTTCCCGGCGTGCCGACGTCAGTTTTCTACAGGAAACTTTTCCGCACCACAAAGCGGAGCCATGCTAAACAAAAAAAAAAAAAAAAAACACCTGCAATAGCATAGGAACAGGGGGTGTGAAAAAAAAAGAGCAAAATCGTTGAAACAACAACGATAAGTAACATGAAAATGAGAGTCAAATCATTTGGAATGAGAAACAATAGGAAGTTGAAAAAGCACCCAGTACTAAGGGACTAAAGGGAGCTCACAGAGCACTTGCTGCAAGCAAGGGCCCAACAAATTGTCAAGCCGTGCCCCACCTGGAGGGGGTAACGGCTGCGGCACAAAAGAGATGACAAGCAAGGCACAGCTTGTCACCACAGGAGGGAAATTAAATGAACCACAATATCAAAGCAACATGTTGCAAGACAAGTAACTAGAAGTGAACGACCACCACCAGAAAGTTCACTACACACACCCTCCAGAGAATGAGTGACTGTAGCACCGAACAGAACCCAACTCAACCGACTGACATAGAAAGGAGGAGGCACAGGTGTGGGCGGTGGGATGGAATAAAAACTGAATAACTCCACGCGTGAAGAATACAGGTGAAGCAACATGAGAAGGCAGTGAAGAGTATAGTCCTTAACCACCTAAAAACGTGGACGGAGTGGATGGCCAAAGGGCTTGAAAGCCGAACAACACCCCCTGCGCCAAAAGAAGGTGCGAGAACACGCCACAAACCAAACACTAGAACGGAGGGGAGGCCGAAGGGCCCCACGCAGGAGAACACACCTTACCCCAGAGTGAGGTGCGAGAGCACACCTCCAGAAGACTAAGGCCACCAGAAACGATAGGGGGGGGGCGGGGGGCTAGGTGGAAAAACACCATATGAAAAGGCCTATGCAGAGCGGGGAGGATGGGCGGGCGTTAAGGAATCTGCGGCTAGACTGTGTCTTTATCAGATATATCGTTACCGAAGGTAAGTAACTCTTCCATCTGATAGAGACATCTAGCCGCAGATTCCTTAACTTAGAATAGATACCAAAACCATAACCCATAGGAGGAGGGACTGCGAAACAACCACCAAGTTCTAGGAGAACATATTCGTCAAAAGGCTGACGAAACACAGTGGGAACCGCAATGCCAAGGCAACTAACATTAGACCCAGGAAGCTCCGTAAGGGACATGAACAAGGGATGTCAAAGACACCAAAATCCGACGAGGGACGGTGTGAGACCTCTCTCGCCCAGACACAAACGAAAGGAAATACAGAACTAGAAAGATCAGTACCAACGTAAGAAACAATGCAGCGACTCCTTCAAAGAAGGATCCCAGCACCGGTCCCTATGATATATGAGGAACAAAGCCCCAAAGGGGCAAAACAACATGACAACTGTAGAGTATACCGCCTGAACATACACCACAGTGCAGAGGTCTTCAAACTTTTGGATGCCGAGACCCCCTTGTCAACATTTTGAGGTGTAAGGATCCCCTCCTGACAAAAAGGTCTAAACCTGTAGGCAGGGCTACTGGAATTATGAGGCAGGTGAGGACCAAATTACGCGACAGGCTTGACTAAATTGTGTGGGAAGAAAATGTAAATGATCAGGGATGTGGAATTCCTATAGCCCGACGTCCAGGACATATTGTTTGGGGTCAAGGGCAACAAGTTTTAATGTGCATTTTGTCCTTGGGACAAGCAGGCCCAACCCCCTGCAGTACAAACCCTCTGGCTGCCAGTTTGCAGTACCCCATTAAGGATCAGGGAAGGGCACTGCCTGCAGTTAAGTTAATATTTGTGTGCATATGTTAATACTGTTCAAACTTGTATTTATGGTTCATTAATTGAAAGCCTTTATTATTAGGGTGAGCGCTCTCAGTAAATATAAGTTCTGACTGCACTACTGACAGTGGTTCCAGTATAAAAATGTGTACTAACGGTTTCAAAGTTTAGCAATAAAAGGCTATGCATAATGCTCACAGAATGCTCTCTGATTGGATGTAAATTTTTGCAGAAGCTTGAAAGCAAGATTAGTGATTTTTTGCTTCCAATATAAAATGTTACTAAAAAATGAAAGTAGGAAACTTTTTTTTGGCTAAACTGCTGTAAAATTTCAGGTACCATTTCTTTGCAGCATCATTTAGTAAAATGTGTTGATGCATGCTAGTATTTCCCCAAAATATTCATATTAGAAAATCAGTGTAACCAGTTTCAGTAACATTTTTGGAAACATAAAAAAATAAACAGGCATTGGCAAAGCCAATAGGTCTTATATGGTGGTCAGCTTTTTAGTTTTGGTAATGCGTGACTTGTTTTTGCATGGTTTTTGTAAAACCTTATTGATGTGAGAGCTGCCGGACCCTCACCATTATAACAAACATTGGCTAAAGCAAAAATAGTTTTTGGTCTCAAAAAAGCACACACTGCCACATTAGTTACTGGCACTGAACAAAACTAATTTGTGTGCCGATATGCTCCTTGTGAAAGAGCAGAATGCTGTCACTCACCGTGAAGCCAGCCTATGCAGATAGAGAGAGAGAATTTTAATAAACACAAAAGGTGATGGTTAACGCAAGACCAAATTAGGGGCCCAATTATTAAAGAAAGTCTCAAAAGTGCACCCTTGGTATATGTCCTTGCTTTAAGGGCAGCAATATGGCTTTCGTGAATTCACAAGAATTTACAGCAGTACGGCAAGAGATAGTACTCCTAGAAAATATTTGTGAACTGCATTTTAGCATGAGCTAATATGCATGTGTAGATTTGCTCATTCGAAAACCTGAGTGTTTGCAAGTTTATTTTCCCTTCAACCACTTTTTTCCCCTACTCTGGAAGGTTTACTACTGCCATTGTCAGGAGTAAATTTAAAACATTTCTCAGTATTGGAAACGATTAGAGAAGAGTTGTTGAAAACCCTTAAAACATGCAAGTTAGTAGGTTTGTAGACTCAAAAGGACATTCCAACCCTGGAACTATTGTTTACCACTACCTTCAGTCCCAGTATGTAGATCTGCGGAAACGTAGCAACATAAAGGGATTGCTAGTATTCAAACACTACTATGGTATGAGCCCTGGCATAATCAGAGAGGCTATATAAGAGCTCTTATATAATGAGATTGCTGCCATTATCTGTCGCCGCACAACATGGCACCAAAGGGACAAGTGGATTTTGTTACAGGACAAGTAGATTTATGAAGCAACCTGCCCGATGGACAAGTAGATATTTTAATAAATTCCACACCCCTGAATGATGTTATGTGATGCAGCGTATTTTGGGATAGCATTGCTTCATTATTATGAAAATAATTTTTTGCACACAGTAACACAGAGGAAAGATTCCACCCCGTCAGTACCTGTTTATAACCAAAATACAGCAATTAACATCAGAAAGATTTCTAGTCAACCTTTGTGAAGGGGCTTCCACTCCGCAGGAATACGTGCTGCCACATTAGAAGCTCACCTGGCCCGGGCCGGGAGAAGCAGAGGTCCCTTAAAACCCTGGCGGTTTTGTGCAGAGTTAGGCAGTTTATCCATGCAGCTTTCCTCTCACTCACTCCCTCCCTTCCATCCCTCTCTCCTCTCCCAAAACCGGATCCCTCTCACTTTGCAGGCCATTTTCTCTCACCCCTTTTTACAACTTCTGAACTCTCCCCATTCAACCTCTCACTTCACCTTTAATCGCCTCTTGCCATTCTGTCTTTTCACTGCCCTCATCTCGAACAGTCTCTCGCATTTATCTCATGGCCTCTCTGGCCCCGTCACCTCCCGTGCCTCTCAGCACTTCTCATTCGCCTCGTCTCTCCATTCAAATTTTTGTCTATTTCTATCTTACACCTCTCCAGTCCCCCCATTCATCTTTCACATCTACCCTTTGTTCTAACAGAAGCACTCACCTTTGGCTCACACTCACTTTTTGTGTGTCCACACTTCTCTTCGGCACTTCACATTTCTCCTCATCCCTGACCTCTTCAATCTAACTCGCTCACTCCCTTGCTGTCCTCTCTCATCGCTCCTCACCAAGCATACGGGTCGGGCCCGTATGCTCCTCTCGGCCTGTGCCAATCTGCTTTTTGTTCCCTAATTCAAGAAGGCATGAGTTGTCTGTCGCGCTGTTTTGATGCAGGCCGCGCAGTTATGGAATTTGCACCCTCCTTTGCTTCGCTCCACCAAGAATCTATTATCCTTTAGGAAGATATAAAAACCTTTCTCTACGCTCTGTAGGTCACCCCATTTGGCTGGTTCTCCTTCTCCTTCTGTGTGTTTCTCATTGTCCTTTCGGCAGCAGATGGTTATTAGCCGCAGGACATCTTTTGGTAACAGTAGCACACTACAAATGTAAATAATAATAATAGGGAGAAGCAGGGGAGCCACTAGACCAGAACTTCGGGGGGTGGGGGCAGGACATCTTTTGGTAACAGTAGCGCACTACAAATGTTAATAATAATAATAATAGAGAGAAGCAGGGGAGCCACTAGACCAGAACTTCGGGGGGTGGGGGCCAACACTCCTAGCCACGGCCAGGGACATCTTAAGGATTTTGGGGGCCCTGGGCCAAACATATTTTGGGGGCCCCTGTTCAGAACAGCTTTGAATTAATGATCCAATTTGAGCCCCTGTTTCCCACGCAGTTTCTGCTTCCACAGTTGCGTTAGCGATCCAGTTTGCATCATAGGCATTAGCCTATATATTCCCGATGTAAATGGACACGCGCAGGTGACAGCGGTAGGATTCAGTGATTCCTGCCCTGCTACTAGGTTTTTAATACTTTTGAAATTGTATATGTACGGCTGAATTACTCTGTGCTTTTTAACAATATGCTCCTACCTACGAGAACTTGCACTTTACTTGATTCTGCTTGCCTACACCTCCTTAGCTGCTCACATTCGCATCTCGATTTTCCTCCAGTCCTGGTCCGCTGCGGCTGATACACCGATTGTGTGGAGGGCTGGGGCTACTATCGGGCTCCTCACTTCCGCCCACGCAGTTTCCGCTTCCTCAGCTGCGTTAGCGATCCAGTTTGCATCATATATATTCCCGATGCAAACGGACGCGCGCAGAGGACGTGTGCAGCTCCCTTCCGATGATTTTCTACCACTATATTACAATAGGGAAAAACTGCTTAGCTCTAGGCAGCTACCATTATGTCAGTGTACAGCGGCTGATCTGAGTTTGGAGGTAGACTTTCGATGCAATAAGTGCAACTGGTCTCTCCTCCAGCCCAGGAAACTCGCACCCAAGATCCTCCCAAGCAACAACAAGCGTAAAAACAATAAGAAAACAGAGGACTTAAAGGCCACCCTTTTAAATTGATGCTCTATGCAAAAACATGAACCACACATTTTTGTCCTACTTTTAGACGAACAGCCTGATCTTTTATTTCTCACTGAGACCTAGCTGTCTGTAGCCTCCAACCCTACTATGACCTAGGCCATCCCTACGGGTTATAAAATCCTTAGGAGGGACCGACCGAGTGGGAAGGGGGGCGGGGTCGCCATAATTTACAATAAAAAACTAGACTGCTCTCCCATCCCGATGTAAAACATCGAGGGTGCAGGGTCCTTAGGCTTCCGCTGTACCATATCCCCCCATCATAGCATAGCTGGTTTTCTGATTTACAGACCTCCCAGTGTAATTGGAAATTGTCTTACTATGCCTAATACAGCCACCACCTCCCTGGCCTTAAAATAAAACAACTGCCTTATTCAGGGAGATTTCACTATACATATGGACAATGGAAAAGACCCTCAAACAATTTCCTTGCTGGAGACGCTGCAAGCCTGCAACATGTTTACATCTATTTCTTCGGCCATCCATGAGAAGGGCCATACCCTAGGCCAAATCGTTCACAACTTTGGCATACCAGTAACCCTACCTCTTCCCATTACATGGTCTGACCACCTCCTATTAAAATTTGTCATGCCCAACTCTGCCACAGCCCCTCGGGCTAACGCAGGGCAGAGGGTCTCTAATTATAGGACGCTCAATAAAATATCCATCCCGATGTTAGAAGACGCCCTCGGTCGTTCCTCACCGGAGCTGTCTGGCTGCCCCAACTCGGACGCCCTCTCAATAGATACATGGCTCTGAACCAACATTGATGGAGCGGTACCGGTTGTTTCCTGCTCTTCAAAGAGGTCGGCCCCACCAGCTCCATGGTTTAACTATTCCCTCAGATCTAGCAAAAGAAATTGTAGAAAAATGGAATGGAAATGGCGTAAATCCTATCTACCTGAGGACAGGAAGGTGTATAAAGACACCTTAAAAGCTCATTACATTCTCGTGAAGGCAGCCAAGAAAAACGTCTTTCAAACCAAGATAGAAAATGCCCAAAATAAGAGTAACGTTACAACAAACAAATGATGGATGGAATGCTGACAATGCATACATTCTCCCCCAGTCAAGAGATCTGGGTTAAATCCATCGTTCTTTTGCCCACTACACCACCCCAGTTTGATTGGTTCTGATGCTCCGTCCATCACCACCCCCTTTTGTACCGCAAAATAAGAGTAAGGAAATCTTTAGCATACTTAAATCCTTTACCACCCCGAAAGCCGGCACAAAGGAAGGGCCATGCACGTAAGATTGGTCTAAGCTACTAGGTCAATTCTTCCACATAAAGACCTCTGTTATCCAACAAGCCTTCACTAACATCTCAGAGGAAGAACTGACCTTCTACCGTAGTTCTAATAGCAAATTTCACCTCTTGGATCCTCCATCTTTACTAGCTTTCCCTGAGTTTCAGCTTGACGAGTCTCTGACCTTTCTCCAAAGCATTAAGTCTGGCTCTCCTACCGACCCATGTCCAGCAAATATCCTGGGTCTATTAGCTCCCACCATAAACCTCATGGTAAACCAGCTCTTTAATGCTTCCCTCTCCTCAGGCAACACGCCAAAATTATGGAAGAATGCTAAGATTCTTCCACTGATAAAAAAGGCTAACGCCAAACCGACGGACCCTGCCAGCTACAGGTCAATCTCCCTTCTTCCGGCCCTCTCCAAAGTATTAGAGAAGCATGTAAACAAGGCCCTTCAAAAACACATTGAAGATGGGAAGCTCCTTCATGGGTCCCAGTCTGGTTTTAGGGCTAACTACAGTACTGAGTCCGCTCTGCTGGAAGTGACTGAATTTCTGAAGGGTAAGCTGGACCAGGGAGGAAAGGCTGTTCTGATACTGCTCGATCTGTTGGCGGCCTTCGATACGGTCCCACATGAGAGGCTCCTGGAGAGACTTGCTAACATCGGCCTGGGGGTGACCTCCTTAACATGGATGTCATCCTTCTTGACAAATAGATCTCAGGGCATCTGGCTCCCCCTTTCTCATCCTCGGTTCCTGCCATGAATGTAGGTGTCCCTCAGGGCTCCATTCTCAGTCCTACCCTTTTTCATATCTATCTATCCCCCCTTGCATTTCTGGTAGAGGAAGAGGGCGCCAAAGTTGTTTCCTATGCTGATGACACTCAGCTGATTTTTACGTGTGAAAAAGGAACCGACTTTGATGGGGCAATGATTAGGTCTTGCCTCATAAAGGTTTTTAACTGGCTTAAGATTAATCAGCTGAAGTGCAATCCTGACAAAACTGAAGTTGTTTTCTTTGGTAATCCAGAAACGCCTGCTTGGAGCTCTTGGTGGCCAAAAGTTCTGCAGCCCCCGCCCACGGAAAAGGAGAAAGTAAAAAAACTTAGGAATTGTCATAGACAAGACACTCTCCATGCGCTTTCAAATCTAAAATCTAACTGGCGCTTGTTTTTGCATACTCTCGATGCTAAAAACATTCCTGCCACTGTTACCGCTTGAGAGCAGAAAGATCGTGGTGCAGGCTCTGGTGACATCAAAGCTTGACTATGTCAACAGCTTGTACCTCGGTCTTACCAAATCCCTTATCCAGCACCTACAAGTGGTACAAAACGCGGTGGCCAGAGCCATCCTGAGACCTAAACCCAGATCTAGTATGACCCTCATTCTTAAGTCTCTACACTGGCTCCGCATAAAAGAACGGATTGACTTCAAAGCGATGACCATCTTCTTTAAAGCTTTCCATGGCTTAGAAGCTGGCTACCTAAATAAGCGTGTTAATCGCTACACAACATCTAGACCCCAAAGATCTTCCAATGCCAACCTGGCCATCATGCCTAAAATATGCTGTGCCGCACTGGAGGCATATCCCTCGGCTTTATAGGCGCAAAATTGTGGAATAGCCTTTTTGAGTCCCTGAGACTAACCACAAACCCACTCTCTTTCAGGAAGAACTTAAAACACTGGCTTTTTAATAACTGATGGGTCTTTTACGCACGTTTTCCTCCCGCTGTCACATGCCACATGCCAGGACACTCTAGTCTGGGTAGCTGCGCGCTTTATTAAATACACTATTTCATTTCATTAGGTACCTGACAGTGCAAAGGAACACTCGTCCAAATTCTAAGGGCCTTATTTATGAGGCCTTGCTTCACTTTTATGCCGCTGGTGTGCCACTTTTTGTGACGCACCAGCAGTGTAAAAAATGTGCCATGTTGTGCCCTATTTTCAAAGTGACGCATCTAGGCAGATGCGTCACTTTGTAAACCCCTGCATCACATTATACCTGCGCCAGGCATAATGTATGCAGGGTGGGTGTTCCCCCGCAAAAAGCCTTGTAGAAGTGGCGCATTGAAATCTATGAGAACTCAGTGCGCCACTTCTAGGACGCCATTGCATCAATATCTAACAACTGCCTCACAGCAGGCTTAGGACTGATGCAGGCCCTTTCACATGGGGCTTGCCCCATGTGAAAAGACACATTGCTGGAGTTGTGTCTATTTTCAGACACACCCCAGCAATGCATCAGTTCTGCGCCTACAGACACGTCAGAAATACGATGCATCACTTCTCATAAATAAGGCCCTAAATGTGTTTACATTTAATATTCAGGGATAGTTATGTGTGTTTTCAATATCGTAACACAGCAGCAGCTCACCAATATTACTGCAAATAATCTCTGTGACGCCCTCCCATTTCTTATATGTTATGCCTTGTTTTGATTGAAGAAACTTTTTTATGTATATTGCATGAAACATAAACACAACATTTCTCTGCAAAATGGCTGTACTAGACTCTCATACATCAGGTACATAAAAAATACATTAAAGGAAAACAGTATTTAAAACAAACTGTTTAAGAAATATTCAAGGTCATTAGGACAAAACTCTTGAGAATGGAGCTGACTCTGAGGGGGCCCCCTGATAGGCTGGGGCCCTGGGCCAGAGCCCACTTTGCCCATGCATTAAAACGTCTCTGGCCACGGCTGGCCCTAACACTGGTTACACACCGTGCAACAGTCTTTTTTGGTGCCTCACCCCCGTTTCCTTCTTCTCCATGAATTCCCTCACTACCACTCACCAACAATGCACTTCATCTCTCTATAGCAGCTTTCTGACAAACATTTCATTTTTTATAGTGCTACTCATACTTTAGTCACACTCATTTCTGTGATCGGCATTGGTACATATTCTTTGTAGCAGGCACATTAACCCTCTGCACTGTGTGGGTGACAAGAGTGCCCATGTGAGTGCACGGTGAGAGATGCAACAGTAGGGTGAGAGGAGTGACTGCAGGGTGAGTGAGGTGGCAGTACGAATTTGAGTGAGGATGCAAGTTCAGAATGGGACAAACGAATGTATGATTACTGATGGGCTTGTCTGAGTGAGTTGCATATTGAGCAGTGAGGGGGACAGGTGAGTGAAGTGTCACATGAGTGCAGGGTGAGCAGTGTGCTTGTGTGACTGCAGGGTGAGGTATAGGGTGAACAGCGCAAGTGCATTGTGAGTGCAAAGTGATCACTGTGAGTGCAGGGTGAGCAGGTGAATGGTGTGAGTGCATGGTAATCAGTGTGAGTGCATTGTGAATGCTGTGAGTGCAGGGTGAGCCTGAAAGAGAAGGGCGAGAATGATGAGTGAGTTGTCTGAATGCAGGGTTTATTCCCAGGCACTTTAAGTAACTCAGCATGTTATTGGAGGCAGCGTAGGGTTTAAGATCGAAGTTAAACTATTGCTATTATGGCATCAATCTGGGATCAAGGGTGGAGGAAATAAATAATGTGCTGATCCTGCAACAAACTTCCAGTCCTATGGTTAGGGTAGCCAGCAGATTATTTTGATGGCCCAGTTGGTACAAAAATAAGCAATCACCTAAAACAGTATTTTAAGCACGTATCTGTGCATACTTGGAACAGCAAATATAAATAGAAAGCCCTTTTAATTGTGTTCTAGGGCTGCCGCAATGATCCATTACTGATAATTAAAGAGAACAAAGACAGAAAAGTCACACAACGAATGAATGGAATATGCTACTTACCAGTATGCATCTGTTCTTGGCATGTAGAGCTGCAGAGTCACACACTGAGGATAAGATCGCCATCTGGTGTTGGGCTCGGATGATTGCAGGTTGTTGTTGTCTTCGGAAGAAGCCTTTGGTCACGAGGTTGGTGACTCCTCCCCTGGACAACAGTGCGCATGGGCATCCACTCCATCGGCAGATTGTTTTTCGCCATGATGGGAAAAGATGGAGTATATAGAAAAGAAAGAAAGGATGTCCATGTGTAATGTCTAAGTAAGACGGATGCTGGAACAGATACAGGTCCCGGGGAGGCGGGCGGGCGTGTGTGACTCTGCAGCTCTACATGCCAAGAACAGATGCATACTGGTAAGTAGCATATTCCGTTCGAGGCATATGAGCTGCAGATCACACACTGAGGATAGATTATACAGCAGTGCTCCCCTTAGCGGTGGTCGCCTGTATCCGTTGCAGCAGCTTGAAATAAAGTTTTTAGGACAGCCTGGCCCACGGAGGCCTGTTGTTTGGCCTGCACGTCAACACAATAGTGTTTAGTGAAGGTATGCGTGGTAGACCATGTGGCTGCCTTGCAAATGTCTTCTAAGGGAATATTGCCTAAGAAGGCCATAGAAGCCCCTATTTTACGCGTGGAGTGCGCCCTAGGGGGAACTGTAAGTGTACGTTTAGCCTTGAGGTAGCATATTTGGATGCATTTAACTATCCACCGGGCTATTCCTGATTTGGAGATCGGGTTGCCTTTGTGTGGTGGCGCGAAAGCAACAAAGAGTTGTTTTGTCTTTCGAAAAGGTTTTGTCCTGTCGATGTAATAAAGCAAGGCTCTTTTGACATCTAAGGTATGTAGGGCCCTTTCAGCTACCGAGTCTGGATTTGGGAAAAAGACCGGTAGTTCTACTGATTGGTTAAGGTGGAAAGGGGAAATCACTTTTGGAAGAAATTTAGGGTTTGTCCTAAGAACCACTTTGTTACGGTGTAGTTGTAAGAAAGGTTCCTCAAGTGTAAGGGCTTGTATTTCACTTACTCTGCGCAGGGAAGTGATTGCGATAAGGAAGGCTACCTTCCATGTTAGGAATTGCAATTCACATTTGTGCATAGGTTCAAATGGGGGACCCATGAGTCTTGTTAGAACCACATTGAGATTCCACACTGGTGCAGGTGGCAATCTTGGGGGAAGAATTCTTTTGAGACCTTCCATAAACGCTTTGATGGCTGGTACCTTAAAAAGGGACAGGTGTTGCCTATTTTGCAAGTAGGCTGCCAAGGCTGCTAGGTGTAAACGTATAGAGGAATACGCTAGATTGCATCTTTGCAAGTGTAGTAGATAGCAAATGATGTTTTGGATGGAAGCATCCAATGGATGTATGTCATTATTAGCGCAGTAGATGGCAAATCGTTTCCATTTAGCGGCATAACACGCTCTAGTAGTAGGGCGTCTGGCTTCTTTTATGATATTCATACAGTCTGGAGGGAGATTGAGGTAACCGAACTCTAGGACCTCAGGAGCCAGATCGCTAGGTTCAGTGTTTGAGGATCTGGGTGTCTGATTTCTCCATGGTTCTGGGTTAACAGATCCGGGGAGAGGCGTAGCTTTTGATGTGGAACTAAAGATAGTTCCAGAAGTGTGGTGAACCACGGTTGACGTGCCCAAGTGGGAGCCACTAGTATTAGTGTTAGTGACTGTTGTTTCAGTTTGCGTACCACAAATGGAACTAGTGGGAGAGGCGGAAAGGCGTACGCAAATCTGCCTGACCAGTTCATCCATAGGGCATTGCCTTTCGACTGTGGGTATAGAAACCTGGCGGCGAAGGTTGGGCATTTTGTGTTTTCGGGAGTGGCGAACAGGTCTATGTCTGGTTGTCCCCACTTTTGGAAAAAGGGGAGTAGAACCTTGGGGTGTAGTTCCCATTCGTGGATCTGTTGTGTGTGGCGACTTAGGAGGTCGGCCACTTGATTGTGGATCCCTGGGAGATGTTCTGCTAACAGGTAGATGTTTTGGGGAATTGCCCATCTCCAGATTTGCTGTGCCAGTTGGGACAGTTGGAGAGAGTGTGTCCCTCCCTGTTTCTGTATATAATACATTGTCGTCATGTTGTCTGTGCGTATGAGGACAGTTTTGTTCTTTAGGTGAATTTGAAAGGATTTTAGTGCTAGGAACACTGCTAAGAGTTCCAGGTGGTTGATGTGGAGCAGTTTTTGTTGACTGGTCCATCTGCCCTGAGTGGTATGGTGAAGGAGGTGGGCTCCCCACCCCGTGAGAGATGCGTCTGTAGTTAGCACAACTTGTGGAAGAGGCTCTAAGAACGGTCTCCCTTTGGACAGGTTGATGGTGTTCCACCATTTCAGTGAGCGAAGTGAGCGACTGTCCACCAACACCAGATCGGTAAGTTGTCCGTGAGCTTGGTTCCACTGTTGTGCTAAGCATTCCTGTAAGGGACGCATTTGAAGTCGTGCGTGTGGGACTATGGAGATGCATGACGCCATCATGCCTAGGAGCTGCATGAACACCCTTGCTGGAAGAGATGGATGAGTTTGAAAGTGAGAGATGAGATTTTGTATACTGGCTATCCTGGCAGTACTGGGATAGGCAATGGCTTTGGATGTATCTATGGTTGCTCCTAGATACTGATGTAAGTGGGAAGGTTGTAGGTGGGATTTGGGGTAGTTGATAGTGAATCCCAAATCGTGGAGAGTTTGAATCGTGCGATGAGTGTGGAGAACGCATTTTTGGTATGTATTGGCTTTTATGAGCCAATCGTCCAGATAGGGGAAGACATGGATCTGTTGTCTTCTGAGATGCGCTGCCACGACTGCTAGGCACTTGGTGAACACTCTGGGTGCTGTTGTTACTCCGAATGGGAGAACTGTAAATTGATAGTGTTGCCCATCTACCACAAATCGTAGATATTTTCTGTGAGCGGGATGCATAGGGATGTGAAAGTATGCGTCCTTGAGGTCCAATGTGGCGAGGAAGTCTCCCTGTTGTAAAAGTGGGAGGACTTGTTGGAGAGTGGTCATGTGAAAATGATCCGAATGTATATACTGGTTTAGTAGTCTGAGATCCAGTATGGGCCTTAGTGTTTTGTCCTTTTTGGGAATGAGGAAGTATAGAGAATATACCCCTTTTCCCTGATGTTGAAGGGGGACTGGTTCTATCGCATGTTTTTGTAACAGGGATTGAACTTCTTGTTTGAGGAGAGAGAGATGATGCGAGGACATTGGACGTTGTTTGGGCGGTATGTTTGGGGGGGATTGTATGAGTTCGAGGCAGTAGCCAGACTGGATAATTTGTCTTACCCACCTGTCTGTGGTGATGGAAGTCCAGACAGGTAGGAATTGTTGGAGTCGCCCCCCGACCGGAGTGGAATGGTCTGGGGGGAGTGGTGGCAAGTCACTGTTTGGTGGCTGGTGAGGTGCGGGTGTTGTTGTTGTTGCCCCGTCCTCGACCTTTGTTATTGTTTCCCCTATAACCTCCCCGGAAATAACCTCTGTTAGGGGATGTTTGTCCAGAATTTTTAAAGGTGGACGTGGTCTCAGTTGATGTGTTTTTGGAGCCTCCTCTATAAAAGGAGCGACGAAAGGAACCCCGGTTTTGAGGAGACTGCAGTGCTCCCATAGACTTGGCAGTTTCATTATCCTTTTTCATTTTTTCTAATGCAGTATCCACTGCAGGGCCAAATAGCTGCTCTTGGTTGAAAGGTTGAGCTAGAATTGCGGTTTGAACCTCCGGTTTAAAACCGGAAATACGGAGCCAGGCATGTCGTCTGAGTAAGACGCTAGTATTGACCGCTCTAGAAGCAGTGTCTGCTGCATCTAAGGCGCATTTAATGGAGGCATTAGATATTAATTTGCCTTCTTGGATGAGGTCAGAGGCCTGGGACTTAAAGGGTTCAGGCAGATGTTGCATAAGGTCCTCAAGTTGGTCATAATGCGCTCTATCATACCTGGCTAACAGGGCCTGGGTATTCGCAATACGCCAATGGTTAGCCGCCTGCGCGGCGACCCGTTTGCCTGAGGCTTCTAAAAGCTTAGACTCTTTGTCTGGGGGAGGCGTTTCTCCAGTTGTCTGTGAGTTCGCGCGCTTCCTGGCATTTGATACGACTAAGGAGTCTAAAGGGAGCTGGGCCTTAATGTATGCAGGGTCTTGCGGGGCTGGTCGGTACTTTTTTTCGATGCGTGGGTTGAGAACCCTAGCTCGAACAGGGTCCTTAAAGACTTCAGTAGCATGCTTTATAACCCCTTTGATCATGGGCAGTATGTGCACAGTCTTTTGTGACTGCTCAAAGGTATCAAGGAGAAAGTCCTCTTCAAGGGCGTCTGTGTGCATTGTGACGCCGTGGAATGTTGCTGCCCTATTTATAAGTTGGCCGAACCCTAGGTGGTCATCAGGAGGGGAGGGCTTGGAGGGGTAGGTAGTGGGGTCAGGCATGTCAGGTATAGGATAAGACCAGTCATCCATGGGTGCTGGGTCTGGGAACGTAAAAGGGTCGTTTGGATCAACAGGATCATTAAATAAATCAGGGTCCGCCCCTCCCCCTAAGTCATCATTATCATCTTGTGGAGGAGGTGAATGATAGGGAGATGGTAAAGGTAAAGGTAAAGGAGAATCAGGAGGAGGAGGGGGGGGACGGGTTAGGAGGTAAAACAGGAGAGGAAGGACGAAGTGGTGAAGTAGCACAGTCCTTTTTCCGTATGGGAGCTGGGGGAGGTGTAGTATCCAGCTTCCGCTTTTTATATGGGATGGCAGTCACATGTCCCGTGTTAGGATTGATGTAGATCCGCTTTTGAGTAGGATCTGGTCGAAAAAGTTCATCTGGCTCCGAAGGTGGTGTCTGCGATGTCCGCTTCGGGTCTTTATGAGCTTTTTTCGGCGGGGACGCAGTTTTCTGCGCCGATGATTTTTTCGGGTCCGATGGATTTTTCGGAGCCGACTGAGTTTTCGGAGCCGACTGAGTTTTCGGTGCCGACTGAGTTTTCGGTGCCGACTGAGTTTTCGGTGCCGACTGAGTTTTCGGTGCCGACTGAGTTTTCGGTGCCGATGGACTTTCAGGCATCGATGTTGAAGAACGTCTCGGTGCCGGTGGAGACTTCGGTGCCGAGGAACGTTTCTGTGCCGAAGGAGATTTCGGTCTCGGAGCCTGTTTCGGTGCCAACAGTGGGTTTTTGGGTGCCGAGGGTGTTAAAGGCACAATCAGGTGAGGTTTGCTCGAGCCCGAGCCACCCACAGGCTTAGATGTCTTCGGAGCCGGGCCCGAGGGCGGGGCTTCTGAAGAGGATTTCCGGTCGCGACTGGGCCCAGCTGGCGGAGTCTTGACCAATGCTTTTTTGGATGGGGCAGGGGCAGGGGGGGGGGGTGGTACTCACACGCTGCCCTGGAGTGATGAGGTCATCGGAATCGTCGACCTCGGACACGATCTCGAGATCTTCGGTGTCGTCTTCGGGAACATCTTGAGCAAAGATGTCCTCCGGTTCTGGAGCTGGTTTGGCCATAATATGGCGTTGAGCTCTTCGGTCCCGGAGGGTCTTCTTCGAACGGAAAGCGGAACAAGCTGGACAGGTGGACTCGTTGTGTTCCGGCGAAAGGCAGAGGTTACAAACCTCGTGGTGGTCACTGTGGGGGAACTTCGCTCCACACTGGGGGCATTTTTTGAAGGGTGTCCTGTCCATCAGCCGCTTGCGGAACCGGTCCGAGTTGAGTTCGACGTCGATGGAATGAAGATTAAGTATTTAAAATGATTGCTAGAAGTTTTCTGCTGGAGCGGAAAAAGTTCATCCGAACCCAATGGCGGAAAAAAACAATCTGCCGATGGAGTGGATGCCCATGCGCACTGTTGTCCAGGGGAGGAGTCACCAACCTCGTGACCAAAGGCTTCTTCCGAAGACAACAACAACCTGCAATCATCCGAGCCCAACACCAGATGGCGATCTTATCCTCAGTGTGTGATCTGCAGCTCATATGCCTCGAACACATACTTTTTTATTTAGAAGTCTATTTGGTGTCAAGAGAAGGTCTTTGTAGGCCCTTTAAATAACACATGGCTCGCATTTTTCTTTTGGCAACCCTACTTTATATTCCTTTTTATTAAATGCATTCTCACACTACAGCAGTAAAATCTAAAATACAAATGTAAGGAATAGGCAGAGTGAGGACCCAGGGTGTACTGGAAGCGGGGGGGGGGGGGGGGGGGGGGGAACACTAAGCCTTTGTAACCGGTTCACAAAGGCATGCAAATATGCAAATGGTCTTTAAAGACCTGTGAAAAACTCGGACGGTCATGCCGGAGATAAGACTCCAGACACTGCCCAGCTGAGCCTCCAGCAGCTCGAGTTGCACTGCAGCAGCCCGGGTTGAGACACAGGATGGAGCAAGAGGGGGGCTGAATCCCTTGGGCCTCGGCAGAAGTGTGCTTGGGAATGCGCGGCCCCCTTTGCATCGCTCCACGCCCCCCCTGGGGGTCGCGCCCCACAGTTTGAAGACCCCTGCCATAGTGGATGCCAAAATGAAACCGGGGACAGTCCGAAGACTGCCCAGCCAAGAACAGGAGCCGCAACAGGATGCCCGTGTGTGTAAGAAAAAACACACATCAAATGTGTACCCCCTAGGGCATGTGACAACAGTGGCAGGGCTGAACCCAGAGTCTAGTGACAGAGACAGAAGAGCCACCATTGAGCAAAAGCTCAGTAGGTAGGCATGCAGCCAAACGTACCAAAAGGTACCACTGTGAGGGGATAACCTGCAAAGCCAGGAACACAGAGGACTCAATCTCGAAAGAGAGTGAGCAAGAAGGCCTGATACTAGGGCACAAAGAACCTAATATGCGAGCACCCCTGTGGCATGTAGAACCTAGGACATATACACAGAGACAGGAATGCTGCCACACATACGTGAAGTGACGAAACCCTAAACAGGGGAGTCGCTCAATCGGTACCACTGTAACGGTGTACAGCATAACAGGAACAAAACGCGGGAAATGTAGTTTATTAAGAAATGTTGCTTTGAAAAGGCCGCTGGTAATAAAAAGCGAAGAAAGAAAAGTCTAATCATCGTCTGTGTCCTTAATAGAATTTTGCATTCCTTGCTTCTGGTTCTCCAACAATCCACAACCATGTAAGGTGTAAAGGGATTCCTGCATTTGACTGGCTTAGTCTTTGCTCCAATGTGGGTACACTCTGTAGTTTGTGTATTCCGCAATCTGGGCTGGTTTCCTTCATGGGCTTCAAAGATCCTGGTATTGCTGTGAGTCAATTTCCCATGTGGCCTTCTTCAGGTTTTCTTGCTGGGGTGCCTGATCAACTAAGAAGTCTTACCTCTTTGTGGGATAAGACACTGTTCTGCTCCCTTACAGGTGACTATGTTCCTTGCTTCTGGCTAAACTCTTTGGTTACCCTTTAGTACCTAGCCCAGGCAAGTGTGTTCTGTTTTGACCATTTGGCCTTTGCTCCCCAGGAGGCAAGAGCTTGGGTTTGCTTTATGGCTTTGTGTTTCAGCTGTCTCCTGGACTCTCCATTTGCTAATTTGGTCCCTAACAACATCTCCCCTGCATACCGCTCCCAAATTTGGGAAGGGGGTCAGGTCGATGGTGGTCTTTCATCTCTGCTCACATTTTTGCTGGTTGCTCGTGCTTGCACTGTCAAGGTGAATTGGTAGTCTTGGTTCTTATCTTCGCGCTGGTAACTGTGGTCTTGGGGCTTTTTTAATGTTATTGGATGTGCCAGAAGAGTTTCTGGGCCTCTGCTGGAATTAGCTTTTTTTGACTCTCCAGTTGACTCACGCAGGTCCTCATCTGGGGTTTAGGGGGCCTACTTCGGTTAGTGCCCTGAATGATCATTTTGCGTCTGGGAATTCCAGCCCTTGCCACCTTGCTTTTGCACTTTAGTTTGGAGCCGAGTGGACTTTCGAACTACAGTCCTTCCTTTTTTGTGACTGCATGTAACCTTTCTGGTGAGATGCCTTGGTAGTCAATTGATGCTGGTCCTGTCTGCTTTCATGATGTAAGAATTGGGACAAGGAAGCGATGATGAGGTAATGCTTTAAATAATTAGCAGCACTATGATCACTCCAATTAGTCTTTCACATTCCAATTCCTATGAGTCTGTATACTCCCTGCCATGCGCCTGGCTCTGATACAGATCTGAAGTTTTGCTTTGGTAGTCGACTTAGAAGGAATCTTGTTAGATATTTAAAGGCATAACTGGAGTGGGAGGAGTTCAATATTTTTCTTTATGGTAAGCAGCAGGGTGACAGTCTACGCGGTGTGGACACACTTCCTTAAGCAAGGACTGAGACAGGAATAAAATGTTACTGATGTGATTGCAGGAGAGCAATCAAAACCTTATTTCACAGTTACAAAAATAAACTTTATATGCAACAGGGACCCAAATGTTGATACAACATCCAACAAAACGGTCACAGACGAAACACTGTTTGGAAACAAAAATGACGGTATCATCAGCATTCATAACTACTGGATGTTCTTTAATTACATATTTGGCCCCTTGTATTTATTACCAATTCCACTTCAGTGCTCTCCGAGGATAGATTTAAAGGTAAATCCTGGGTTTTTGTCAGTTAAGCACAATAAATACAAGTTACCTGATAAATGACCAGATAATTAAAGCCAATGCAGTGAAAAGGGAGCCACAACTTTTCCTTAATGTGGATGGAAACATTAATTTATTAAGAATAGCTACATTAGTTGACACGTGAAGAGGAGACGTTTTGCTTCTATGCCTAGGTGAGTTGGGGAAAATGAAAGAGAGAAAGAGAAGAGCTATATATCATGCAGAAGGCTTAAAATGGACAATAACTTGAATAGGTGAAAGTACAACAAGAAACCCACATAATACGAAAATCATATTTACCACAATGTTTTATATTATACTGACATTGTTGATTGCTAGGCCCTATGCTCAAACATGAACTACAAACATAATATACTCACAAACACTTTATCGCCAACAACATTTTCCAGACAGAGTTGCCTTGTGATTTCCTTGAGAGCTATTTTGTCATTGGTCTGCAACAATCCTTAATGATAAAAAGGAAAATGTAAAATTATCAAAAGTTGGTCAAGGGTTCCATTACTTTTGCTTTCATACTGGCCCAGCTTACTACAGTTCCAAATTAATACACTCAGTTAACCTATGCTACTTTTAAGAACTTAAGGAGGTGTATTTAAGCTTACCTGTAGTGGTAAAGTATTGAAAAGTTATGTTTTTGATACAGGAAATCTGACTTAAAACAAAAAAGAAGAAAATGCTGCATTTCTCAAAGTAAACTTGGGGACATCACAATATGTAATATTGGTCAGTAAAGCTATAGTCATGAGCTTTTCCAACGTCTCACAGCTGTAGGACTAAGCAAAAGGGCCAAAAGTGAAAAGCATGGCATGGGCCGGTCTAGAGAACTCTGCCAAGGGGAGCAACATTGTAAACAAGATTCATGAAACCTTACCATTTGCTCTATTTCTTCACAGGTCTTATTCAGAATGACTACTAGAAGACTGTTGGCTAAATGGGAGGGTAGTTATTGCTGTTCACATGCAAACAAGAAGGTCTAACACTACGCCGCGGTTTACCAATCAAAGAGTGGATTAAGTTGAAAGCTCTGCTTATCACATTCCGGATAATCCAGAAAAAAGGCCCAGCCTATTTTAGGAACAGGTTCCACATAAAACAACCTACAAGAAGATCTTCGTTCAGCTAATCAGAGCCTTCTTCATGTTCCAAAATTCAACGAAATGTGGAATAAGTGGTTTTTCCTTTTCGACACTTGCCACCAAGTTATGCCAGTTGATCTTAGAATTCTCAATTCAGAAGCACTATTTAAAAAAAAAAAAACCTAAAGACCTTAACCTCTTTGCAGGCAAGGAGGATTCCTGGAATTTACCCGAGCTGGCCAGCACCAGGAGGCTTCCTTGTTGAAGCAGCTTTAGTGCTTTACATATGAGCAATTCATATCACAATTTGACACTAGCAGCTGTTATCGCTGGTCTAGGAAGTAGACATTCTCAGAACTACTTGCTCCAAGGCTCTTTTCGGTGTGGAAGACTTAAACATTTGATGTCCCAGCTCTCTGAAATGGAGCGTGGGACACACACTCAGGCAGTTGAGAACAGGCCAAGAATTTTGAAGTTCCACTGGGACTGAACTTACCTTTACACAGGACCCAAAGCTCACAAATATTTTTTAATTGATTTAAATAAATTACTAGCGGTTGATCACCATACGTTGCTAAGAAGGAGTGTCAAGTTGCTCTTAAAACCCAATTTTACTCGTCTGCACTATAATTTAACTGCTAAGCTGAACCAAAAAGGAAATTATTTCACACACCACCAGTAACAAGTACCTCAAAGTACCACACCTGTTCATAGATAAGATGCTACCAGAAGTCCTCACGGGCAGCTCCCTTACCAACTTGAACTTGGAAGCAATGCTCACAGCGAGTACCATACATTTAAGAATGGAATATTTAGGATAGATCGATGTACAACATATGGATGGCTGACAATCTATGCAATCATGCAAACGGGGTAAGGGACAGGGCCATAAAACATCCCTCTTTCAAGAAACCGTTACAACAGCCAATTTGAACAGCACGGAATTCCCAAAAGGAGGACAGGTTAAACGGAGCCCAGTTAAATTGAATTTTGGACTAATACAGGGTTGAGGTTGTTATTCAATGACTAGGAGGAGGAAACTCTGGCCATGAACAATAAATCACTCTACCTACCTCTCGAAAAAAAAACTTGAAGTAAAGTCTAGCAAACATATTTGGCTCAGAGGAGGATGGTGCATGAGTCCACAGCAAGCAAGCAAGCTGAAGTCTTCAGTTGAACGGCTGGTCCCTGTCTTTAGGCATAATAATTATAAATTACTGTCCAGGATTGTCCAAATTAAATTGGTCTACCTGCTGGGCCTGATGGCTAGGTGATTCAGTGAGGCAGGTACTAAGATGTCAGGACTGCTGCCTTTCACCGATCAATTATCTCTTTTGGTTGCAGAGTGGAGCATGTTTTTCCTCCAATGAATTCTACTAAGTTTCATAGAGAAGCTTATACACAGACCTTCTCATTCAGAAGCTATTTACAATATAATGAAGTGTCCCTTTGTAAAAATGATATCCACAAATTTTCTTGACACCTTTAGTAGAAAACAGTGAAATCCAAAATGGCAGCCACACTTGCCGTTTAATTAGTATGTATGGTGGGTGAAACTTTTGCCTAGCATGGAACAAAGCTTAAACTCTACTTCTGGTGGCAACCACCAGAGTGTAACAGGACATCTTCCAAAGGAGCATAGCCTGGTCCAAGATGTATGAATAGATGTGAAAAAGATGTCCTGATGGGTATCTTGCCCAACAGGACAGGGGCTTGTGCTTCTTCTTTTAATAAGGATTTCTCCTAACATTTCTTTTTCAAATTTGGTATTATCGTAACTTTAAGGACCATGTGCCAATGTGGAAGTATCTGCTTCTGCCTCCACACAATTGTACTCATAATGGCGCTAGGGATAGCTGCTACATAAGCCTCTGATGCCACATCCAAGTACATAAGAGGCTACTAGAGCTGTATAAGACTTTTTAACTTTGTTAAAAACTTTGAGGCGATCTCAGATAAATCAAAACTAATGAAGACACAACCCTGCTATATGCCCTAGATTTCCACCTACAAACAACCCTCTGCTTATGCGATATCAATTAGTTTAATAATTAGGAGTTTGAATGAGCTCTGCCTCTTACAAAAGACATATTAAGAGTACCAAATAGACTTCCAAGTAAAATACACTAAGCTGCTTGGGGAATGATTTAATGGCTAGCTTAGATCACATGTACCTTTAGTGGAAGGACTTTCTAAGGGTAATGGGTCTTTAGTGGAAATACAATGCATTTTGATAAGTGAAAGCTGTTTAAATTGTAGTCTATATAGATGCAGGAATGTGAATTGCAGAATTTCATTGTGCTCTTTTTGGAGAAAACCCCCAAAATTGTAACTTTTTGATTTTAGAGCTATTTAACAGTTGAGCCATGGATCATATTGAAATTGAAACACGAACCGCTCAAAGCTACTGTGAACTGTCTGAAAACCGCCATGTTGAAGCAACAGATCTGGGTCTAGGCAGAATAAAGTGACGCAAAATAGGTTTTGCTTAAAGATCATATACTTTGGTACAATATACGCAAGGAAGTCCAAACATTTTTCAATATATTGCAATAAATATTACCCAGAATATTATAGTATTAATCAAATTACTTACCATTAAGGTGAACTTGCAGAACATTTTCCTGTGCTTGTTTAATTTCCACTAGTTCCTTCAATGCATCACTCAATAACTAAATGGAATAAAAAAAATAAAGCATACCTTAGCTTACTTGCATTAGATATTCTTTTTTATTGACTTCATTCGAGCAGGATGAGAAGTCAATTCAGTAGTTTATCCGCTTAATTCACGATAATATATATTAGCAAACTGGAAAACCAATCAGAAGCTCGCATTACAAGCTATAGCTACAAATTCAGGGCAGCACACAGGCCTTCTTGTGGCTGCTAATTCCCTGTGCCTGAAGGGGTGCTAGTGTTCTGGGGTTTGCATCCCTTCCCTACCCGCAACTCACAGAAGTCTGGTAATAAGGAAAATAGTCATTCAGCAAAGCAAGGGGTAGAGCCTGGATAGTCAAATCTGAAATAGCATCTTTTGTGGAGGATCAGCAGAGACGTTTCAAGGCTTGGGCAAAGTTGGCAATTGGCTAGGGCTCCCAGTTTCTAAAATGTCACCTGGGAAAGTGACTTTTCTATCATTTTCAAATCGGTCTATCTTATTTCTATGTCAAATCCTCTCTCCGTCACTGCGTCACTGCCTATCTGGGACTCTCTCTCTTTTTGGTATCCAAAGAAATATTTAAACTGTTTGTGTGCTTATTGGAGCATGCAGTCTCACTTTTTCAGTAAGACCGATAGGTCGCCCTGAATCAGACTTATGTGGAAGGGTACAAAATGTTCAGTATTTAAACCTTTCCGGCAGGGTGCATGCGTCTTCCAGCTGTTTCCCTAATGTGCTTCTCTCCTTCTCTATTCTGTGTGCTGAGCTCTCGCACAGTTGGGTATACCTGTAGCACTTAGTTCTGAAATGGATTGTGATGTGCAAACCGTTTTGTATTTGTTGGAAACGCCCACTCCCACTCCGCAGGGTGGTGGTGGACTCCCCGAACACACTGTGGTAGCTTGGCTCGAGCTGAAAGTGGGGAGAGCTACCCAACCCCTTGGGAGTTCTCATCACTAAGGCGGAAATACCTTGAGAGACCGTCTGCATTGGCGTGGTCCACTCCAGGCCGATGTTCCACCTGAAAGTCCATCCCCTGTAGGGAAATAGACCACCTCAACAACTTGGGATTCTCCCCCTTCATTTGCATCAGCCAACGAAGGGGTCTGTGGTCGGTCTGAACTAGGAAGTGCGAGCCAAACAGGTATGGCCGCAACTTCTTCAGAGCCCATACCACTGCAAAGGCTTCACGCTCTATTGCACTCCACTTCTGTTCCCTGGGAAGTAGTCTCCTGGATAGGAAGACCACGGGTTGATCCAGACCCTCTTCGTTGAGCTGCGATAACACTGCCCCAATGCCATGTTCTGATGCATCTGTCTGGACAATGAACTCCTTGGAAAAGTCTGGGGCCCGTAAGACCGGGGCCTCGCACATGGCTTTCTTCAATTTCTCAAAGGCTTGCTGACAAGCCTCCGTCCAGACTACCCGTCGAGGTTGTTTCTTGGACGTGAGCTCCGTGAGAGGGGCTACGATGGTACCGTACCCCTTCACGAAGCGGCGATAGTAACCCGTGAGGCCCAAAAATGCTCGGACCTCAGTCTGTGTCTTGGGGGGTTCCCAGGCCATGATGGCCTCGATCTTCGCCTGGAGGGGTTGCACCGTTCCCCTACCCACCAAGTGTCCAAGGTACACTACCGACCCCTGCCCGATCTGGCACTTGCTGGCCTTGATCGTCAATCCAGCTTGTCTCAGGGCCTGGAGAACAGCTTGCAGGTGACGCAAGTGATCCTCCCAGCTGTTACTGAAGACGGCTATGTCATCCAGATAAGCAGCAGAGAAACTCTCCATCCCGGTGAGGATCTGGTTTACCAGGCGCTGAAACGTGGCAGGTGCGTTCTTGAGCCCAAAGGGCATCACGCAGAACTGGTAGTGGCCATTGGGCGTGGAGAAGGCTGACCTTTCCCTTGCTCCATCAGTCAACGAGATCTGCCAGTACCCTGAAGTAAGGTCAAAGGTACTTAGATATTGGGCAGCTCCCAGCCGGTCAATCAATTCATCCGCCCTAGGGATCGGATGAGCATCAGTCCTGGTCACTGAATTCAG
The DNA here is from genome assembly GCF_964204655.1 of Triturus cristatus. Classification (NCBI taxonomy): domain Eukaryota; kingdom Metazoa; phylum Chordata; class Amphibia; order Caudata; family Salamandridae; genus Triturus; species Triturus cristatus. Next base: position 965,471,750 of record NC_140583.1, on the reverse strand, counting down.
TCCCCGGTAGTCCACACAGAACCTCAGTTCTGGTTGGGCACCCGGTGGTGTAGCTTTTGGTACCAGCACCACCGGACTGGACCAGGGGCTGCTAGAAGGTTCAACCACTCCTAGCTCCAGCATCTTAGTGACTTCACTATGAATGCTGGCCTTCACCTTGTCTGACATCCGGTAGATCTTGGACTTCACAGGTGGGCTGTCTCCTGTGTCCACGTCATGGACGCACAGGTGAGTCCTACCCGGGACAAGGGAGAACAATGAAGAGTACTGCCCCAGGACCTGGCGACAGTCCTCCTGCTGTTCAGGAGTTAGAGATGGGGAGAGAATCACTCCCTCCACCGACCCATCCTTTTCTTGAGACGCAAACAGATCAGGGAGAGGCTCGCTTTCCACGTCCTCTCCTCCGTCAGTCACCATCATCAAGATGACTTCGGGCCTCTCGTGGTGGGGTTTGAGGCGGTTGGCATGCAGCACCCGCAGGGGCTGACGAGGGGTCTTCAGGTCCACCAAGTAGGTAGCCTTACCCTTCTTCTCCAACACCTCAAAGGGTCCTGACCAGCGATCCTGGAGGGCACTAAGCTCTCCGGGTTCGATCACCCACACCTTCTGGCCAGGCTCCAACTCCACCGGGTGAGCGTTGTGGTCATACCACGCCTTCATCACTGCTTGGCTGGCTTCCAAGTTGTCAGAAGCTTGCTTCCACAACTTAGCCATTTGGCTCCGGAAGGCCAGCATGTAGCTCACCACATCCTGGGGGAGCTTTCTGGGAGTTCTTTCCCAGCCGTCTCTCACCAGGTTAAGAGGTCCGCGTACAGGGTGCCCATACAGAAGCTCGAAGGGGCTGAAGCCCACTCCCTTCTGCGGCACTTCCCTGTAAGAAAAAAGTAAACAGGGTAGGAGGACGTCCCATTTCCTCCGCAGGCTTTCAGGCAGACTTCTGATCATGCCTTTTAAGGTTTTATTAAACCTCTCCACCAGACCATTGGTCTGGGGGTGGTAAGGAGTTGTGAACCGGTAGGTCACTCCACACTCCTTCCACATTGCCCGCATATATGCTGACATGAAGTTGGTCCCCCTGTCGGACACAACTTCCTTGGGAAAACCCACTCGGGTAAAGATTCCCATCAGGGCCCTAGCCACAACAGGTGCTGTTATGGTCCTCAGAGGTATTGCCTCTGGGTACCGTGTGGCATGATCCACCAGAACCAGGATAAACCTGTGACCAGCTGTAGTCGGTGGATCTAACGGACCCACAATGTCGATGCCCACCCTTTCAAAGGGGGTGCTAACGACAGGAAGTGGTTCCAGGGGAGCTTTCAGCTTCACCCCTGTTTTCCCACTGGCTTGGCAAGACACACATGTCCGGCAGTAGGTATCGGACGACACTTTCATCTGAGGCCAATAAAAGTGTGGGACCAGACGGGCGAAGGTCTTGTCTTGCCCCAGGTGTCCTGCCAAGGGGATCTCGTGAGCCAACTCTAACAGGAAGGCTCGAAAACGTTGAGGTACTACCAAGGCTCGTGACGTTCCATGTAGGGGTGCCTTGGGTTCACTGTAGAGGAGGCCATCCTCCCAGTAAACACTGTAGTTCCCTTCAACGTTCCCTGCTGCCTGGGCTTCGGCCTGTCGCCTCAGCCCCTCAAGGGTAGGGCACTCCCTCTGGCCCTGGCAGAATTCCTCCCTGGACGGGCCTCCCTCCACGTGCCACTCGGCCGGGATGGGTAAGTCCTCCAGGTTGGTAACGTCCCCCTCCGCAGACTCCTGGTCCACCACCTCCGGTGGCCTATCCGTCCTACGGGGTGGAGACGCCGAGGCAGGCTCCTCCTGTCCTCGGTTCTTCCCTTGACTGGCAGCTGGCTGGGCCTTTGTTCCAGGCTCCAGCCGGAATGAACTCCCTCTTCGGGTAGTCACGGACCTTGTGCTAACACAGGCCCAGTCAGGTGTACCCAGCATCTCGGTGTGAGTCCGGTATTCCACCTCCTTCCAAGCGTTGTGCTCCATGTCATTGCCCAGCAGACAATCGACTGGCACGGCAGGGCTTACGGCAACTCGAAGTGAACCTGCAACCCCCCCCCATTCAAAGGGAACCTCGGCCACTGGATAGTGACCTGTTCTGCCGTCAGCCATCGCGGCTGGGTGGAGTACATCGGGAATGACTTGCTCTGGAGACACCAGTTGGCTACGTACCATAGTCATACTGGCTCCTGTGTCTCTCAGAGCCTCCCCTCTTTGGCCGTTGATGGTGATCCACTGCCCATACTTTGCAGTATTTGCGGGCACCTGGATCTTAGGAACCATCTCCCGTTCTCCCAGGGACACTAAAGTGACACCCGCCCACTCCCTTCCCTTAGTTAAGGGCATCTCCTCCCCGAGCACTACACTAGCTACTCCGGGGGGCTTTCCTCCAGTGGGAGGGGGTGAGCGTTTCTGACACTTCGGATCTCCTTTATAGTGTCCAACGCCACCGCACTCGTAGCAATGGACAACCCTTGGCTGCTGACTCTGGCCAGGATTAGGGTTTCTGGGTGGGTTAGCCTTAGAGGTGAATCCTGTTCCCTTCCCTTGGAAGTTATTTTGGGGGCCTTTGGAGAACTCCTTTTTCTTTTCCCCTCCTTCTTTCATTTGGGGGGCGCCCTGTCCGGCCTTTTGAGTATCCCCTCCAGTCCCCCTTGTGGACACCCGGGTACTAGCCCAAATGTCCGCCTCCTCAGCAAGCTTCCGGGGGCTGGTCAGCTTGCTATCCACCAGGTGTTGCCGCAGTTCAGGGAAACATTTCTCGAGTAGGTGTTCCTTCAATACCAGGTCAAACAGCTCCTCGTAGTTCCTGACTTCACTGCCCTGAATCCAACCTTCCAGTGCCTTCTTTGCATAGTCCAGGAAGTCCACCCAATTCTGTGTGCCCAGTTTGTGACTACCCCTGAACTTCTGCCTGTACTTTTCCGGAGTTAGTCCAAACTTCCTGATGAGCGCCAGTTTCATGGTGGGGTAGTGGGTTTGCTCCTCCTCTTCGAGGGCCAATAAAGCATCCCTACCAGCTGGAGGCATGTATTTGTACAATCCCCCTCCCCAATACTTCACTGGAACCCCATGGGCCCTCAATGAGACCTCATAGGCTGCTAGCCATTTGGCGATGTCATCACCTGCCCCATAGCTTGCTACAATGTCCTTTGGCAGGTAAGGTTTGGATTCCCTGGTGGACTCTTGGATTTGGCTGCCACCATTAGGAACAGTTGGTGCCCCAATTCTGAGGATCTGAAGCTCTATCTCCTTCAGTCTTATCTCATGAGCCATCCTCTCTTTCTCCGTCTCATGAGCCAACCTCTGTTCCTCCTTCTCCTTCTCCAGCTTTGCTAAATCCAATGTGAGCTGTCTTTTCTCTCTCCGATCTGCTAACTCCACGCTGGATAAGCCCCCACTAGAGGCACGGCTGCCCCCCCTAGAAAGTGTCCTGGGCCCTGCTGACAGGTTCCCCACCTCAGGTTGGTACATCTCAGCCCCCTCGGGGTCAGGCTCTCCATCCCTGTCTTCCTCCTCAGCCTTGCCTTCCCTGCGTGCCTCCCCCCAAGCCCTTAAGCTGGTTTGAAGTGCACCCTTCTTTGCTCCTGGGGGACAGTACACCCCCTCTCGCTGGCAAAACTCCCTGAGTTGGGCCACAGTGTATGTTTCTAAATCTTCAAGAACAAACTCCATCTTGCCCACCCAGGTTAGAGGACAGGTTTTGTGCAGTAACAATGCAGGGGGGTACCTTTAATAATACCTCCTCCCACCACCAGAGTAAATTTGGAAAAAACAAAAACCCACAATTAGGAAGGCCGCTGTGAGAAAACTCCCGGTGTAGGCCTATGGACTACCCACAGTTATTGTTGAGTATATGTAGGCACAGCTCTATCCCACCGCTGAACACCAATTTATGTTGGAAACGCCCACTCCCACTCCGCAGGGTGGTGGTGGACTCCCCGAACACACTGTGGTAGCTTGGCTCGAGTGGTCAGGAAACAGGCGCAGTGCTAAGCATACAATATACCCATACAATAACCATGCGTGCATCCGTTCCAAAAACGACTCTACACCGTAAAAATTATGAAAATATTCTTCTTTATCTTTTTCTCTTAGTTGCTGATTGGAAAAATAAATAGGTCAATCACAATATACAAGTTTCAATTAGTGCAGGTCAAATAAATATTGGCTGTTTGATGAAATAAATAGGGGTGATCATAAATAACAGGGCATAAATACAAGTGCAATATATACAGACAATTAAATACTTTGAGGCAATAAATACTGTACCAATAAATATTGTACACCAACAAGTCCTGTGGACCTATAAATATAGTGCAGCAATAAATAGATAAAAATTCAATAAATACAGTATCCCCAATAAATAATTACAAGTATACAGCACCCCTCATATAATCAGATGACACTTCACTTCTTAAGGGCTGATTTGGCCCAGGCACAGCTTGTAGGGTTGTGGAAGGCTTGAGGGGGGAGGCTACTCCCTGGCTGGGACAAGGCTGAGGCCTAAACTGAGGTAGATCAAAGGGGGGGAAGTACCAATGCCCTGGCTTTCCTTCTCCACACAACCTCTCTAGGTTAGTCCCAGTTCACCCCAGGCACAGTCAGGTGGGTTTCAGCACCTCCCTAGCCCCTTAGAGCAGTCTCTCAGGTCTCCACAGGGCCTTAGGCGCCCTCTACTCCACTTACTGCCCTTTTTCTGATGTTCCGACGCCGCTGGAGTCGTGTCGACGCCGTGAGGCGGTTCCGGTTCGGTCTCGGCGGCCTCGGCACAATGTCAGTTCTTTGACGACGCCGGCAGGCGGTTCCGGTCCGATGTCGGTGGCCTCGGTTCGATCTCGACCTCCGATTCGACGGCGTCGGGCAGTCTCTTCACGATGTCGACTTCGGGCGGCTCCGGTCCGATGGCGCTCTCGGCTCCGATGACGTCGGCCGGCCTGGCCTCGATGTCGACTTCCGGCGACTCCGGGGTGCGATCCTCACCCCCGACCTCCGGTGCTCCTCCTCACAGGCTCCGGGCGACTCCGGAGTGCGATCCTCACTCCCGACCTCCGGTGCTCCTCTACCTCGGTCTCCGACGACTCCGGAGGGCGGACTTCACTCCTCCGATGACGCCGCTCGCTCGACCTCGGTTCACTTCCTCCTCGACCCTTGGTATTCCACTCGACCTCCGCCGGCGCCCTCTTATGACCTCAGGCGGCTCCGGGTACGACGTCTGCTACCTCAGTCAGCGCCGCTTCTCCACCTCGGGCTCCAGGTCTTCGGCTACTCGACGCCAGGCTCCAGGGAAACCAACTCTCAGGTCAGAATCTTGTTATCTTCTTGGTTCTAAGGCCTGTTCCTGCTGTCCAGGTCCTTAGGATGGTTTTCTTCTTTCTTCTTCCCACACAGGGCTATAGGCTGGGATCCATCAGCTGGGACAAGTATCAAGGGTGGGTTTATGGACCCCACTCCAGGCACAAGTTTCCACCCCTGCTGCTTCACTCCTTCCTCCTTCACTCTTGTGCTCCTCTCTCTTCACCAGTCAGGTGCCAACTGCCAGCTCCAACTGCCAACTGCCTCTCTTATCCTCCCAACATTCTAAACGGTTTCCAACTGTCACACAGTTCTGGAATCTCCTGGAAGGTTCTGGAAGGTGCTGGTAGGTTCCAGTGGATGCTGGTGATGTCATAGGAGGCCACCATTTTGTGCTTCAGGCCCTCAGACAGAAGTTTCAGGGGTAGCTAAAATGGCTCCCTGAATCTGTAGCAACACTAAAAAGTCTGGTGGTTCCCAAAAAGGAAAAATTCAAACAGGGTTTGAGGCAAAAGTGGGACAAAATAAATAATGATGAGGAGGGACCACCCAAAGGGCTGACAGGTCTAACAGTATTCTTTAGCACCCTACGTTTCAATGTAGCCAAAAGAATGATAATCTGTTATGTTGCAGCTTCTCACAAAGGTATGTAGGTTGGTCTGACCTAGATGGACTTAGAAAGAAGGGTACCTTATATTTAGGACTGAGACCTTTTGTGCAGGATGTCTAACCCTGACAGAGCAACTTTTACTATTGCCAGGACTAAAAGGAATACTCGTTTTTCTGCTGTACCCTGTGTTTCCGGAAGCCGAAACTGTGGATAGTGCAAAGACTAAAAGGTTAAATTGTAAAAGATGCGACTGGTAAGTTGAACTCAATGGTGGGATTGTTAATTATTTATTGACTTCCATTAAGATACTGTTTGTTGTGATTTCTTCGTCTACACTGACCAGAAGGGTTGAACGGTTGACGCTCGAAGTAGGGATTGACATCTCATGCATCTGGAGCAGCTTCTGAGAGGGGTGTGATGGCCACTAGAGAGTGGCTTATTGGATGCAAACTGAAGATGTAACGAGGTTGTCACTTTGGTTGACAAAAATTCCTCTTCAAGACGTTATACTCTTGTAGTCAAGTGTGGTTATCAGTATGCAATTAACTTGCATAACCCTCGCTTTGGGGTTCATAACAGAATATAAAACTACTAGTTATGATGGAAGTGAGGATAATTCTGCACCACAGCAATCCGGTTACCCATCCGATTAAAAGAGATGGGTGGTATGTTAATATAAATTTCTGTAGTTGATTTGGGAAATATAGTCTCTTTAAAATGCTGCTAAAATACCCAGTGATTAACAAGTAAGCTAATCAGTTTTCCTTGCTTATTGTCTGGCAAAGAGGTTTTGGTTGACAAAGACACAGATGCAACCAGGTTGACGGCAACCACACTACCTAGGCTAGACACGTAGTCTGTTTAGTTCTAGTATTGCCCACCTCAAATGGCCAGCTGCCACATGACCACAAATAGATACATATAGAAGGTAGATGAGAGGCAATACACAAAAACAGCAAAATACAAGGCACACAAAGTAATGTTCATTCCAACAGTCGTTTGTAGGTTTTGTTGTATGTTCTTTATTTAACACAAGCTCCATGTAAAGCTGTAGAGACATCCAACGTGTTTCACCTTGGCAAGGGCTTCTTCAGGGCTGTAATAGCATACAACACAGACAACTTTTAGAACCCATTCATTAAAGTCATTAAAATTTATGATAAGAGCAAGGAATAAAAAAAGAAAAAAAAAAAAAAAAAAAAAGTGTGAGATTGGACAATCAGAGTCCAAAAATGTGAAAGGGGGATACTGAAAAGGTCATATGCGAGGAAGGAAATAGCCGTGCTACATGGTAATATATATGTAAAGTCACTAAGGTTGTGAGAAGCTAAGAAGAAAGAAGGCCTGTAACCAAATTCTCCGAAACCATTATGTGATCCCATAATAAAGTCAACACCCAAGTGCCACTCTACGATATAAAAGTATAAGATGTTTCCTAGTCAAAAGCTTACCAAGAAATGGGAGTAATGATGTATATTTACTAGTCAGTTCAGTCCGGATAGTGTATCTTTTTGTGCAAAAAAGTCCTTCATGTGGACGTGTTCTCCAAACCATGCCTAGGTATAAGTGAGAATATGAGCTGTGTGGTAGCCTACTGCCACATAAACTAAGCAACTGGGGAGCAAATTGCTCCAAGTGGCGTGAGAACATACCTTTGGGCCGGTAAAGGGTGCCTATATATCGTCTGCAAATTTGTAAAATATGTAGTATCATAAGCAGCGGGAGTGTAATCACTCAAAGTACCTGCGAGTAAGGTAAATGGAAAAGCGAACCCAAAATTATAGGCGGCGATCACGTTAATCAAAGTGGGGTGTTCATGTATTACCCAGAGAGTAAAAGAATCCCTTCTGCTGGTCGGTCATACTAATCTGGGAGAAAAGGAATAATTAGGAATAATTGCCTGTAGAAGCTATTATCAATGCACCAGCTCTATTAATGGACCAAAGCGTAGGTCGGTCACCATAACCTAATATCGGAGTGATTTGCCCAGTAAGTAAAAGCGCTAGACTGTATGCACGTAAAGAAACGTTACCGTTAAAAAAATGGAGCGGTCAATATTTCATAAGTATATGGAATATCAACTCAAGAGGCCCATGAGTCAATTAGAAAAGGGTATACTGTACAATTAATAGTCACGCGAAACATTCCATTCCAAGCGAGAGGTTGGAAGGCAATGTGAACCCTTGACACAACATCCGCTTTCCGCCAGCGGTATCAGCTTGGCAACAACAATAAAGCTGAGTAAATCGTGCCTTGTATGGCCACTTACTACCGGTCATAAAGAACAAGTTACTTACCTTCGGTAACGCTTTTTCTGGTGGATACAGTATCTGAACTCCGTAGTTGGTACCTGAAGATCTAGCAGCTCCGCAGCCTTCCTGATGACCGCATGATACGGAGCCACATCTTTTGAGGGTTCATCTGAAGGTGGAGTGATTTCCCACTCAGGAGACAAATCCAGTCCACTAGCCTCCTTAAGCTCCACATACACCTCATCAGACTCAACCAGCTCTCCCTCTTCAGCTTCCTCCAAAAAGGTACGTCCTTTCATCCACCACTCTCTGTGCTTCCCATCTGGATCGAATCCGCACAAGCGGTGTCGGCGGCGCCGTGATCGAATCCGACAGCGCCGGGACCGGCGTCGAGCGTGGATCCGCTGGAGCAGCCGGCGTCGAACGAGGTCGAGCCGGCGCCGGTGAAGATAGAAGCGGCGTCGACGTCCTCGGCGCCGGTAGATGCCAAGACGGCGTCGCTGGAAAAAACGGCATGAAAGGGGCCTGCGGATAGACCTGCGGCACCCCCAAATTAAACGCCATTGGACCCATCGAACCCGCAGGTGCACCAGTGGTGTACATGGCTCTCGCGAACACCCCATACATCGCATTCAGATATTGCGAGGGGTCCTGACCTGGCACAGGGAATGCAGGGTACTGGTCAGGCATCACGGGACTCGGGCCAACCGGCGCCAACGGTGGAACAAGCGGCGTCGCAGGCTCTCCCGGGATCCTCAACCAGGGCCGGAGACGGAGCCGGAGATAGAGCCGGAGATGGAGCCAGAGATGGAGCCGGCGTCGGGGATGGCATCGCCGGAGCCGGCGAACTCACTGGAGAAGAAGGACCAGGAGAATCCGGGACCGGTGAAGGAGACACGGATTCCTTTCGGCGTCGAGCCGGCGACTTCGGAGCCAAACTCTTATCAGAATGATGATGAGAAGAATGCCTCCTCTTCTTCTTCTTATGCTTCTTGGTTCGCGAAGCATGCCCCAAAGTCGACTTCGACGCCGACCTCGACCGTGACCTCAATCTTGACTTCCTTCTTCCTCTCTTTTTTCATCTTAGCGATGAAAAGCTTCGCCTCCCTTTCTTTTAGAGCTTTGGAGCTCATCTTGCGACAGCAAGAGCAACCATCCACATCGTGGTCGGAAGAGAGACACCAAACACAGTCTTCATGTGGATCTGTAATCGACATGTGTTTGCCACATTCCCGACAGGGCTTGAAACCCGACTTCTTCGTCGGCATCTTCTTCGAAGAGAAACAGGGAAAACCCAGAAGAAAAACAAAGTAACAGTAAAGCTACCAACAGCAATTTCTGAAAACCGTTGGCGTCGACGGCGTGGAAAAAATGGAACTGACATCACAACGACGAGGTCTTCTTATGGAGCCGGTGACGTCAGCGGAGTCGCGAGCAGAGCCGTGTCTCTGTGACTTCGTCTTCGACCCCATCGGCGTGGACTGCTACAAAAGTTTCCGAATGTTGCTGGCGCAGGGGTTATTCACAAGGTGAGGAATCTACTGGCAGATGTATCCATCAGAATTACATATACAGACTAAAAGCGCTGGTTTTAATGCACTCTCTACCGCATCTAACCTGCGTGCTCTGCTAAGAACAAACGTGACAAGTGGTGATAGAATTTTAATAAAAGCAGAAACCCTTGTTCCCTGTGTCCCGTAACTTACTTGATCTAGTCGGTGTGTGTATTCGATCTAGACCTCCGTCCGGCAGCTGTGAGCAATGTGCTGCTTGATATAGGATGCCGATATGCCCTGCGTCTGAAGCGTGAGGCGGCGTATGCGTCACTTCCGGTTCGCAAAGTGATGAAAGGCAAGAATACTTACCTGCCGACATGCGCGTCACATCCGGTGAAAGGTTAGAATGCTAGCCAATCTCACAGTATGTAACTCTAGAAGCGTTTAATAATCCTGTAATTGTTGTGGCAGGAAACGAAAGAATAAAGGGGAAGCGGGCCTCCTTAGTTGCCACAATGTAAAAGAAAAAAGGGGATATGAGGTGTGGAAAAAGGTGGGTGGATGGGTAGCCCATATGTGAGTAGTCAACTTGAAACTTTGATTATCAACATTAAATAGAGCAAAAATTAGCAGCACGAAAAAGAGGGGGAAAACAATAAATAAAAATGCATCTCTGTTAGGTAGAGGAGAAAGATATGATATCAACTTAAAAACCCGATACAAGTCTACTAGAGACAGGAGACAAAGGTAAATTGGCCCAAAGACCCGATAGGTTGTTGCGACAGCACAATCAGGACAGGAACATTTCTTAAAAGAGAAGGAGAAACAGCAAAAGTTCATATTGTAGAGAATGTGTCAACGCGCCTATGCATGCATGCCTGCATGTATAGTTAAGACATACGTAAACAGCTCATTTGTCCTTGCGTTTGCAATGTCACAAGGGCAATAAGGTTACAGTACCTCAAGTGCTTTAGGTCCATATTAGTGTATAACCCAAAGGGCAATAAGGTTAGTGTCCCCGGTGCATGTGTACTGGTGTGTTAACTCACTGGCAATAAGGTTACAATGCCCCAGGTACAAAGGTGTCATCAGAAATAAGCATCCAGCAAAGACTGTACCAAACATGGCTGAATCTCACTAGACAGTAAATAGAAAACGTGATATTACTGTCTAGTAGTATATTCAGACAGTTCTGGAGAAAATGACAGAAAAAAAACCATTGCCTTATCAGTGTTGAGTTCCAAGGTAGTGGTACGCAAAGTGCATATCCATCTCGCTTCCAGTTGTCTGAGTGCCAGTTCCCTGTCACCCCCTCTCATGTTGCCCTGTGCAACATCAGTGCCATGAAAGCAGAACTTAGTTCTATCTACCCCAGTGCGTATGAAGAGTCTCCATTCAGGCAGGCCCTTCGATGTTCTTCAACGTGTGTTTTGAGCTGTCTTGTGGTGCTGCCTATGTATACCTTGTCACATCCGCCAATAAGTACATAGATTACATAGCATGTGAGCCAGTTAATGAACTGCTGTATCCTGTGTTGCGTCCCTGTGTTGTAACTAAAACTCGTCATTTTGTTGCACCCTAAGCTACATGTACCACATGTGTAGAAGCCTAGGGGTTGGTGGAGCCAACCTTGCTGTTGGTGTTTTGTATAGAGTATAGCTCGCACACAACGCGTCCCTGATTGTTCCGCTTCTTTTGAATATTAAGGAGGGCCCAGTGTTTGCCAAGCTCTTTAAAGACCTTGTGATTTAGTGCAGAATGCGTTGCAATGAAAGAAAGTCTGTGTTGGGGCCTTTTTTTTGCTCACCAATGTTTCACTTCTATTAATGGACCCAGCCCTATTTTCCGCTACATTAAGGACTTGCTGATCATAGCCTCTCCGGTTGATTCGGTTTTGGTGGACACTCAAATTTATTGGTAATTAGATGGTTTGAATATGTACTGAATTGCTTGTATTATTTCGAACCTTTTTTCAGTATTTTGTTGTTTTAGGTGGAGAACAGAAGCATGAATAAACGATGCCACTATAGTGGAAGAAGTTAATGATCTAAATCATGCAAAGATTGAGATCAAGAGTGCACTTTGTTAGGTTAGGGAAAAAGTCATTTAAGAGGTTTCATTCTCTGTAGTTATGGGAAATGTTTTGATGTTTTCCTTTACTGACAAGCTCCTGCGTGGTAATTAAGGAAGACTTTTACCGTGCTGACTGCTATAGCAAGGAAATGATGCATTCCTTCTACCAATATGGGATTAAATGGACAATACATCAAAGTCAAAGCTTTGATTTTCAAAGAGAGGAGCTCAACTGGTGAGCTCCACCTCCTCTTTAAACAGACTGAGCGTCAGGTAGATGGCCATTAAGAAAACACGCAGCAGGGAGGAGTTCCTCCATACCACTACATGGGATGCTGAGCATAGTCATTAATGCCCCTTAAAACAGCAGAGTGTAGCATATCGCTGCTCCACAAACCTTAGCTGCATCTAGCATCCCTGCCTTACCTCCAACAGGGTTTTGATAACTATGTTTACGAAGGCTTTCTTTGGGGAAAAATTTGAGTTTATGGGATTCGGTATTTTACCATTTGGACTTTGACATACAATTTGGGTGAGTGTGGCATTCATTTTCATTGAGGGAAACATTTCTTAATGCCTGGTACAGTAGTACCTTAATTAGTACATTTACTGTCCTTTAAGGTTTTACCTATATTTACAACCTGTTAAATCTTAACTTCCCCTTAACTTTTTTTTTCAGGGAACATAAATCGCACATGTAGTCAACTGGACTGCAACTGGTCACTTCAAAAATCCATTGTCCGCAAACAGTCTGTTGAACAGAGATAGTGAATCAGAATCCTTAGGTAATATCTACAATGTATTGTAGTCAAGAACTAGGAAAGTGGTTATCTTTGTTAGCTATAGCAGAATTTACATATACAAACATTTCTACAGTTCTCCCCATTACTCTGCACCCATGGTTTCAATCCACATTACTGCCAGAAGAATTGTCACAGAGTCTAGCAACACCACTCTTTTTCCCTGTACTCTAAGTCCGAACTAAATCATGCATGCATCCATCTGCAAGTAGACCAAATGCTCTTGAGCTTCACCAAATAAGAAAATGTAATATCAGTGGTTATATGCTCAATACTGCACGGTCACAGGTAAAGTGGATTTCTTCTTCAAATAAATAGGGTCCTTTGTCCTTCAGGTCATCAGTCCTCTTGTATTGTGCCTCACACTATTCACCCCCCACCAATTTGTGAATACTGATTGCATTCCATGTTTCTTAGTAAAACTGGCTCTGAAAGTAAAACATACACCACCTCCTCCTGATGTGGTATTTGGAAATCTAGATTGTTCCGCTTCACAGCAAAATCAAAAGGTTGTGTCCAATATTGCAACCAAGAAAAAGAGTCTTGACCCGAAGAACACTCGTGGAAACCTATAGAAAACAATTTACATTTCATGTTAGCTACCCACCTTCTCAACTTTCTCCTGGTGCAGTTTCCCCCTTGTAGAGTGCTTTTGGGGGTGTGCAGGGCAGAGTCTATCAGACCCTTTGCTCTGCCTCACCTGCTGCAGGAGATCAGTAGGTCTACCAGCGGCCTTGGGGAAAGCAGACCACATCTGTAGGTCTCAGTGGCCATGCAGCTCCACCACTTTAGACTGGGCAATCGTGAGTTTGGTGACTGCATAGACAATACAAAGAGACTGACTCCCGGCTGGTCACCTGAATCTTATGATGGGTGGTTTTGCACCATTGGTTGACTTTAGTGTGGGACTGTGAAAGCCTAAGGTGAAAAGTCTGAGCTGTGTGGAAGCATCACAGACCTGAAAAGAGCATAGTTCAGAGTGTCAGCAGAGACAGGTGATGTGCATCACTTGCTGTGGGGACTGGCTAATGTGAACGTCTGAAATGGCCTTGGCCAAGAACGAAGACTGAGTTCTCAGGCATATTAGGATTGCACATAGTATAAGGATCATCACAGCAAAAAGCTAGCAGCCCACTCATCCTCATAGCTTCACTCACCCTGTGGGCTGAAGTTCTAGTTCCTGAAAGGCAAATACTAGAGATTACCTTGGTTGAATGGAGGACCCCGTCCAAGGTGATAGAACAATATTCAACTGAAAAGGAGGGTATTTTCTCTAACGTGGTATCCTAAGACCAGGTCTGTAAATGTTTTAGTCACGGAGACGGTGGGAAAGTATGCCTTGGAAGGATATGTAGCTTGACTGAGTTAACTGGAGAACAAATGCTGAAGGTCTATTCTTACTGTCTGGTCCGACATTACCCTTGCATTGCAAGTTTGCCATGACCCGGCAACTGCTGATTTAGGACATTGAGACAGAAATATGGACAGAAATATGGACCACTACCATGCCTTTGGCAAGGAACAAAGGGGTGCTTCAGAGCTGAAAGAAAGGACTCTAGACAGATTCACACTTCAACAGTGTGGGAATCTGGAAGGACAATGTAAACTTCAAATTCACACTTCCAGGATATGTTTCAACTACAGGAAAGGAATATGGTAAAGCGAGGCAGCATGATGCCTGAACAAAAAACAAAAGCGTCTACAAGGACCACAACAGAAGAAAGGGAACAATTAAACCTACCTTCACAAAATGGCTGAGATGTCAGTTAGACTTCCCAAGATTTGGAGTAAACAGAGTTAAAAAATAAATTTTTTTAAAAAGCTGATTTTTCAGTCAAAAAGAAACAGTTGTAAGGCTGTAGCTATCTGGAATCTTGGTTAACAAGAGGAAACAAGCAGTGGCAAAGCCAACAGGTCGGGTTGTCATGTGGGAAAGTATGGAAATACAGGTATATACAAAAGATGAGGCAATGTGGTGGTAGTGGTGGCAGCAACAGTGATCGTAGTGGTTGTAGTAATGGTGTTGGTGGCAATCATATTGGCAGTGAAGGTGGTGGTGGTGGTGGCACTGGCTTGCACTCAAGTTCTGATAAAAACAATAAAAAGCCTACTTCATTAAGTAGAATTACAAAAATGGATGGTCTTCTGTACCCAATGCATGTATAAATTAAAAGAATTGAAAGGTTGATAATTAAGTGAGTTGTTCCAAATGTAAAACAGTCCCTAATGCATTACAATGCATGCTCTCCATAAGAGTAGGGACAATACAGGATATACTGAAGAGAATTAGCTGACAGAGTAATACTCCTATGGTTGGAGCCAAATGTCGCCCTACGTATAATTTAAAGATTAAGCAACAATAGATCATGCATACAGCTGCACTGTCAAGTCATTTAAAAATAAAATAAAAATACTTGCATGACCTTGGTTTGCAAGTTGAAAAAGTCCAAACTACTAGAATCCCTCTAGTAGCAATATTGGGCTTCTCACACGTTGAAGTTACATATAGGTGCATAATTCTACTCTTAACTTTTCCACTTTAAACAGAATTTCTTCAGTGACGTTTTCGATCAAATATAATTTATTAAGATGTATTAGACTCGATCAGCCCCACTTAATACATTCGGTAAGTAATGACTCTTATGGGCTTATTTAATTTTCACAAATTGAATTACTTGGAAAATTGAAATAGCTTAGATTTTAAAAAGTGTTCTAGTATTTGCAAATGTGCTGAGAACTTCAACTGTGTAGTGATATCATAGAAAACCCGTTATGGAGGATTATGTGGCTGTCAATCTTTATTCATAAAGATTGAAAACATCTGAGCTAAAAGCAAACACTTTACAGATGTAGAAATCTGAATCCCTTTTGTACTGTGCAAGGCCCACTCATGCATACATTTGTCTCGCCTGCAGAAATGGTTGCAGATGGAATTTCCAAAGAACTCTCTCATCGTGAAGTCTACTAGTTTGCTTAACAAATGCTCATTGGTGCTACCTGTATACTCCTTATTCACACTGGGAGATAATTTTCACATTTAATACTCTGTTATCTGATTTTCAATAAATCATATTGTTCATCCCATCATATTCATTCAAGGTTTCTTTTTACTTCAATAATTATTATTTTGTAAATGTTATTCCAATCTGTATTTCTTGAACAATGTAAGCCTTTCCTCTTCAATTGAGTTTCAGGATATTAACCTCACCTTCAGGGGAGTTCAAT
This sequence comes from Triturus cristatus, assembly GCF_964204655.1. Taxonomy (NCBI): domain Eukaryota; kingdom Metazoa; phylum Chordata; class Amphibia; order Caudata; family Salamandridae; genus Triturus; species Triturus cristatus. Next base: position 965,455,984 of record NC_140583.1, on the reverse strand, counting down.
CATTTGGAAAAACTAGTATAAAAAAAATATATATATTTCACAATTCATCTGTCTAGACTCCTTCCTTTCAGCCCTGAAGCACCCCACCGTGCCGTGCCAAAGGCGTGGTGGTGGTGCCATATTTCTGTCTCAAGGAGGCTTTCAAGCATTCTAAATCAACAGTTGCCAATTTAACTACTTGAATTGCCACTTCAGTTTCCCCCACTTTTTGACCTTTTAAATATCTGTACATATATTAAATTTCCTTCAGATCCGGAATTCCTTCCGCCGATATTACCTACTGGCGGTCGCCAGTAGGTAGTTATAGTTAGGACCCCTTTTCCATAGGAAATCCGCAACATTCTATTTTGAATAACTTTGGCGCCGGTCGATGAATCCTCGCGAATTTCTCAAAATAGGTGGGGCGCTACGCTCCGCTCCTACCCTGAAAGTCTCGGGGGGATACGTCAAGCGGGGGCTGAGATAAAAGGGGGGTCCCAAAACGCGTTTTTCCCATGCATTTTTCCATAGGACCTTTAGAACGAGCTACAGCCCGAACGGCTGAACAGAATTACTAGAAATTTGGCAGAGAGGTAGTCCCTATGTCAAGGAAGTGCCTTTTGTAGGTTTGGTGTAAATCTGTTCAGTAGATTCTGAGAAAATAGCCTTTAAATCAATATATATATCTGAGCCCGCTTACGGTACGCTTACCGTACGCTTACGGTAAGCTTACGGTACGCGTACGGTGGCGTGCGCGAGCGCGATTCTGATTGGCTGTTAGATCTTAGTAAACATTCGAATCGGCCGAAACCAGGAAGCGGCGGCCGCCATTTTGTGTGTTTCACTCAGAAAAAAAAGAGTGAAAACAAGAAAAGGGGGCAATGAGGAGAGTTACAGACCCCCTTACATGTGTGAGGGGGTCAAAGAAGGACTGTAAAGTACAAAGAAAACATTTATTGATTTTTAAAAAAAACACGGGGTACGCGTACGGTAAGCTTACGGTAAGCGTACGGTAGAAAAAATAAATAAAAAAATAAATGAAATTCAGATTTAAGTGTTTAGATATTAGGGGGCTCTAAAAAGAGCCGTTGTGTTTATGAAATGATTTTTTAGTGGTACCTACAAGTAAGTACCGATGCAGAGTCTAAGGTTCAAGAGGAAGACTCTGTTCCCTTCATCATTGAAGTGCACACCATCTCCTCTATAAATGTCTTGCATGTCATAACGCAAGTTGTTGTGGTAAATGGCACCCATACCATAGTCACGGAGGAAAGCAGAAACAGATTTGTTGACGTGCTTTCTTGCTTTGTCAATCTGCGGACAGAAATGATTGGACCAGTTCCATTTTTGCCTTTGGCATATGTTGGAAAACACAAAGGCAGTTTTAGGGAAAAGTGAAAACAGTTGTGCAAAGGTGTCCTTCATAAGCATTTCCAGACCTACCCCAGTCAAAGTGCCTAGGTCATTGCCACCACAGTGCATTATTATGAGGTCAGGGTGTTGGATTTGCATGAAGGATTTCACCAATGGCATCAATTGGTGCCACTTTAACCCTCTCTGACCAATCCATTTAATGTCTACATTTGGCAAAGCAAGGTCTCACCCGCGTGCTCACTGTGCGCGCACGGTGCGCGAAGCGCACCGTGCGCGCACGGAACGAACTGCGTTAACTGGGCGCGCACGCCACGAATGGCGTAAAGTAACTTAGCATTTAAAAAACCGTACAAATTCACTGAAAAAACCATAGGTTTCACACACGTTATAGTTAGGAATTAGCATTTAAAAAACCTTGCAAATTCACTGAAAAAACCATAGGTTTCACACATGTTATAGTTAGCTGTACATTTCACTCGTAAAAAACCAATGAAATTCCCCCGTTATAGTTAGTGCAGGCAACTATAACTCACGCGACCGCAATCTTCTGCTGATGACATATGTGTCTTTATGAAAAAAAAATATTTGTAATATATGTATAGCTAAAATTTAATGGAAGAAGACATGGGCAAATAAGTGTCTAAATACAGTATTAGCATCAGCAGAGGATTGCGGTCGCGTGAGTTATAGTTGCCTGCACTAACTATAACGGGGGAATTTCATTGGTTTTTTACGAGTGAAATGTACAGCTAACTATAACATGTGTGAAACCTATGGTTTTTTCAGTGAATATATATATATATATATATATATATATATATATATATATATATATATATCCTGTCCTACAAGTTGGTTGCTGCACAAACAGCATAATAGCACATTGTACCATGGTCACCTGACAAGCAAACAACATCATTTTGTACATTCGCTTGCCCCCATATTTGATGGTCCTTTGGTTTCTATCATTTATACCTCTGTGGTAATCTAATCAGATAGGATTATACAACCAACAAAAAAGAAAATCAAAATACAGCATTGTGCAAGCTGATTATCAAAGAATGTGATCTATCAATTAAAAGGTCCATGCGGGAAAGTATATGTGGGTCAAACTATGAGGACAATAAAAGCAAGGAGTTCAGACATAAATTAGTAATGAAAAAAGTACTGGTGGTTAGACATTTATTTTAATTAAGAAAGTCATGATAGCAGCTAGAGGAAGTAAGATACAACTTCTAAAATTTGAAATATGGTGAATTGAATATTTGGGGACAATATACCTCCAAAGGAATTTATGAGGCCTGCGAATGTAATTGTTTCTTATGGGCAATGGGAAGGGGGGGGGGGGGCGGGGGGGGGGGGGGGTGAGGTCCCTCAAATTGAATAGACTATTGCATATATTCATTAAACAAGGAAATCAGCTCAACCTATGGAGAAGAATCTACATATGGGATATTTATATGTTGTCTATATAAACTTGGATTAGTGAAGAAAAAAAAATGAAAGAATTGAAGGATTTGGGCAAATTGAGAGAATTGACTTAAAATATGCTTTCCAATATAAATGAACTAGAATACTAGGAATAGTAGTAATCTTCTATTTGGATGGAGAGTAATATTGATGCGACATATTAGGTAGAACAATCTTTGGTTATATTCAATATATGCCAACTACAACACACATTGAAAACATATTGGATGAGTGCATGAGCCTCGGGTGTCTCAAGCTAAATTCTGGGAAGACTAAAGTTCTAATCCTTGGCAAGCAGCCTTTGATTTAGTCGACTGCCTGGTGGCCTGACTCCCTCTGCCCTTTACCTGCACTTAAGCAAAGAGTTAAAAACCTTGGCATCTAGTCGGACTCAAAGCTATCATTTGACAGTCAAATCATGAGCCTAGCGGGGCAATGTTTTCAGATTCAAAAAAATCCTGAAAAAGATCCTCGGTTTTCTGCCAGAGGCAGCTAGGAAGAAAGAGGCCCAGTCTATGTTGATGTCCAGGCTAGACTACTGCAATGTCGTATATATTGGGACCTCTCAGTCACGAATCATGAGACTCCAGCGAGTGCAGAACATGGCAGCTCGGTCTTTGTTAAATCTGCCTAGACACTCCCCCACAGCTCCTGCTCTAGCAAAGCTGCATTGGCTTTTTTTTAAGGAAAAGGTTTCCTTCAAAGCTATGTGCTATTGTCAAAGAATCATTAACAGTGAAGGCCTAGCTATCTGCATCCTCTCGTTATAACTTACTCCCCAAGAAGTAATCTGAAATCAGCTGGGGCCTCGCTAGCTTGTATCCCCAGCATTAAAAGAGTTCGCATTGGAGGATGCTCCTTCAGCTTCCTGGCAGCCAACTTGTGGAATTCCCTTCCTTCCTGCTTAGGCAGGAAAAATCAGAGCTAGCTTTTCACAAGAAATTAAAAACCTGGCTCTTTAGATCCACATAATTTTGTGACTCTTTAGCACTTTTGTTCTGAACCTTGGGAACGGGACCTTAGCTCTGGAACCCTTCAGCTGAAGTAACTATGCGTTCTACAAGTCACCATATTATTATTATGCGTTCTACAAGTCACCATATTATTATTAAGCAATCAGTATAACACAGTTTGCTTGAACTACAATAGAAATAGAAAACCTACTTAGCAACCAATTGTATAATAATCAGAGACATTTTCTGTATTCGAATAATGATGTGAACCATGAATTTGAAATCCATAGGTCTATAAATATGGGGAAATTAAAAGATTATAAACTAATACCATGTCTGTGCTGCAACATGGTTTAACACAGCAGTCATCTTAGATACAGAAAAGAAGAGGAGAGACATGTTTACCGGTAGCAGGCACTCAGGAAATTATGAAAAACATATAAGTATATGTATTCAAAGGGTATGAACCTGGGAGGGAAATGGATGGAAAGATATACATCACATTTCATAGTTCAAATGTTTGGTTAAGAGCTTGCATGCTTAAGGGTTCCATAAGATTGAAATGTAGATGTCAAGATTTACAGGATTATATTAACCGGAGAAGATCTGTAAGGGACAAAGGGGCCATCAACATAGCAAACTTATCTGTTTGGGCTGTGTCAGCTGAATGAGGAGCAACATGCTATTATGCTGGATGCCCAGCGGCCATCTTTTAGATAGGGAAGGAGAGGAGAGATATTGATTGGCAGCATACACGCAGTGTCTGAAGCAAATTTCATATTTATAGGTAATCAAAAGCTCAAACAAAGGGGGGGGGGGACTGATTACATGACAATCCAAGTATTAGAAGGATGAGCTGTAAAGTTAAACATATTTTCTCGCATCAGTGTTTCCAAATAATTTGACTCCCCTAATGTGTTAAGTACCCTGAAATGCATTGGAAGAGAGGAAACTTACATTGTACAGAAAATATTGGAATGATTTTTTATTGAAGTAAAACAACTTGCTTGAGGCGATATGGCAAACAATACAATTTATAGGCAAACAGAAAAGCATAGTATATATAAATATTGTGGAAAAACTCAAAACAGTGTTAGCTGCATTGATTGTGGTGAGAGTTCACCAGGATGAATGAAAAATCAAAGATAAAATGTACTCTTATAAAGTGGGCTATATAAATCTTCTTTTCACTCAATACAATCACCAGATCACTTTTCCTTATAACTGAATTTCTAGAGGTCAATCAATCATGTGGCTACTGGAGTGGTACACGAGAAATTTCAGTGTGCTATTCTAGCAATTGTTTGCCGATGGAAATCATTCAGGTTCACCCATAATGAAATTCATTCATGCATGCATGCTTAGGACCATGGCTTCCTCTGTGAACCATTGCAATGAGCCAAAGTTGGGTGGGGGTGTCAGGGGGGGCAATCCTACTGCATTCCCACTAAGCTGCAACCAGACGTCACCACAAGCTAACTTGCACCTTGAAGTTCTCCCCCAAACTATTATTTTATAAAGCATAGTAAGATCACACCACTCCTTTCCATCAACCTAATTAACAGGACAGTGTCTGCTGATATTACTTGCAAGGCATACAGTTTTTGGCATCATACACTGAAGATGGGAATGCTATATAAAGAGGTAATAGTGCGCATCAGATAGTGAGACAAATGTTTATACAGAAGTTTACCATATTTTTTCCAGACCCCCTAGGTCCAATAATTATTGCAGTGTTGCTCTCTCCATGAATAACAGTTCGTTTCAATAGCTCAAGTAGATGCCTGCAAAGAAAGCAACAGGAAGTCAATCAAGCATGAACGTCGTTTAACGAAAAAAAAAAAAAAAGTGCAAGAACTTGTCTGTGCCCCCAAATATTTCTACAGATTGGAATGATCATTCTTGAGGCAAGTGGTGTGCCCCCTATTGTCGATGGACACCAAAGGGATCGCCTTGGTATGCCGTCTCGTTCAACAAAAATCCCAGATGCATTATGGAAAAACCAGAGAGGTACAAAAGCAGTAAGCACTCTGAAAGACTGGAGAAGTGACATGAGAAAAGGAGAATGAAAAGAGGAAGGCATGCAAGCTTACCTAAATACAAGAATATGAAGGAAAGCAAATGAGACCTATGAATCAAAGACACTTTGGAGCCAGGCACTCTCTCGAAGAATACAAAGAAAAGAAAATAGAGAAAGCCATCCTACTTTATTTGCTCAAAAAGGCAACGGCTGATCAGGACAACCTCAAACGTAAACACAGTAATTAACAGTTACAGATTAAAATTGGCTCCAGATGTAAAAAATATTTCAGCCTTTACGCATTCATCCATAATCAAATGTGAAACTATGGTGCGGACAGTATCAAAACATCAACAAGGAACATAATATAAGACCTCCTTCAATTATTTACAGGCTGGTTGTCCTGTCACATCTCAGTTCAAGTGCTATCGCCTCCACAAATACCTAGATCGAAATGTATTCAGATGTAATGTCCAGAGCATTCCTAAACCAATATTTTTGGTTTGATTTCAATACCAATGGCCTCTTCTGTATTCTATTCAGATGTCATGCTATTTTCAGAGGTAAACAGCTACTACGGATAAGCAACTTTGAGGGGATGAGGCACCCAACACTGAACACATTATGATATAGATGAACAGGTCCCCTTGACCATTTGTCTAATACAATATAAAGAGGATTAGTCTCACTTTTCTAAAGGCACAACTTGTTTGTGACATTTGAAACAGGTTCACTTACTGGTACTGAGACTCCACACCAAACCGTTTCCCATGACATCTGTGGTTGCAAAATCTTTCCCGTAGAATACTGTGCACCTGTTTTTTAGAGAGACATGAGAGTAAACAATCCCTCAATAAAGGGAGCAACAATGACATTGACTTAGATTAGGCATTTAGTATACGTTGTATCTGCCTACTGCAACTATTCATACATTTAATTTTTGTCCTTGTAGTCTATGGTACCTTTTCTCAACAATGAGCTACTTTACATGTGATATGCATTTTTAGAATGAATTGTTCTACACATGATCTTCATTTTTGGTAAGAAAGATCTACAACATTTGCATTCTTGACAAACTGACATTGAAACACAGATTACATCAACTTGTTATCTTATGGCTTGGTTTCCTGAATTCAATCGATACTATCAAAATAGCAAAAATCAGAAATATTTTTAAAGGTCATACACAAATTATAAATGATGATCACCATAAAGGTCAAAACAATGCACCACTTTCCACCCCTTCCTGCTGAATATTAAACCATACACCCAGCATATGAAGTCAAAAAGAGGGACACTAGCATGGTTTAAAAAAAAAAAAAAAAACAGAAGAGCATATAATTTTATTATATAATTGTTTATAATATAATTTTATTATACTGCTTAACTTAGTAGAGGGTGAAACCCATCACTGAGCTCAGTAAGGCAATAAGTGATGGCAAAGGAGAGAAACAAACTAGCGGGGAAACCACTCGAAATCATTCAGAGGTGCAGATATGTAGTTCCTGTAAGAGTATTTCAGAATTAAAGATTTAAACTAATGTTATAAATACTAACATAAGACTTACATAACACTGATCAAGGTTTTGTATAACATCAAAATAACAAGAACAGCACTGCTATAGAGACAGTCCCATCATCTGATACCATTATACAACGTACCATTCTGTATTTTAGGCTCACACAGTAATCCACAATCATGCACCCCAATCTACCCTAGTTGCCGCTCAGGCAGGCTGATGTGACCCTGAACTTCGTGGGGTCCTTGTCTCCTGGGCACAGTCTGCCTCCAGCAGCGTATCAGTCATCCTGCGCCAGGTATACATCTTTCTGGGTTATATGGTCTGTCCGCACCATGACAAGTCTGATCTCCTCAGCTAACAACCATTCCCAGACATCAGCAAACCATCATGCTATGGGAGGACCCCCATGGTGTGTCCAATGGATCAGGATCCTACACCTCACCAGAAGCAGCACCATCTATACAATTTGTCCAAATATTTTCTTTTTGTACTTAGGATCTACACCCAACACACAATAATTCATGGAACAATCCACTTTCAATTGTGGTATCAGCTTTAAACATTCAGTCACCCTAGTCCAGAAACCTGTCACCATGGGACAGGTCCATAACATATGTGGGGAACAGCTAAAAGTCTGGTTACACCAAGGGCATTCTCCTGTATGCATTAGGTGTATTGTACTGAAAGTAAGGGAGTGAGAGAGGCCCAATAAAGTAGCTTTACTTGTATGAGACAAAATGGGTGTTACTGATCACAATCATGTGGTATCCATAGATTCTATCCCATTCAGAGTCAGTGAAAGGAGTTCACAAATCCTGCTCCCATTTAGCCCTTCCAGTCAGAGGGGAATTTGCTCTATCCTGGACCAATGCCTTATATACCTGGAACTCAATCACCCCACTGCCGCAGGTCTACCATAACCTTGAGTGTGTATGATTCCGGTGGTCGCCCTGGAAACGCAGTCCAACACTGGCGAACTACCGCAGTCAGTCTAGCAAACATCAGAAATTGTCTCTGCCCCATATAACAATCTTAGGTCTTCTCAAACTGGATATATTTCCCCTGATACCGATGTCCCCCATCTCTCGACAGACCCCTTCCAGCCAAACCCCCCGCCCCTCATGTTGCATTTTTAAATATGCTCTTTTCAGTTCCCCTGGAGCAAACAACCCTCACTGAGCATCCTCTACCGATTGGGTGTGTCAGTTTGCCACAGCGGGATCCTGCAATTGCGTCAGTATATAACAACATCCAAAGTCAGGCAGTGCCATCCCCCGTTTTATAGGGCATTTTAGTGGGTATAGATTTATCCTTTGGCACGCGCCATCTCAGAAAAATGCAAAAATCATCTTATCTAGCTGTTGGAACATTGACCGTGGGAGCAGGCTCACTGTCTCCAGGAACACTTAAAGGCATCTAGGGAGTATGATCATTTTTCAGACCGCTACCCTGCCTGGAAAAGACAATGGTAGCTTCCTCCAGAATGGGATGGTCTTTTATAGGCCCTCCAATAGGCTTCGAATGTTTAGCGAAAGATCTTCCGGTGGGGTAGGAGTCACATGTATTCTTAAATATTTCAAGGATTTTGGTTGCCACAGAATCCCCAGGATAGGAAGTTCCCCCTCTGGCAAGTCTGCAGGGGCACCCATCGGGAACAGTCTGGATTTGTTCCAGTTAGTAGTAAATCCCCAACACCAGCCAACTTTCCTCCTGGTGTCCTAAGAAGCACAGCACCGAGTCACCCTAGTCTCGCATATAGACCAAGGTATCATCAGTATACATAGACACCACGTGTCACTAAGACAATCTTTATGCCCCAGTCCCTCACCTCTCTAAGCAGTGTTCTCCTATGGTTCAATGGCTGGGGGAACAATAGAGGTAACAGCAGGAATCCTTACCGTGTGAACCACACAAGTTACCAATTAGGAGACACGATCCTTTCCGTGCAGACCCTAGCCTCAGGACAAGTATACAGCAATTTAATCTGATGATCCCTTATCTAAAGTTTGTGTGTCTCAAGACCTCAAGCATGTCGGTCAACTCCGCTGCATTGAAAAACTTTTTCGATATAAAGCAAAGCACAGCATAATGGCCTTCATCAGAAGACAAGAAGTGTTATACACATGCCAGCCACTGAAGATTGAACATTGCACTCCGCTGAGGAATAAGTCACGTTTGGTCTTCATTGACCAACATTTGCAAGTAGTGGTGGGTGTAATGAAGTTTTCTGGCCGGGCTGCATTTTACCAATTTTGTTGCCACGTAAGATGGTGTAGCATGGTTTAAAGTTTTATGGGTGATAAAAAGGGTTTTAAATAGAAACCTTTTACTCATTGAAAGCCAGAGCAAAATGTCTAAGTGACCTTTATTGGATGAGGTTTTTGAATGTCAAGAATAAGTCTGGCTGCAGCATTTTGTGTGACCTGATGTTTATTTAGAATGTACTTGGGAGTGCCTAGATACAGTGAGCTTCCATAATCTATTCTTGAAACTATAAGAGCGTGAACAATGACTCAGCGAGAAGACACAGGAATAAGAGGCAGGGTTTTACTCAGTGTGTTGAGAGTGGCAAAGCCATTACGGTTAATTTCTTAGACAAGGAACAACTGCTGTAGGCTAAAACTACACTTTTATCACGATCACTTCGAGGCAGTTTGCACTCAATTATTAGTTCACGATGTTCATACACCTAACAAAGATGGCTTTGGTGGCAGTAAAATGTTTGGAGATGGATATCATTATTTGTGTATCATTGGCATATAATAGAAGATTAAAGCCAAAGGATTTTAGCAGTGTAGTCAATGGGGTCATACAGATAGTGAATAATGTTGGGTTCCTTGAGGCACTTCACACGTGAAGGAGAAATTAACTGTCCTGAATGAAGAAAAAAGAAAAGAAGAAAAAAAAAAGTGAAGGATGGAATGCTTGAATCAATCTCAGCCAATCACTCGGAAGCGCATCCCAATCAATCGATTTTTTCACACTATGCCACCTCAGTTTGGCCACAGCCATATGCAAATAAGTCTCAACCCTGTTCAAGGGGTACAGTCCAGCCCGAACTGCCAGGCCCGGTCCTGCCTACAACGGAACAAGCAACCTCGGACCGGTTTTGCCCTAATTCAGGGTCTTCATCCAGGTTCCAGTGGCACAGTGAGACTGGGACCCACCGCAGCAAGGTCAAGACTAATTTGCATGTCTCTGGGTCCAAACTGAGGTGGCAAAGTGGGCAAAAAAGAGATGGATTGGAATGTGGCCCGAGTGTTTAGCCTTGGTTGAGATTAATTCAAGCATTCCACCCATCACTGTTTTGTATACTTAAGGTGTCGTCCTAAGTGGGACAGGTATGTCCAGAAATAGGTTCTGTGTACACGGTCACTGGAACCAAGCTGAACAGCCCATAACTAGGGCGAAACCAACCCAGCGTTGCTTGTGTTCCAGTTCAGGGATCGGGCTGGACTATTCCTATTGGAGCAGGGTCAAGACTGATATGTATATAGCTGGCTCCAAACTGCGGTCGCATGGGGTTTAGCAGATCTTAAATGTCTATGAAGATAAAACAGTTTATTAAAAGCTTTCATTTTTTTTGTCAGAAAGAGGTTGGCTAGAACTGAATGATCAGTGTTCCGTTTTCCTCGGGAGGTGAGGGATGAATTGAGGGAAGTATTTACCGGATAGGTTATGGCCAAGGGAGCAATACAGAGATGGAGATTTAGGATGAGCCTGATTTTTGTTTTTTTCAATGGTTAAAGTGGGCTGCGGCAGACAGTAAATAGAGGGTTGTGCAAGATGAGATGCAGGAAGACAAAACTTGCCAGGGCTAAAAACGGGACACTGTACTAAATGTGCTAGATTTTCTCTCGGACACTTTACAGCTTTGAACAGTCACTGTTTGCCTTCATATACTCTTGCAGTTGTCCTTTATTAATCCATATTAATTTGCCTATATGCGATACGACAGTCACTTCAATAGGCTTGCATACATTCCTATATAAATACATTTTCTACTCTATGAAATGTATAATTTCCAATCTAAGCACACCCAGATTGAGGTCACTCTTCCTTATTGAGTGTAGTCTTGTTCTTTTGCCCTTGAGCCAGATTCATTTATACGCATCGTGGTTAATATTTATGTAATGCAATACAGTTTAAAAAAAATAAAAATGCTTACAGGGACAGAGCAAAACTTAATAATGCAAAGAAAATGTATTTCTTTGTAATGGTGCACACAGATTTAAAGGTGTATGCTAGTGTGAGGTTCTTAGGATACATTTTGAGTTAGTGCAGTCATTTGCTCACATCACATTGATCACACTTTAAAAAGTAGTTTGCATTACATCTAGGTTATTTTCAAAGGTTACAGACAATATTATAGACTATTAAAAAAACATTAATTAAGTCACCTTGGAAATACATTCCCCAATTGTCAGGTTGTTGTCCCTTGATTTACGCTTGCTCATTGTGGTCGCTTCTTACCTTTAATATAAAAAATAGAAGAAAAAAAATAAAAAAAATTTGAAAACAGCAACCACAATTACAGTGTGAAATAGGTTTATCAGAACTAGAAACAAAACCATTTTTATTTTTACAACAATGAAAACAATCTTAAATACAAGTGTTATAACGTATGATAAACATAGCGGACTTAAAGTCCTGGTTATTTATAGGGCAGGACCCAGGTGTGGTATTTTCATACTTGGAAATTAGGATCCTAGCCAGTAAATCCGACTGCAAGACCCGCAATTACAAACTTTTACTCGGTCTCACAAAATAAGATTGGTCTAAAGGTTTAAAGCACCTGAGGTGTCCGTATCTGGAGTTACTATCTGGTAATGCAGATGTGGAAAAACCAATTCAGATTTCACACATGCTCCAAGAGGCATTCCAATACAGGAAGTGCATGAAAGAAACAGGAATTGTTGTAGGTTGTCTAATACACAACCCCTTTCCATGGATAGAAGCTAGCAGAGTGAGGATTGTGTACTGTAGAAAACATTACAGCAATAGTCCTGCTTTGTCAATCCACCTACAATAGCCACAGCAGTTAATTTGAATTCTACAGTACACATCTGCTATTAGGAAAAGTCATCCATTACTGTAACCACTCCAAACCATCAAAATGGCCTTCACACCTATGAGGAGTGTGAGCTGCAGGCCCTCTCTGAGGAGATGGTGAAGAACGATCAAGGCTCATTGGCTAACGCCACAAGACAAGCATTAAGCTGAGAGGGAAACTGAAATGTGATCACAAACAAGGTGAATGCTGTGTTATCACATCCACATAGAGATACGTATTGGAAAACAAATGTGGACCTCTTGGAAGGGGGCAAGCACTTAACCCCTTTTCAAAAATGGTAGAAGCGATAACCCTGAATGTTACCACTTCATCTCATTACAAATATCGCCACAAAAGCGGTTCTGATAAGGTTAAATGAGCAGTCAACTGAAAAATGTTTGATCTTTCTGGATCAAGTAAGATTCTAACAGAGCAAATCCACTATGGCTCAATGTTTAGTACTTCGGGAAGTGGTTAGATAATTTGTTTCAAGCCAAAAAGGTCTATTTTTTTTTTTGGTACAATTTCGAGATTCTGTTGATCGTTCACAAGTATGGTCCACACATGAAAGATGGGTGATATAAACTGCTCGTTATAGAATTGTTGCATCCAGATAATCATGAAGAAATTCGTATGGACTAAATCATGGGTACTCACAAACTTTCTCTCGGGGGCCAAATTTACAGTGTGACTTGTGGCCGAGGGGGGCCGCACCGGTGGGTGCGGGGTCAGAGGGGGAGGGGCGGGGCTAAAGCAAAAACAGTGAGAACCAGGCTAAGTGCTATGATAACTTAACAAAATGCTGGAAAGCTCCAGAAACACAAGAATGAATGGATACAAATATATGGAAAAAGTATAAATCTATGTTTTTATTGATATTCTTTTTGTTTTTTCTATAGAAAATATATTGATTTTGTATATATAACAATTAATATTCATTCAGGATTAATTCTGCTATGAGAAACACATACACATGATAATTGTTAACCATTCAAATTGAAACCATCTGATAATAAAAATGACAATAGAACCTGAAAAAATTATGTCAAAAATACTGGAAAGAAAATACAAAAATATCTATAATATTTTCAATTTCATAATCATGTACACTGTCCTTATGGAGTGAAATGAGTGATCAAAACCATATGGACTACTGATAATATGCAAAAGTTGTAAATTGCACGCATGATCAAAACAAATTCAGATGACACTGGACAGATTTACGAAATATCTACTGATCATATGCAAAAGTTGTAAATTGCACGCATAATCAAAACAAATTCAGATGACACTGGACATATTCACGAAATATCGACGCGTTTCGGCAAAGCCTTCTTCAGGATATTCGTATCAGTGGCTACTAAAAATGAAAAAAATATATATAAACATCATTGTGATCTAGAGTTTCAATGCTTTTTTTAACAAATAGAGAAGGTATCTAAAAAAGCCCAAACGAGCAAAAATCATTTTGTATTTAAAAAGAAACATACACTGAATATGTCTGAGATAACTTGACTTAAGCCCTGTCGTGAAAGCCCCTGTAATACTAAAAAGGAAAGCAACTAGATCATTTATTTTATCTAACAAGGAAGGGAGTATATATTCACTATTCATATTCTTAAAAAATAGCAAGCATGAGGTTCCTGTTATAAAGGACATAATGCAACGAATACCTTTAGTATTGTGGCTGATTAATCCAGTCTGCAAATGATTCCTTAATCATGGATCAAGAGATACTTAGATATCCTTGATAGATGAGGAAAGATATAAGGATATCACAAATTTTTGACCAAATAACTAGTTAAAGGTATGATAATATACTAATGTATTACGAAAACTCTTTCCGTAACTGTTATGTACTGCCTAGTAACTGCATAATATATCTCGATGATATTTGCTTAAAGTTTTATTCAAAACCTCAATGGACATAGAAATCTGTAAAGATAACATATGTTCATATTATATCCTAATGTCTGTTCAATCCTGTACATTCAGTTATTCAATTATCACATTGTGTGTAATAAAAATAAACTAGTAGAATATCAGGCATGTGGTAACATTAAATGCCTAGCAGCAAAAATCTACTTATGGGGTCTCAAATACACAATTAACTACTGATTTTAGTAGTTTGAAAGGTTGGCTAATAAAGTTAATATAATTAGTAATTGGCAATCTACCTCACAAGCCTTCTATGGTCAACTGCGGTCTGGTATTAATCGGTTTAAAGCATGATGGCTAAACTATTTGTATGATGTCAATAGTCTTAAATGGCTGCGGTAAAACTGCTCTGTAATAAAGAGTTTCGCTGCATGTTAATAAAATGTCTATTCTTAAATCAAAACAAGAACGCTAAATAATAATGGCCAATAATACATACCCGAAAAAGCAATTGGAGCTGGATACAAACTAGGATCTATGCTGGAATCTAATAAATGTCCGCCATGATATCAGATTTTTGTAGTATGGCACGTATTATGTCTCCTAAAATTATGACATAAAATAGATAACTTGTATTGAATATGTTGACAAAAGAGTATGCATAAATAGGCTGAATCTAGTCAGATGTAAAAGACATGAATATGTAAAAGCCTAGCCGCTAACAATGACCATTTAACCCCAGTCGAGTAGAGAGGATCTTGAAGAGGCAAAAAGAAATATATATATTCCTTAATCACAACGGATAGGTATATAAATAGTACATGGTACATACCAAAAACGTTAGTAGGTATTAGATGCTGTCTTGCGCTATAATCGAATAAGCGCCCGCCATATTTTTCAATATATGTAGATTATGTTATATGGCACGTACAATGTCTCCTGGAGATGAGACATAAAATAAATGACATGTCCTGAGCATCTTATCAAAAGAATATACTTTCCTAGGTTAAAGTCATTCAGATGTAGAAAACATAAATATGTGAGGACCTGAATACTGGCGATAGCCGTTTATACAAAGTCCAGTAACGGAGATGTAAGGGGGACAATAAAGCGATATATATTCTTAAATCGCAACAAATAAGTATAAACAAGGCAAATGATACATACCAAGAGCGAAAATTGATGTTCAGTACAGCCTCGAATTTACGCTGTAGTTGAGTGGGCGCTCGCCATGTTTTTCAGTTTATATAGTCTAACACTTACGGCGTGCCCTGTACTATGACGTGATTAAAAGGCGCGCGTTATCGCTCCAAAGATTTGGTAAGAAACCCAAATCAAAAAAACGACGAAAAACTATGATTAAGCAAAATATAATGAAACGTTTATTTAAACTGCTATGTGTTTGAGTATACGTTTATCAGAGAAAACTGGCTCTAGTTGATGACGACACACAATGTCCAAGATTTAAGATCAAATGATCATGCGGAAGCGTGGGCGGTCATAATTGGATATCTATTACAGAAATATGAGGTGTGGATGGTAATGTTCAAATCATAGCTGAACACGCCATGATGATTATGCTAATGACAACACGCGGTGTCGACAACTTGAGAGCGTGCGGTAATGGATAAACGTAAAGAGCCATGTTAGAATAACTATTATGATAATGTGTGAAATAAATCATGATATCCCAAAGGAGATCGTTATTCTTTTCTAATTAGGAGCATGAAAATACCAATGATTATATAAACTATATCTTAAAATGAATATGTCATAACGTCACTAGATATATGATGGCCAAATATGTATGCAATATCCCTAATACGCAACCTGTCACTAGATTCCGAGGACTAAAAAGAATTACATGTGTGCCAAGTACATCATGAATTACTCTAAACTAAGGTTAGCTTAGGGATAACATGTGTTGATCAATTTATCTGATCGCTTGATCCCATGGGATCTCCAGATTTAGGCCCTTAACTGCTGTTCCCAGAATAAAAATCCAATAGACTTCTCTGAATTTTCTAGTCTGTTCAGTACTCGTCCCTGCTTTCTGTGTAATCCTTTCAATAACATACCACTGCATGTCTTCTGGCAAGTGATTCTGATCTAGATAATGATTGACCATTGGTGCCGTAGTCTTTTTAGTTCTTATTGCGGACCTATTTTCAGTCAATCTTACATTTAATGATCTGCCTGTTTCTCCTACATATCCAAGTTTGCAAGGGCATATTATCAAATAAATGACATTAGATGTCCTACAGTTATTGAGACTGTTAGATGTTATAACCTGATTGTTGAAATGTAATGTGGTACCTTCTATTGCTGTAGCACAGGACTTACAATTAGTGCATTTATATGTGCCAACCACTGGATTAATGCCAGTTAAACTCATCTGATGTGAAGTGGTGATTTTCTTCATGCGAGAGTTTACTACATAATCTTTTACATTACTGTTGCGTCTATAAGCAAACATGGGCTTGGGTATTGATTCATTGGTCAATGTGTCTGCATTGAGTATTTGCCAACTCGAATAGACAGCTTGTCTAATTCTATCATTTAACATGGAATGTCGGGTGGCAAACAGCAATGAGGGCTCTTTTTTGTCCTGTGTGTGTGTGTTAACAGCTGTTGACGATCAAAAAAACTAGCTAGTTTGTACGAGTCTCTTATGATTTTATTAGGGTAACCTCTGATTTGGAACTTACTCTTCATTGCTTCAGCCTTACCATCAAAATCCACATTACTAGTACAATTTCGTCTGAGGCGTAAGACTTCACCAAATGGAATAGTATTTTTCTGTGTCATAGGATGAAAACTATCATAATGTAATAAGGTATTCCTGGCAGTCGGTTTGATGAATAAATCAACTACCAGGATACCTGAATCATGTTTTATGAGTACATCCAAGTACTCCACCTGTTCTTGATTGATGTTATGTGTGAAACGTATGTTGAGGTCACACAGGTTGATCCATTCCAAATACTGCTGCAGATTTTCTTCGGTGTCATTCCAAATGAAAAAGACATCATCTATGAAGCGTGACCATTTGGTCACGGATTCATAGAAGGGGGCTATCTCGTTAAAGATAAACTTCTTTTCAAATAAGGACATATAAATGTTCGCCACCGCCCTGCAGCAGAAGCCTTCGTCCACTGAGCCACCAGACCCAGCATACACATCTCTCTCTCTCCCTCCCTCCCCCTCCCTCTCCATCCTCTCCCCCTCCCCGTCTCCCTCCTCCTCCCTCCGTCACCCTCTGTCATCTCACCCCGTGTGTGTGACAGCCCTCAGCCCGGGCTGAGACAGCTTCCCAGCGCGCACACACAGCCACACTGAGACAGCTTTCCAGTGCGCACACACAGCCGCACCAGAGTACTTCACAGGTCTTTAAAAGACCATTTACATCTTAATAAAGCTTGGTAGTATTGCCCCTCTTAGGCCCCTGCATCTCCACTTTGACAATCACTGGAATCCCCCGGCCCCCACAGAGCAGAGTCTCAGAGTCCAGGCTGCTGCAACCGGCAGTGTTTGCAAACACTATTTAAAAAATATATATATATATTTTTTTAAACACAGGTAGGATGTCTCCAAGGTCCGCGGGATAGCCCATAGATGGATGGAGAACATAAATAATGCCACCATCAAAACTGTTATGCCAACTGTAAATAGGTTTGATGTTTTTCAGCAAAACTTACTCATTCAATATAGGACTGAAAGGATAGAGGACTGGTGGACATGGTGTAACAAAAATACCCCACAAGAGGTGTTACAATTGTGGCATGATGCGCAAGGTCACATGACACCAGAGCTGTTGAAAATTGTTTGCATTGGGGTGTTAAGGTTATAAGAAAATATCAAAAAATTAATGGGGAATATCACATGAGGGAAATACACCCCCTTCCTGCACCATGCGCTGCGGTTGGTGTTCCTGTTAAGAACCCCATTCCTCAATTTGTTCATACTCCGTGCAGTAGGTATGAATTAATGGCAAGAAAAAAAGATTTGTCAGACTTTAGGAAAAACCCAAAGCCTTAGAATCAGCCACTAAATTATGTGTAATGACATTCAAGGACTTGGATCTATTTTTTGATGCCTTACTCCCCAGTGATTCAGGGGAAGAACGCCATGATTGTGTGTTCACCACTGAAGAAGAGCCTAAGGGATGGGTAGTCCTAACAGATACTCCCATATCTGACCCACAGGGAGAGTTGTTTGTGGATGGTTCATGTTTCAAATTACCAGATGGTACAACCACTGCTGCATATGCCATCACCACTTTAAAAACCGTGGTAGAGTCATGTCAAATACCGCAAATGTCAGCACAAGCAGCAGAAGTAATTGCCCTTACACAGGCATGTGAATTAAGTAAATATATGATTGTAAACATTTATACTGACAGTCAGTATGCCTTTGGTGTTGCCGACTCATTTGGGCGATTATGGAGAGAAAGAGGCTTTTTTACCTCCCATGGTAGTAAGATAAAATATGGGGAGTTAATAGTAAAATTGTTGGATGCTCTGAGTTTACCAAACAAAGTTGCCATTGTTAAATGCAGTGCCCACAAAAAAGTTATTGAGGAGGTAGGTCAGGGAAGTGCTTTTGCAGATGAAACAGCCAAGCAAACAGCCAGATCTGAATATAGTTTAATGTATGTTACAGGACCAACTAGAGGGGTCCCTGAAGTACCAATGTTTAATACCTTAGAATGTGTTAGAGAGATACAAAAAGGAAGCTACCATGGAAGAGAAAGAGGAATGGCAGATGTATGGTATAATTAGATGATGCCAGATGTTGGATAGATCTGTCAGAGAAATAAAGATGGATGCTTCCTAATGGTTATGTGAACGCTATTGTTACTATGGCACATAGCCCAACTCACATTGGTGCCAAAGGAATAGTGGCAACATTAGAACTGCTTCCCTGGGTGGCAAAGTCCCATGTCACAAGATGCCGGATATGTGCTATTTATAATCCAGGAAAAGGTACCCCAGTCCCGTCAGGCCATTTTGCACCTCCAGATTTGCCCTTTGAAGTCCTGCAAATGGATTTCATAGAAATGGAACGAGTGGACAAGCTTAAGTATGTCTTAGTGGTGGTTTGCATCTTTAGTAGGTGGGTGGAGGCTTTTCCTCTACGAGAACACAGCCTTAAGTACTGCACAAATACTCCTGAAGGAGTACTTACAAATGTGGTGTGCCCAGAGAGCTCTAGAGCGACAATGTAGTCACACTTCATTGGCCAAGTGATGAACCTGGTCTGCAAGGGCTTGCAGATAAGGCAAATGTTTCATGCTGCCCACCATCCACAGGCTGCAGGCCTGGTGGAATGATACAATGGTATCTTGAAATGAAAACTGGGAAAGACATGTACTGAAACAAGATTAAAATGGCCTGATGCTTTGCTTCGCAATACTGAACACTTGAAAATGAGTATATCCCCATTCCAGGTAGTAACGGGGAGGCCTGCAAATGTGTGGGGTGTACCTAGACCTACGAAATTGTGTGAAATTGAATATCCTCTGCTTGTTGATTACTGTGACCAATTGACTAAAGAATTGTGCTTCATTTATTCACAGGTGAAGGCCAGTCTCCCTCCTCGTCTTGAAGGTTCAGGTCATAATTTGAAGCCTGGGTCTTCACCCGTCACTTTCAGAGGAAATCCAGTCTTGAGCCACGCTGGAAGGGACCGGTTTAAGTACTACTCGCCACTCAGACTGCTGTAAAGTGCATGGGACAAAAACACTGGCTCCATGCCCACCAAGTTAAGAAAGCTCCACCGCCTTGGTTCTATGATCAATGTGTGAAGCGAGGAATTCCTCCACAGCAAGTAGCTTTTAATGATGGTGAGTGGATTGAAGAAGGAGCAGTAGCACATCCACTGGTCAACTTTGCTCCTGTTGAGCCCAAATTGATACCAATACCTTTATTTGAGCATCGGGATTGTGATTAGCCTAGGTATAATTTGAGACCTAGGACTGTCAAAAACTATAGACTTTGAAATAAAACTCTCTCTGGAGAGATAGCAACCCATGCCGGTGGTCAAGACCACCAACGTATAGACCTGTACATAAGCTGGCCAGTGAGGCTTTGAAGTAAAGGACACAGGGAACTCTTGATGTTCTTTGGTAGAATAGATTGGGATTTTTTTTTGAGGTCTTAGCCACGTTACTTTGCTTTTGGCTGTTAGGTGTTTTTGATTTGGTTCTCTTTTTGGAAAAGAGGAGGAAAAAAAGGCGAATGGTCTGAGAATAAAGACAAAATATTAAGAGAAGCATCACTCATCAAGAACAGGTATTTGTACATCACACACAAATAATACAATATGGGTAAGACTAGGGGTATTGAACGGAGACCATTTGGGAAATCACCCTCTAATTCATGTCAGGAGGAAAATACTCCAGTGTCTGGTATACAACAATTTTGGACCAAGAAAGTGAAACTTATTGTGCTTCTGTGTCTTTTGATAATACTAGGAATGCTAGGGTTGTTCTGGTGGTTAGAAGAAAACCACCCAGTCTCTAAATCAGTGACATCAGTCACCACACCAATACCAAAGCATAAGTACATAACCCTAGCCCCTCATAAGCAAGCACACCGTTTGCAATATGAGAATAATACATTCATTCAGGTTTTACATAATGCGTATCTTGGATATAATGCTACAGATTGTTGGATATGTGGTTTTCTGCCATCTTCAGTTAAAAGGAAGGCACCTCCTCTTATTACATTTATCCTATAAAGGGTCTTGTAGCACCTGGTGGGAATTGAATTTTGCTTCTTATATCAAAGTTACTAATAAAGCAGTACAGAGCCAGCTTAGGGATCACCTTTATTATCTATGCTGGCCAGATGCTGTGAGAATCTATGACACTATGGAGGTGAAGGAGGAATTTACAGGCTATGATAACTCCTCTAAGTTATTATCCTTTAAAGAGAGAAAACTGTCCAAGGTGGCTATGATACCCTTACCTGTGAATGCCAGAACGCCCCCTTTTGTGTTCAAGGTGAAGGGCCCCTTGCTGTTGGGAATAGTATTTGCTCCCATACAGTGATATTAAATTGTACTAGTTCTCCATCATTTGTGGCTTCACAAAACACCTATGTTGTTTGTGGAAATCAGGCGTATGTCTGGCTCCCTTAAGGATGGTCAGACAGTTGCTATATTGCATTTATTCTTCCTCCCACTTACCTTGCACCATCTGATTATCACAGGACATATCGACTTAATAAATGGGAAGTACAGGTTGACCAGTTACCTTGCAGCAGCAATTTATTGATGCAATGAAGGGTATAGTACCTTTTTGGGGTCCTATGGCCAATAGTGTACAGGTGCGCCAACTGATCAGAGTAGTGGAAGCTGTTAATAATAAGAATACTGGTGCATTCAGTAACATAACTGTAGAAATGCAAGCTACCTGTCGTGTTTCCCTTCAAAACCGGATTGTATTAGATATTCTTTTAGCAGAGTAGGGGGGGGGGGTATTCAAATTAATTGGCAGCTCCTGCTGTGTAAATATATCACAGATAAATCTCCTAATGTGAATTTGGCCATTCAAAAACATCACAAAACAAAATTGCTGAAATACATCAGGATACTGGAGACTGGACTTGGTCAAGTTGGTTTAGAGAAGTACTGGGGTTGGAAACTATTAGTGATAGCCTTGGTTTAGGAGGGATTATTTTACAGTGCTGTCTATGTGTCAGTGGTCTTCCCATGTGTTGCAGTATGCTCCTTTCAGCCTGCAAGCCTCCTCCAATTTCTGTTCCACAACAGAATATGCTTATGATGCAAGAAGAAGAAATATGGGATTATTGAACACTAGTGTTAGTGCTGTCACAGATTAGCCTTCTTAGAAGAACCCATTTGTTTCTTATTTTCTCTGTTAACAATCCTATAATGGAGAATATCTGAAAATGAAGTACTGTTATAATATGAGGGGCCAAATCAAATTACACTTTGTTAATCATTTGTGTTTCTCTGGGATGGAAAGTCACTCTGGTCTTTTTCCATTCAATTTGCAATTAAGCAATGGCTTGTGATCACTTTTCTTGAAAATGTAGTGTGGTTAGATATTCTTTTTGTATGTATAACTAGAAGGAATTTTCCAATGGATTAGGGGGAGGGAAGTGACGGGTGTAGGCAGACTTGTTTAAAGTATAGTATAAATATGAAAGGAGAATTCTGTGTGGTCATTCATTACCTACACGGAATAGCTTTTTCCTTGTTGGTCTTGCATTCGATCAAGCTTGAATAAACCAAATGTTTTACCTCCAACTCCCTGTACTCCTTTAGATTTAAAGTGGACAAGAGGTGCGTTCTCTGTTGAAAGGCATGTTTCCCTCTTTATTTTAAATCATCTGCTTTGTCTCAAAGATTAGACCCCTGTAACCCGAGCAATTGCAAATTTGTTGTTCAAAGCATGTGAGAGACGAGAAGCAGCTGCTGCGTTAGGTGGGAAAAAAGCCTAGTGTCTTAGTTGATAATATTGAAGCCAGCTCGACTCTTGGATATTAATTTTCGCTTTGCAGCGCTCAAAGGATTTGATGTTTTTTTGACTGAACAATTTGCTCCATTCTTCATTCTCCTAGTGACAAGTTAGAAAAATCATTCTCCCTACATAGCAAAAGTGAATCCTGGATTGTATAAGAGTGCCGTGCTTAGAGAGGGAAAGGTGGCGAGCCCCCTCCTCCAACCATGTTGCCATCTGGCTCTTCTAGTACTGTTTTTGAATTAACAACACGTGAATTTGCTGGGTTTTGGGGAAATGCAGTATCTATGAATGTGTCCACATTCTTGGCAAAGCATCATTATTTAAAAGAAAGACATTTTCAGTCATAATTTTAGAGCCATATCCAAAATTACAGTTGTGCATTGGGGCTTTCATAAAATACCTATCCTTCACTTGGAGTGATTCCTCGATGTATAATGATGTGCAAATTTTCTATGATGTAAAAAGGAAGCAGGAAACTCTGGGTAATTCCCAAGTTTCAGTTAGAGAGCAGCTTCTTTACATGGAACACTCTACAATACAACTGACATGCCAAATATGATCGCCACAAATGTTTGTTTTTCTAGCAAAGGTTTTCAGTATAGGCTTAGCAAGTGCTATCCACACAGATCTGAAAAATGACAAAAGCCTTTTTACAATTCCAGGCACAGTACAACACATTTGGTTGAATCCAGTGGCACAGCAGGTAAGGGACATACACACAGCCACTTAGGGAGAATACAGCAAATACAACAAGATGATGGACAGAGCACTGAAACTTTTCAGTCACTCACCCCCGATCATGAGATGTGGGTTAAATCCATTGCTCTTTTGCTCACCATGCCACTCCAGCTTGGACCCAGCAATATACAAATCAGTCTTGGCCCTGCTCTCCATGGGAACAGCCCAGCCTGAACTGCGAGGCCAGGTCCATCCTGGGACCGGTTTTGGAGTATCACCCCTCATCAGCCAGGCTAGCTTGAATCCAGTGGCACAGCGAGCAAGGGACACACGTATGGGCAGGCAGCTCGGTCTGGACTGTTCCCATGAGGAGCAGGGTCAAGACTGTTTTGCATATGGTTAGGTCCAAACTGGGATGGCATGATGAACACAAAACGATGGATTTAGGCCCAAAGTCTCTGTACTAGGGGTGAATGTTTGACAATGTTCAACATTCCATCCATCATTTTTAGGTCTCGCCTGAGCCAGCGCACATGCGCTTCACTGCGAGGCATTTTGTAAGGGCTTTTAAATTCCTAACACGCTCGTGCGTGTCCTTGGAATTTATCACTTGCTATTGGGCTTTGCGTGCTGTCTTGCTAAGAAAGACAGAACGCAATTGGCCCAAGGGGGGTGCATGTCACCGCCTTCTGTGGCCTAGGGTCTGTGGGAGCGAGCATGAGCGCCATGTTTCCAATTATCGCGCCGAATCTCACGGTCGCGTTCGTTGGAAACAGATGGGCAAAGGCGGCGCTTTTACTTTCGCCGCGGCAGGCACAAGCGCGCGCACCACTTCCGGGCCTGTTAAGTTAGGCATTCACATTTCCTATATTCTCCAGTTATTACAAGAAATTCTACCACTGCTGTGAAGTAAAATGGCAGAAGACACCGTTAAGAGTAGTGCTTATCTGGGAAAATCTGCTATGTGATAGATTTTATTTTATTAGAGAAAAAAAAAAAAAAAAGGAAGAATCGAAGTAGGAATCTAGTATTTTCACTTTCATGATTCCCACACCACTTTCTTCACAAAAGCAGTTGAAAACGTAGGCCCTATTTGGGTCTCGGTGAACACACAGCTTAAAAAAACCCTCATAAAACATAAATCAAACTTGAGTAGAAACGTGCAATTAAGTTGCAAGTGGAGTTGTGCTCGGCTCACCAACAGCTGCACTCCCTCCCGAGATTAAAACAACTTGTAAAAACAAAATCCTAACATTCCAAGAGTTTCCAGTCACTCTGGGTGGTTTCTCGCGACCTGCACTTTTAATTACATTTATTTCGCACACACATTTGGGCGCGCTGGTGCTAGACACATCCGATCACATGGCACAATGCGGGTTTAAATGCAATTTGTTTTAAGCTTGGCAGGGCTGGTTCACTGCAAACCACAAATGTGCAATTGTGGAGCCAGCGAGAGGACCACCTTGAAAGATGTAATTTTAAAGCCAGCATAAACTCCCTTGAGACTTGCGCTGAGGATTGCCCGTATGGGGCCAGGCGAGGCAGTTATTGCCGTCAGGATCTTCCCGGAGTGGGTACACAGGGAGCCCCCACCCGGCCTGGGAAGTGTTAATATCTGCACCAACCATGAAAGGTGTCGTTCCTTTGCAGATTAGGATCTCTAGTGGAACAATAGGAACCCTTAGACCGTGACAAGATAAGATTATCTCCCGGACACCCAACACAATCCGACACCGAAGTAGAAGGGCCCTTCCCCAGAATCCCTCACAGATTCAGCAACTCGCACCGCAAAACAATGATACACACCACGGGCTGTGTGCCCTGTCAGGGGGCGGGGCTGCGATGGGCCACGGCCGGAAGCACTCCACTTCACCCTGTGGGCATCTACACCAATAAACACAACAAGAATTTGTGTATTGCTCTCCATGTGTGTTTGTTGCCAGAATTCTAACTCTGTGTAACTTTCTTGTGCATGCATGCACGATGCCCACAGAGTAACACCATAAACTGGGGGCTGTGGGGTGGCAAGAGCACGATGCACATGGAGTGGCACTGGACTGTGGTATGATACTGGGGGCACGGGGCTTTGGGGTGTGGCATCAGCATGCTACACACGGAGGGACACAGCAGCCTGTGATGAGAAGTTGGAGACATGGAACGCGCAGCATAAAAATCCACCCTATGTGTTGTGTCTGTGGCATAGAGCACACTACACAGGAAGTCCCACTGTGAGTTGGGACCAGGTGCGCGTGCATACGGAGGTGGGGCATACGGGCCACTGCATGGAGTCGCACTGTATTCTGACAGCTGATAGTGGGAGCACACTGCACAGAATTACTCTGCGAGTTGGGGGTGTAGGCACAGAACATGCAGCACACAGACTGAGAATGGGGCATGGAACGTGCTAAAGAAACGGTCATACTATGCGCAGATGGAATTACACAAGACCCCGGCTGTATAAATCACCCCCATGCCTCAAACTGTAACATCGATGGGAGGCTGCCTCGGATCCAGGCAAATGACCCCTACAGTTTACTAAACCTACCCCCTTTAAAACGTCCACCTTATTAAAATCACTCCACATCCACAGATGACGGGAACAGGAGTTTTTTTCGCCATTAGTCTAGGAGAGATGCCCTAGTTGTGCATTATTTTTCACATGAGTTTAAAACTTTTGTAAACAGGCAGCATGAATGCTGCACTCCTTCCAACAGTATGGCTGTAAAGAGAGAAGAAAGGAAAGACAACATGCAGACAACCATCAAAGTGGGCAGTAGGCCAGCCCCAGCTTCTTCCATTTGACCAATTTTAAAATAGGCACGCATATGTTTCTCAAAAAAGACCCAAGTATGTTTTGTGCAAAATGTATGACGTCTCTTTTACGTTTAAACTAGGCTCTACCAAATGCAACACCGGCTGTGTTTGCAATTACTGATCTCCTATAACACGTGCATTTCATACTTAATACTCTTGCTTTCTTTTCTTCTGATAAATTTGTTTCTAATTAGGAATCTTAGGCATGGTATCCATTTCTCTGATCCTTTAAACCGAACGGAACACACTGGCACACTAGAGGTAGTAAGTACTTGGCAAAGAGGCATCTGTGGAAAATGATAGTGTTGACATACTGGGGCAAGTTCTTTGCATGGGGCACCCGTGGCATAACGCTGGTATTCTGGATGTAAGTCGTGGCATAAGGGAAGACAACCATGAGTAACTGGGGGCTCTTCAAGACTAGGGATATTTTATAACATAAGGGTCACCAATGGTGTCGATAAGACGCCAGGGGAGTCCAGTGGCACTCTAGGGTAGAGCCATGGTCGCTGGGAGCACCCGGAAGGGAGCACAGACCCTGAACAAAGTGCCCCGGGTGAACAGGATAGAGGGAGGGGGGTAACACAGGGGAGGGGAGTGATGGTGAGCCACACAAAAGGGAATTGGAGGTTAGATGACAGAGCCAACCAGCCGTACCCTATACCTTACAAGCGCACAACTGGGGTGACATGGCACACACGGATCTAAAAACTGTCGTAATAGGTGCCACAACTGCACAAAATGTATTGACAGCCCAGATTCAGACTGTCCGAGTCCGAATTAAGTTGGGAATCTTTGATAGGCACGGCAGACACCAAACTGAAATTCATCATGGGAAGCGCTGCGATTGGAGAATGTATATTACACGAATGTCCGATATGTACTCGACAACTGATGTCAAATGTTTGCATGACAGCCTTACACCCACTGCAACTTTTTAAGATGGGGCAGACGAACTGGTCCGAGTTGAAACCCGTTTGAATGAATGCCAGACAATTAAATATATTTGAAAAAAGGCATCGTCCTTGGTTTAAGGGGCACGTGTGACAAAATATGGCCCAGGCACAATGAAGGCAGTTTTTTTTAAGTTGCATTAAAAAAAAAAATAAGAAAAACACACCAAAATCGTCAGGCACCCACTGCACTTATTGACAAAAATGGAGTTAACTTCACACAGTCTTGGCAGAAAAGATTTTTATGGCGAGTGCCCTTTTGCAGCTTACGGCTGTTTGATAAATGTATGCGAAAACGGTTTTAAAGTGCACTATGCAACCCAACATTTAAAAAAAAGCGCACGCGCTCCTTACGCTAAAAGTTTAAAAAATACGTTTGACGAGGAGGGGTCTGCGCCCGTTTCCCCTGCGGGAGCGAGCAGGAACCATCTGTTAATTACAAACAGATGGTTTCAATGCTCGCTCCCGCAAGGGAATCGCCAAACGTGCATGTGTTGCCATTGAAAGCAATGCAACGCGTGCACGTTTTTGGAGAAGAAAAAAAAGCGGATCAATTCCAAGCGGTCCCCCCTATGCAGCGCATACGCGCTGCGTAGGCGAGACCTAAAAAGGGGCAGAATTTGATGGAGGAGTTATTAAATTCTGTCTGACTAAGATGTTAGATTGGCTATCCATTAACCAATTAAAATACAAACCCGATAAAACGGAGATGGTTTGGCTCTACCCCATCTGAGGTTTGGAGGTCTTGGTGGCCTCAGGGTGTCCCTTCTTCTGCTACTCAGAGCTCTGCAAAAGATATGAGAGCCAAAATTGTCAGTGCCCTGTCTTTTTAACCCTAATTTCAGGCTCAGGTGGGCACCCATTTTGGGATGCTACACGCCGACTTTTTTTTTTTTAACCTCTTCTGTCTTTCGAAACCAGAAAAACGGTGAACAAGGCCCCGATTACTTACAGGCTCGGCTATGGAAATGTACTTTATTTAGGTCTTTTCCAGTAAGAAGCATAAATGTGAATTCTTTTAGTCTGCATATGACCTTTCTCTCTAGTGCCGGGACACTCCGTGGAGTATGTGTGCGCTCTACAAATGCCTTTTCATTTCATTGTCACCAGTCATTATTTAGCTGGTGAACCTGTACAATTGCAGGCACAACCCGCACCTCTAAAGCGGTGGACCAGTCCATCCCCAGAGAGACCAGGAGTCAATCCAACTTCACAACCCAAGTGTGAAAAGTGCTAGCATGTATAGTTTTGTATAATTGCTCTAGTCCTAACTCTGAAGTCTCATTCCCAGACGGAACTCGTAAAGCCAGCAACTACAGCGCTGCCCCAGCCATGGGGAAAATCTTGACTGTGACATCCAATCCTAGGATTCCAGACACTAAACTTTAGGTACCCTCTTTTTCACTGAACTTAGTCATGAGCAATTGGGTCAATTTATTATGGGACTGTAGTTTATTTAGGATGAGTCCTAGCCAGACACAGATAACTATACTTATGGGCTAGCAACTTAAAATAGCACATATCACAGACTTTTCTTTTGCACTTTCAATGGCTGCTTTTGGGACTAATATTTTGAGATTTTCTTTTGATTTAAAACGTTTGCCATTTCAGCCTTTGTTGTGCACTAGCACTTCCGCTCTTTGATGTTCTGGACACCATCTTTACCCAATTGGACTTTCACCTTTCAGCCCTCTGCTACTAACCTGGTCACCACACTAACAGTGTATCTACAGATAATTTGCGTTATCTACCACATTTATCCTAAAGGTGACATTTAAATATTACACACCATTTGCCCCCGCTTTCTTTGCTGACTAAAACATCCTGTAACATTGAGGCTGAGTGTTACTGTGCCCAAGTACAATGTTTTGACACATTTACTAACTTGTCAGGAACAGTGACATACCGCATACAAAAATCAAGATATTTCTGTGAATAGCGTTATTTGTGATTCAATCTATACTTGTAGTCTTTTAGGACACTCCCAACAACACAGTTATCCTGCCCTTACTATGGATACCACATTATCTTCTGGTTTCTCTGTAAGCTGGATGTGCCAGGGCCTTTTCTCTACCACCTCTTCAACATGTACTAGGGGGATTACAGGGTCTTTATTTTGGCACGCCCGATTGACCATTAACCACGATCTTAGCTATTGTCCAACTTTTTAACTTGTTTAAGAATTCAATCTTCAATTATGATGTTTGCCCCAAGCATAGACAAATTCTCTTGGAAACTATTGACTGTCTTTAGTGACAGGTAACAAGCCATCATACAATAAGTGTTTCCATTAACTTACAATATTCATACTATCGAATTACTTTGTTTGATTAATAAAAATCATTACAATGATGGGCATACAAAATTAAAAACATGTCAGTCGGTTACTAAAATATTTACACATGTGGAACAATAGAGAAGAACATTAACTGAGTTTCTGTATCTTTGCTTACATTATTTCCTCACACTGTTTTAAAACGAAACCTGGGTACAGCCCTTTAATCCATTAATAGCGTCACATACGAATAGCAGATATTAGAGGAATATGACATTTAACGATAAATAATTGCTTAAAACCTAATCAGTGCCCGTTAAGAATTACATTGTCTCCCTAGGTTCATGCTGCTTAAATATGGACTGCAATTGAAACAGGAATATTCATATTAATTTTTATGAAATTGGGGAGGGCCACTGTTTTTCAATGAATCAGTGATGTAACTAGTATTTTGTGATGTTTTGGATAGAGCGTTTTTCAAATTTTTTCTGAAACATCCACTGCACACCAGATTAACTACTAACTTTTGGTTAAGGAGTAGCATGCTTCCTGTCATAAATCGCTTCAATGACTTGTCATGAGTAGTGATTTTGTTTATTTATATTTTTTTTTACAATCAATGAATGGAGTGATGGGGATCCAGCTGGACCAGATATCCAGGTTGACCCCAGTGAAATAAGCTTAACTTGATCCTGGTGTAATTTGAACACAAAGGGACACATTCAGCAGTGCAGACACGTAGCCAGATTTTGGTTCAGAGTAGCACCCTGCGGGGAAGCGCCTAATCCTTTGCCTGCCTACCTGCTGGGTATACCGTCTGTGGACCGCCATTGCTCCGCTGCTGTCGCTGGTCTTGGGCCGTCTCCCGCTGTGTGTCTCTCCCGCCGCCGCTATACCATCACGCGGCCACGAGCGGGGAGAGACTACAGCCCCCAGGCTCCCTTGCGGCCGGTGACGCCGCCAACGCGATCGGAGGACTCAAAAACATCGCGGCTCCCTCTGGGGAGCGGGAAGCGCCTAATCCTTTGCCTGCCTACCTGCTGGGTATACCGTCTGTGGACCGCCATTGCTCCGCTGCTGTCGCTGGTCTTGGGCCGTCTCCCGCTGTGTGTCTCTCCCGCCGCCGCTATACCATCACGCGGCCACGAGCGGGGAGAGACTACAGCCCCCAGGCTCCCTTGCGGCCGGTGACGCCGCCAACGCGATCGGAGGACTCAAAAACATCGCGGCTTCCTCCGCGTCGCGGGACGCGCGCGGGCGTCGCCGGGCTGAGCCCGGGCAGAGGGCGGGCCGTCTGTGGCCGTCCGGGGCAGGAGGAGGCAGGGCGGGGCCATCCCCCTGACATCGGACATCAGAGCTCCTGCCGCTTCACAGGTATTGCTGTTGTACGCTATACGTCCTGTTGCGCCCCTTGTGCACTGTTGTGGTGTTGTTTAGTAGAGACGGACTTGTGGCTATTGTCCGGATCCTGTCGCGGGGGCTGCCAATCCCATGATGTCAGGTCCCAAGAAAAATAAGGTAGTCTCGGGGGCGGGCTCAATGAACAATTTTCTAGTGAAGAGGGTAACCAAGATTAACGAGGATAGAAGAGCTTCCTTGGGTAAAATAGATGATATGGATCATGCCCCCTCTCTAGCAATAACCGCTACATTGGAGGACTTCTCAGATGGCGATAGAATCACGGACTGTTGTCCACAAGATCATAACGTTACCGAACTAATTTGTAATACAGTAGCGCCTATTGTCCAGGAGCAGGATAACGCAGCAATGGTCTCCATATTCAATGATACATTACGCCCTGACTCTGAGGAGGACTCAGAAACAGTGGAAGAAACTAGGGGCAAGAGACCAGTTAGATCATGCAGAAGGCTTCAAAGTAAGAGGGGGGGTAAGACCACCCAGAGGAGAAGGGTGGAAACTCATCGGCCAGATAGACACAGTTCTCCCAAATCCAACCTAATTGTAGAGCCTACGAAGGATTCCAAGACTACTCTGAGCCAAGAACAGTTTGATATGTTAATTGAACGTATTGAGGCTGCGGTAGACCTAAAACTTAAAACTTGTATTGACCGTCTTACAGCCAAACTGGACACTGCAAATGCGGAAATTAAAAGACTTGGAGGTTTACTGGATCGACAACTGGTTAAATCCTCTCAGGCGAATCCCTTACCCCCTCATAATAGTTTAGCAAACCCCGAGGTGACGGGATGTAGTGTCACAAATGCTCCCAACTCTTTATCTATGATTTGTCCTGTTGTCACTGCTGGCCATAATCTTACTGTCCCCGTAGTGACTCATTCCCCATCAACAGATGTGGATTCCGATCAGGCGAGGGGTCTGCAGAGATCTGGCATTAACATTAATGCTGCGCAAAGTAGACGCGCCAATACTATTAATTTGCCCCCGGAATGCGCTCCATACGTCATCGTACTAGCAGACGTCCCACTACTCGATCCAGGCAACTCAGAACCGCAAGTGGAAGCGCATGAATCCCTCAAAAACAAAGTGGTGGCCTGGTTAGGCGCTAAATGCGGTTTTCCTTCCAAACTTTCTGGAGACATAATCACGACAAGGAGAGTGAACTGGATTGGCCCATCAAGGAAATCTTGTAGAGGGGACTGCGTGGTTGTGAATTTTAAATATCCACAACACGTGGCCACTGTCCTCCTGCGGGCAGCATCTCTGCTGGAGGAGAGCAACTGCATCCGTGTTCGCCCATTGGGGTATTTTTACAACAAGGCCAATTTCCCCTCCGCGTCTAGACCAAGACTTTATCCATTTACCCCGGTGGGGCCTAGTCGGGCGCAGCAATGTTCTTTGCAGTGCCGTGAAAATGTCAGCTCATGGGGCCCCCCCATCTTAACGCATAACAGGTTTGATGTGCTCTCAGGCCTCGACCTCTGTGATTGACGGGAAGAGGGAGAGGGTACAGAGGTTGCCGCGGCTGCGGCCCCAACATCTATGGTCCACGTACCCTCTTCTGAGGCGGTCGAGAACAATTTACCTGAGATCGTTATTAGTGATTTTGGGGGAACGGTTAGGCTGTTATCTTGGAACATTGCTGGTTTGCGGGCCAAGAAGGGAGACCCCAGCTGGGAAAGCTTTGTCAAGAGTTATGATGTTATTGCCTTGCAAGAGACTTGGGACTTGGAATGTGACTACTGGATAGATGGCTTTACATCTTTTTTTGTCCCTGCCTTGCCTTCCCCAGCTGGTCGGAACAAAGGCGGCCTTATGATGTTGGTTTCAGTGAATATAAAAGGCAAACTGATTATGTTGGACTGTGCTTCCAAAAATTTTATCATTCTGGAGTTAACCGTTGAGGATGGTGGTAAATTGTTGTTGGTTAACTGTTACAATGCCCCCAATAGTAATCCAGAATCCTCGCATTTTAATTGGTTATTAGATTTTGTAACTCTCTACGGAGACAAGCAATCCACTTTGTTTCGAATCATTTTAATGGGCGATTTTAATGTTCATCTGTGTTCTAAATGTGTTATGGTTGATATGGAGGGGCCAGGCAGTGTGTCACCTCCTCATTTAGAACACACACTGGAAGGTCGAGCACTTGAAAATGTACTGCTGTTAAATGAATTATTCGAAGCTGAATTTTCTGATACTACCATACGGGTTGCCACTTACACAGGCAGGGCTAGCGACTCGATTATTGACTTTATCTTTATTTCGAGATTCTTCCTTAATTATGTGATTACTTATAATGCTATTGATATGCCCATGAGTGATCACAACCCTGTCGGACTGGTGCTAACAAATAGTGCCTTACTGTCAAAATTGGTTGTCCTTCAGCAGACTATTTTGCCTTTAAAAGTAAAGGATCAGGGGAGAAGACTCAAATGGGAGGCGGTTGTACCAGAAAATTTTTTTGTAACTCTATCTGATTCAGTCGCAGATGAGTTAAGGGTGTGTGCTACTCCTCTAGCCGGGCACAATGATGTTATATCTTCATTTGAAGGTATTTGCAGGTTTGTGTCTAGCAGTCTTCTAGCCAAAGGGCAGGGGGACAAACAATATCAGGCAAAAGGCTGGTTTGATAAAAACTGTAGTAAAGCCCATAACCGCCTCAAAAAAGCCCTTAGTGCCCGCCCAAGGAACAAGGAGCTTGTGGCACGACTGAGGAAGGATTATAATACGGTCATTTCTCTACGTAAAAAAGAATTAAAAAGTAAAGCTTGGGAGGACCTAAGGGACAAAGCTACCCTAAAAAATAGTGCGGAATTTTGGACAATAATAAATTCTCCATTTCTCACAGGTGCCCAAAACTCAGTACAGGAATTAAACATCTCAGAAGTTGAGTGGCTGTCTCATTTTGAAAAAATATATGACAGTCACAGAGAGCTGGACCCTTTTATAATCCCTGTAACCGGTAGTCCAATGGAACCTGTGAGATTTGAAACCTGTGAGGTACTTAGAGCCATAGAGGAGACAGCTGGGCGTAAGGCACCCGGCCCTGATGGAGTACCTGCAGATATGTACAGGGCAAATCCACTGTTTTGGGCAAATATCTTAACTAGAGTTTTTAACGCTGCCGCAATAGTGGGTTTCCCTGAGTCCTGGTCCCTCGCCACAATCGTCCCTATTTTTAAAAAAGGGCAGAGAGGAGACCCAAAATGTTATCGACCCATATCGCTTCTGGACTCCTCTGTCAAAATCTTAGGCAAGGTTGTCTTGGCGAGGATCTCCGCGTGGGCCAGGGGAAAGAACATCTTATCCGAGGCTCAATTTGGCTTTAGGTCAGGGAGGAGTACTGAGGACCAATGCCTCAACCTCCACCTTATATTGTCCAAATACACTAAAGCAAAAGGGGGCAGCTTATTCATGGGTTTTATGGATCTGTCCACAGCTTTTGATCTTGTTAATAGATCAAAACTGTGGGCAATGTTGTTGGAGATGGGCCTCGATAGCTCCCTGGTGCACTTTCTAGCGGAGCTTCACAAAGATCTGAGGGCCCGCATTAGAATGACTACTGATGGAAAGTGCACCGAGAGCTTTAGATCCACTAGAGGGGTCCGCCAGGGGTGTATCCTGGCTCCAATGTTGTTCACGCTCTATGTGAACTCTTTGGAAGGTTACCTAACGTCTGCTACAAAAGATTTCCCGTGCATGGGGGGTGCACAAATCCCGGTGCTCCTCTATGCCGATGACGCGGTACTCATAGCTAGGACCCCAGTCGCCCTACAAAAGTTATTAGATGCCTTTTGTAATTTTATGAGTAGTCTCGATCTGGTGATTAATAAAAGTAAATCGCATACCATGTCTGTCGGACGTGGCATGCGTAAAGAAAAATCCTTTTTTTGTGACGGAGAGGTGATTACTAGTGTTAAGGTTTTCACCTACCTGGGTGTGATCTTTGATCAGAGGGGATCTTGGATACCGCAGATAACATCCAAAATTAATGCGGTAAGAAGTTCGTACGGTGCAATTTTGGGTTTTGCGAAGAGATTGGGGGGGAAACCTATGGAGGCTATTATGGCCATCTATAAAGCCAAGACAATTGCCATTGCCAGATATGGTGCAGCTGTCTGGGGTTACGTTAACGTTATAGATATCCAGACAGAAGAAAATAAATTTTTTCGCTTATTGCTGGGGTTACCCCAGTCAACTGCTACCTTCTCAGTACTTTTAGAGCTGGGAATGGGTTTCATCTTAGACATTTTAAATCTAGCTCCACTTTTGATGTGGATAAAGCTTTGGCTTAACCCAAACCTTAGCCTAAATCACCGGATCATCAAAGATTGCCTCCAACTTGATCATAGAAGGGATATTCAATGGCTGTCATACATCGAAACTATGACAGCTCTTTTGGGTCGCCCTGAAATTTTTAGTTGCCCTGAAGCCTTATGTAGAGCTGACTTAGAATGGGTGAAAATAAATTTTCTGAGAATTCGCACGGCTGAGCGTGAAGCTCGCGATTTGTGCAAACCCTCTGTGAGGGCTCACGTGCTGATATCCCCATCTTGTGTGCTGGCCCCTTATTTAACCATGGTAATTAATCCTTTCCATAAATGGCTTTTATCCAAATTTCGGTTTAACCAAATTTATACAGTGTTGTGGGATGAGAAAGACTGGTGCAAGCTGGAGGAATCGGCCCCATGCAAATGTGATGGTTTCTCTATTCAGGATAACGCCCACTTTTTGTTTTTTTGTTCCTTCTATCATGAACCGAGTATAAAATACCTAAAATCTATTCTGAAGGACTTGGGATTTATCCAGTACAAGCCTGCACTGTTTTATTTACAAATGCTGCTCTCTCCTCTTATTATGTATTGCACTGCTAGTTTTTTAGCCGCATCTGTGCGATGCAAGAGAACAAGGCTTAGTTTGGAAGAACAATAGGAATTTGGACACAGCTATATCGCCTAGTCGAGTGCTTTTTAATTTATTTTATGTATCTATCGCCCTTTTAATCTGTTTTTTAACCTATAAACTGTTCAATATTGTATTAAATTTATCAATTGTTTTATAGATGAACTTTTGATATTTGCTGTAGTATGCTTTTATGATTTTAATTAATCGAATAAAGTGGAATTTGACTTGACTTGACTTGACTTTAAGACCTATATGTAAAACATATGCATGTACAGCAAGAATGACGGATACATCAATTTATATGAGTAATTACACTAATAACGATTTAAATAAACACTTATTCTTTTAATTTAATTTCTTTTATAGAGCTACTCATCCCAATTACACAGACATTATGCGCAGGTAATCAATCTTGAAAGTGTGTAAATCAATGTATGGAAAATGTTGCATAAAACAACGAGGGTTACAAGGTGTAGGAGTCACGTATCGTCGGTATTTGCAGGCAATATATATTAAGAGCGCAAGGTGTGAGATAACAAAGCTAGGATTTAAAACATAACCAAGCGGTTGGGAGTTGCCTGTACTAAAAAGACTTTATTACTCTACATAGGAATACAACAGACCTTGACCAGTAACGAACTATTAGACTTGCAAATTTGCATAAAGTGCCCCAATTTCTTGCACTTATTGCTTTTCTTCCATTGTGCAGGACAATAAACAAAACTGCTATCCTGCGTAGAGAGTCCACACCTGTAGCATGGCAAGTGCGAGTTGACAATTTTCTTTTTTTTATCAACAGTAATGAAAAACGATATCTCTAATGGAGCCCACCAAGGCACATCCATCAGCACAATCTGATCACCAACTAACTGTCAGATGGATGGACACCAGATTCCAGAACTGGAATAATTAATACCTACACGCGACAATAACATACGCTCAGGATTAACGGCTCACTACAACAACCTGTGAGAAAGTCCCAGTAATAGAGTAGTGAAATGGGGAGTTATTTTAAGTAATTTTCCATAGCCTTCAACTCACCCTCCTCTTAACGATATTTACCCTCCTAAAAAGCAGCGTGCCACCCTCTGTTCAAAAGCGTTAACTTCTTTGAAAACCTGCATCGCCCAACAAAAAGGTTTTCTCTTTTCGTTTTAAGGAGACCAACCTCTTAAACATCTGACCCCATCCTCATCCAAGAACCTCCAAGTTGACAAGCATGCTCCGCACTCAACAGACAAGTGATACCAAATGTTACAAGGCTAGGCGAGTTTCCGGTATTACCTGAATTGTAGAGAATAATCATAACCTTTACTGTACTTCACTAAAGCCAGTTATTTATAAAGGAATTCCGCTATTCTTCCTTGGTAGTATAACGGCGATCTCCTGTTTACAGCACGCTGATTAGTAGCATGAGGCAAACATATATAAGTACTTCAAACAAATCAAATCGGTGGACACATATTACACCAGTTACGTGAAATGTGTTTTTTGTCATGGGATTTGCTGGGTGAATTCGCACTCGTTATTCATTGGGCCCGTGACATTGGATCCTGTGCTGTGGCTTTCGATAGGTCGGCGAGGAGCTTGCTAGTAGCTTATTAGCGGTGAGTCCAGGAAAGTACACATGCCCTGGGCGTAGTTATTTAGCTGCTGCACGACCCCAACATTCCGTCAGATGACGGGTTTCCTTACGCTTCACCCAAAAAGTCTGTTTATCCATTTACATGAATAAGGGTCCATGGCTTAATCAGTCAAGAAAATCGCTGAACCGCGCGACTGAAATCGTTGCAGGAAAATAAAATGCACTAGTTCCCACGGCGTTCTCAATCTGGCTATCTCCGCCCCTTGGCAGCTTCTTTGGCACCATCCGCTCCCGAGAGCCACCCAGCCTGCATCCATGTTACGAGTACGTCATCTCCTGCGACCCCCCCTTGCCCCTCCCTCCTGCTGTTCCTGAGCACCGCGGCTCCCCCCGGGCCCAGGCCCCAGCCTGAGCTGCTTCTGCAAACTGCTTCTTGCTGTACAGGGCTCAGCCTGTCCTTCGCGGCTTTTACTTCTACCAGTCCTGTCCGCCCTCCACTATTCCATCTTGGCCCTGACCCGCTACGTTTGTGGTAAGTGCTCATCTGTCGAGAGGTACTATCCTGCGCTCCGCACTCTTCATTTTATAGGGCTCGAGAACGCCTTCATCCCCACCCACAGCTCCGCGAGGGTGGGGCTATATCCTGCCTACTCAGGTTCATCGCGGCTGGACTGCCCCTCCACACCCACCACTGCGCAGGGCTTGGTTCTCCTCGCACCCACAGCTGCGCGGGGGCGGGCCTGGACTAACCCGTACCCACCCCCAACTTGGAATGGGGGTTGAATGACAGTGATTTGAGCCCATGGAAAGGTCAGGTTAGAATCGCGCAGGGGCTGACAGCCAAGTTCATACATTAGGAAATGTAGTGTAGCAATACTCTGATAGTGTGACTTGACATATGTGTATTGCCAAAACCTTATTGTCCAAAGTATTTTAAAATATATTCGAGGCATCATCTTCCATTTTACTTTGAGAGATAAAGGGGATCGACTTCCTGTAGTATCTGTTCTGTTTGGTTTTGGACTATTTTCTGAACTCAGTATTCGCGAGGCTTCTTGTTTGCCCTTAGGATTCACTGTGTTTTGTTTTAAGGCATATTGATGAGCGTTTTGCTGTTTTTATGCCACTTGAGCCTTCTAGTTAGAGTGATTTGCAAATGTTCATCGCCTACCTTTTGAAAGTCTGTGATTTTCATTTAAAACTGTCTGAAGTAGTCTCTTCTTGTTGCTTTATGTTTGGTGCAGTGAATAACAGCGGGCATCATAAGTAGTTTCAAATTTATGATATCCATGTTGCGTTACTTGCATGTCTACTCTTAGGGCTGATGTCTCCCTGTCACACTCTCTCCTTTTTCTTTAAATCACGTCATTCTCTCGCTGATTCCTGAGAAACGAGATGACTATTTGAAGTGAATACATGCATGCATTTACCTGTTTTATTCTGCACTATGGGGCAGATTTATGTTCCCTGGCGCATCCCTGCAAATCAGCATGGATGCGCCAGGGAAGATGCGTCACGCAAGTTTACCCTTGCGCCACAATAGATGCTCCGCATTTACAATGCAGCGCATCGTGGCGCAAGGATAAACAGATGCGTGACGCATCTGATGGCGGAAGGGCGGCGCATTCCTGGAGTTGCGTCGCAAGCGCGACACAGCTCCAGCAAGGCTCGGGGGTGCCCTATCGGTACAATGGTGCGTCAATCCTTACGCCTTGTAGATTTCACTCAGCCACTTTTCGGAGGCGTTCCTGCGCCGGAATGCCTCCGCCCCCCTGTGAAGGTACGCCCACATGTGGCGCAAGCTTTACAACGTGACGCCTCTCCCTTGATGCGTCACGTTGTAAATCTGCTGCAGCATGGCGCTGGCTTTGCGCAGCCGCTGCGTCACAAAAGTGACGCAACGGCGGCGCAAAAGTGACGCACAGGGCTTATAAATCTGCCCCTATATGTTTTAATGAAAGGATGTAAAAACAGATGTCTTTTTCATATGTGGTTGAAAAATATAAACATCCTCTAGTTGTATGAAATAATTAAATGTGTCTTTCCTACAGGTACATTGAAGTGGAAAACGTTTAAAAATATCAGACTGTTTTAGTAGACCATACTAAAAATGTACAGTGGGCTTCGAGCCCTCCCATGCTTTACTGTTGGTTGGCTTTTCTGTCACTCTTATTTGCTTGCTTATTATCTCTCCGAGAGTATAGCCTCTTTACCATTCTTTTGATTAGCTGTCTTGTATCCTTCCACTGTGCACATTTAGGAAACCAATTTTTTTCTTTTATGTCAGTACCTTAAATGGGTTTTACTGTTCTTTACTGAGTACTGACACTTTTTAATTTTGAGAGTGAGAGTACCTGCACTTATCAAGAAAAATTTAATACTTTTAATTGGAGAGTAGTAGCACTTCTCAGAAACAAGCAACTTCTATTTTTCCATTTCAAGCACTGTTTACACACTCAATGAGAGAGTCCATGTTTGCTTGCTCTCTCTCACGTGCAATGCCCCCCGAAATGCATGTTCCGTGCTCTGTGCTGCTCTCCACGCCACCTAGTTTTGCTGTAAAAGTAAAGAAGTGGTTACATGTTTTACAGCATATGACTAAAGAACAGACTTTAAGGGTTGCTTTTGTCTTATATCCTGCATTCCACATATTGCACAAAAGTTCAGGCCTTGGTACACAAAGGCTTTTATGACCATGGGGAAGGGGACAGCTGCTACACTCAGATGGCGCTTAAGGTAGAACCTGTAAGTAGCATTACTGAAAAGGAGATGTCTCTTCTTCTCAAAGGCCATAAATATCACCTTGAGCTACTGCAGTGGACCAAAATACTTGATCCTGTTAAATTTCCGAGTCTTGTGGAAAGCAAATAAGACTTTGGCAATCATTTTCCTTTACACGTCCTTAATAATTTTGTTCCGAGCTGCCCGAGTGTAAAATTAGCATATAACATAAACATAACGTGTGTATTTGTAAAGCACACTTTCACCCAAGGATATCTTGGTGCTGAATAACAGATGTTTATGCATAAAAATGAAGATTAAAAATACCGAATTCAGTGTGAACTTTTGAGATACTTTTAATACTTTTGCTTTTTCTTCCAGCATTTTCAATTTTTGTTTCACTTTTACTTTTTTGATGGTTTTTTAAACACTGCATTACAACGAGCAGCATCACTGTCACTCATTTTTTTTACCCAAAGATTTCTTGGTATTGGATTTTCTGATTTTGGATTGCCTAACGAGTTTTATAAATCCTACATAGATTTTCTTGTACCACTTCTTGTATATATATTT
This sequence comes from Triturus cristatus, assembly GCF_964204655.1. Lineage (NCBI taxonomy): Eukaryota > Metazoa > Chordata > Amphibia > Caudata > Salamandridae > Triturus > Triturus cristatus. The sequence continues at coordinate 965,415,314 of NC_140583.1, read as the reverse complement.
ATTGAAACGTATGCCGAGGGCTCGCTGTTGCAAACTTAGCAGGAAGTTATGATTTTTAGCCCTCCCCAAACAGGAAAAATCCCCCAGAACAAAATTCGTATAGTTCCTTGTCTTTTATTGACGTAGACAATACGATCCTTGTGAAAAGTTTATCTGGGCACCTTTCCTTGGTCATAGTGACCTTGGTGATGTAAAAGAAAATAGGTGAACACGTTAAGCATTGATCTGTCGTGTTCTTATACAGTTTTCCCCAACTGCTGTTTACCAAATTTTTCTAGGGAACTAATTACTTCCTTCTCTTCAATGAGCTTCAAAATTGAGTTGTGTGGTTACAGGAGGGTTGGCAAATGCAAAATGTCCAGCCCAACATACGGGCTGGCTTTTGTTTCACACCCAACAGGCAGACTCCACAGTCTGTACTTTTGTACTTGGGTGCCGTAGTCCCAGTAGTATTTGGCTTTGCAGAGTACCTTTTTACAATTTGATCTGTCTTCAAAATTAAGTGAGGCAGTCCCTGTGTTGGATGAAACAGGTTTCTTAGGTTTAGACCTAGTAGAATTCTATACCTGGTACATCAAGCCTCCAGAGCATAGGACTGAGGGACATCTCTGCTGTATATTCGTGCCAATAAAGTAAGTGCATTCCTTAATCTGCACCCTTGTCAGTGTTTGTTTGTATAATTGAGATATGACCTTAAGTATAAAAGGTCCTAATGCCAACCTTCGCAGCCAGTCTTTGGCGACTGAGATGCTTTTTCAGCATCTAAAAATGCAGCTGCTGTTTAGATCTTGGGGTTCAGCTCCTGGTGTAATGTCGCAAATTTTGTGTATAGATTAGTTGATGTTAACCAACTTAGAATGCAGACAGCTTGATCTGGGCTTTAATGCCTGTACTCTGTGGCATCAATTTGCTAGTGATTAATTTAGCCAGTATTTTATTATCAAAATTCAGCAGATACTGCAGTCTGTATGACTGACATTTAGTGGCATCCTTACTTTACCTGGGACACTTGCACTCCTTGTGATAGTGCCATTGAGTGTTTTCCCTGGTGTTTCGCCTTCACCATGTTTTCTAGTAAGAATATGTCCCCCCCCCCTAAATTTCATCTCTCAATTAACTACATCTCTGAATTAATTGATCTTCATATTTATTTCAGCTAGCAGTTTCTCACCTTTTCGGTACATTAGAGAGCGAGCCAGTTTTTTTGTTTGTGACACTCTAGTAGTTCAAGAAGACTGAGTATGTCTTTAATGATACCTGATAGGATATTGTTATTCCTCCTGTGTAGACTTTGAAAGCCCCTTAAAGGGTAGCATAGCTATATATGGTACACCTTTTAAGTTCAAAGAATTTGATTACTGTGTAGTTTTCTATATTGAATGGAGAGTCCAGTAAGGTATGGCTGGGATCCGCCAAGCACCCCTTGGGGTTTATGTGAATTAGGTAGTATCAGGGAGTGTATGGGATGGCCTTTCAGATCCATATAACTATGTCCTTTGATGTAAGCCAATAATCTGTTAGTGATTATGCATTATAGATGATGGAATAGTATGAAGATGTTCTCTCTGACCCATTCCATATTCTTCAGGCATCCTCAAGTTGCAATTGATTTTAGTATCTGCAGCAGTGTGTGCCTGGCCTGAGTTTGATGGCCGACTCTGGTCTAGACCTTTCTAAGAGCGGGTTTGTAGTTAAATTCATATTCATTACCCAAAATGTCAGCCTCTGACTTGCTAAATGTATCCAGAGTTCAGTCAATTAGACTCAGACTATATCTATTTATGTGTGTAACAAACTGCCATAGTATGTGGACTTGTGGAGCTATATTTACCTTCTATCTATACATCTTCTTTCTGTATCTATGTGTTTCTTCTTTAGTCCAAAGTGTAAGGATTTTTGGATTAGTATACACATTCCCCTAGAATAAGAGCTAACGTAGGCAAAGTATACTTCTTAGGCCCACTTTGTAGCAATATGGGTTAGGTGCTTAGGGTCTAGGTGAGTTTCCTGGGGCATTGACCGGTCCACTCTGTGTCTTTCTAAAAATTAATCGTATGCCTTTTGTCAAGTGTTCAGACCCCTTATGTAAATAGATGTATGTAAATGTTCCATACAATACAAGGAATTATCTATCAGTTTCCTTGAATTGCTTAATTAGAAAATCTATTGCACTATTACACTGTGGTGGTGTTACATGTGCCAATAGAGTGGGGAGCAGGGTGAATTAATTTGTTACCCCCTGTATTTTTTCTTGTGTTTTAATATTTAATGAAGGTGCATATACGGATAATCACGCCCAATGTTTTTGTCTTACCAGGAGCTCTGCTGTCATGTTTGACGTAATCTATGCACTTTCACTGTCAGGTAGTAGAGTCCTCTTAACACAAGTACTGCTCCCCTCTGCCCAGGCAACTTGGTCCAAGAGACAAAAAAACAACATCCCCAATTGACAATGGCAAGAAACTGATATACTTTCCCCAATTATCAGTGACGGCAACCTGCAGTTCTCTTTCCTAGTACATTCTTGTCTCAGCCAGCTTGCAGCACCTGCTTCGAAGTAGGTGTAGCAGCTGGAGAAGTGGACTGGGCAGTATGAATGGCAACCGGGTAACTGAGGTGGGCTCTTGCCTTTTGTTGAGCTGTACTGAAACGGGTTGAGAATTGGAGGAACCACTTGCTATTGTCTCCTGATTTCCATGACTATTGGTGTCCGTACATCTCTTCTCACATGTAACAGTAGCCAATGTGATTAGTCAGGGTTCAAGGGAATGTACATTTTAGGTTGGAGGCGTGCTGTGTCTTTGCAATTTGTAGTGACTACTACACTCATTGGCAGTATATTTATATTCCTCGTCCTCTTTTGCAGTGCAATCTTCAGTTTATGGACAAATAACAAGTTACTCGTGTATTTCACTTCTGTAAATGGAGTTGTAAAATCCTAAGCAAGGTCGTTGTGAATAATTCTAAAAATCCGAGAGTATATTTTACTGTTAAGCATGTTGTGAGTGGTAAACATTTCCAAGCTGTTCATCAAGATAACCTGTTAAGTGTCTGCTCAATGTAGTTAAAATGATATGAGCATGATGGGTGTTCACTGTCTTTGACCCATTAGCTGTGTTTAATGGTATTGTAACTGACAGAGAATGGTTGGAAGCTTGCAAAGATGATACAATTTTAAAGGAAGTCAAAGAATTAGTAGGAAGTCAAAGAATTAGTAATTAGTGGTTGGCTGAATGATAAAGTATTAGATAGTCATTTACATAGTTTTGCACAGTTTTCCTCAGAATTGCCTTTACAAGGGATTTTTTTGTTGCATCAAGATTTCTTTGTTCCTCCCTTGGCTTCGTGTGAAAAAATTATGCATTAGCACATAGTGGGCATCCTGATGTTACTGCTACACAGAATCTATTGCTCAAGTTATATTGGTGACCTGGTACAGATATTTGGGTTGAAAGATTTGTTAATTAATTTAAAGTTTAACATCAAACAAACATTGATAACATAAAGAGAAACTTTTGCTGTGCATAATATTTCCTAATTGCCTTTGAGGTTAAAAATTGCAGTGGACTTCCATGGGTTCTTTTTCATTTTCTCCTAGTAATGACATTTTTGATCTCGTATGACTACTTTTTCAAAATTGATTTATTACTGAGTTTGTTCTTCAGACAACTTCTGATGTAGTTTGAGACTTGCTTTGGAAGGGGTTCCAAGTTTCTCCGTACTGGACAATGGCACATAGTTCTTTTGGAAAAGATGTGTAATTTAAAAAATATCATGGTATTTTTTCATTAAAAAAGAGCTCAGTATAAATCCCCCAACCCATGGTTTGCTTGAAAGGGCAAATATATTTTTAAAGGTAGGGGGTGCAAATGGCATTGACAAATAATTTGCATGTAAAACACCATTTGGAAGAAAAAATGTCTACCCAACTTGGCACACCTCACTGCTACAGTATCTCGATTTCTTTTATTGAGCGGTCGGAATGCCAGAACTATTTTAATGCCTTTTTTCTGTGGGCAATAGATTTCCTGTTTCATTGAAGTTTGGTTAATGAAATTAAAGAGTCCAAGATAAGCTAGTGAAAACTAGGCAGTATTATGACAATAAGCACAACAGCTCAAGTCTTTGATTTTGTGGTTAGTGATTTTGTACACATTAGAATACCTAAGACTGCCTAACCGGCATTTGAGGTGCACTGTTCATTTCAAAGTGATTAGATTAGTACTTAATTCATTACTGTTGAAAAGGAAGGATGGTGGAATAAATGTAGTGTAATTTGTAAGTAGTGAGGAGGCAGAGAAAATGTCCGAAGTACAGGATGAGTGCAATGAGCAGTTTGATGTGACTTCAAATCTACCAGACAATATTGATGAAACAGCAGTCTGTAGTGATACTTGTGGTAGTAATTGTACTGGTTCTAGCAATGTTAGAGCCAGTGATTCAACTCTTGTTCTTCTAGCATTTCAAGTGATGTCGCATAAAAAGGTATGCAATTTACCAGACCAGTTTGGAGAGACTTTGTTTTGTATTAGTTGTCTTGGTATGTTCATCTATACTACATTTTATTTTGTCCTTCTGAAATGGTATGTGTGTGTGTTGCATGAAATCGTGGCAATCATTAAAAAGAGCTCTGTATAGTCCTCCATCCCATGGTTTGCCTGAAAGGGCAATTAGATTTGGCATTTGCTTTATGGTACTGTGGAAAAGGACATGTATTGTATATACTTATTTTATGTATTCAATACATTTGTTTATTCCAAGTTGGCTAAGTGGTTACACAATACAGTTGCTGGGCTGGTTTTCATGTATGTTTATTGCTGTGTATTCTAGTATGCATGGAGATTGTAAGTTGAAACTTAACTCTCTTGTATCCAGCAGCTGCGCCTGCTCTCTGTGGACACCTCTATACCTATGCTAAAATAAAACCTAGGTGTATCTTATTACTTAGTGAGTGAAGAGATTTTTTACTTTAACATTCCCTTCCCCTAGTGGGTCTTGGACAACATTATTCATTTTTGTAGTTCAAACCTCTTCGAAAGACAGCAGAGCTCTGTATAGTGACAAAGGTACAAGCAGCAATTGATTAGAAGAGTAGCTGGCTTCTTAGAACAGAAACCTAACATTATTGTGTAGTGGTGTAGTGTTCTTTATAGAAGTTTAGCTTCAGTCTTTGCTGAATTGTAGCAAATTGAAGCACTATTTTCTATTTTACCTCTTATCTGATGATGTCCTGGTGGGTGTTCTAAGAGCCTCCAGAGATGGTGAGTTTGTCAACCGGAATATGCCAGGGTGCCAGTCATGTGAGCTTTGTAGATGATGTAGCTGGTTTTGAAGATGATGCTGGCTGACAAAGGGAGTCAGCGACATTCCATCAATTCTTCTTACCCTAATGGAGTCGTGCTGTGGCATGCTGGATGGCCGTAAGCGGGCCCAGTGTGGATTTTGGAAGACCGTTGAGCAAGAGTATGTTGACTTGACTAGCAGTACTGAAATCAGTTTCTGAGAGTATTGGTTTCACTTTCTTTAATAGAGTGTGCTGGTACTAGGCCATCTTGTTTTGTTTCACCTATAGACGGCTATTGCTGTCTGTTGCCAAAGATTTATTGATTTGGGTCAGCCCCTTATTCTTGATTTGATAGCTTTCTTGTTTATCTTCATATCCCTGCTTTTCATCGATGGCTTGCGTCCTAATTATTTTGTTTGTCCTACCTCTGGAGCATCTCTAATTTTCTACGTTATGATTAAGTGAGATGTTTCCCTCCACTACTAACATTTGGGGCTTATTATTTTCATACAGTTGTTTCACTACGTTTGAGTGCATATATTGCCTTTCTCGCTTGCCCATTGCTTCCCCACACTATCCCTTCCCACTTCATAATATATTATTTTTCTCTGAAATTCAAGCTTTGAATAGCTTTGTTTATAACGCCTTTACATAGGTTTAAAAAAAGTATTAGAGGCAGACAATCATGATAGGGGCATGCCTGAGCGTTGTTTCCTGGCCCTCCGCTACTCAAAGCCTGCATTATCGCTTTCCTCAGACTCTGAGCTATAATATCTGGCACAGGAGGACCCTCCTAAGCAAAATAGACATGTGGGGAAAGCGATCTTAAGTAGGAAGTTCTTCCCCAGTGTGGATTAAAGCTGACTACCCTAATGTGTCTGGTCCAAAATGGCACCTGAGGCTAGATGAGTGTCCACAGGCTGGCCACAATGGGCACAGAAGACTGCCGTCAGTCATTCTTGTATGATGAATTGAGTGCCCGAGAACACTACAGCCACTCGAAGATACAGACGGCACTGCTGATCTACAGCTGCGCTCAAGGTGTCCACACAGGGTAGCTTGTAACCGATAGGGACTTGGAAGCCGATGGCTGTGCAAGGAGCGATGTGAGGGGTGTGATGGGCACATGTGTGGGAGCCAATTGCTGCCAACTAGGAGACCCATTCAAGTGACTTGGAACCCCTTGCTGTGCCATAAGTACAGGATAAAGAGGGGGGGGGCGTGGCAGACAATTTGGGCAGCCAAGGCCACAATAGAGACAAATGTGTAAGCCTACCACATTGCCTCAGGATCCCTCCAAATGTCCCAATACAGCAAATTAAGCAAGCGAGGGAGATGAGCGAGCAGCCAAAGTAAAGGAAGGCTGAGAATAACAGAGGGGCTCCCAGGCAATAAGGTGGGACCACAGAGACTATAATAGGAGCACTGTGTGCAAATGAGACATGCTGAATCTGTCTCCCTACTGAATTACAAGAGAGGTAAAAACTATAACAGTAAGAAACCCAAACCACTAAAGCTTTAATTCTTTCACCGAGTGACTCCTTCCAGACATGGAATTACCTGCTGAGGCCACAATGCTAGAAGAGGGGAGGGGGACATTCTCATCCCGTCACCACAGGGTCTCTGCTCCATTAGACACTGCAGGGTACCTCTCCCACTGTACGAAAGATATTTGCAGCACCACACTGCAATAACCTACTGTCTTGGGTACACTGGACCTTAAACACGCCCCCTGCTTTCAATAAAAAGCCTTAAAATCTGAGCAGTCTCTGTTCCATTTTTCATCTGAATGGAAGTGTACTGGGACACGCTCCCCTGGGTCTAAAACTAACTCGAGCAAAATACCAAAATGCCCAACCAGATTGAATTGTACCCCTGCTGAATAATCAAAAAAGGGAGAGGGGGTTAGAAATATTTTGAATGCGTCCGGTCCTTTTACAAGGGTGAACAAATTAATCAAAGGGGAGTGGAGCTCGTGTGCCACCTTTCCTAACCTGGGAATCCTTTAAAAAAAGGGCTCTCACCCACTAGAATTCATTATTGGCATGATTCATCATCGAGTCCTTACCCATAAGACATAATGTGTCTTGGTGGGCTCAACCCTTCGCGGGTGGGAGCTCTTCTAAATGGAATTTCCAGAGGGATCTGTGTTAAGAAGATAAAAAAATTACTTCTAGTAGCCAGGAAAAAAAAATTGAAGTATTTTTGGCACTAGGGTAAGGTTAAAAACAAGAGGGGTGTCCATGGAAATAAACTAAGGATACCCCACATCATAAACGGTCGTGGTCTGCATGTTTCAGCCACTTCAGCCCAGACCTGGTCTTGTGGCTTTCCTCAGGAACTCAATCAAGTAGATCCCTATTTTATGTCTAAATCAGTGGTCTCCAACCTGTTCTGTAACGAGAGCTACTTCTGATCAGTGACAATCGCCCTGAGCTCCTGAAGTAACTTGTGCACTGTTACCAGACACCCCTTCACTGAGCTTCATTGACTTTAAACCATGGAGCCTGATTCTATGGTTAGAACAAAATACTGTGACTAGGGATATTGTTAAAGGGCTACAATGTGCATCAGTGAGTGCATTCTCTGTGGGGATGTATGAACATGTGTGTAAATAAATGGGATATATGTGTATTGGTGACTGAGGGCCTGTTTCGTATGTACTTGTGGTACAGGACATACCTTTAGCCATATGTGGCATTGTAACATGTACCTTATCGCAAGTGTCACTAGTCACGTGTGGCCTGGCTGCACAGCTTACGAATATATCAAAGAATGTTTGCACCAAATAAGTTTGTGTTGCAAAAATACTATTCATATTTAATATGGCATATTGACTATTCATCTTTATAAGTCACTGTTAAATGTATATCCGCAAAGGGGTAATACAATGAACATAAAGACCTTCAAGAAAAACAATCAAAATGGCCTATTTAACAAATAAGTTCGCTTTTGCAGCGATGTGATGAATGCCGAATGCATTCCAGGATTTCTATCCCTTCTTCAGGGGGGGACATTATGAAAAATCAAAAATGTAATAGATAAATAACAATATACAGGGAGGCATACTCTTGCACATCTTTTTAATTTATGATTGAGTTACAAAACAAAACTAATGCATATCCAAAATACCAAAATTGTAGCTTGAGAAATTCTATGTGTCTCTAAAATGAGATCACATGCCTTATTTTGCATTCAACATAAAACAATAAAAAAGATTGTGATTCACAGTCCCACCGTGACCCTTGTTAGAGAGAATTTTTTTTTTCTTCAAACACTGTCACCCATCCGAAGAGAGAAAGAAAACTTGTAGTGACCGTCCCCTATCCAAAAGATTTCTGACAATATATCCATGGTGTTAGAAAAGAAACAAAGAATCACTGAACCAGTATGTCACAAGATGACGTGCTTAGTGCTCAGAGAATGGTTAATTGTATATCGCCTTAAAGGATTTTACGATGCTTGGCTACTCACACAAAAAGACTGACATCAAAGTGCAGTCCTTCTACCTCTCTGCGTGTACGCTCCACGTGAGCACGATCTCGAGAAATAATAAAAACCGTCCATCAACCATGATGCAGGCAAATAAATGCGTTGTTAAGTACTGAGATCTCGTACCTGAATGTTCATACCTGTGTTGTAAGGAAACCGATGTAAGTTATGTGTGTAGCTCAGAGAATGAGAACAGCACTGACCAACCCAGTAAGGAAAAAGATAAACCATCTTATCAAATCACTAAGCGGATGAAAAATTCTAATGTACATGCATCTGTGAATTCTTACCTCTCCTGATTTTCTTGTGTTTCGCTATGTCTGTCCTGCCACACCGCTTCGTACAAATGCTCGTGAAACTTTGGCGTTTAAACACCTTAAGATCTGCGTCTCAGTATGCGAACAGCAGAAAAGGGACTATGGAGTTCAAAAATGGGGCGGAACGCTGAAAATACGGCCGCCATCTTTAAAGTTACAGGGGCTCACCTGACTATGTAGGTTATGACAGCCTATCGATGCTGGGCATATATATTGCGTTTGTAAACAACCTCATATAACACATAATAAGACACCTCATCGCTTCAGTTTTTGTTGCTAGAAAGTCAGTAGTAACAAATAAACAATTGGCGCATAAATCACAATCAGTTAAACCTCCTGCATGATGGTGGGCTCACTGGATTTCCTACTGTACTTGTGAGTAGCCGTGAAACGTCTTGTACGTGGTGTGGTGAGCCTACGTCTATTGTTCCAAAAGAGGTTCAATTAATTTAAACTTAAAAGTTCTGACTAACTGGCTGGCTATGTTCAGATAACTGTGAAGTTGCGGAGAATATAAGAGTAATGGGATACATACGACTCTCAAGATATAGGAAACCGAAAGAACACCAGAGTGAAAAACATTATTCTTAAGTGAAAGAAAGATCAGAAACCCAAAATTAATATGAAGAAAACCACAGAATATAGTAATAAACTGTTTCCTAGTGTTTCATTGAGCAAAGTAATATTTCTAAAACGCTATTTTGTGTATGATGACAAAATATGGCCTGAAATATTCATAACAAAGAATGACATTACACCGTTTGTTGCAATTATCAAGACTATACCTGCTGAAGTGGACTAGCGAGGACAAAACAAAGAATTTCTATTTTGTAATTCAAACCTATGGCAATCATTGTATTCAATGTTTTAATCCAATTTAGCAGTCAATTGGTTTGAAAATAAACACAATGTAGCTCAGCTAAGGTTTCTAATTTTAGAGACTGGTCTATAAGCAGTGACATATACAACTCTAAACTTTTGTCTCAGAGGGACATTTTTGGGATTCCTCACTTATCTCAACATAGTTAAACAGTTAGTCATAACTTTTAAGTTTAGATTCATTGAACATTTTTTGGAACAATAGACGAAGGCTCACCACACCTCATATGGCATGTTTCACTACGACTCACAAGTACAATAGGAAATCCAGTCAGCCCGCCATCATGCAGGAGATCTAGCGAATTGTGATTTATGCTTCCATTGTTCATTCGTTACTACAGACTTTCCAGCAACTAATACTGAAACAATGAGGTGTCTTGTCATGTGTTCTATGTGTACAACTTTCAAGATGGCGGCCGTGTTTTGGGCATGCCTCCTCATTTTTTAATTCTATAGTCCCTTTTCTGTTGTTGGCATATTGAGATGCCGATCTTAAGGCGTTTAACGCCAGTCATAGTTTTACGAGCATCTGTACGAATTGGTGTGGACGGATAGACATAGTGAGACACAATAAAATCAGGAAAGGTAAGAATTCACAGAGGCATGTACATTAGAATTTTCAACCGCTTAGTGGTTTGAATAGATAGCCTTATCTTTTGCCTTTCAGGGTTGATCACTACTGTTCCCGCCTACTGAGCTGCACACATAACATTACATTGGTTTCCTTACTAGTAACCAACACACAGGTATGAATATTCAGGTACGAGATCTCAGTACTTAACACATTTATTTGCCTGAATTATGGTTGATTTAAAAAAATATATATATTTATCTAGATTGTGCTCATGTGGTAAGTACATGCAGCGAGGCAGAAGGACCGCACTTTGATGTCAGTCTTTTTGCAGTGAGTTGTCGGGCATCGTCAAATCCTTTAAGGTGCTATAAAATTAAGCATTCTTTGAGCACCAAGCACGTTATCTTGTGACATACTGGTTCGGTGATTTTTTTTTCTTTTCTAACACCATGGATATATTGTCTGAAATCTTTTGGATAGGTGACGGTCACTACAAGTTTTCTTTCTAGCACAGGTTTCGGATGGGTCGCGGTGTTTAAAAAATGTTCCTCTCTCTAATAAGGGTCGCAGTGAGACTGTGAATTACAATCTTTTTATTGGTCATGTTGAATGCAAAATAAGGCGCGTTATCTCATTTTTGAGAGACACATGAATTTCTCCAGCTACACCTGTTGATATTTTGGATATGCATTAGTTTAGTTTTGTAACTCAATCATAAATCAAAAAGATGTGTACGAGTATGCCTCCATGTATAATGTTGTTTATCTATAAAAAGTTTGATTTTCCATAGTGGCCCCTGAAGAATGGATAGAAATCCCGAAAAGCTTTGGGCATTCATCACACGCTGTAAAAGTGTATTTGTTATATAGGCCATTTTGATTGTTTTTCTTAAAGGTCTTTATGTTCATTGTATTAAGTATAAATGAACAACCCTTTGTGACTATACATTTATCAGTGACTTATAAAGATGAATAATCACTATGTCATATTAAAGATTAACAGTATTGAAAAAAGATTTTTTGCAACACAAACTTATTTGGTGTAAAGATTCTTTGGTATGTTCTTAAGCTGTGCAGCCAGGCCACAAGTGACACTTGGAATAAGGTACCATTTCTACGTGGGGTAGGAAGGCGCACGATCCTGACTAGCACACTAACCACACCAACAGTGAGTAACAATTATCATAAAGCTATATAATAAACAAACAGGTGTGCGCAATACACAGATATTTGAATTGTTACATGTACAACACAAATCTACAACCATTCTTTTTTAATGGGAGAAATGTAAAGTGCTGAAAAAGGGTGTGCAAAAATGTTATTAATAAGAAATTTTCTGCACTTGATAGAACATTTTTCTGCCCTTTTAAATTTCTCCCATTTAAAAAATGACTGTATTCTAAATATTGCAGCGTGTCTACCAGACACTAGGAGCAAGATGCCTGCTGTGTCTAGATGCAACACTTTGAAATGGGAGAAAATTAACAACTGAAGAGTTAACTTTGTTTATATGCGGTACATAAAACTCCTTGTGAATTTTCTTTCATGTCCAATGGTCTTTACAAACAGCAGGAATATTGCTCCCAGTGGCCTATAGATATAGTGGTATATTTATAACAGGAAAATACAGTAATTTCTGTAAATGTAGGAAGTTTAAAGTGAAAAAACATGCTTCACAATACAATAGGACTTAATTGGCTTAAGTAGTAGTGGAAAACATTTAAAAACCATATTTAATAGAAACATTTTTCTTCACTTTAAATTTCTCCTATTTAAAAGAAATGACTTTATTTTGTAGTTATAAATATAAATATGGCACTGTGTCTACCAGCCACTGGTAGCAAAATGCCCGCTGTTTGTAAATTTGACATTTTGAAAAGGGAAAAACTAAGTTATCTTAATGATTAACTCTTCATTTTAATTTTCTCTCATTTAAAAGCATTCAGAAATATCATTTTGTTCTCATGCTCCAATATTGAGTTAAGAAAAATGCCTTAGTGCATCAGTTCTGAACCTCTGTGACCAACATGCGTCATAAATCTGAGTGGAGCACTACTCATTATCCGGCTCTGCTATCTGTAGTCTGATAATAAGGTAAAGCAAACATAGCCTTGCCTTAACTTTAAAAGGAAAACGCAACACATATTTATTGCAGTTTTTAGTTAAAAAAGTACTTGAGACTGTGAGCTACTCTGAAAGTTTCTGCGAGCTACTGATAGCTCGGGATCCACTGGTTGGAGACACCTGGTCTAAATGTAGGGATACTTTTCCACAACACAGTCTCTGTGTATGCTATTTGCAATGTACACACTTTGTTGTGGTAAGCGAAGTGACAAATATCCATTCATGCATATCAGAGACTTATACACTCCTTGGGTCCAAATTTGGCCCTGTACCTGTAAGTATAGAAGGAGGCACAACTCAGCAAAATGGAAGAAAGTTAAAAGGGTAAACAATAGTTATTGTTTCCAGATACATTGTCCTAAATACCAAATTGCATCTCGCCATTTGTTGGCACTGCAGACATTAACAAAAAACGTAATGGTGTAATCGGAATAGGGCAGACATGAAACTTGCATGCACAATAATTCAAAATTATGGTCTAAGCTGTAGAAGGCTATACTAGCCAATGTATCTTAAACGGGTAAAATAAAACTAGAGGATCCATGAAAGAACAGGCTATTAAAATATCTGCCCTCCACTCAGCAATAAGTCAACAGGTGAGTGCACTGGGCAGCGACAAAACGGAATCTGAACTACTTAGGACCGAACAAAAGTAGGATAGCGGAGGGAACAAGGTGGGCAAATTACTAGTTGGTAAACTTAAAGCATCAAACGCCAAACGAATAGTAAACTGCATCATGAACGAACAGGGTGAGACGTAGATTAAGGAGCGAAATAGCAAACCGTTTCATATCATATTATGAAAGCCTCTATTTAGCAGAAAAACCCCTCAGAGAATGAGATGATAAACTTATTCAATGGCACCAAAATACAGCCTCCATCAAGGCCAAGTTTGATAACTTGGAAAAACGCATCAGACCATAGAAGATAATTACCCAGCATACATTGATTACACAGTGGAACATGTTTTATAAGACCCTACTGCATGTTACTAGTCCCAATACTGGCAAAGTTGTTCAATACCTTCAGCCAACATGAACTAGTCACCAACTCAATAGAGGAGTCTACAGTTATGGTAATTCCAAAAATAGGGAAGACCCCCCACAAAATGTAGTTCCTAAGCCCTATTTGCTTGATAAAAACATAAAGTTTCACAGGAGCACTGGCCACCAGACTGTGTCGCCTGCTGCTAGGTTTAATAGATTACACCAATCCAGGTTTCATTCCCTGTTGCACCTGTGGAGGTACCACAAAAAGATCCTACTGCTCGATAATGTCCACTGAAAGTGAAATGATGTCTTCCTTCTCTCGCTTGATGCATTGAAGCTGTTCGATTGGCTAAGCTGGAAATCTTAGGGCAGCACCAAACCAAGTCCTAAGCTCTAAACCTATCATTTCCCCAGGAGAAAATAAAGGAACTCCCAGCTTTGTTTCTCTTTGCCTGTGCGAAAAACAGTAACTATGTGGACATCATAATTAGTCACTTAATAACTTGGTGGAGACCAACTACTCCCACCTAATACAGGAAATCCGTAAGGACCTTCAGACCTGGCCTATACATGACTGTTATGGATGTGGCACATTGCGGCAATCAAAAGGACAACCCTGCCTAGGAGCTGATTTCTAATGCAGGCCATACCGCTTCCACTTTACTTCACAACACTAGTGAAACTCTAGAGTGCTACTGCCGAACGTATATAGGAAGGGAAATAGTCCTGCATAACTAAAGGAAAGCAACAAAGGTCCATGAAGCCACAGGGGAGGAGAGGGAGTACTAGGTGTCCCATTCATCATAAAATACTAGCCAATCTCCCAGAAGTGGTTCATGCTAGAATGGGTCCGCATGCAATCAGAAAAGCAGTGGTTTGTCAAAGATCAGATAATTTCGGGATCACAACTCTAAGGTATCGTGGATGGAGAAAACTGCGAACATGGGGACAATAGTCATCACCTATAATCAGTGTGCCACTAACAGTGTAGTACAAGATATTGGTAGAAAAGGATCTGACCACATTCACATCGCCATTCAAACTGGCAACTCTGTTTTCCACTGGGTAAGACATACAAGAGCTTCAAGTATGGTTGGAAGCAAGCACTATCAGAATAGGGTACTTTTTCAAGGAAGCGGGCGTCAAAGATTTTGAATTCCTGATAGAAGATTAAGGCGAAAGATACCTGTACTGACAAATGAGACATTGGGTTTTGTAGCCCGATATTAGAAAGGTAGCAGCTCAAACCTGACTGCCTTCGAATAATGTTTATTACAGAAGAAGGGTGATCAGGGATTAATATCAGATATATGCAAGTTATTACCGTCGGGCACTAAATAAGACCGTTCTCCAAGGCAATTAAGATAGGGGGGACAGAAATAGGGCAGATTACTGGGTCCTGATACACCTCAAAACACACCACCACCACTACCGGAGTGACTGCCATAAAATACACATTTGTACAGGTTTTTTTTTACACATAGTTTTATTAATTTTACAAGTAGTACCACATAAAGACGTCTGTCAATATCAATAGTAGGTGTGTATTACAAAGGGCAGTGGCAAAGAACACAAAATCATTGTCCATGGTAAATATATCGACACATTTCCAAAAGAAATAGTCAGACATCGGATCAGCACATAATGACAATAAAATAGGAGAAACCCAAATTACATATCGTGAACATGTGAGAAAAGAAACCGTCTGAGCATAAACAAGAGTGCCCTGCATATTGTCGCAGCAGTCCTAATACTAACAAAATAAAAAATAAAAAGAGAACCAACTCCCCCCGTTCGCTGTACACATTTGTACAGTTATTGAACTGTTGGGACCTCTAGGCAGTCAAACTGCTTGAGTGGAACCCCAGAAACCTAAGCAAATGCTGGTGGGAGTGCAACAGGGGGAACCCTGTCTCATCTTCTAATCTGACCATGTCCAAAACTTTGAGTGTACTGGAAAAAATGCTGGGCGCAGTAGACTGGTTATATATATAGAGATGCCCAGATTCCCCTCATACGGAATATGTGGTTTACACAATAGGCTCACCTGTCTTTTTGTATTTGCTGAAAGGCAAACAAATATCATTCGCATCACTAGCAGCGAAACAGGCAATTTTGGCTTGATTGAGGAAAGTAAAGATACTCCCCACTACAGGATTTGCTATACTACATATGGTATATTCTGGTAATGTAGAACCTCTCTCACTAATAAACAACCCTTGTGGGTTCAAGACTCTCTGGGTACATGTTCAGGGATTTACTCAACTGTATTCAGAACTCTGATATCCTAGATACCTAAGCATATTGAAAATAATCCCCCTGAAAACTCCTAACTCTTGGATTGCAGAGGACCAAAACATATGCTAACCTCTTAGTTGCTGAAGGTTTTTCCCACCCTGGTACTGAGCCACCTCCCTCACCTTTTTTTTTTTTTTTTCCTGTTTGGGGGACTTTTTACTTAAGCATTCATAACTTATTTTCCCCACAAAAGATATCCAGGCTAAATTTGGTTCCTCCCCGCTTTCCCCACACCCCTCAACATGTTTGGGATTCTAAAGGTACCAAGGATTTGTAAACGCCCCCAAGGGAACTGAGAAAATAGCCAAAAGAGAGCATTTTTTTGAAAATGGTAAAAAGTGCAATGCAAGAAAGCATATTTATGTCCTAAAATGGTGTCGGCAAAAGGTGTGTGTGCTAACATCACCATTTTCTCAGCTTCCAAGAAGATATAGATTGGGGAAAAAAAATCCACAATTTTTAAATTTTTCTCAGCTGTAGTCCATTTTTAGGTCGAGCCTAGAGCAGGGCTTTAGAAAGCTCACCACACGCTTGTGCGTGTGCTTTCGTTTGTCTCCCAGGCTATTGGGCTTTGCGAGCGCCTTTCTAAGAAAGACAGCACGCAATTGGGCAAAGGTGTGTGCATGTCCCGCGTTTGCTCCGCCCACGGCCTATTGCTTGCGGTTACCCGCACAGGCCACATCTGTTTTCAATTATCATGCCCAGACATGGGCGCAATAATTGAAAACAAATCACTCGCTGTGGCGCGCCTGTGCGCACCCCTCGCGGGCTTGTTTTTTAAATTATTTAACTAATGTGAAGGAATAACTATTTGTATAGTCGTTTAAATGAAAACCATTAGAAAACAGGTCAAAAGTAAGCTATAACACAAAACATGAAATGTCCTATTTCCGCCAGTTCAGAATACAAAGAGCAATATAAAAATGATACAATAAGCCCGGCCCTATAGTACAAAAAGTAAACCATTGTTAATCATAGAGCACGTTGAGAAGCTTACATCCCAAATACAGTAAATACACAACACTGCTCAGCTCATTAATGGCAGCAGTTAATTAAGCATTGCAACCCGCTGTTTTACATCTTTAATTTCCAACAATTTGTCTACAACTTCCATGAACTTGACAAATCTCGTTGTGGCTGCGAATTATCGATCACCTCTAAGTATGATTTGTTTGACGTCATGTAAGTAGCCCAGCTAGTCCAGTGGGGCACGGGGCATGTCTTGCGCTGACAGGAGAGAGGGACACACACGCCTAAAACATGTTGAGATGATTTCTGCTTGTAGTTGCACAAGCTGCAGCATTTCTACACAATTCTTTGTAGGTATTAAATCAAAACAGCTCGCTCCTAAATATGTTTTTCTGTGACAGCGAGAATTTGAATTTATAACTGTGAAAGCGTGAATTATTTTACTAAAGGACAGTCGTCCTCGTTATATGAGATTTTAAGGATTTCTTTTGAACAGACGTAACTAAATAGGACGCTTTGTTACAATCTATTGCTCTAATGAAGATTGTATGTACCAGATTCCATATCCACAGCCTGCATCTGCCCAAATCTACAGCACTATTTCCCTCCACATAGAATGTTTCATTAACAAATCTGTTTATTTTTTTTAATTTATAACACATCTTAATATGGCTAAGTGCTGCGAAAACGTTTGATCGGGCAATATTACGGCCTTATTTCAACCTTGAACGTAGAAGTCAGTAAGTAGTCCCTATAACAGACTGCAAGTGTTACATTGGCCAGCTTCAGAAACCTTGTGAATTTCCCATGGGGTGGTCTCTGTCCAGTATGTCACAGACTGTAACATTTGTTTTTAACTACCAGCCACTGCGTTCCTAATGAAGGGCTACTCCATTTTTGTTTTTTGCTAAAATATGAAGGCAAAATGTAGGGAGCGGACCTTTGACGTTAATAATGAGTGTTGGTGACAAAAGCTACCTCCCTCTCTTTTCGAACATGAAGCCAAGGTACTTAAATACCTTTTTGTAACAAGAGAACAAGAGCGCAGGGTCTAAACAATCATTGGCATAGCCAATAGGTCTCGCTTTTGGCATTTACTTATGCAGCACAATATACTTGGTGCAAAATCGTCAACTGTTGCATGGCTAAACACTTATAAGGTCCCAAAGGCGAGACCTATTGGCTATGCCAATGCTTGTTCTTATTTCTTTGAGGTTTCAACATAATTGAAGTTTGTGGTGGAAATGGGTGTGAAACTAATGGCTGAAATACAGAAGGCTATACATTTCTGAAAACTGGACAAAATTCCGAGTTCAACGAGACACATTCTTGTACATTTCTCATAGTTTCCCCTATTAAACTAATTGTTGAAATAATTGAAATAATGAAAAATAATTAGTCAGAAATAAAGTAGTATACCGTACGTTCATGCTTCAGGGATAAACAATGTTTCATGATTGTCCAAAAAACATGTGATACCCAGAGCCAACAACCAAGCTGCATCTAATAATTTTAACCTGCGTACCAACTATGCTTATATTCATATGGTAAAATCTAATAAATGAAAAATTGGTATGATGGAAAACTATGCATTTTTGAAATGTGCACAGTGTACTGAGTGTAGGAATAGTAGTTATTTGAACAACTCTGAATTTGGGGTTATCCATACTGTCATAACGCTGTGCAAACCTCAAACATTGGCTAAAATCAAACTTTTTCCTCATATTTCTGTGAGAGAGAATTTCTAAATCTGCAGGGATCCACAAAATTGCTGCTGCCCAGCATTCCCACATTTCTTCCAATTAAAAACAGTACACCACTGATGTGGGGTATCATTTTTAGGTCTTGCCTGACCCAGCTTATGCACTGGTCTGGCGAGACCTTTTGAGAGGGCTCCAAAAAGTGCTACCAGGCCAGCCTAGAGCTACAGTGCATGTGCGCGTGCTTTCGCGCTGCGATTTTCCGCGATTACTTTCGCGGCCGCTTTGATGTTTGATCGCGATCACTTTCGCGGCCGCTTGGCATAGCCAATAGGTCTCGCTTTTGGGACCTTATAAGTATTTAGTTATGCAACTGTTGCATGGCTAAACACTTATAAGGTCCCAAAGGCGAGACCTATTGGCTATGCCAATGCTTGTTAAGGTGTATTCCTTGCATCCCAACTTAGTTTAAAAATAAATAAATAAAAAAAGATCCTTCTAGTGTGAGCAATAGAGCGACGATCTCAAAGTTCTGGGGGAACTGTTTACATCCGCTGCTCTACTGAGGTAATGCCCATAAACGTGAATGGTTATTCCACTCAACTAAAGTAGCTAAAGATTAACATGATTATTACATCAGACTGCTAAAGTTCCTATAATGACTGAACTTCCCTATAGAGTGTAGTCTACTACCTAAGCTCGACACCGGAGAGGGCGTTATAAGAACTCGGGGAAATTAGGAGAATTAGTTATAATGCTGTTCTTATTAGTTGCTATTTCATATTCTGAATTGTAAACCTTACATATTAAACCCGGTAACTGGATCAAACCTTCAATAAAAAGATTTACACTAAAAAAGAAAATCTTTAGAAATTCACTGGGGGGAAAAAGCAGTTAAAGTGGAGTTATGGCTGTTAATTTAAACCGAAAACCACAGAAATTTGCAAATTGATTTTTGGACCCATAAGTTGCATAGAGATGTGCAAATTCTAACTCATACATCATTTGGAGTGCTCTTGACCCCATCCGTGATATGACAGATGCAGGTATAACTGTTGTAATTAACCTTGCGGATAAGATTACATATCCTGACATCAAGGCCAATTTTAGTCTCTACTACCAGACAGGGCAAGCTGTCTGGTTGCAAAAAGACCTAGTGTGTGCACACCAGAACCTACACTGGGGCAGTTGTTTAGGATTGGTTGCCTTTACTGTCACTGTCAACTGTGTGCTTCTTGTTTGATTTTTGACTTTCTCTACTTGGTTCGTTCTGGAAGCATTCAGTGTGAGATGGCTCAATGTCATCCACTGATCCACAGCTCTGAGACAACTGAAAATTTGTGAGTTTCCAATGTCTTTGGGGCTTTCCAGTTTGAGTATTTGTGTCTCCTCTGCATACTTATTTCATATGAGGTTACATTTTATTGATCAGTTACTTTATGTAAATGTTGAAAAGCATGGGTGAGATGGTAGAGCCTTGGGGCACCCCTGCTTTTATGAAGTACAGTTTGGATGAGAAGGGAGGGTATGGTTAACATTTGTTCCGTTTTTAGGTCTCGCTCTCGAGACCTATTGTCGCCGAGATGCCTCTCAAGGGAGACAGACCGGGGCACGCGCAGCGATTGGGGTCGGGGTCTGTGGACGCGCTTGCGCAGACGCGCACACACACAGACACACGCGCGCGCGCACACACACCTCGCCGTTGCCGTCCCTGCTTTTCCGAAGATACTGAGAGGTGTGAACACTACCAGCGCGACGTCCGTATAATAATGTATAAGTGATAAAGAGTTGAAAAACAAAATTAGTTTTCCGCTGCAAGCATTGGCTACGCAAAACATTATTTTAACTTTTCAGTTTCACTTTCATTTTACTGTAAAAATGCCTCGCGGAGAATTCACTGCATTATTAAGAATTTGCGCCTCCCCCCCGCCCCGCTCCCCCAAATAAAGTACATCAGGAACAAACTAAAACCAATATCTATACATTTAAACTTGGCTCTCTTCCCGAAACCTCAGCACTCCTCTATACAAAAAAAAACGAAGGAAGGCAGTGTTATTAAATGCGCTGGCGTTGCAGCCCGCGCCCCGCATGCATGCGCCCCCCCTCCCAGCGCTGCAGGGCCATGGCGCGCGGGCGGGCACTCACCTGTTCTGAGACGGCCCGGAAGAGGCACGAGGCATCCTTGGCGGTCAGCTTGCGGTACAGCCCCAGAGAGCCGAGGAAGTCGTCCATGGTCACCTCGTTGAGGGACTTCTGCCCGAAGTACTTCATTCCCCACTGCATGGTGGCGGTTGGATACTGCGGGCTGGGTCTGTGCTCTGTGGCCGCCCCCTCTCACGGCCCTTAATCAGGGCTCAGGGGCTGCACATGAGGGCAGGAACCTCGCACCTGCGCGCACGACGCGCCGCGGCCTCTGAGCCCACAGGCCTGCCCGGTGAGCGTCCGACCTCCTGGGCAGCAAGCATGTCGTCTGTTTTGCAGCCAGCCCCCTCCCCCCAAACGTGCACCGCCCCACCTTTTTACAAAGTTGCAAACCTCGGATGTTTTTATGCTCCAAAGAAGGCACGTCAAGACGTTTGTTTATCAAGCACTCATTTAAATGTCTTTGAAACGAGGACTGCAAGGCATTAGTCTTTAAACTGTGACGTATGCTAGTTAACAGTCTATATGGACCGATTTTTGTCACACCTGCTCATTCACCCCCATCATACCTGTGTGTGGCCGCTTCGCCGTTCCAACAGGCCCAGTACCTATGGTGGTATAATTTAGCGTTCTCCAGCCGGAACTTTACCATACTCGAAATATAGTTAAATTCCATTGCCTTCTATTAATTACCCACCCAGCAAATTCACAACGTCCCCTTAGTTTGCCCTGTTGCCCTGCTTTAACTTAAGTGGAACAAGACTAAGCAGCAAACCTTATTGGACGCTTGACATGAGCACCAGTTTCATTACACAGGGACACATTCTTTATATGGTGTAGATTGACTGTGCAGCTTTCACACAATTATGTAGCCATCACTAGAGAGGGGCTATGGCTCCGTCCACACATTGGAAGCCAGGAGTACATGTTTTGATAGGGCACAAGTTTTGTGTTTCCGCAAAAAAAAATACTTACCCTGCATACACCTGGGATTATATTGTTTATTTATCCTGCTGCCTCATCTTGAAGTTTGATGGACATACACATGACATTGGAATGCTATTAAAGTGCCTTAGACAAATGGAAATTTATTTTGTTTTTCTTTGGCAGCAGCAGAGATGGCAGGAGGACTGTCATTATCCTACATGGAGTTTAGGTGTGACTTGGCAGTACCAATGTCACCTGACATTCTTACCTACACCAATATTACCTAAGCCAGTAGGTTGTAGAATTAGGATGTAGTTTCTATAGGAAGAGCGTTTTTTTCATTTGCCAATAACTTTGGCATCGTTTGATTAATTTTCCAGAAATTTTTAAAGCTAGTTTGACACTCACTTCAGCTGCTGTCTTGAAAGTTTCGTGGTGCTCCTTCAAGCGGGAGGCTGAGAAAAGGGAGGAGAGCCCCCAAAATGCATTTTCCCTGTGTTACTTTCCATATTATTGATACACGGCTACAGACCAAACGGCTGAACAGAATGACACCAAATTTGGCAGAAAGGTAGATGTCGGATCAGGGAAGTGCCTGTTTGTGATATTGTCAGAGGCAGCTCTTCCGCTAAGGCGGAGGAGCATCACCCACTGCTTTTAAGCAGTGTAAATAAAGGAAACATAAAATGATAATAACACAGTTTCTGTGCTGCTTTGCGTGGATGGCTGATCTGCTCTCAGAGCAGGGTAAGGAAGGAGTGGTTTGCACGCTCCTAGTGTGCAATGACTGTTTGGCTGGCCCTATGGGGCGGCCCAAACAGTCATGCGCACTATGAATGTTCTCCATACAGGCTGCATTACAGCCTGCATGGAGAAAATGCCCAGGCCCACAGTCTCCATCTGAGTGCCGAACCACGGCACTCAGACCAATCACAATGCTGCATTGCAGCGGTGCGGTTCGTCACGGGAGCCTATGTGCTTACCAATCACAACGCTGCAAGTTGTGATTAGTCAGGGGAGCCTGGGTGCTTCCTGTTCGGTGGAGTCCTGACATGGAGGAGAGACATGGCGGCGATTAGGTAAGTTATTTTTATTTTTTTATACCTCACACCTGCCCCGCCACCCCCGAACGGTGCCGTCCGCCACTGAATTTGGTGTAAATCCGTTCAGTAGTTGTGGAGTTATTTAAAAAAATTCCAATTGTATATATAGGGACGCAGGGTATATGCGATACCGCCCGATCTTGTGCTGAGATCTAATTGGCTGCCAACAATTCAAACCAGGAAGTGTTGGAAGCCATCTTGTGGCTCAGCTTGAATCGAGTCACAGAAAAGTTTTTGCAAAAAAAGAAAAGGGGGCAGGGTAGAAACACCCTGATCCACTAGGCCTCCTGAGGGTGTGGGGGTCCCACAGGAACCCGCAGGGCCCCCAAAAAAAATTCAGCTGAAGTGCTGCTGGATCCACGGTTCGTGCTGAAAATTTAAAAAAGAAAGGAGGGGGATTGCACAGCCTCCCCCTCCTCCTGGGGCTCGTTGTGAGGCAGCTGACAGAGTATAGAAAGTATAACTAGACCAGCCAAGTCGCCCCTACGGTTTCTCCTATAAATCAAAGTTCCCTCTCCTTTTCAGCAGGATCCATGCTTGATTCATCTACAGGAATCACAGAGGTCCTACCCTAGTTAGTGCCTTGTTTCCTTTACGCACCCTGGGCCCTAGCTGTGGGTCGCATTAGGTCGGTCTGTCACCTGTAATCTTTTGCAGCTGTCGTTTGCTGCCCCGAATTGTCTGCTCCACTTCAACTTTAAAACTGAGTCACACACGCGCATGTTTGATTCGGTTGAAATTATTATTTTTTTTGCAGATTTATATAGCGTGAACTCGGCCTGAAGGTATTGGAGCACTTTATAGGAGCACCAGTTATTGTTACACAAGGACACATTCATTATTTAGTAGGCATGGGAGATTAAGTGATTTGCCCAGAATCACCGGATGTGGAGTCAACCCCATTCTCGAACCTTGGTTTCCCAGCTCCAAAGTCGGCAGTCTAGCCGTGAGACCACATCCTCTCTCGTTTTCTCCATTTGGTTGAAAACACGCACTAATTATTATACTGCGTCCTACCTGCCTGGATCGATGAATGAAATCAGGCATCCCGTAATGGAAAGCAGCCTTGTTATTAACAGGCCTGTTGATTCCTGTCCATTAACACTTTTTTTTAAACTTTCTTTTTCATACCAGGCCCTTCTGAAATAAATCGCAGGCTGCCAGCGTGAGTCCCTTGTTTACCTTTCTTTCATCGCAGAAGGCAAGCTGCGCTTCCCTAGCTAGCTAAGCTTTCTAAGGGCTACCTCTTACATCAACAAGCATTTGCAATGCAATAGGTCTCGCAGTTACACGAGTTGAAGCTATTGGTATTGTAAATGACAATGCCAATAGGCATTGTTATTTGCAATGTCAATAGCTCAAACTCGCGTAAATGCGAGACCTAATGCATTGCAAATGCTTGTTGAAGAAGTGATCCAGTCGAGAGCAGTCCCCTCTATACTGGCTTCATAGAGTCTTTGTAATAGTGTGTCATGGTCAACTGTGTTGAAGCCATCTGAAAGGTCCAAGAGAAGTAGTGCAGCAACCCGTTCCGGTCAACTGTGTTCCTAAAGTCATCCCAGATGGCAGGGAGGGCAGAATCTGTGCCTCATCCTGGACGGAATTGAAGTCTGAAAGTAAGGCATTATTTTCAATGAATTGTGACATCTGGCAAATGTAGCTCTTTCTATAAGTTTGCACAGGAAAAGTCCATTTGTAATCGGTCTGTAGTTGTTGGGGTTAAGCGGGTCCAGGTTTGTTTTCTTTAGTAGGGGGTATTTGTATGACTTTCTGGAAATAGTTTGGTGGTGAAGGATTTTTTGATGATTCTTCTTACTGGTGTGGCAGCAGAGGTAGTTAGAAGAATTTTCTTGAAGGTTTGTGGTGTGCATTGATTAGAAGGGCAGCCGGCAGGCCTGCTTGCTTCGGCCAGGTCCATAAATTCATTGTGCGATATTTGTTGGAAGGAATGGAGAGGGTGGGTTTACATACTCTTGGAGTGTTTTTATTTTTTTTGGAAAGGGATTGGTGCTGGTGTTTTTTCTTTGTTTTAAATAGGAGCCCAACGTGTCTGCTTTGGTCGTGTAATGAATTGCCAGCTTGTCTGTGAAATCTTGAGTAATGAGTTGAGCTCCTTCATGGCAATTTGGTTTACGAAATTCGGTGAAAAGTTTATAGAATTCTTTATTTGCATATTTAGCATTTTGAATTCTGTATGAATCATGCTTTTTTGATTGTTGACAGTATAATCTGTTAAGTTTCTGTAGGTGAAGTTTGTCTAAATTGTTGTTAGTTTTAAGCCAGGTACGTTGTAGCTTTATAATTTGTTGTTTTATCTCTTTTATCTCTGTCTTGATTTCTGTTGGAGTGCTGTTGTGATCTCATCAATTTTGGGCATCACTTGCTTTGATTTGAAAGAGATGCATGCTCACAAGTAAAATAGATGGCAGCTTTTAGTGGATCTGAAAGGCAGAGAAGGCTACATTTTCTCTAGCTACATCTTAAAATCTTTGTTTTCTGTTAGAGCATGGTGACAAAGCGTTTTACAGGTTTGTGCGAGTGATGGGGTAAGAGGGTGTAACATAGAAGCAACGTTGAAAACTAAGGAGGGGATAGATCTCAAGGTGTCGGGCTGGTATCCCTAGCTACTCAGTCTGTCGATCGATCCTCCGATACGACTGCCTCTTCAGGAGGACCTTCTGTTGCAGCAGCAGGGGACGGTCCTCCACCCGAACCTGTCCAGTCTCCACCTCCGTGCGTGGTGATTGAGCGGCGACAGTTGATGCCATTTGACTTGCCTCCTGAAGTCTGTGATGTGATTCTGGCAGCGAGGCGTTCCTCCACAAAATCAGTATACGCCTGCAGGTGGAACAAATTTGTGGCATGGTGCACAGCAAAGGCTCTTTCTGAGGTTTTCCTCTTTCTTCTTTCTTTAGCCCAGCAGGGCTCTGCTCTGGGCACCCTAAAAGGTTACCTTTCTGCTATTTCTGCTTTCTTACGGCTTCCTGATCAGCCTTCTCTTTTCAAATCCCCTGTTGTTTCTTGCTTCCTTAAGGGCATTACTCACATGTTTCCTCCTGTCCCTTTCGTAATGCCTCAGTGGGATTTGAATCTGGTCTTGACGTTTCTTATGTGCGCTCCCTTTGAGCCACTTCATAATTGTCCCGTTCGTCTCTTGACGCTTAAGACTGCTTTCCTGGTAGCCATCACCTCTGCTAGAAGGGTGAGTGAGCTCCAGGCTCTCTCTTCTAAGCCTCCTTTTCTTTCTGTCCATCCAGATAAAGTTGTTCTCAGGACTCATCCTTCCCTTCTCCCTAAGGTGGTCACTACTTTTCACATCGGGCAGTCTGTTACGTTGCCCACCTTCTTTCCGCCTCCGCATCCTTCGAAAGAGGAAGAGAGGATCCACCATCTGGACCCAAAACGGGCGCTGTCCTGTTATTTGGACCGCACCAAGCAGTTCCGGGTGGACGACCAACTCTTTGTTGGCTACATGGGCGCTAAGAAGGGACGGGCGGTGCACAAGCGGGCCATCTCTCGGTGGGTCGTTTTGTGTATCAAAGCTTGTTACTCCTTGGCTAAAAAGGAACCTCCTGTAGGGCTGAGGGCCCATTCCACTCGGGCCACAGCAGCGACAAGTGCCCTGGACCGGGGAGTCCCCTTGCAGGACATCTGTCAGGCAGCAACGTGGGCCTCGCTGCACACGTTTGCTAAACATTATTACCTGGACAGCCAAGTCCGGAGAGACGGCTTCTTTGGCCGTTCTGTTCTCCAGGACTTTCTGGTGTGATCTTGGTTCGCAGACCCACCACCGGGGTTGGTATTGCTGGGGTATCTATTCTAAGGTGAGGAATCTAACTAACGTGTTTCTTTCAGATGAACAAGTTACTTACCTTCGGTAACGATATATCTGTAAGAAACATTAGTTAGTTAGATTCCTCACCGACCCACCCATTCTCCCCGTTCTACGAACCGATATATAGGGTTGAGGTTACCCCTTTCAGGGCCATAGAATTTTTTGGCACCAGTGTCGGTCTCTTGCATGGCTCTGCGTTCCTGGCGCGGAAAGCTATGTACAAGAACTGACGTCAGCGCGCGAGGGCGGCGTCTAAGTACTTCGACATCATCCCGGCGCACGACGCAGACAACGGACGTGGAGCCACAGACGACGCCTAACGACGTGCAAGGGTGTTGCTGACGAAAATCTTTCCGGATCCAGCCTGATGCCTGGGGATATTCTATGGTGAGGAATCTAACTGACTAATGTTTCTTACAGATATATCGTTACCGAAGGTAAGTAACTTGTTCTTCAGTCAATTAGTTCTATTCATGCCCTTGTTTGGCTAATATTTTCTCCAACTGGTCAATCCTGATCTAAACCTTTTGGAGAGTGTGGTCTAGATTGGATGTTGTTTTTTTAGAGGTCCTGGCATAGGGGAACTTAATTCTCATTTGAATTCCCCTATCAACAATTGGATGCCACATTTTGTTACTTGTGACAGAGCTTCTGCGTGACCGAGGCCACCTGATTGTTCTCTCTTGTCCCTTTATTGACTGTCTGACATCTCTTTGGTGGACAGGCTTTTGGGTTGTTTGTCACGGATGCTTCGTTCTCACCACCCCCTACTAGGCCTGAGCCCAAGCAAATTGTATTGGCTGGCTTCTTTGTGGCTGTGCTTAAATGGCCATAAAAATAGTAGACGTGATATACAAAGAAACATGAAAGAATAATGATGTACATGACAAAGTGCAGTGAGATGCCAGAAATGTTTTGAAACCTCTTCACAATTTGAGTGGGGGCCAGAGGGTGCAAGTGATCATATCTCAGTCTCTCAAAGGGAACTTGTTATGCTAGCCACAAGTTTGTATTTATAGCTGGTAGTGAAGAGCGTATGCAGATGCTGTGGTATGAAAAGCCATTAAGTACTTGTGTGCTAGAATTGTGTAGGTGCCAAGAATGAGGGCAGTAACATTTGTTGAAAGGATATGTGTGCTAGTTGGTATAATTCCCCATTTGTTGTAATAGACTCCCTGTGACCCAAAGTGTGATGTTCATCGCTTTCTACCATGGTTTTGGATTGATATTAGAAATATAGTGCCATTTGCCATAAATCCATAGATGCACTCTTTCAGAATTAAGGGATATTTTTTTGTCACGTGGAGTTGCAAGGAAATTAACACGTGCTTTGTTGTCCAAAAGGTGATTTCATTTACTAGGGTAACATTTTAGTGTGCAGTTGCAAGTTGTTGAAGGGAGTCTAGGCATGGTGAAAGATGTCTGTGCTATTTTGTTTCAGATGTCTTGTTCTCAAGAGAGTCTAGGGAACTGGGGTTACATATTTTGTATCTTCAGTAAACTACACTATTGATTAAAAAGAAAAGAAAAACCGAGCCCTAGGTAAGCTGGGTGGAGAACATGGTGACATTAGTTGTTCCTACCTGTACGAAAAAACGAATAAAGCACATTCATTTTAGCTTTTTCTGATAAGACTAGTACCTTAAGGGTTTTGCTTAAGACAGATATTGCTTTAATATCACGTGATTAACTTTAATATTTAATGTGCCTTCTTCAGTAGTTTGTATTTTAAGTTCTTTTTCTGAAAATAAATTGCTTTAAAAAGGTAATTTGAGGTAAAATCTTTCGAAAGTGCTGGGTTGTTGAGCGAGAAGGGTGGGAGATTCTTGGCGATACCCTGTCCACTTTAAAATAGAAATAGTTTATGTTGTATATAATTTTTGTTTTATACAATTGTGCTCCTTTTAGCTATCTGGAGCAGGAGTTACATTTTTATGGTGATAGATATGTGGGAAGTCAGGTGGAGTAGTTAAGTATCAGAAGATCTTATTTTCAAAGTAAGAAGAATTTTTGGTAGTTGATGTTTATATTGAGATTTTTGTTTTTAAATGTGGTCCCTTTATATGTGTTAAAGGTTTTACTGTAAAAATGTAGTCCTCTTTTTAAAGTTAATGAGTAACTGCTTTACATATAGGACTGGCAGAAGCTACAGTGCGGGATTGTGAAGCCTTTAGGCAAATAACATCCAGTGTAATATTTTGGCACACCTGCAGTAGTAAGAACAAGGGTCATATGTACACAAGGGGTTGTGAGTGTGAGTGTGTGCCACTTATATCCATGAGTAAAGTAGGCAATAACTTTGCAGGAGTAGGTTGTGTAAAAGAATGTTTTTAAATATCCATTTATTAATGTTTTACAACAATCTGCAAAAATGAGACATTTCTGAGAAAAAAGAAATTACACAGTAAATAAAGAACCCATCTCTACGCCGCAGCATAACCAGTATCTGATATTTATCTGACATTTTATTCCTATTTTCAGTTTGAGATGAGGGAAGATACGGAAACATTCCCAACTTAAGCCAATGAACATCTGCCTGCATCCGCCGACACTATGTAGTGTATTTTGCAGAATGTCAAAGACCGTAAGAAACAGAATGGTTCTATTATGAGCACAGGAGCACTGGTGCTGATCACGGAACCATTCCGTCATGAGCAGTGAAGCCCCCATTTAAGATCCAGAACAGCTGCACTAACCTTTGTCTAGAAAACGTTCTCAACCTGCACTTGTATGTGAAGGACTATCATATATTGTACGTTACATCTCAGAGTTGAAACCAGTCACTATTCTGGAACAGTGTCATGGAAATCAAGGCTGCTAGGTACATTTATAACACCCATATGCCTGCATTTGCTTAAATGTTAGTTTGCTAGTGCATTATGCACTGTGATCTCGCAGACAGTCCAATATTTCATCTTGAGTCGGGCATCATTGCACTTGGCTAGTAGCTTTGACATTCTAATTGATTTTGGTCTTGATTAGTGGAAAAGAACCAGCAGGAATTGTCTCATTAACTTTGCATAGAAAGATAACTTTTGGCTACATCTGAAAACCATTTTAGAATGCAAACTTTGTGAATAGGATTACTATTAGTCACCCTAGGCCCAAGTGATGTCATCGTTATTTGTTTTTTTAAAATCATTGGTGTGACTGTGATTTACGGTAGTTTACATCTTAAGAACCATCACACAAACCAACTCTTTTTCTACGTACTTTATTGTGAAATGAAATCACAACTAACAGATTATTCTGATGTTAATTAATTATGGACTATTAACCAGTATCTACACATTTCACTTCCAAAAAGGTATTGCTGGTTATTTTGTTGAGAAAACAGTTGCATAAAGTCTCACAATAACCCTTGATGTTGCTTTTTGAGTCCTGGCTCGAATGGTTATAAAACAAGCATTGGCATAGCCAATAGGTCTCGCCTTTGGGGCCTTATAAGCATTTAGTTATGCAGCACAATATCCTTTGTGCAACAACATCAACTGTTGCATGGCTAAACACTTATAAGGTCCCAAAGGCGAGACCTATTGGCTATGCCAATGCTTGTTTTGTTAGGCACCGGGAAATTAAGTGATTTGCCCAGAATCACAGGATGTTCAGCGTCATTGTTGAGACTCGAACCCAGTTCCCCAGATTCAAGGTCGACCGCCCTAGCCGTTATGCCAACTCCTCTCCCCATTTATTAATGCTGTATAGTAATAAAACACAGTCTTAGAAGTTGGCAGTGAGTGATGACCCAATGAGAGGTCCGAGACAAGGTCCAAGACCAGTTGTTGAGGTCAGACAGGTAGCCTGCACGCACACAAATATAGGTAAGTGACAACTATAAAAAGATGCCCTTGTGCAGCAGACAGAAGGATCCGAATGGGGCCAGACAAATACGAGTGGAATGGAAAATTATGAAAGAAATCAGCAACGGATTTATACATGACATTAGTTTCACAATTTTGTTCAGAGATACCTGCAGGTTTATAGCAGGCGATGGGGCACGGTAAGTAGCTCAGAGTGGATGCAAAACTCACGGCTGTTGGTGGATGAGTCTATATAATAAAATGCACAGAATTGAGACTTTTGAGTGAATCCTTTCACTGCCCCTTAAGTCGACCCATTCAAGTCCCCTTAAGGACTTTTTTGGTCACTATTAATGAATTTAGGCACTTGCTAATTTCAGGGGTGTTTTTGTCTTTTAGATGTGAAAAGATTAAAAGGGAGTTTTTCTAACAATATATAACATAGTTGTATGAGTTTATTTTTATATGGAAACATAGTAGTAAACATTTTGTAAGAGGTTAACTGGTGAAGCGTTGACAGTATTTGTTGGTTTGTTTTAAATATTGTGTTCTTTTGGACTCCCGAATCAAAAATCCTTTTAAATTGCCTGAATTTAGATTTTTGGGCAGAAGTCTCAATAGTATTTACATGAATAGGTAAATTGTACCTTGAATGCTTTAGTGGGCAATATTCGTAGCTCTTAGGCATCCTGGCATTAAGGTTCAGTGTTTAGGGACTTCATCTTGTGCAACTTGATTCACCAGCGATACTTTTAAAGCATCTAGAAAAGCATAGATAACAAAAGAGAACTGTAGTGTTAATTTATTGTGCTGTGCAATCACACAATCCTCTGTACATTCATAGACTGACATCAGTTTGCTTTTATTGAGACCTTGCTGAAATCTTTACTAAAAATAAGTCATTATGTCTACATATTTTACATTTGTTTCCCAACATGTTTTACTATTGTGTAGGGTTGTCTATGCCATATATTCTTTCAGGATATCCACAGACTAAGTGTTCAATTTAGATTTAATTGATGCAGATTTATTTGGAAAACCAGGAAAATTCCTGTGGATATCTGTCTTTCCTGCTACTTCATTGACATCCTCATGATTTTGAGAGTGCATGATCACTTTAGAGATGGTAACACCATCAATTTTTATCTTTATCTTATCCAATATATATGGATCGGAAAGCCAGAGAGATGTTTCATTGCACAGTATCTATTGCCTGGGTGTAGCCGACTGCTACCTTACTAAATCATATTTCACTTGTTCATTCTGAAACCAGCATTTTGTATTATTATTCACATGGCTGCACATAGCATAATTTGTGGTTTTGTTTTACACCTTCTTCGGTCAGGCAAACCCTTTGTATTTTGCAACTTTGGATCTAAATTGTAGGCACTCGTGCACGATACGCAGCTTTGTTAATTAGATGACCTAGTGCAGTGGTCTTCAAACTTTTTACATTTTTTATTTTATTTTATTGAACTTTGTGCAAATTACAATGAATACGGAATTTGGCGTGCTTCAGCATACAGAGGTGACAGTATACAATGCCACAATATTACTGTTAGTCAACCAGATGAGCAGTATATGAAGTGACTATGTGGGCATAAATGACACCTGCAGGCATATATACGTCGGGCATCACCGGATGTGGGCCTATGTTTAGAGTGGCGGACCTGCTACACGCGACCAGTCAGGGTAATTTATGCTGGGAGGTCACATTAAGGGAGCTAATATATTCGTCAGGGTCGTGCAGTCGGTGAAGATATGCCACCAGGGGGGCCCAAATATCGTGCGGGTGGATTGCAAGTGGCATGAGGTTCCAGTACTCGGTCAGGTGTGTTTGGCAATATGCTGCATCAGTAAGCCACGCCTTAGTAGATGATGCTGGTTTACGACCCCAATGAATCGCCACCAGTCTCCTTGCAAATATCCGCAGCACCATCACTAATCAGCAACTGGCATTGGGAATTGCTTTAACGCGTCCTAATAAACATGTGAGCGGGTCAGGCGTGAAACAGTCTAGGGTAATGACACTAGTGATTTCACACACCGCTCTCTAGAAGTCAGCCACTTTTGGGCATGTCCAGGCTAGGTGTATAAACATGGCGTCTGGCGCGGAGCATCTCACACAGTTTGCATCAGCAGCATAGCCCATTTTGTGGAGGGCAGAGGGGGTACGGTATAGTCTATGTAAAAATTTGAGATGTATCTGTCTCAGTCTGTAGTTGGGGGAGGGTCTTTCGGTCTGCTTGCAGCAGTATTGCCACTGGTCCTCAGTCAGCCCAGTGGGCAGGTCTACCGCCCAGACACCACGGGCACGTTTAGTGTTCGTTTGGGAGGCTGCCAGTGTAAGCAAGTAAAGCCCTGTAATAAGTTTGTGGGGTGACGTGGTTGTGTGAATATACTCAAGGGCCGTATTGACCGGAGGGGCATGTGGGAAGTCTTTGTTAGTGTTCCTGCAGGTTGCCCGCATTTGATAGTAAAGTAGGGTGTCCAGCGGGAAGGACTTGGATTCAGCCATGCGTGTAGGGGCGGAGAAACTGGCCATCCGGGTAGAGGTCTGAATGGGTGCGTATGCCTAGTGATGCAGCACGGCACACCATACCTTTGTTATATAGTGGAGGGAGGGAGGGGTTTTCTGCAAGCTTCATTGATGGCGCATATAGTATGTCAGTGCCTGTCTGGTTACGGATACCCTCCCATGCCCAGCGCAAGCACTCCACTGTATTCATTTCAGATCGGGGTGCGGAGTCCCACAAGGATCATCAGTGAGGCCGACCCTCTTCAATATCTACATGGCCCCCCTCGCAACCATCGTACAAAAACATGTCCTCAGCATCGTATCCTACGCCGACGATGCCCAGCTCATCCTCTCCCTCACAAGAGACCCCACCACCGCCAAAATCCACTTCCAGAAAGGAATGCAAGAAGCCGCGGACTGGATGACCAACAGCTGCCTGAAACTCTACACCGAGAAGACAGAAGTCCTCGTCCTTTGAACCACCCCTTCAGCATGGGACAACACCTGGTGGCCAACCGCCCTCGGGAGCCCACCCACCCCCGCAGACCACGCCAAGAACCTGGGTATCATCCTCGACTCCTCACTCACCATGAACCGACAGGTCAACACAGTCACATCCAGCTGCTTCAACACCCTCCGCATACTCCGCAAGACCTTCAAATGGATCCCCCCCTAAGCTGGCATCAACAAGTTCCTACTTCGCAAACTCCAGACCATACAGAACACCGCAGCCAGACTTGTCCTTGGCATCCCCCGACAAGAACACATCAGCCAACATCTACGAAGACTCCACTGGCTCCCCGTAGAGAAAAGAATCACTTTCAAAATCCTCACACATGCCTACACAACAGACCTGAATACCTCAACGACAGTCAACTTCCACATACCCAAAAGAAGCCTCCGCTCCTCCAACCTTGCACTAGCCAAAACCCTGCGCATCCACAGACCCAGAGCAGGCGGAAGATCCTTCTCCCACTTCGCAGCCAGGACATGGAACGAGCTGCCAGCAAACCTCAGACGCGCCCCCCCCTGAACACCTTCAGAAAGACCCTCAAAACCAGGCTCTTCGGCTAAGCAAACCAGTGGACCCCCCCCCCGCGCCTTGTGACCCCCACGGGTGAGTAGCGCGCTTACAATTTCCCTGATTGATTGATTTTATATGGCATGAATAATGCCATGTGAAGCGGCCACGGGGAAACCAGGTATGTTTCCGCCACCAAGTGTAGCTGGCGGGTGCAGCCAGAAATGTAGGAAGCTGGCCTGGGCACAAAAGGCGTATTGTTTAAGTTCCGGTCTTCAAACCTTTTAATTTTGCACCCCCCTCTCAGTATAAAAGAAATCATTGCCCCCCATTAGTTATGTTAAACCTTTTAAAAAGGCAATCAAATACATGATTGGCAAACATAGTATTTTGGTTAGCTAGGCCTTAATGTGTAATGTATCCACGTTGTGATTATGTGAAAATGGGGGCGGAGAGGTTTGAAGAATAGTTGGAGTTCCTTTGCTTTTTGCACATACGCCCAGCAAAATATAAATGACAAAAGAGGTTAGTGATTGCCCATTACAGAGTGGCTTACTGCTGATCATTTGTTTTCAGCTTAAAACAAAGCACTGCTATCAGTATGAACTTTCTTATAACCAGAGCTTGGTGCCCCCCCCCCCGGATCAGTTAAGGCCCCATAACCCCCCCCCCCCACCGTTTGAAGACACCTGACCTAGTGTATACAGAGAAGTCTCCTTTAAAATGTCCATTGATTCTTCAGTGACTATATATTTTATGTTTTTTGGTGTATTCTTTTAAATGAAGTCTTTCTGTAGAAGACTTGGCTTCTCCTATAAACCTTTTGTTGAGGCTGTACTTTACTCCATTATGTGATTCACTTCTACTTTCATGACTGTTTAACTCCACTGAATTTTAAATTGCTGCAGTTTAATATCTAAGCGTTTGGACAGGTTCATGCCTATATTTTGATTTATAGGCTTTCAGTCTTTGTTTACCTCCAGTGCGTGACAGCTTCACAATTTTAGAAAGCTTTTTTTCTTAAATTACAAATGTTTTTTTTTTTTTTTTTTGGCAGACATTCTTTTTTTAACACTGTTTGAAAGAGCAATACTTTTCTTTTAGAAGTTCACAGTCGAACTTTGTCTTGCCTAAGAACATTTAAAAATGCTACTGCTAATTAGTGTTTTATCCCAATTTACATTTGTCATAATTTCAAGTCTCTGAATCCAACATATTACAATCAAATATATAACATTTAATTATTAATGCTGATGGATATATTTTGACCCAAAGCCCTGTTTCTATGGGCTCAAGTTTATTAAACATAGTATCCAAAAAGCAGGGCTTATCTGACCCTTAAATCAGTGAAGCAAATCCTTCCACAAGGAACAGGCTTAACTTTGGATATAATGTGCTCTTTCCCATATACCCTTTTCTCATTTTAAGACAAGTTGTGGTCTTGCTAAGAAAATAGAGAGCGTGGGGGCATGACCGAACCACCAAAGATGGGGCAGCTCACCGTGATAGCGCTCCCAGACCACCTCCTTTACCTTTACTTGGCATGGCAATCGACTTTGCTGGCCCTGCCAAGGTGGGCTGAAGAACATCATGGGGCCTGGTGGATGGAGCAACAGCAGTGGCCTCCGTGCCCTGGGGCCTAGAACTAAAGCTAGGATTGACCAGGTGAGGGCATGGCGAAGGACTGTTGGCATAGGCGCCTCCCGGTGAATTAAGAGGCGGAGAGCGACTCATTGTGAAGTTGGAAGTGTGACTCTGGGGGCGGGAGCAGAAAGGCAACATGGGTTGACATCACCACCTCCCTCGCCCACCCCCTACCCTTTGGGATGTCCCGTGTATGCTAACTTTCACTTCATCATTGAGATACACTCTGAAAGGTATGCCACCCATGAGGATTGGAGATCGACTGGGTTCACTGAAGCTGCAGCTACTGAGAGCTGGCCGTGTTTTGGCTTGCGGGCCTGACTAAAGGACTGCCATGTGACAGATATTGGCTGTTTCTCATGGCTGCTCGTGCTGCCCATCCTTGTTCATCTAGACAGTGCAGTGATCCGGGCTGTAAGTCTAAGCCTCTGAGGTGCTCATCAGATCCTTTTACCCAATCTCCAGAACTGCTGTACAGAGACAGCCAGCGGGTAGGCTACTTTGGTGGCCGACTGCCTCCTTTTAATTCTTCGTAACCTTTCAAGGAGGCACTTCGGATTGCTCCTTTATTCCCTAGCTACCGGATGGCAAAGACTGTTGGGCTGCTTCTATGACCGATAGCCACCTTTCGCAGTGTGTTATTCCCACAAAGTGGCTGAGACACTGAACTGCACGCACTTGTCCACCAGGCCGCTAGATGGGTAAAAACAAAGGTCCCAGCCTGCAGGCACAGACCAAGATACACAGGTTTACGGCTCTTCCGATGGGTCACCTGGAGCTGGCCTTGACCATGACCCCAACCATCAAATGAGAAGGCCAATGATACTGCCACAATCTTGCAAGAAATACAGGCTTCCAGTGTGGCTGTGAATCCAAAATTGGTGAGGTGGGCACCAGCATGCCGCTTCTCCAGCAAGATCTACGCAATGTCGTGCACAGGGTCTCAGAAGCTGAGGGCCGGATCTCAAGGCTTGAAGTTGAAATGGTTGCCATTCGAAACAACGTGTCATAGTTACATGCACACACCAAGACCCAAGAGGTCAGGATGGAGGATGTTGAAAATATAGATCCAGACTCGACAACCTTCAATTTGTTGGATTTCCCAGTCCATGCATTCAAATGGCAAAACATAAGGATGTAATATTCAGTTGAATGAAGTGGACCTCCCTTCAAGGGTGAAGTAAGAGGATAGAGGAGAAGAACAGAGGTTGATGGATATTTGTGTGAAGTAGGGTTTGGAAGGAAACCTGGTTAACGAAACAGCAAAGCAAGAGATGCCAGTGGATGTGAAATGTTCTCTTTGAAGCCAAACAAAAGAGTAACATTTCCTAGACAACTGTTGCATGGAAATGCAAAGAAATTTGACTTTATCTCTTTGTAGACAGTTTGACTACCTGATATAAACTGTGGCCTATAATGTCTGTGTTGCGACCTGCTAACTATGATTGTTTTTTTGTTATCCTTAGAGTTGCACTATAATGATACAGAAACAGAAAACTGTAGTGACGATCAGTAAATAACATATCTCATTACAAGATTTTGTGAGATATGTTGAATAAATAAAATACATTTTAAGAAGGGCAGTACGTATAACTAGCCAGCGGACATTTATGGAGGGGGGTTAAGTAACACGCCGTAAGGGTGGAACTCTATGGAGTAAAATGATGGAACTGAGTATTGGACACTACGCGTCGGTGTCCTGGCTGGAGCAGTCCGAGTGAGGAGCGCTAAGGGGCACTCGAGGGATAAGAGCATGGGAGTGAGGAGTCTGTGCGAGGAGATACTGTCTGAGAGGTTTCCAAATATCTTTAGGACAGGCTGTAAGGAGCACTAGGGAGGAATACACTTTATCTGTCATATTATAGAAGGTCACGGTACAGAGCCAGGCCTTAGCAGTGGGACATACGTAGCTGCCCCATTGGAGGGTGATCTCGCGTTTAGCTAGGAGTAGAGCAATGACAGCAAATTTACAATGGTTGTAAGGATAGAGGAAACATTGCCCTAAAGGGCCATGAACAGGGATGGGTCGATAGACATTGAGATCATCTCAGAGAGTACCTGAAACACTTCCGTCCAGTACAAGGCAATTGGTGGGCAGGTCCATATTAGATCGGGAAAATCTGCGTCTGGTCTGCGCCACTTGGGGAATCAAGTGGCTAGGACCTTTACCAGGAACGGCTGAGTGACGGGTGACGATAATTCCATGCGTCACTCATGCAGAAAAAATGACGGAACGAACGGTACCAATATAATAGCCTTACAGATTGAATGTGTCCTTGTGTAATGTAACCAGTGCTCATGTAAAGCCCTCAAATACCTGTGGGTCGAGTTCGCACTATATAGATCTGCAAAAAAAATATATGAGGCTCAGCATCCTGTGATTCTGGGCAATCACCTAATCTCCCCATGCCTACCAAAAATGAATGTGCTCATGTGTACGCGTAACTGGTGCTCATGTAAAGCGCTCCAATACTTTCGGGTTGAGTTAGCGCTATATAAATCTGCAACAAAAAAAAGCCAAAAAGTGAGGTCACTTGGTTTTGCCAATGTTTGTTTAGTTGTAATTTCGATTCTACAAGTGGGGGGTATCAAAACGATTTATTGTACTATTGCTTGGAAACTCAGAAATCTAGATCCGCCAAATTTAAAAGCTTATCTTTTAGTATTCTCAAATATTTACTAGATTTTTAGAAACATTTTAAAAAACATGATACCCTTAACTGTTTAAGAATAGCACACGTTTAGAAAATCACTTTTGAATTGGACTTTGCTATTTGTCGAAATATTTCAAAAACATGATCTCCTGAGCTTTTGAATTTGACCTCCGTATACACCTTCTTGGTGCATTTCTGAAACCATCATCCTTTCAAGATGACAGCGACCGGCCCTAGGAAGCCGGCTTCCGTGCCCTATATTTACATACACCCCGTGGCCAGAAGGGTAGTACGCTGTGGGTGAGGCTTAGCCCTCAGCTAGAGAACCAATTGCAAGTGCTCCGGTGACTGCCTGAGTGCGGTGTAACAGACATGCTACCAATCAGTGAGGCTCGACGTGGTATCGGCGGCCAATGAGCGGACGTGGTGAGTGTTGAGATGGATTTCGTAAGGTACCTTTGGCATCACTGTTTTTGCCATGGCCAAAGGACCGTGCTTGGTGCTGCTCTGCAGCAGGAAGAGAGAGCGTCAAGGACTATGTGACGGAGTGCCTGCAGAACAGGTAGGTACGCAACATGGAGGGAGGGGAACAGTAAATGAAAAAGGTCAAGTGCGTTCATGCTGGAAGATTACGAGAGAAAATGGAAAGAGGGGACTGAGGGATTTCGGGACAAAACGCCAGATCAATATGTAGCATTTGAGTAAAGGGAGTAGGGTAGCCAAAGTGGAGTGGTGAGTATTAAAAGAGACAAGGTGGAGGGGTGGCTGAAGATGGAGAGGGTGAAGAGAGAAAGAGAAGAACAAGCGCGGCCGTGAAAGTGAAAGGCCACGCTAATTAAAACAAGCGCAGCCCCGGCGAGCGTCGCGTAGGCGAGACCTAAAAATGGCATGGGACAAGCCAGAGCCGTATGCAGATACGCAGTGTAATCTGATGTTTATTACCATTGTTAAAGGAGGTGAGGGGCATCGTGAGCAAATTTAGGCTTAGCCTTTCGTGAGTCATGGCACCTTCCTGCACTCAACACTAATTATAAATAGCCTATTATATGGAGAGAGTTGAACTGGAGCATGGCGATGCCTCTGAGAATAGTACTAATTCGGGCCTGGCCATGATCGGGGCAGCAGTGTGCAGGGTCTTGATAATTGAAGAGACGAGCCAACACCGGTCTGGGGGTGGTGGCTCCGTAGGGGGCAATGTCCTGGGACACGATGGGCCTGTTTGCTGGAGAAGAAATAGATGGTTTTACCTGCTAGTACCATGTCAAGAAGCCATGTCCATGCTGGGGTCCTCCAGCGCTTCAAGAAGCCTGATGAGCCTGTAATTGTTGTGCCGGGAATGCCCCTCTCCATCTACAGTTCAGGATTTTAAGTGAAGAACCTTGTAAAGCTGTCATTTGTGACTGGAGCTCCTTGACTGTTGGGCAGAGGACTGTGAGAGTGGACTTTCTATGACCTTCCTGTAGAAGACGACATTCAGCCCCACCACAATGATTTTTGTCTAAACGCGGACTTGGAACCCTGGATTGCTTGTAGTATCTAATCAGATTTGCCGGTATTTTCTTCCTGTGTGAAGTCTGTGGGGCCAGCGGGTCCGACCTTTGTAGCTAACCGTTCCTTGTGCCCTGCAGGCTTTATTGTTTTCATCTTTACCATCGTGCCATTCATGCAGCGTCAGTCACCACCATGCGGGCCAAGTAGCTCCGGTCCCACATTGTTGTTTGTCGAGTCTGCCAGGCCCCTGGAGTGCAGGTGTAGTGGATGTTCTTGTCTGTTAGGGGACTGTAGTTAAGTATCTTTATACAGCAGTCATGGGTGCCATTTGCTTTGCACCTCTCCGAATTCCCCGGGGAAAAGGGGGTGGTATACAGCCTGCCTTTAAGGATGTGTGGCAGGGAGATCCAGGATCTCCGGTCGGTGCTCACCGTCACTGCAGTTGCAGCACACAGTGCAGTGCATATCTCTGCACTAGATCCATTGACCCGTTCACCACGTAGGTCTAGGTCCACTGATTGTAGAAAAGTCATGCCCATGGGATGTTCACCTTACAGCTGGCCCCTGGTCATGTCAGGCAGTCCCTATGCTCCTTCGTGAGTCTTATTCTTGTGTCCTTCTGTGTGCCTGGCATCCTGGTTAAGTTTCCCTGGTAAGAGTTGGTTAGAGCCCAAGGGCACCAAATGTATTTTGTAAAACCTGGCAAGTTGCCTGCAAGAAGATGCAAGGGAGCTGTCTGTTCTCCCCTCACACACCTGGACCTTCTACTAGGTCTGTATCTCTAAGCAGGGCTCGCGGCAGGTGCCAAAGAAAAGGCTCACCTGGGCGCCATGGGCGGACCCAGAAGCCGTGTCCTCAAACCCACCTTGTTTTCCCAGGTTCTTCTTGGTGGGGACAAGGGTCACCCTGTCTCCAGCCAGTCACCACAATCACAGGTGGGCTTGAAGGTCCCTGCTCTCTGCAATGGCTGCTGTAGTAGGCTTCACTGCCGCTTGATCCGTTGGACCCCCAGGCAGTGAGGGCAGGCTACATCGCGCGACAACGATAAAGGCACTACTAGGGCAGCTTCCGGCGCAGTGATGTCAGTTTGGGCCTGCCCATTCGGAAGATAACTCAATTGCTTGAAGGGCCACTTGGAATTTATGCATCCAACCTCTACGTCATCTTTGCCACGCTCCCAAACTTTGACCACACGCTCATATTACTTAGGAAATCAGTGAATAATAAGTTTACTGTTAATAGATGAAAATAGCTAGATCAGTAACCATAGTGTACAAAACTGCTATGTTTAAGAATGAATAGCAAAATTGTTTTTAAATCCACTTGGTAAACATACATATGATTCGAAACAAGATTGATGAAGACAACCAGACTGAACGTAGAAGACACGTCCTTCGACATAAAGAGAATCAACTCTTTTTGGCAGTAACATATATGTTAATAAAGATCGTCAGTTTTCCCCATAATGGGAAGGAAGATTGAAATGCTCAGGCATTTTTTGTAAATAACATTTCGCCTCATTTTTTATGTCTCGCCTACGCAGTGCGCATGCGCTGCGTAGGAGGACCTTTAGCCGTTGTACAGCTCTTTTTCGAAGCACATATTCGTGCTTCTGGCGGCATACAGCTTGCGGGAGTGTGCAGCGGCGCGCCACAAGCACTAGTATGTGCTTAGAAAAAGAGCAGACTGCGTGCAGGCACGCAGCAATTGCGGGCTCTCGCTCTCTCTCGCGCTCGCTTTCTCTCTCTCTCTCTTCAATGCTTGTTCTCTTTCTACTCCTCCACTTTTCCTTTCACTTCGTTAGACTTCCTCAACTGAAACATCCGTGAGTGGTTTTGTCATAGGGACATTTTGGGTCCACCCCGCGGTCTTGCAGTTATAATAAATGCATTCTGTGAGTTGTAGTAAGCTTAATTCCCGTCTGTTAAACCAACTGGACTAACTCAAAGGAAAACTATTATTTATTGGAAAAAGATCAGAACTGCAAGCGTTGTGTCCCAATGACCTAGAATCATGTATATATCCTCCCCTCGGGTGCAGATTTCCCAGATTGATCTTCTTCAACTTTTTCAACCTTATTGCCTTGCGTTCACACTATACACTGCCTCCCGTCCACCCGTTTTGGAGCAATGCTTCACAATTATTTACTCTTTTGCTTCTCCACTGTACCAGATACCAGCTGCAACCCTTCCGTGCAGCAGAATGTCCTTGATACCACTTCTCCCAGTTGATTGTAATTGCTGTTGTTCACTGCCTCAGGTACTGTCTTTTCACCTCCTTATTCCTCTTCCTAGACCACCACAGTCATTTGTCCCACTGCCGCTCTTACTCCATACCAAGTCCATGGAACCTTTTTCACCCACCCGTCTGACCAGAATTTCACCTGCTTCTCTCATCTCCATTTCATCCCTCGGGGTCCCACCGTGGCTCCATCATACTCCTGCAGTCACTTTTCACATCCCGCTGGTCACTTCCGATATTAACTGGCTGTCTCTTTCCTCCGACATTTCTAATTTCATGGTACTTTGTATTTATCTGCTACGTTGTTCACTGTTTCACCCCTTGACCCCCCCCCCCCCCCCCCCTTTGCTATCTTCAGGATTGCGTTGACTCTATTCCCTCCTGGTCCATGTTTCTATTATCACTGCTTCTTTTCATGCTGCCTTTAATCAGATTTTTGATTTTTTTTTTTTTTTTTACAATTTGTTGAACCCATACACAAAACATAAAGCGTAGAAGTCCTAAATGTGGAAATTACGCTTAACTGAATTATGTAAATATAGTTTGTAAACATTGAAATGAAATATGGAAGATTGCTGGCGGGCCCTTAAGACATCGCTCTCTTCTGCAAGATGATTACATGGGGACTAAAGGTCAGCGTGAAGGAAGTTTGTGTGACACCCCAGCATCACTCAGCGCCACCCCAGCATTACTCAGCGCCACCCCAGCATTACTCAGCGCCACCCCAGCATTACTCAGCGCCACCCCAGCATTACTCAGGGCCACCAAAGCATCACTCAGGGCCACCACAGCATCACTCAGGGCCAGCACAGCATCACTCAGGGCCAGCACAGCATCACTCAGGGCCAGCACAGCATCACTCAGGGCCACCACAGCATCAGTCAGGGCCACCACAGCATCAGTCAGGGCCACCACAGCATCAGTCAGGGCCACCACAGCATCAGTCAGGGCCACCACAGCATCAGTCAGGGCCACCACAGCATCACTCAAGGCCACCACAGCATCACTCAGGGCCACCACAGCATCACTCAGCACCACATCAGTATCACTCAGCATCGCCTTTGCACTAGTACACCACCACATCATCATCACTCAGCAAGACCTGAGTATCATTCAGCATCACCTCAGCATCGTCTCCGCACCAGTCACCCCCACCACTACCACCTCAGCCTGCTCTCGGGATCTGGCATCTGTTGATTCTCCCCGAGCGTCTGGCCGCTGCTAGTGTTGTAATACAGGTACTAGTTCCCAACCTTCACCCTCTGATTGTTTATGCCCCCTCAAAAAAAATCTTTAACAAACAACCATTGGAATAGACAGAAACAAGTTGCCAGCATTGCAAGAACAAAAGAAAACTGAGGAATTTTTTTATTGTAAATACTTGTTTTAATATGGTCGTTCAGTTGTACATAAT
The DNA here is from genome assembly GCF_964204655.1 of Triturus cristatus. Taxonomy (NCBI): domain Eukaryota; kingdom Metazoa; phylum Chordata; class Amphibia; order Caudata; family Salamandridae; genus Triturus; species Triturus cristatus. The sequence continues at coordinate 965,371,899 of NC_140583.1, read as the reverse complement.
GCCTTCTTGGTCATATATAAGCTAACAAAAATGCTTCTGGCACTTTTTTATTATAACTTTTCAGCATGCTGCACAGCAGCAACACTTCTCAGCTTGAAGACATTGGCAAAGTCAATAGTTCTGGCTAAACACTTATAAGGCCGCAAAGGCGAGACCTATTGGCTATGCCAATGCTTGTTTTAATTTTCGTCCTGATCCATCTTATATATTTAAACTTTGGGTATCGGACTGGATGTAAGGTTGAATAATTTGTCAAGCATACCTTTATCTATATGTGATTTTCGAGGCGGCTGTTAAGTCTCTGGGCACCTTCTGACGTTGACCCTGTTTTTTTGAGCATCATGCTGGCCATACAAAATAGAGGGGTTTAAGATTAAAGGTTATCTGAACTTGACTGAAGTGTGTGTCCACAAAGGTTGCCTTCGCCCATTTCTCCTATAGGTATGCAGAGTTTAAGTAACTTTGTAATGGGAGGCTAATATTTGTCCTATTCAGCGTATGAGTCCCATTTGGGCAATCAATCTGTATTTTGAAGTATTTACAGAAAAGCCTTTGCTGGAGAAAGGTCAAAATGTCTTGTGGAATGGAAATGATCATTTGCGATGTAAAAGTTTGATCTGTGTGATTTGGAACGCTGATGAACTCTCATTGATTGATTCAAGAACGCCATTTTCCGTTTCGTAGCATATAATTGGGCGTGCATATTTGAAAGCCACCGAGCAGTCCCTTTCGTAAATTAGCAATATTAATTTCGTAGATGATGCAAGTACAGAGTGCTCCTTCTTTAGGGCTTCTGTAGAGCTGTGTTTAATCAAGTGACTGACTAACATGCCCACAATCACTAAGTTATTCACAATCTAGTTATAAATATGCGGCGAGTAATTTACAAATGGAGCTTGAAGACTGGGAGCATTTCGAATGCTTAGGCGAAAAAAATATAGAAATCGCATTGTCCTGTAATTATTGCTGTAAATTTACTAGCACACTCGTTTCCATTCATATTTTTGCTTCCGTTTGTTAGAGAAGATATTTAAAGAATTTAATACCGGATCGCATTTCAAAAAGAAGTATTACTTTTAAATTTCCACTGCACCCTTTAAAAAGCAAATGCATTAATGTGCAATTTATGGCAGTTGTTTAGAATTGAAAGTAGCAGGTAACATCGGCTTCGTTTCTTTACTCAGGATTGCTTCTAACCCCATTTGTTGTGACCTATTTTTATGTATAATTTTCCATTTCCACGACATTACTGAAGGTATTTTTAGATGATTTAGTCAGGGGCAGAAGTAAAGCTTTTAACCTTTTCATTGCGGCTTTCCAGTTCCAATTACCTGAAAATACCTGATTAGAGTGTATGAACCATGCATTTTTCAGTTCTCCAATTCATCACAGTTCAAGGGCATCATTCAGTTAAAAGAGCAGCCTATCAAATAAACTGCAACAAGAACAATAATATTTTTCCAGTCTACCGACTATGGACTCGCTATACACCACTAATAACCCATGTACTATTACCAACATGCAGGCTTCAGCTATTTTAAATTCTTAAATTATTGTGCTACTATTGGTACTAGTACTTACACCAGTATTAACATCACTACTAGTAATGGATTACTAGTATTACTGGTAGTACCTGCAGTTGAGGTAACACTTGTATTGCTATTATATTTGGTTTTACTTAATGGTATTGGTTGTTGTTGTAATAACAGTACTAATGGTAGTGGTAGTAGTCGTTTTTGTGTTCCCGCCTGCAGCACATAGCAGAGAAAAGCAGATAGGTGATAGAGCGCCACTTGGAGCTGGGGGAGAGGCACACGGGTGAGAAAGCAACAAAGGGTGAGAAGCACACTAGGGTGAGCACATCACGGGTGAAAGAGAGCAACACTGCCCCTCCGGTGGTGGGGAGGGTGGATAGAGAAAGAAGACAGCTTGAAACCCCATGAACTCTTGTGGAGTGCTTAACCAAATATAAAATATATATATATATATATATATATATATATATACAAGTCCTGCTCCCAAGGAAGAAGGCACGTACACCAGGCTGTCAGGATACGGCTTTTTTATTTTCTTGGGTCTCCCTCGACCCCGAGATTAGAGAGACACATTTCGTCTTCGCAGAAGGTTTTATCAATCCATATATGTATAGCTAAAGCAACACTCTATTAATTAAGTTTGTCGTCTTTGAAAGTCATAGGACACAACAGTACTTGATTGAAGAGAAAGAAAGTTATGGTATTAATAATTGATTCTCTTTTTTTATTTTTTTTGTCAGAGGGTCTGTATGATCTTGCACAAACAGCAACTCGCATACATCCATTCACACTGACAAATAACTGTTTGAAAATGTTCTAAAAAGAATATTTTTCAAAATCTCATGTTGGGTGTAAAAAATTATTTATTTGTACGTAAAAAACAGGTAATTAAGTAGTAGCTGTATCCCATGTACAATATCCCACCTTAGTTCTGTCCCTTCAATTAGAGAAAGTTCTAAAACTGTCATGTAGACTATGTGTTTCTTTGCGCTGTATTCTTCACCTGCTGTTTTGCTGGGGCAATCAGGTGTTGCAGGATCCACCAGAAAGCATGATCATTTTTTAAATCTAGAAGTACCGGCTCCTCATGAAGTCGCAGCACAGCACGGTCACCCCTAAGGGTATCTGGGCGCTGTGGATGCAACGTCAGAATAAAGGTCAGAAAGGAGCAGAAAGAGGTAAAATAAATGTCGAGAAGGAGCAGAAAGGGGCAAAATAAAGGTCTGAAACGAGGAGAAAGAGGCAAAGTGCAGGTTGGAAACAAGCAGAGAGAGGCAAAATAGGGGGCAGGAGCGAGCAGAGAAGGGGCTGAAAAACGAGCAGAGGAGCCAAAAAACCGAAGGCAGCAGAGGGTAGAGGACTGCGGGCAAGCTGGACAGGAGGACCGTTGCAGGGGGAGCTGGCATGAGGACCTGCTCAATGAGGTCACCATGCGACCTCTGTTAAGTAGGTCCTGGAGGGTCAGGCGGGGCGCTGGATGGTGGGAGATGGGGAATAATGGGCAGAAAGAGACCAAATAAAGGTCAGAAACGAGCAGAAAGACAAAATAAAGGTCCGAAAGGAGCAGGAAGAGACAACATGCATGTCCAAAACTATCAGAAGGAGGCAAAATAAAGGTCAGAAATGAGCAGAAAGACAGAATAAAGGTCAGAAACGAGCAGAAAGGGGCAAAATAGAGGTCAAGAAAGAGGACAAAAACAAGTCCAAAACTTGCAGAAGAAGGCAAAATAAAGGTCACCAACGAGCAGAAATACGAAAGCGAATACTTGGTGACAAGAATAGGTGCTATTTTACTGTTTCCCCACATTTATGCTAGACATACACCTATGAGCCCTGGTGCTTCTGGAAAATAAAAATGACCTCGTATTGAAAACCAAGATGCTCCAGTTCTCAACAATGTGTAGGGCCTTCAAGAAGGCTTGGAACAAAAGTGATAGAGCTCGGGGTTGCTGCGACTCTTAACCTTTCTCTTGAGACCCCCCTGGTTCTCATTAATGTTTCCCCGCTTGCGGGTTGGCAGGCATAGACTTGTGTAGCAAAGTGAATGTTATGTACTCAAACATGTTTGTTTACGTTTCTATCAGGTGGTTTTGTAAATCTGAGAGGGAGTTCACTCTAATATTATAGGCATGTTTGTGCATTCACTATATTGTTGAACAAACATGGATATATATAACCCACCCATGATTTGCTCTTTTGTATCATTAATACTGTTTTGTGTGTTTTTTTTTTTTTAAATATTGTTTTTGCAGATACTGAAATTCACTGTTTTCATACCACCACGACTGTTAGGAGTTTGTACTCCTGTTGGTCTAGATGAAAGTCGAACTGGTGTGGTTTCTTCCCCAGAAGCTGGAACTTCTGATTTACCCAGCCCGATCACTGAAGAACCTTCATAACCTGAATCTTTCCGTGCGCAGGTCAAAAGGTCAGTTTAAGCAAATGAAATATTTCAGTGAATTGGCTATTGACCATAAGAGCTCTGGGTTAACAAATCAAGTGAAGAACATTTTTATACTTTTGAAAAACTTTAACTTTTTATGACACAATAACCAATACTCTCCATTAATGTACAATTGCCAGTTTTTCCTATGTTTTTGTCCTTTACAGATCCCCTCCCACAGGGTTGCATATCTCCCCTTTAAATTCCCAAGTTTCTACCTTCAGAGCATCTCCTGATTCTTAACCAAAATTTATCCAAATGACTTTACTGATTTGTTCTCTGGCATATTGTATTAGAGTACTTTTAAATATTAGGTGCCGCTGCTCCATGAGATATGTCTCTTGATCTTATTTCTGTGTAACTTTCATTCAGTTGAGTTTGAAAGAACAAAAATAACAAAGTCCCACAACAGCTAAATGCTTTTAACGCTTACATTTTCTGTTTTTGCTATTTGTGGAGCACTCCTGTCACTAGGCAAGGTTGCCTAGTGCCCGTGAAGGGGGAGTGCCTGCCTGCCTGGGTGCCTATTAGAAGAGCCAGGTTTTCAGTTTCTTTCGGAATTCCAGTATGGATCTGATGTGGTAGGGAAGTTTGTTTCAAGCTTTGCGTGCGATATAGGAGAAGGCTGGACCTCTGATACTGGCCATTGGATGTTGAGGAGTTGGTTGGTCAAGTGGGGATGTCTAGCAGATGTGTGAAACTGAATGTTGTTGTTGAGGTATTTTGGGCCTTGGTTGTGTAGTGCTTTGTAGGTATTTGTAAGGGGTTTGAAAAGGACTCACTTATGTACAGGAAGCTAGTGAAGGTTTTTTCTGTGCTTGGATATTTGAGTGCGGTGATAGAGGTTTAGCGCGAGTCTTCTGACTGCGTTTTGTATGACTTGAAGTCTATTTTTGGGTGAGCTGGGCAATGATACCAACGTAGAGGGTGTTGGCATAGCCTGCTGCTGGTTATGATGGCATGCTTGATTGCTCTGTGGGTGTACAGGGGGAGCCACTTGAAGACTTTCTTGTGTGTTTTACAGGTATGGAAGCATGCTGAGGCAACTGTGTTGAATTGATTGATCATGGAGATTCAATTGTTGATCATGATTAAGACTCCATGTTTTCCGCTTTTACTTATGTTTACAGCTAAATACAGACAGAAAACTTTTTATTTTCCTGTCTGTATTTTTAAATTTGGATAAAAACGGAAATTGTTTCCCCCACCCCAGTGTGTCTAAATGCTTTCATCTATCACTCCCAGACCATTAGCTGTGTGGATTGACAAGGAAGGGGGTTAAAAAAGAAAGTAATTTTTGTAACTGGCCTAAACAGCAGGGGATATGCACAAAGTTGCTACTAATTTTGATTGTTTCCATATAAGGGCATCAGCCTATTATCTGTTGGTGTTCATATCGTTGAACTCTGTCAGGCATTCAAGTATTAGTCCACATTTATTGGTTAAATAAATGTGTAAATATACTGGTTTCAACTTTATTTTTCAGAAAGCCTAAAATAAATATGGGTAAATACAGATAAAATTAGCAAAAAGTAAATATGGATAAATACGGATGGAAATGTCAAAAAAATAAATAGCATTAAACCGGGAGCCCTAATCATGATACCCAGGTTCCCGGCAGTTTTGAATAGGCTGGGAGTCAGGCCCTGCTTAGTGGGCTACCAATCAGTGGACCAGAGTGAAGTGTCTGCCAAAGAGGACCACTTCTGTATTGTCCCTGTGGAGCTTAAGACAGTTCCATTTCATTCAGTCTGCTACCTAGGCCATGCTTTTGACAAAGTTTGCTTGAGTGGTCACTGTGTTATCTGATTGGGAGATGAGCTGAGCGTCTCTGTAGGAGTTGATGATGTTAAATCCATGGGAAACAGATTCAGTTGTTGAAGGGGGGCTGTGTAAATGTTCCAGTGTGGGTCTCCGATACAATCTTTGTGGAATGCTGCATATCAGTTCGTGGATTTGTGCAAGTAGGGGGCTAGGCTGATTCTTTGGGTGCATCAAGCGAGAAAGGAGCTGACCAATCATACTGCCGGGACGAATACCAGTCTCGTTCAGGCATTGCATGGAAGACGGTGTCGAAGGCGGCAGAGAGTTGAATGGCTGCTGCTGTGTTTCTTGTCCATGGTGAGGTGGATGCACTCAGTGGCAGCAATTGCCGATGTCTCAGTGCTGTGATTGGATCTGAACTCTGATTGTGAAGAGTCCAGGAGGTGGATGTTGTTGAGGTAGTTGTTCAGCTGGGCATTGATGAGGTTCTCCAGGACTTTGCCTGAGTTGGGGATGAAGGGGAAGGGTGTGTAGTTGGCTACAGTCAGAGATTGTCGACTTTCTTGAGTGGCAGGATGGTGGCGGGTTTCCAGGAGTCAAGAAAGATGGTGGTGAGTGAGAAATTGAGAAAGGTTCTTAGGGCTTAGTAGATGGGGTTGAGCCCTTTGCAAAGATGTGGCGCAGGCAAGGATACGATAGGGCACATATGTTAGCAGGTTCTATTGTGATGGTGGCTGGCCAGCTAGTAAGTGTGGTTTCTGGGGTGTTGCTGCCCTTGATGGACAGGACTTCCAGTATTTGGAAGTCCGGTTGGAGGGCAAAGTTATTGTAGGTGTGTTGATTTTGTTTGTGAAGTATTGGAAGATTTGAGTGCATAGTTCCTGAGATGGGGTTCTAGTCGTAGATCAGGCGGAAGGGGATGCAAATTCCTTCACAATGAGGATTTCTGTGGTGTTGTAGGTGCTGTTTCGTGTCGGTTCAGTGAGTGCTAGGCGTTTTTTTGTGTGTCACTGTAGTAGCCTCTATCCTTGCTCATCTTGTGATTTTGTACCGGGGGTGGTGGGGCTGAGTAGTGGTTGATTGCTGTCGGACCAGAGGTCCTGTAGGCACTGGGTGTTGTCGGGGCACTGACTTACTGGCGCAGAGCCGATAGGCTTGACTTTGGCCCGCCAGTTGTATGCCTTCTGTGCGTAGCCGTCCTGTGTCTGCCATTAAAATGCTACTGGGACGGGGAGGAGAGGACGGTTTTCAAGACTAGCTCCATTGGAAAGGATAAAGCGAGAGAGCGGAGCAGGGCAAGCCTTACAAGAGCAAAAGAGCAAACAGACCAAAAAGAACAACAAAAAAACAAAGAGTAAACGAGATTCTTCAGAGAATGCATGGCAATGAGGAGGAGAGGACCAAAGGAGAGACAGGAGAGAGTTTAAGAGTTGGTATAAGACAAGAGACGGGTAAGATCGAGGCACAAAGAGGTTCATTTATAAAAACCAGCTTATTAAGTTTTTCTCCACGTTGGACCGCCAGCAGCCTTTAGGTAATATCTTTAGGCCTGATTTGACAGCGCAGCTGTTGTTTTCCCCATGTGATCAACAGAAAAAAATTATTATAAGCAGCACTACTGAAAGAATGGCTTTGGCTCCTCCCGAAAGTTAAAATCCCTGGATATAGATTTTGATTGGGCAGAAGTTGTGTGCTTCTACTGAAAAAGAGTGTTTGTATTGCCATTTTTACCTTGTGGAAGCGTTTATGTCCATAGAGCAGAAGTGAGTTGGTTATGGTTAACTGACACTTATTCAGGCGTGTCAGCCTTATCTATTTATTATTACAAGTTATGACAAAGCCAGTATTCCTTATTTATTGTGAAAAACATGTTTCTGATGAATTCTTATATCAGAATATTCCCAGGCACCAGATTGGATCCAGAACTTTTTTCAGCATAGCCGTTGCATGCTGGTAGGTGGCGTCATGCAGCTCCATGTCAACCCCAGTCCACTCGAAGGGAGTTATATATAGGTGCCACCCTAGCGAGCGGATATCAGTCCTTTTTTCTGCGCCTTTGTACGTGGAAATAGACGCTGGCTCCTTATTTCTTCTAGTCAGTTGACAAGTTTCTTATCACGTATGCTTTGGAACATGGCTCCTCTTAAAACTACAAGTTTTAAACCTTGTAGAAACATCCGCAACGAATCCCCATGAGGTGTGTCTCTAGTGTTGGGGCAATAATTCCAAGTGGTGTGAGGAGTGTGCTTTGATACTCCAGAAGGAGATCCAGAAACACAAAGCCAAGCTGTGCACTACGAACAACACCACAGGTAGTCGCGTAAGTCCCAATCCTGCTTTATGTCAAGGACAGGGACCCGTTCTTGTGACCGGTTATCATAAGTCCAATAAGAAGTACAAGAGTCAACTCTCCCTTGCCTAGCCTCACCTCTATTCTGAGAAGCTGCAAAGATGTCAAGGTGTCCCACAGTCTTTCTCTCGACCGAACCATTAAATTAGAGCCACTGTGTGCTTCCGTGGTCACTCCACACTCACAAGGCAGTATCCCCAACAATTTTGCCCCTTTCGAGGCTCACCTTCTCAACTAGGGGGGGCACCCCAGTCCTTTCAGGTCAAGGTAGGGGACTCCGCTGGAAATAACCACGTTCAAAGGGACAGCGAACCTCCTAGTCCACAACCCCTCAGGCTGCAGCCTCAGAACCACTTTAGATTGTCTTTAGCGGCATTCGACAACCATTTGGGAGGTAGTATCGGTCATTTTTTTCAATGGGGTACAGGCCATAATATCCGACATGTGGATCCCGCAGATTGTCCCACGGGCGAAGCCCTGCCTTTCCTTTCCAGCCTCTCCCAGCTACATCAGAGCCGTTTTCAGAAATCCATTTTGCTGCTTAAAGTCCAGGTCATTTTAGAGAAAGCCATAGGGAGAGTCCTGGCCTGAGAATTTCGAACTAAGGGTTACTCCTCTTATTTCCTATTACTGAAAAAGGACAGAGGCGCGGAAGGGCAAACAAGATGCTCACACTGATCCAGGTTCTATATGCCTTGGATCAAGGAGTCTGGATAGTAGCATTGGACCTCATGACACCTATTTCCTTTTTTCTGTACTGCTGGCCCACAAGTGAGCCACAAGCATTTTCTAGTTTGCCTTGCTCCCTTTCTCCATAACCAGTGCATCTCAGGTGTTTAATGAAGGCGATTGCAGTGATCAGAGCATACCTTTGAAAGTTGGGGTACCAGTCTTTTACTGCTTCTGCGACTGGCTGTTTGAAGGTGTGCTCACCACGGTCAGTCATGGACCACCTCTGGACGATGGCGTACCTCCTTATATTGCTGGGATTCACGATGAACGTGCCAAAGTTACACTTGACTCCTTCGCTGAGGCTCCCTTTTATCGAAGCCATCCAAGATACAGTACATGTTTGGGTCTTCCCTCCGGATTAACTTGTTCCTGACATTCTGGCTATGATCTCAATGTTTCACCCTCAGTGAGGAGGGTCTGAGACTTTTTGGCCTATTGGCCTCCTGCATCTTCCTGGTTGACAATACCAGATTTTACAGGTGGGATCTGTGCTCCCAGTGGGTCCAGCACCAAGAAAGCCTGTTAAATTCCATCCAGGTGTAAGAGGAGATTGCAAAACATCTACAGTATTGTCTGCTCAACCTCAATTGGATCAGCAACAGGCCCCTCTCCTTTTACCATCCATCACCGAGCAACCGGAGATGGGGCGCAATAAGCCCTCCCCCTACTAAACTAGCCCAAACCAAATTAGACCAATTTACCACCTCGGTGCCTGACAATTCTTAAAGCAATTCAAGTCTCCCAAGGTGGTGGAATCCAAAGTGGACAGCGTCCGCATCAATGTCTCCCTCATGCATCAAGATCTGTGTGTGAGAAGTGGCGGAGAGGGGACCAAAACTGAGACCCGGATGTCGACCACCGAAGATGACTTGGAATGAGTGCACCGGGCTCTTACTCTCCACCTGGGACCACTCTTCGCCCTGTGATAGCACGTAACCTTAACCATTGGGACTGGGATGTTCTTCTTTGTGAAGCCTGGACTCAACAAGACCTGCGTTATCTCAATGCCAAAATCCTGATTTTTGTGGACTACACCAGAGCAGTCCAGCAGCGGCGCTGCTTGTTAGATGTCAGGCAGAAACTCTGTGTGGTCAATGTCCAATACATGTTTCTTTTCTCAGCTCGACTCAAGGTCCTCTTTGACTCGTCGGCCTACTGTTTTTACACTCCTTAACAAGCGTGGGAATGAGAGACCGAGCAGCAGCTACTGCGTTGAACTGGCTCTGGTGACCTAGTGGAACCACTGGACTCCTTGGGGAACAGACCTGCTAGGAGTGATGATGTATCTCCCAAAGCTAAACTTTTGGGGTGGTGGAGGGGTGTAGAGGCATTGTTTTGTTATGGTTGTTAATTGTACAGTTTTATGTTTCAACTGTTTGATACCTCTCTCAGGTAATATTGTCCTTTCTTTGGGTGACTGGGGTTTCCGAACTAACTTTCCTGGATTTAGCTGTAGGATGTTATTCTTCTGGGCGACGGATGCTTCAGGGTTGTAAGTATGGAATGGGGTGGGGGAGTATGTTTTGAGTTGGAATGTTTTATTTTCTGGCACACATCACAAAACTCTCCACTGTGCTTTATCATAGTCTGGTGTTGGACTCCATGGTATTGCGCACCGACCGGCCCCCACTTTTGTGGGAACCTGGCTTACTTCATCCTCTGTTAGGCCCTCTTCCAGATGGGTAGTCATCTCCTGGAACGTTAACAGCCTCTTGGACCATATCAAGAGATCAGCGGTGTTGTGCTATATTAAGAGATATCATCCATATGTGGTCTTGCTCCAGGAGACACACCTCTTGGAATCTAGCTGTCCTTTCCTCTGCTGGTTTGGATATGATCCCCTCTTTCCCGTCAGATTCTCTAGGGACTCGAGAGGTTGCGATTCCCCTCCATAGATCCTTTTCTCTTATGGTCTCTGCTGTCCATGAAGACCCCAGGAGAGATATGTGGGCATTGAAGGGTGTATGGCAACCAAACAGTATAACTTTGGCTCATGCTATATTCCCCGACAGCTCTTACTGTTGACTATTTAGGCACTCCAATCCCTGGTGGTAGCACTTCCTCCAGGGGCGTCCCTGATAGGCGGGGACTTCAACACGGTCCCAGACCCCATACAGGACAGGTCTAACACTCCGCGCCCGGGGAATGGTGGCGCACTCTTCACGCTTGACCTCCTGGGCTGACTCCAGCGATCTCTGTGACTCATCGCAGTTGAGGAACCCCACAAAGTGATCCTACATGCACATTTCCATTGCCTACCACTGCAGTCCATTTGAATCCTGCTACAGGACATATCCGATCACGCACCCCTCCTTCTTGAATGGGTTACTCAGCCGAGCTTCCTTCTACTGATGTGGAGATTTATTGTGTGGCACCTGATGGATCAGAAATGTGTAAAGTTCATGGAGGTGGAACTGCAAGCCTTCTTTCGGACCAATCGAGGTTCGGTGACTTCAGCTGGGACTTCATGAGCGGCGAGCAAGCCTACTCAACGAAGCCTGCTTAAAGGATTTGTGAGGAAGAAGGAGCAGTGCCAACTGACGCAGCTGGCGGATCTAGAGACCAAAATTCTTGCCCTTGAGTTTCAGGCTCACAGTCCGGACTTGGAGACGTTGACTGCCATCTGGCACATTTCAGACTGTGACTGGTCTCTTTGGAAGAGACAAAGTAAAGCTGGAGAGCGTTGACCCAACGGGTGTTTAACTCTGTTGTATTGGCTGGTGACCTGTGATGTCTCCAGCAGGATTGTGCCGGCCATTAGAGACTCCTTCGGGGTCCTCTGTAAGGAGCTATCTGTGATTGCACAGGCCTTCTCAGAAATCTACCAGGACCTCTACACGGTGTTCCAGATCTCCCAGCGAGAGATGGAAATCCACACGCCTCCCCTCCCTTTGTGGTCCCTCTTTGCCCTCTATCCCGGACTCCTTGGGCCACGAGCATGAGAAGCCTCTGCCACCGGAGGTGGGGTTAGTTATTTCTGACCTCCAGTCCGGCAAGACCTCTGGCCCAAACGGGTTCCCGGTCAAATTCTTTAAATGCTACACCACCCATCTGATACCCCACCTACTGACCCTCTTTACTGATGCGTGGAAACGCAGTTCCTTTACCCCAGGTCTGGACAATGTCACTATTGTGGTCATACCTAAGGCGGGCCAGCCCACAAAATGATGCTCCCCCTAATGGGCAATCATCCTCACTAATGTGGACATCAAAGTCTTTTCTAAGGCCTTAGCAACCAGGTGGAGCCGGCCCCTATCTTAATTAATCCATCCAGACTAGTGCAGCTTCATGCTGGGCAAAAGCACCTGGGTTTCCATTCAGAGGGTGCAGTTTGCTCTTTCTCAGTCACCTCGCATTGTCGAGCAAGGTTTATTCAAGACAAGCTATTTTGGGGGACTACTCTCCTTTTCTGGCTAGTTAAAAATCCTCAAACTTCAGTGAAGACAAACTGACTTTTGATCTCTGTCTCTGAAAGCAGAGCAAATGTATCAAGATGACAATATTTAACCCGTTCCGTGCTCACGACGGAACCACTCCGTCATGAGCCACGGGTGCCGTGTGCTCATGACGGAGTGGTTCCGTCATGCTGCGGCCGTTGGCGGCCGCTCCGCCCACGCGGCGCTAATTCCCCGCCTGTGCGGGCGATTAGCGCCATGGGCGGAGTCATGACGGAACCACTCCGTCATGAGCACAGCTCAACCGTGACTCATGACAGAGTGGTTCCGTCATGAGCACGGCGCCACCGTAGTGCCCCCAAACCCCCCCCCCAGCGCTGCGGCGGAATTCCTGCCGCAGCCAAGGGGTTAAAGGCATCTTCATTGCTCACAAAGTGAAAGAGCAATAAAAATGGCATTAAATATTGTTATCTTGTCACATTTGCTGGCTTTCAGAGACCGAGGTCAAAAGTCACCTTATCTTATTACATTTATTTTTCTATCTGTGACTTGGGTTGGAGGATTTCGGCAAGTGACCTGTGTGACAATTGAACTGTGCAAAGCATGTGAAATGAAAGCCTGTAAGATGTCGGGCTTTTTTCTAACACAACACTGAAATAGCTAAGTGAACTGTTCAAACATTTCAAATATATTTCACTAGTTTTGAAGACCCATTTTTGAATTTCTACGGTGAAAAAAATTAGAATACTTTACTTGGTGATGTGCAAATTTTAAATATTTTTTCTGAAACCCAATTTCTAAAATTTGTTTATGCGCTATTATCAGTAAAACTACATGTTAGTGGGAAAGTTTTGTGGTTATTTCAAATATGCGATCTGTAAATGACAATGAGCTACCACATCATGCTTTGGTAATATATTTATGAAAAGTGAGTTTTTAAACATGAACTGGAAATTATTACTGCTCCTGCCCAGATGACAATGCTATTAGTGAACTAAGAGGCAAGCCAGGAAACATGTGTACCCTATATATATACGTTGACTCTTGTTAAACATGGAGCAAACATTTAGTCTAGTAAATGAAGAGGTTTTTTGTACAGCAGAAATAGTGAACTTGCATATTTGAAGGTGCTCTGTTATGTAATAATACAGAAAAAGGCGGCTCTATAAGACAAATATTTGCTTAGGATCACACAATTTGAGACCTGTTCATGGGTCAAGTACATTACAGTTAGGGCACGTAGATTATTAAAGTTACTAGACCTGCAGGTCCAGTAAAAAATGTATGATTTTTCGAGCCCTGCATAAGTGTTGTATGGGTGAGTGAGCGGGTGCATGAGTGACTGTATAGGTGGGTAAATCCATGCAAGAGTGACTTTATGGGTGAGTGCATGCTTTTGTTAGTGACTGTATTAGGTGAGTGAGTACTTGTGTTAGTCTATGTATGAGTAAGTGAGTGGCTGTGTGAGTGACTGTATGGGTGAGTGAGTAGCGTGAGTAGCTGTATGTGCGGGTTTGTGGTTGTGTGAGAGTTTATGGGTGAGTGGCTCTATGGATCAGTATGAGTGCTTGCATGGGTCTGTGAATGGGTATATGGGTGGTTGTGTGGGTGTATGGGACTGGGTGGGTAAGGGTATTTAGTGTTTAGGGGTGGGTAGGGATATTGGGTGGTAAGGGTATTTTTTGGGTTTAGGGGCAGGTAAGGTGAATTGGTGATGACGTGCGTGATGTTGATGTCATCAGTGATGTCATAGAACATGTCACGAGTGATGTCCTATGTGATGTCATATGCGTGGTCATGAGCAGTGCATGGCGGGGGCTCAAGTTAGAGTAAGCACTGCCAACTATAACTGATGAATTTCTGTGGCTTTCTTTAGTTCAAAACATTGTCACCGAGAAATTCACCTAACTATAACGTTACTTTAACCTTTGTTTTCAGTGAAATATATATGTGTGTATGTGGTAAAGTCGATACGTGGTAATTGGTCATAATGGCAAATGTGGTTCCATCATACATCCCACTGTCCGGTGCATATTCATAGATTGGGAATATCCTGCAAATGCAATTAACTCTCAAGTGTTTTGCTGTACTCTGACAGCAGCATCCTTAGAATAGGCCATAGAACAGTCAGTGGTAGGTGGGCACGGTGTTCAGTGGCAAAGCCACATTTCAGTGTTTGTTTAGTTGCATCAAGAAGGCCTCTAGAAACCTACTCACAGATTTTATCAGGGCGAGCTATTTTTACGGCCTACTGGCCCATTCTGGCAAGCTAACAAAGAACAGGTGTTCTGTTCACTCAGAAAGTGAATGAGCAAAAAAGATGCCTTTAAATCTTGTTTGTCTTGTCACATTTGCCCTATTTGCACAGGCAGAGGTCAAATGTTAGCTTATGACTTCCTGCAATTTGCTGTTTATTTTATCCTGGAAGTTATTGTTTACTTTTCTTTCTCTGACTGAAATGAAAAGCTTTAGTATGTCTGTTTTTTTTATAACACACATTTAAATAACTTGTAAATTAGCTGTACAAACAGGTAGTTTAATCTCAGAAAAAAGTGACTCTTTCTTTTGCCCATACCAGACTTTCTTAAATTAACTCCGTGGGTGACACCACCACAGCCCTCTGGGTCAGCGGTGAGGAACGTCCCAAACAAATAGGGGGACATAAACATAGTCTTGGTTAGTTTCAGCTTTGCCTTGCGTGCCATGGGCAAACCCCTGAAAGGTGGAAGTGATGTTGGGGTGTATACGAAAACAACATATTAATGGCATTGTTGATTGTTCAACACATCCAGAAATCAGACTTCAGTCGGTGGCAAAACCTTTGAGCAGAGAGCTGGAAGAAAAGCCCCCCAAAATGGCAGCTCTGTGAGGTCATACTGATGACAGTAGGGCACTAAACAAAATTCTTTATTATATGCACACTTGTGGGGCCAATTGATATGTAGTCTTTTTTTTAATTTTTATTTTTTTACATTGTATTAAGTCAGTGAGTGATGGGCAGCCACTCATTCAGATTGTGCGTGCTATTTGAGCATCGCAATATGTTACTTGTCAGTTACTAGAACTGTTTACATGGGTATTTAATACAATGTGGGAGGTAATAGAAAAGTTCAAAACAATTCCATTTGAAGCTACATTTTTCAAAGAAACACACGTCTGTAAATATTAGGTTATACTCCTAGGCAGCCTCGCTCTGCCTCCCTTGTTTTTCCTGCCTGCTAATGTACCTCTGACATAACTTTAATAACTAAACTTAAACATTGAAATTAAATTGACACTGGTTATTTGGATCCACAGAGGCTTTAGACACAGAATTGGATGGTGCATTAACAAACGTACTGCTTAGAAGTAAATCCATTGTTACAACATGATTATTTTGAAGAATGGGAAGCACCTCTACACCTTCAGGTGTGATGAGAGCTCAATGGTACACTGCTGTTAAATTGCCATTCCTGTGTGTCCACCCATCAAGGCTCTTCAAGTGCGTTTATATACCTGCAATGTTGTCTCGCAGGGTGTTTAACTTCAACCCTATTTGTTTAAAAATGCTGTGACTTCAATTGATTTCTGATCTTCATCACCCTTTTCAGTCTGGGAAACCATACAAATGATTTACGAAATGTAAAAATGGTAACTAACGTTTTCACATTTCTGTCTAATATTAATTTCATAAATTTTTGTTTAGCACTCTTCATGCATTAATTTCTTTATTTGCTCAGCAGGTATATTTTTTTGTTAGTTTGCATAGTGCAAATGATTAAATGGGAATGACTGGCACTGGCAACTCCATGGCTATGTTTCTACACGCCGAAGCTGCTGATACCACGATCACCTCACCTGAATGAGCAAAAGCTGATGGCAGCGGGCTTGGAATGTTCTGCTGCTCTTCAAATGCAGCCGCTTGTGACGTGTCCTGTTGGCAGTGAGCCAGAGTGTGACATGCAGCCGCCAATTTGAAATTGAATTGAGAGGCGGTGCTTTGTGAATCTGAAAGAAACACGTTAGTTAGATTCCTCACCTTAGAATATCCCCAGGCGTCAGGCTGGATCCGGAAAGATTTTTGTAGCAATACCCCTTGCACGTCGGTAGGCTTCGTCTGCGGCTCCGCGTCCGTCGTCGGCGTCGTGCGCTGGAATGACGTCGTCGGAGTACTTAGACGCCGCCCTCGCTCGCTGACGTCCGTTCTTCTTTTTTCCGCGCCAGTACGCGCCGATCCGGGAAGATCTTACCCCTAGTCATTTTTTTGACTAACTTTTTTTGACTTCTTTTGGTCTATCGACTCGACTCTGGTGCCGGTAGGATGCCTGGTTTCAAGGCCTGTGACGCCTGTCATCGCCTGATGTCAGTGACGGATCACCATCGCCGGTGCCTTTATTGCGTGGGGGCCGACCATGACGCGGAGTCGTGCCTCGATTGCCAGGCCTTGACGTCGAAAGCTAGGCGGGAGCGGTCCCGTAAGCTTCTCGAGCTTCGGCATTCAGCAGTCATCGTCATCGCTCGTCTGGGTCTTCGGGTAAGTCCAAGCACTCCAAGAAGTCCAAGAGACGACATCGACTTTGGACACCCCTCGCCGGTCGCGCGACTCGGCTGAGGGTCAGGGTGGTCCTACCCCGCGGCTCCGTCGGAGCCGCAGGAGTCGCGTCCGTCCCCATACCCGCCGGTCCCTGGGTCTGACGCGACTCCGGCGGAGGTCAGTGCCTTCCTCTCGGCCATGAGGGGCCTGGCTCTGCCGTCGACGCCTGTAGGCGCCTTCGGGCCCGCAGGTTCGACTGGGCGACCTCGTGTGCCGGCGGCGCCGTCGACGGCCCCGACACCGCAGGTCCTGGAGGGATCCAGGCCTGGATCTCGGTCGGCGCCGGTCGACCTCACGACGCCTCCTCCGCCGGCGCCAACACCGGTTCCACCTCCGGCGCTGTCTCCGGACGACGCCGTTCCCCGGTTTAGCCCCTGTCCGGACCCGGCGCCGTCCGGCGCCGCACCCGACGTCGATGGATGACCGTTTCATCTACCGTCCGGCTCCGATCGGTCCTCCTGTTTATCAGGAATCGGATGACGCGGGCGACTGGGAGGGGTCTGAGGACCCTATGGCCCTCCAGGGTCAACTTTCACAGGACTGGGCAGAAGAACTGGGGGATGCCAGCGGTCTGGATACCTCCCTGGACGCTGGTTTCATCTCTCCTCCGACTGTGGCCTTGGAGGAGGGTGCAGCCTTTTCAGTGGTGCTGCGCAAGGCGGCCGAAGCCCTAGGGCTGGTGTTGCCTGCTGTGGCCGTGAGGACTAACATCCTCACAGAGGTCCTTCAACCGACAGCAAGCTCCACTGAGCCTCTGCTGCAGTTTAATGAGGCCCTCATAGACGTTCTACAGGGCTCTTGGTCCAAGCCCTCCACAGTTCCTCCTGTGGACCGGAACGTTGCCCGGCGCCACCGCCCTGCTCCGGGCGACCCCAGTTTCCTCTCCCAACACCCCACCCCGAGAGTCTGGTTATCCAGGCCTCAACCTCCCAATCCTCCTTCCCGTCCGCTCCTCCGGATCGGGAATCCAAGAGGTTGGAACAGTTTGGCAAGAAACTGTTCTCGTCCCTGAGTTTGGGGCTGCGGTCTTTAAATACCGCTTGCCTTTTGGACCGTTATTCCCACTCTCTGTGGGATACGGTGGAGGACGTGCTGCCCCAGTGTCCGGTGGAGGCCCGGGCACAACTCGCTCAAGCACTTGCTGACGGTCGAGATGCAGCACGGCACGCCATACGGTGTGGACTTGACACCACGGACTCGCTGGGTCGGGCGATTTCCACCACGGTGGCGCTTCGGCGTCACGCCTGGCTGAGGTCCATGTCATTTTCGGGGGATGTCCAGAGTTCCCTCATGGACATGCCCTTTGATGGCACTCGCCTTTTTGGTGAGAAGGCGGACAGTGCGCTGGCTCGGTTCAAGGACTCCCGGGCCACGGTCAAGTCCTTGGGTCTTTCGGCCCCGCGGCCGCAAACTTCCGCCTTTCGTCCCTTTCGTGGCCAAGGAAGGGGCGCCTCCTCACGTCCGCCCAGCCACCGGCCGCAGAACCAACCTGCACGCGGACGTGGATTCCGCCGAGGCGGTACTGGAGGTCAACGTGCTGGTCATTCCACATCCACCCCGGCAGCATCCGCCTCAAAGCCCTCCTAGTCCCAGCTTTCCGGCCCATTCAACGCCAGTGGGCAGCAGAGTTCGCCATCACCTGCTCCACTTTCGCTCCATCACGTCGGATAGGTGGGTGCTGCAAATCGTCCGAAGGGGCTATTCCCTCCCCTTCGAGACGACCCCTCCAGCCATGCCACCGCTGAACCACCGTATGTCGGGGGATCATTTGCATCTTCTACGAGCGGAAGTTTCGGCCCTCTTGGCTAAAGAGGCCGTCGAGCGCGTTCCTGGTCCAGAAGTAGGTCGTGGTTGTTATTCCCACTACTTTCTGGTTCCCAAGAAGGGCAAAGGGGGCCTACGCCCGATCTTGGACCTCGGGAGCGTGAACTCCTTCCTCCGGAAGGACCGGTTCAAGATGCTCACTTTAGCTCAGGTTCTGGCTGCCCTAGACCCTGGAGACTGGATGGTAGCGTTGGACTTGCAGGGCACTTATTTCCACATCCCCGTCCTGCCGGCCCACCGGCGTTACCTGCGGTTCACGGTGGGTCAGGAGCACTTTCAGTTCACCGTGCTCCCCTTCGGCCTCACCAGTGCCCCTCGGGTGTTCACGAAAGTGATGGCGGTGGTCGCAGCTCATCTGCACAGATCAGGGGTTCCAGTCTTCCCCTATCTCGACGACTGGCTGTTGAAGGCGGGTTCGCCCCAGCAAGTCGTCTCCCACCTCCAGACTACGGCCGACCTCCTGCACTCGCTGGGGTTCTCCATCAATGTGCCGAAGTCGCACCTGAGTCCCTCCCAGAAGCTCCTTTTCATTGGGGCGGTTCTCGATTCGGCGCAGTTCCGGGTCTATCGGCCGGAACAGCGGGTCCGGGACATTCAGGCCCTGATTTCCATCTTCCGGCCTCTGTCCTGGGTTTTGGTCAGGTTGGTGCTGCGGCTTCTGGGGCTGATGGCCTCCTGCATCCTGTTGGTACCTCACGCCAGGTGGCGGATGCGGGCTCTGCAGTGGGACCTGAAGTTTCAGTGGGCCCAGCATCGAGGCAACCTGTCCGACTATGTCTTGATCTCGGAGGGCACTGCGAACCAGCTGCAGTGATGGCTCACGAATCGCGATTGGGTCAGCGGCAGATCCCTCTCCCTACCCCAACCGGAGCATGTCGTAGTGACGGATGCGTCCCTCCTGGGATGGGGGGGCCATATGGGAGGGACGGAGATCAGTGGACTCTGGTCTCCGGCGGAGACTCGGCTCCAGATCAACTTATTGGAGCTGAGGGCGATCCGACTTGCACTGAAAGCCTTCCTTCCCTCTGTCCGGGGGAGTGTCGTGCAGGTGTTCACGGACAACACCACCGCCATGTGGTATTGCAACAAACAGGGCGGGGTGGGGTCGTGGACCCTTTGTCAGGAGGCTCTGCGCCTCTGGACATGGCTGGAACATCAGGGCATCACCTTGGTGGCTCAACATCTGGCGGGCTCTCTGAACGCCAGATCAGACGAACTCAGCCGCCGGTGCATGATGGATCACGAATGGCGTCTGAACTCGGACGTGGCGCAAGGTCTCTTTCTGCAGTGGGAAGAGCCTTGGTTAGATCTATTCGCCACTGACGAGAACGCGCAATGTCAGCAGTTCTGCGCGTTGGAATTTCCAAGGCGGCACTCTCTCGGGGATGCTTTTCGTCGCAAGTGGAGTTACGGTCTGTTGTACGCCTTTCCGCCTATACCACTTCTGCCCACAGTGCTGAAGAAGACCAAGCGCGACCGGGCCCAAGTCATCTTGGTGGCTCCGGATTGGGCACGAAGGTACTGGTATCCCGAGCTACTCAGTATGGCCATCGATCCCCCGATACGACTGCCTCTTCAGGAGGACCTTCTGTCGCAGGGGACGGTCCTCCACCCGAACCTGTCCAGCCTCCACCTCCATGCGTGGAGATTGAGCGGCGACAGTTGATGCCATTTGACTTGCCTCCTGAAGTCTGTGATGTCATTCTGGCAGCCAGGCGTCCCTCCACAAAGACGGTATACGCCTGCCGGTGGAACAAATTTGTGGCATGGTGCACAGCAAAGGCTGTGGATCCCCTTTCTGCCCATCTTTCTGAGGTTCTCCTCTTTCTTCTTTCTCTAGCCCAGCAGGGCTCTGCTCTGGGCACCTTGAAGGGTTATCTTGCTGCAATCTCTGCTTTCTGAAGGCTTCCTGATCAGCCTTCTCTTTTCAAGTCCCCTGTTGTTTCACGTTTTCTCAAGGGCATTACTCGTATGTTCCCTCCTGTTCCATTCGTAATGCCTCAGTGGGACTTGAACCTTGTTCTCACTTTTCTGATGTGCGCTCCCTTTGAGCCCCTTCACAACTGTCCCATTCGTATGCTGACTCTGAAAACTGCCTTCCTGGTGGCTATCACCTCCGCTAGGCGGGTGAGTGAGCTCCAGGCTCTGTCAGCTAAGCCTCCTTTCATTTCGGTTCATCCGGATAAGGTTGTCCTCCGGACACGTCCTTCATTTCTTCCTAAAGTCGTGACTCCCTTTCACATCGGGCAATCTGTCACGCTGCCCACCTTCTTTCCTCCTCCGCATCCTTCAAAAGATGAAGAGAGGCTCCACCGTCTGGACCCAAAACGTGCGCTGTCCTTTTATTTGGACCGCACAAAACAGTTCCGGGTGGACGACCAACTTTTTGTTGGATATGTAGGTGCTAAGAAGGGTAAAGCTGTGCACAAACGGACCATCTCGCGATGGGTTGTGTTGTGTATTAAACTCTGCTATTCCTTGGCGAAAAAGGTCCCTCCTGTTGGGCTGAGAGCCCATTCCACCCGGGCCACAGCGGCGACAACTGTCCTGGGACGGGGAGTCCCCTTGCAGGACATCTGTCAGGCGGCGACGTGGGCTTCACTACACACGTTCGCCAATCACTTTTGCCTGGACAGCCAAGTCCGGAGAGATGGCCGCTTTGGCCGTTCTGTTCTCCAGGACTTTCTGGTGTGATCTTGGTTAGCAGACCCACCTCCGGGGTTGGTATTGCTGGGGTATCTATTCTAAGGTGAGGAATCTAACTAACGTGTTTCTTTCAGATGAGCAAGTTACTTACCTTCGGTAATAATGTATCTGTAAGAAACATTAGTTAGTTAGATTCCTCACCGACCCACCCAGCCTCCCCGTTTTGCGAACCGACATCTAGGGTTAAGGTTCTCCCTTTCAGGGCCCTAGATTTTTTGGCATCAGTGTCGGTCTCTTGCATGGCTCAGCGTCCCTGGCACGGAAAGCTATGTATAAGAACTGACGTCAGGGCGCGAGGGCGGCGTCTAAGTACTCCGACGACGTCATTCCGGCGCACGACGCCGACGACGGACGCGGAGCCGCAGACGACGCCTACCGACGCGCAAGGGGTATTGCTACAAAAATCTTTCCGGATCCAGACTGACGCCTGGGGATATTCTAAGGTGAGGAATCTAACTAACTAATGTTTCTTACAGATACATCGTTACCGAAGGTAAGTAACTTGTTCTTTAGTGCCCTCCCTGGCCCAAGATCAACTCCCAGCCTCGGGTGCCCGGAGTATCCAGTACCCTGTCATGCACGCAGACTCTCCCAGAGTTACAGTACATTTACCTCACCTTGCGGAGGTTTGAACAATGCATCGCTGCTTGACATCTTCTGTGATTGACCAACACTTACTTAGGAAACTGTAACTTAATGACATCCTGTCTTCTTGATGGCATGTATTTCCTTGTTCACTAGGTGACCGGCTCTGTACATGCACTACAAAACAGTAAATACAATAGCATTTGACAGTGTATCATAGCCATTGTTACAAACTATACAGGGTTGTAACAGTTGTGCAGTTAGAACGGCCTTTAAGACTGCTCTGTTTTCATTCTTGGGTTATTGTGATTGGATCATTTTGTGCTCCGGAGTTACAGAATTCTCAAACACATGAATAATACAGAATAAAACCTTCGGTAAGATGTGCTCTGTTTCTCTGCATCCTCCTTTAAAAAAACATGTTAATGTGAAATTCAGAAATACCCTTCTTTAAAAAAAAAAAGAAAGTGTAAAAAATTATAAATATGTTGCTTTTGTGCAATTCAAGTATTATTCCTCGCTTTTTTCCTCATGAATTTGGAATACTTTTGAAAAGAAGGTCCCAAATAAGTTAATTTTCTTGCATTATTTGCTGCCTGGTCATCCTTCAAGTGTATCTGCCTGAGCAATTTCTTGCTATCTCATGCCTTTCAATTTAGAAAAATGAGCCTTGTTGCTTCTGTCTAAAGCAGTGACTCACAGTATTAGTCACAGTTAAAATTAGCTCATTCCTTCAGAATCACTGTACCCACATATACATTGTGCTTTTGATTTAGAAAAACCTTTTTTTCTTTGATAAATCGTTGCATAGATCTCACTGCTGCTGACTATACCTAAGCTACAATAAATCCATTGTCAAATCTAGGGCTAGCCTAAACGTCATGGGCTTCTACTAAAATCTAGCCAGTGGTATCGTGCTGGAACAGCATTCCAGACTGGAAAAATGGTAAACCTCCTGACAGTGTAAGTAAAGTAGTCCTTGTATAAGGGACACTGGGCATTGTTTATTATTCAGCTCTGTGCTGTAGATGTAGAGCATCAAATAACATCCCAGTGCTTTTGCCACCTCCTACTCCTTTGATTGTTGGCGTCCTTAAGGGTTTCGTCCACAGTTGGCCCCTACCTAAATATCCCTTCAAATACAGCCTCTCGACTGGCAGTCGGAGCACGACTTGGGGTCATGGTCGCACTCCAGGCAGGAAAGACAAACGCGGTGCGAATCTCACTGAAATCATGCGATGACAGGATCCGCAGGCCTTAAAACTGGGCATCCCCGTGCACCTTACAGAGTCGAAGACTTGAAAGACACCGACAAAAGTCGAGAAAAAGTTAGTCAAAAAATGACTGAGGTACCGCTCTTCCCGGATCTGTGCTGGCTGGCGCGGAAAAAGAACTGACGTCAGCAGGAGAGGGCGGCGTCTAAGTAGCTACCGCAACGTCATCCCGGTGACCACGATGCCGACAACGAACGCGGAGCTGACCGACGCCACCTTCCGACGCGCAGAGGTACTGCTGACGAAAAATCTTTCCGGATCCAGTCTGACGCATGGGGGTAATTCTAAGGTAAGGAATATATAATTAACTTATGTTTCTTACAGATATATTGTTACCGAAGGTACGTAACTTGTTCATCAACTTAACAATATAGATCTAAAAAAATACTATGATCCGTCCATACCAACTAATCACCCTCAATAATGATGCATCTGTGAAAGATGTAATTAATGCAAAAATATTTTTGCTGTATGATTGACTCTGTAAGAATGTACAGATCAAGGAGGTTATCAGAATTATTTGAACATTTTCTTCAGCCAAACTTATGCATGTACACATTTGTCACAGATATAAATGAATTAACAAGCAAGATAAGCACTGTTCCAGCTTGTGCCCTAACAATATCAGATAATTACATTTAGAGGAGACGGGCATAAATAAGTGCATAGCTGAGTTAACAATATAGATCTTAAAAAAGAAAAAATACTGTGATGGGTCCATACCAACTAATCACACTTTTTAATAATGGATCTGAGAAAGATATAATGAATGTTTTTTTTTTTTTTTTTTTTGCTATGTGAGGTGTCATGAGACCAGTTTTGTTGTTACTTGATATTTATGCATCTTACTTCATTTTTTTATTTTTTTACCCTGACTAGATAAGTCTTGCCGCGAAACCCATGTTGGCTAAGGAAAGATTGTCTTTTATTTTCTTTTTTTTAATTGGAATTTAATAAACTCTGTGCCTAGATGAACTTCAAGAGAAACTCCGAGGTCTATTTAGCAAATAAATGTTCTTGGTGTCTGAGAAAGATAGGATACCATTTATAAAGTAAAGTATTTTCTCTGGCTCTCCTGAGGTATGGGAGATCAGCTTTCTTTAGAGATGCTATTTTGAGGCCCTTGTCATTTAGCATAGCTAACTTCTCTGAACAACAGAGGATATGTTCGCATTTTTCATTTTAGTAAGTCTTTAATTGAATGGCAGACATCTTTTACGTTTTTATCACTTTTCTTGATGGTGCAAATTATTTCCAAATAATGCATACGTTAGTATTATCCTGTGGGTACATGAAGTGTGGTTGCATTTAGTTTTTACAAGTGGTCAATATTTATTTTTAAACCTTCAAAACTTTACAGATTTCCTATAACTATAATAATTCCCTTAGTCTAGACCAGGGAAATACTATTCACCAAAATAGGATAGTCAAATTCATGGCCTATAAACTTGTCCATCAAATTTGCATCTCAGCCAACAAACATACAGCAGATAACTAGATAAGGCAAACAATAACCAGTCTGTGCTATTGCTCTTAAAGATTCTAACCGTATCCTTCAAGTGTCTTATAGATAAAATGCGATGTAATAGGGCCAGGAAAAACAAAAAACGGTCTGTTTCAGGATTAATCAAACATACACGGCAAATGGGAGAAATGTTACAATTCATCCATCTGCTATGGTACTCATTTAGTAGTAAAATGCCGTATCCAAATACAAAGATTTGGCCTAAGGGGGCTCAATGCGATTTAGGGAAAAAAAAATCTCACTATTCATTTTAGCGTTAAAATCCAAACTTCTGCCAGTTAACTCCTACGCAGTGTTACGGCATAAACAGTTTTCATTTATGTGGTCCCAATATCTTTTTCTTTTTTAAGAACAGTTTTTATTTGTCAAATAACAAATATATTGCAGAGCGCTTTAACCCAACAACTCATGCATACAAATTGCATAATAAGATACCTTTGACAATTGTAATAATAGGACAGGACAATTGAAGAGCAATACATTGGAAATATTAACACAGATTAAAAGAAAACAAGCCCCCTAGCCCACCCCGTCGCACTTACTCCTACTCCAGAGCAACACCATACAAGAACAGTCACATCAATCTAGACATAGTACACCAATATCCAGACATAGTACACCAATATCCCAAGGGCGATAATACATATCGACTATAGTTGGAGGGACGCCAAGTCTGTAGATCTGGCTGCCGGAACCAGTTCTAGTTCTAGGCCACGGTACTCTGCCCAGCGCCGCCAGATTTTATAATGTTTAAGTGGGCATCCCCTGGCCACAAAAATGGGGATCTCCAGTCCCATACAGAAATCCATGCCATTTTTCCATACTGATACCGAGGAATCTCTTTTGACTAAGGTGAACCCTAGCATCATAAGATGACGTTTATATATGTTACCTCCTACATCATCCAGAACATGCAACAGGACCAGCTTCGGGGAGCTGGGGAGGTCCCATCCCAGAACCTCGGAGAGGCACGACAGAACCCCCCAAAAGCACGCTAATGCGGTGCAGTGCCAGACAGTGTGAATTAGGGTACCCTCCTCGTGTTGGCATCGGAGACACACCGGGGAGGCCACCAATCCCGCCCTCCAGAGCCTGACCCTCGTAAAATAGACCCGGTGGAGATATTTGAACTGGATAAGGCGAAGACTCACGGCAATTGCCGAACCCCGCGGGGAAGCCAGGGCCTCCACCCAGTCCTCCTCCTCCAGCGGGCCAATATCTCCCTCCCAGGCCTCCCGTAGTTGCTGTAATGTGGGGGAACTATGTATGATCAGGGACCGATATATCTTGGAGATTTTGTGACCTTGGAGATCCCCATGAAAACCTTTGCCTCTATGGGACTAAAGTCAGCCAGGGACCCCAAACCCTTAATGTAGAGGGTAATGGTATGACGGAGCTGTAGATAGCGAAAAAATTGGGTTCTGGGCATGTGAAATCCTTTTTGGAGCTCCTGGAAGGACTTTAGTATCGAACCCCGCATAACGTCCGCAAGGGTAGAGACACCGATATTGTCCCAGCCCCGAAAACCAGTCAGTGCAGCCAATTGCGGCAGTTGCCCGTTGCCCCAGAGGGGGCTTTCCCGCGTCAGCTTATTCCACCACCCTGTCCTCAGCAACGCCTGCCGCCACACCTGAAAAATCTGTTTTGTCGCCAGTGGCAGGGAGCTACGCAGCGGTGCGGAGTACAGCATAGTATGAAGGGCATGATCTCCCATGCAGCGCCTCTTGACCGCATATGCTGGGTCGGCCCTATCTCCATACCACCACTCGTTAAGGACTAATAACTGGAGGCCATGTAGTAGGATATGACATCCGAGGTCGCCAGTCCCCCGCAGTATGTGGACTGGAAGCAAGGCCACTCTCGCCATTCCGCCAGCCCATAGAAACTGGCTCAGGGCCGTATTGACCCGTCGGAACCATCCAGGAGAGATGGGGTAGGGATGATTCTGTAATTGGTAAAGGAGACGGGGAAGCGACACCATTTTAAAAAAGGCCGACCGGCCGTAGATTGATAGGGGCATAAGGGGCCACGTTTTAATATCCTCCCGTACGCGATCCCATACAGGGACTAGATTCCTTTCCCAAGAGGCGATTGGCGAGTCCGATAAAAAACATTCCCAGATATTTCAAACCCCCAGTCACCACCTGAAGGGAGGAGACCCAGGAACCCGGACCCTTCCCTCCCCCCAGGACCCATAAAGTAGATTTGCGAGAGTTCATATAGAGACCGAATTTTCTCCATAAATCTGCATGATGCGTACTAGGCGCGGTCCCGTCCTGTCTATATTCGTAGGGGAAAAAAGGACATAGTCTGCATACAACGCAATGCGATCCGACAGATCCTCCGCCCACTCCAGGCCAGTTACTTGGGCGTCAATCTGTACCCAGGACGCTAAGGCTTCCATTGCCAACGCAAATAGATAAGGGGAGAGCGGACAGCCCTGCCTAGTGCCCCGCCCAATAGAGAACGTGGAGGAAACAGCGCCCCCCACTCGTACCGAAGCAGTCAGGTCTGTATAGAGAAGAGTCCGGTATGACAGGAAGCGAGGACCAAAATTTAGTCTATGGAGAAGCGCGAATATGTAGACCCAGCTAAGAGAGTCAAACGCCCTATCCATGTCCGCAAGCAATAACGCGGCCCGCTCCCCTAACCCCTGGATAGTCGCCACTGTGATGTGTGCGTGCCGAATATTGTGGCAAGTCGCCCGCTGGAGCATAAACCCAGCTTGATCAGGATGAATCATGGATGTAATATGGGCTCCGAGGCGATTGCCCAGTGCCTTAGCCAAGACCTTGGCCTCCACATTAAGAAGAAATATCGGGCGATCTGACGCATGTTGATCTGGGGGTCTTCCGGGCTTATGTAACACCACGACCTCCGCGTGTCTCCAGTCCTGAGGCATGCGACCCCACTCCCTGGCCTCCTCGAACACTCTACAAAAATGGGACCCCAGCTGCCGAAAGTAACGCTTAAAAAATGCGCAGGGAAAGCCATTCGGCCCCTAATATCTCTTTTAAATACAAATTAGAGATAGTTTTTCTGGATGTGCTTAGGGTTCAACCAGAACTCAATCATCCCTAGAAAAATAAGCCATTTCTTAACATATTAAGGCCATGGTATAATTCCTTTAGTGTAGAGTGCAATTATCTCACTGACTGATTGTCGCAGACCGCAAGAGTGGTAAATCGTTAGTCCATATTCTAATCCAGAAGGCAAAGTGTCGAAATTCAGCCACATAGGCTATATTTTTTAAACCAAGATCCAATCGTATTGGATTTCAGGAGTGCATGCCGAGGAGTGCAAGCACCGATCTTATGGAGGTGTTCTCTTTTGTTTTAGCTCCCCATAAATTACTCAGCCCATATTTCAGCATCATACAACATTGCTCCAATATCTTTTGCCCAATAGATTTCGACTGCCAATTAAACTGGCATGATGTTTTGTGTTTTTAACTTTTTGGATAAAGCAAAACGTACGTGTTGGCGTGCCAGCTGACTCTTGGCTATTTGCGGGCCCATGATAGTGTGTTTGAGAACCTGACACCCAAATAGTCAAATTGCTTCACTTGCTCTAAATAAGTGTTGCCCAATTTGACCTTACCCCTAAAGGATCTATGTGGGTTGAAATTTCATTTTAGCTATGTTGACTTCCAACCCAAATGTTTCACAAGAGAGTAAAAAACGGTCAAGTAAGTTTTGTAACCCCCTAGCAGATTTAGAGACTAGTAGGGTGTCATACGCAAATAAGTGACGAGACCTTCTGTCCTGCAATCACGGAGGGGTCGCATTACAGTCAACCAAAGATTGAATCAACCCATTAATGTATAGTGTGAACAGGGTCGGTGCTAGTACACTGCCTGTTGCACTTACCTGTCCACCCTGATATGTTCGGTCAGCTCACCCTTCCGGCTCCATCTTACTAGAGTATAATTGTGTGTGAAGCCTTAATATAGAATGCAATAGGTTCTGGGGAATTTACCTCTGGGGATAAGGTTAAAAGCTGCTTGCAGAACTATAACATTATGTATATGTGTTCTTTAAATGGTCACGTACTTCCATAAAATTACTAAGAACCTAGATATTTGATCCATAGTACTCGTGTTCTCTCTAAATCTAGCTTGTAAGGGTGATAGAATCTGTTACTCATACATCCAATCTTGTAGATCTCTAACAGATGCCTGCAAAACAATTTCTGCGAGATGTCGATTAAACTTATGGGCTTGTAGTGTGAAGGGTCTCCTTTTTTTTTTTAGATACAGGGACCACCTCTTCCCCCTATAGATCTGCGCTAGAACTTCAATTTAAAATAACTATCTTGGTTGTGATAGGTAGAGGTCACTCTGTATTTTGTCGAGACCCAGTGCTTTGTCCTTTTTAATTGTGATAATAGTCATCCTAGTGTCGTCCGAATTAAGAGCAATCTGGTTCGACAGCACACATATTTCGAAATGTCTGGTAACGATCACCATCATTTTCTACCCTCTGGATAGTGTAGTGATCCAAATAGAGTAAACGAAAGTGAAGTACCCATGATTGCGGTTGAATATGGTGCACTTAAATTTATTGGTTCTTGGTCCCCTTGGCTATTATGTGCCAGAACTGTTTGCTATTCTTGAGTTTATCTGCAATAGAAAGATCTCTCCAAATGACCTCTTCCCACCACTTTTCTATTTTTCGTTTCACACAGGCTACTGAATGTCTCTATTGTTATTTGGGCCTCTTCCTCGTGTTTTTTAAAGTCATATAACGATTGCACAACAGTAGTGTAAGTTATGTAGAATACAGCTAACAATAAATAATCAACTCTTGTTTGGCAGTTTGCCCGTTTGAATATATGGCTATGATTCTTGTCTGAGCGAGTCTGTCCATTACAGGACCTAAGGCCCTATTTTAATGCAATGGATGCTATTTGAAATGTCACTTTAGTATTTCTAGCAAATCCAGCTGACTCAGCTTAGGAATCCCCTGCTCCTCAGCGATTCTGAGATAGTCTACCGTGGGCTGTCCCCTGCCAGACTCCACATTGACGCTTGCAGCCTCTGTACTGCGACACCCCCCAAAGCCCAACCACCTACGCTAAGCCTTTCTCGACGTGTAAGGACACCCCTGCACCCGAAGCCCCTGGGCCTTGGGGAGTTTGACCTATGGGGTCCCTACATCCCCAAGCATCAGTACTTACCTGGGCAGCTGTTGGTTTTCTCCGCCTAGCCTCCTTGCCAGAGCATGCAGTCTATTTCAAAACTGATCACCCCCATTGATTTGCATCGGGTACCCGGCGCTGTGTTGGCATCTGCACCCGGCAGCCCCTCTGTCGCTGACGGTGCATGCTTGGTGCTGCCTTGTGGCCCCCGTGCTTGTCTAAACCCCCGATTGACTCCAGACACCGCTTTTGCTTACCTGTAAACAGCACGTCTTCATTCACCCCCAATCTCCATTGGTTAACATTGGGTGCCTGACTCCTAATTTGACCTCTGCCCCCGGCCGCCCCTTTGTTGCTGGTGGTGCAGTTTTGGTGCTAACTTGAACCGTGCCTGGTGTTGGCCACAGACCATGAAGACAGGATTTGTGGGATGTGTACTTACTTACCTGCAAAACTGCATTCTTGTTTTTCTCCCATAGGTTAACATTGTTGAACTAAAAAATCGCATTGTGTCCACTTTTTAAAGTGAAAAGTATTTGTACTGAAAAATATACTCGCCTTTTAACGTAAATCTTGGTCCTAACATAAATCTAGAAAGAAGGGTATTTTTCTAAAATTGGTGTGGATATCCTTTTTGAGTTATGTGCCATTTATTAACAACTGTATGTATAACAAATGTCTTACAGTCCTTTGTGTTGGGCCTAAGGCTGCTCACCCAAACTACCACAAATACAACACTTCGGGTTTACATTGAGCCCTGTACACTGACGGGGGAATCTCTCGACTCTTTACCTATATAACCAATTATTGGTGTATCACATAAAGAGCCAGCTTCCTACAGGGGACATTAATCATCTAGATTTTACAATTATTTCCTCCCCAATGGAATGCGGGGCCTAGGTGTTACATTTCTAGTGTATTACGGGGTTCATCCGTGTGGGCAGTGGTACCTCCCAGGGGTTTAGTCTTAGTCTCCCACATTGTGTGTGATTTAAACAGGGAGGAATCCGGTCTTCCCTGTGTGCTGTTTCTAAATTCTTTGTTTCCAGGGAATACCAAGTGAAACGGTCAGCTAAGGTATAAGCCAGAGCAAGCTGAGGTGCTCCCTTTAGACTGGGTTGTACAGGATCCTGATTTATTGCTGTAAATAGCTGGTCCAGTCTTCTGATTGAACCATCCTTTGTGACTTCCCTGTCCCTGACTGGTGTGATGCAAAGCTTCCACTTGAGTCTGAGGCACCTTCCTCCTCTTTTCCTCGGACCCAGTATGCTCTTTAGCTGCTACCACTGCATTAGCATGCAGAGTGTGTGTCCTAGACATTTGCCACGCAGTTACATGGGCGTCCCTACATACAGGCATTCTTGTCTCTACAGTCAGGTTTGCAGAAAGAGGCATTTTGCCCACTTGGTCCTGCATGTTTTGGTGTCTGTTCAAAAGGTTAGAAGTCTGCGGCTAAAAGTCTCTTTCAGAAGAACAAGTTACCTACCTTTGGTAATGCTCTTTCAAGCCACAGATTCCTCACTGACCCTCCCATTCTCTTGTCTGGAAGTGCAGTGTTGAATGCGAATGACAACGTGGAGGATGCCACATTTTATAAGCCGCACACAGAACACCCGTAACAGCATCGGTGTGCAGCCACACAGTGCCACCTTTCAGTGCGTAGAGGTACTAGGCAAAAGGTTTCCGGACCCAGTCTGACGCCAGGGGACTATTCAAAAGGTGAGGAATCTGCAGCTAGATAGTCTCTACCAGAAAGCGCATTACCGAAGGTATAGCTTCTTTTTGCTTAATTAAGTACCATTTGAGTATTTTATGCAATATAGTTAGGATTCATGGGTAGTGCATTGACATTGTAATTTATATTTCTCCTATTTTGTCTTTTGATAAGACAGCCAAGAAATTGTTCTGGTGAACATTCTGCAGATTTACTCAAGCCGTAGTGTCAGTTTTAGATCAGTTTGCAGCCGAGTCACCCGACTGTTATGTTTGTTTCAGTTTTCAGCAGAACATCCTCCTATAGACAAACTAAAAACTACTGTAATTTGGCGATAGTTAAAAGGCTTTCACTATAATCAAAAACCCCTTGACTAAATCTTTCCCACTTTGTACCAGTTATGTTGTGTGAGAAATGTTTACAGGATGAAGATAATTCTTAGATGATAGAACTATAATTTTGCAAAAGTTCTTAACCATTAATGTTTTGATTTGATTTTAGATTGTGCAGTTGGCACTTGAAAATCATGAGAAGACCACAGGAAAAGGCCAGTGGGATACTTGTCATGGATTGGAAGATAAAAAGAAAGTTAAAATAATGTGGCGTAAAATACAAAGGGCGTACAGCCTGGAGTTGTTAACATTATAAGCTGAGAAAATGAAGGTCTTCACAAAGGATACATTCGTATTTAGCAGTCTTCAAATTGGTGACTTGATTTTAATGTAGAAACATCTTTACCTCCTAGCACAAAGGAAGGTATTATGTGTTTTTTAAGGGGCCAGCATTGGTTGTACCCCTGCTTTACCTTAAGGAAATGGTAAAACGGATTACCTGCTACAGTAAATGTGGATGATCATGAGCAGCTGGCTTGCCACAAAATCATGGCATATTTCAAGGACCTAATTTGGATTTGAGCTAAAGCCTCCCAATGTACTCCAAACAGTCTAAGATTGGCTGTACTCTGTGGTCCACTTGATGGCCATGATGGCAGCTAGAATAAAGATATCATATTGTTGGTATCTTTGAATAGTCACAAGCAGTCACAGAAAAATGAACGAAGGAAAAGAGTGTGATGGAGGAGGTACAGATGGAAGGCTACCAGCAGTGCAGGTTCCAGTTGGTTGGCAACGTCGGGTGGATCACAATGGAGTACTTTATATTAGGTAAGCATTATAAGATACGTGTGATGTGTATATGCATGTTTGGCCAAGTTGTACAGGGAACTGCTGTGCTCCTGCTATGTGATAAACTGTACATATAAAAAGTACTATCAGGAAACTCTTTAAGACAACTTCTTAGACAAGTTGTGTCTATTTACGTGTGACCTCAAATGTGAAGTTACATTTTTTTTTTTATAAACAATCATTTAAAGTGCATATTGGCTCATAAAATAAGTCAAAAATATTGCAAGAGAAACTTTAAAAGAAAAGGAGACTAGACAAACAATGTACAAAAGAGGAGTCTGTCGAACATGGTTCGCCAATTTCTGCTCTGAAAACAGATATGTGGTAATTCTTCACATGTAAATGATATGTACTTTGTCCAGGGGTGTTGGATTGCACTGTAAGAAACAAAGTTGCAATGAGCATTATGGTCACCTTCGGGGTGAATTTGAACTTCCATACTAGCTATTAAGATCAGAATTGTGTAGAAAACATTCCGGATACTATTGATATACAGCCAATAACATTGGAATCTGTTAATTAGCAGATGGTGGTTGGAAAACTTTCAGTTCATGGTTCACTTTCATTAGATTGGAGACATTTACAAAGAGGAAGTGGTTAAAAATTAGTGCTTGACTCCACCAAAATGCAATTTCCTTAATAAAAAAAAGAAAATAGGTGCAGCTGCAAACTACAATGGGAACAGGATATGTGGAAAAAAATACTTGATGCATGCTAGGAGCACGTCTGGAGAAGCATACCTTAATGATCCTGAAGCCTGCATTATAGAGAGTTGGAATACATATTCATGATGCTTTAATATCTTACTCTGAAAAGATTGAAACTGATCTGCTGACTACCATGGGGTGTGCGAGGATGTGAGTTCAGTGATTTACATATGGTTAAAATGTGACCTGATTCAAGAATATTAGAAATAAACTCTTAACTTCATTAATCAGGTTATCTGCTCACAGAAGGTCGGAGAAGCGTTGAGGGTACAGAAGATCCCACTATATTGCACGTTAAGGTCATCCAAAAGGCTGATAGCTGCTCATTAGAAAGGAAAGGAACTCCCACCCCCACAGCAGCACAGTGGAGATATTTATTTTGGCCCTTGCAAAACTCAACATTCAACACACAAACAAGACTTTTGATAAACGTTTGAACCCATTGATTGACTGCTAGCCCCAACTAAGAGACTTCCTGCCAAGAATTGCAACTGTTTAGTATGAACAATATTTACAGGCATTCTTGTTCCTCAACGAAACACAGCCAAAGGTGACAGAGAGGCCCCAGCTGATTAGAACCGTGGGGTAGAGGGTGGTAAGAGAGCCCAGAGGGTGGGGGTTGGGGGAGTTTAAGAGTTTTGATCTGTGGGAAACTTCCCTGTCGATCTAGTGGAATTTTGTGGGAAACTGGCACTGTAAGGCCAAATAATACTTGTTCAGAGGTCAAGTCACGACTATATGGTATTGGCTCAGTTGCTACTACATTAATGACAGTTGGGCCTTGTACTTTGTTTGAAAACAATGTTTTACACTTTAAAACAGTACATTTGTATCTCAAGAACCTTTACCATGGTAGGTTTGTTACATTTCCCAGGGTTTTATGTTATGAAAGTGCTGCTACAACATCATTGGAAAAGGGTATAACAAATATCATGTTATTTCTTTCTCTGTCACTAGAAAGATCACATTATTGGGCACACAGTTTTAAATGTGTTGACTTATTTAGCATGTAAGGCATTTTGCTTTCTTCAGAACTGTAGTTTAGAGATTATAGATGCATATTTATGTCAGTCTTGATATAGCATGGATATTTTAGTTCCCTACATTTGTATATCAGCATTGTGTCAGTGGTTTAGATATGGTATATAAATTAGAATTATTTCTTATGCATTATTCCCTGCGTAAGTAGGGTTCTCAGTCTTCCTAAGTCCCATTTCTTGATATGGGTTCTTTAGTAGCCAGAACAGATTCCTCAATATTTGAGTCCTTTCAATCGATGCTTTTTTCACCCCTTCCATTCTACCTAAAGCTGGGCACAGAAGCTACAGCAATTCACTATATTAAAAACACAGATGACTATAAAGATGCTCAACTTTAACCTTTCTAAACACTTAATCTCAGATTTTAAAATGATTCTTAACAAAGTGAAAGTTTGACTCCGTCTCTGGAGGTCATTCCCTTTTCAAATTCAGATTGAATTGGTGTGTTTAATGGCAGAATATTATTTGCAGACAAATGCTTTAATAGAATAATTAATATTACCAGTCTTTGTTTCATTTACATTTAATTTGTGTCGAACAGGGTAGAGATTAAAGTTCACACACTTGATTTCGTGTTTTTTTTTTTTAAAGAAAAGTGAAAATGTTTTAATGAGACTTAAAATCTTCTTGAAAGAACTTTGCACTCCACAAACCGCTAGTGGAACATGAGAATAACCATGTGACAAACCTAAAACTTGTATATACAGATAGGCATGGAAATAATGTGTGCTTATGATTATTATAAAGAATGTGAAAGACTACTTACCAGAAAGATCCATTAGGCTTGATGAACGTACCAAAAAGATCCGTTAGGCTTGATGAACTCATTGGTATGGGTACTGATCACCTCTCTCATTAGAGAAATCCCCTCCCCTGTCCCCTAAGCTGTAAATGCAAATATTTTCCTGATTTATGTATAAATAGGACGTAGCAATACATCAGTAATACCACCTCATTTCAAAACAAATAGATGATACTGTAGTGATGCCCTTAATAATGTCAATGTTAAGGTCATACGTAATGGCAGAAGTAATCTCGTCACTATAATTTGTGACATTGTCTGACTTGTAGGCATTTTCCTAAAGAATGCATCTATGCCACCTCCCCTTGGGCAGTGTACAGGCCGGGTCAAGTGGCTCAGTGGACTAATGCATCCACTGCAGGGGCCTGTGCTCGACCTCATGGTCACAGGTTCAAATCCCGGCGGGTCCACTCAGCCTTTCATCCATCTGAGGTCGATAAAATGAGTACCATTGAGTTGGGTAACAATAAACATCTGTTATTCAGCGCTAGGACACCTATGGGTAATCGCGCACTTTACAAATACACCTGTTATGTCATGTTACGTTATGTAGAGACCATGCACCAAGGTTGGGATAATCCCAACTGTGTTTTAAAGGGGTGCCCTAGGGTTGGCACTCAGCGGGCTCAGGCTCCTAATGTTTAAATGATGTGTACACTTGGATCTGCCTGTTTAAGCTGACTGACCCAGATATGGAGCACTGGATGTATTGTTATTTCATACTTCAGTTTACGTCCTCCAATTGCTTGCTATCTCAGAAAGCCTCCCTCAGTACTCCTAAAATCGTGCATGAAAAATTGACGTTCACTTCCTTCTGCTTGATTCCTCCCCTTTCTTCAGAGTGACCCTCTTCTTACCTTTTCGTTCTCTGCATGCCTTTTATTTACGAGTATAGTCTCCTCTCAGTCTCATGGCTGTCTGCCTTAGTCTCGCCTATTGTAATTCTGCAATTGGCTGACACCTCCGTTTCGGTATCATAACCTCTTCTTCTTTAAAACCTTATCCCTGCAACATAACACTATCTTATCTCTGCCAGCCTATCTATTTCATCAACCATTCATCTGAAACCACTTGGCACTCACTAATGATCACAAATAAGTCGGAATAATATAATCTATCACAAAGTAACTGGAGTACATACATGTCATGTTTGTTGAGCGCACGACTGATCACAATAATTAACAATAATCACTGGAATGTCCCCTAACTTTGGGTTCCAGAGTAGCATTCTACTCGCCGTTCAGCGCCTCGTCAAGCGTTAAGCCCCGTTAAGCGCTATAGAAATGCGATTAAAATTACAATTTATAATGTCTCATTTTACAAGCATTTCCATCTCCTTTTCCTTCTGTGCTAACCAAATTGTCTTGGTATCCATGTTCTTGTATTTCAGCACTTAGGAGTGGTTTATTAATGATATGTACTGCTGTATGAATAAATTAATTGAGGTAGTTTAGCAAAAATAACATATTTTACCAAAAACACTTGCACCTCTTTTCCCATCTTCCATGGTCTGCAACAAAAAAAATCCATTATGTTTAAAAAGGCCATTTTGGCTGGCATTTGCAGTTCCGGACTCAGTGAATCTTGGATCCCCTTTCTGGCATTTAAAGACCTTTAGCAGCAGTCAGTGTCATTCATGGCCACAGGTTAGGAAGAATATCTTGTACAGTTTTACAAACCACTCAGAATGAAAACTCTTTAAGAAGAATCTCTGAAAGTTATCAGTTTCCTATTGCATACTATGTCAATGCCAAAAACATGTAGAGTTATGCTATAGTGTTCTGCGCCTAGACTTCATAAACCAAAAACTTTTTCCATATTTAAAAATAATTCTATTTTACTTTTCAAATTAGGAGGTGCTGCACATGTACAACGTCACTAGCCAGTTCAGAGAATTTTTTCAGGTACATTGCCAAGATCACTTTTGGAAAATTAACATTTGATCTTAATTCATTACTTGGATTAATTCCCTGAATCTTCATTTTAAATGTAAATGCATATCTGCAAAATCGCCAATCCCGTTCCCTGCAATAGACATTAAGCATCGGGAAGGCAAAAATATGAAGTAAACTAACTGAACTTAAAATGCATACCTTGCCATCTCTGATACAACAGTGGTTTTGAATGTACCTAAACTGCCCACAGAATTAGTAACTTTCAGCGGTTCCCTTGCACAAACTCAAAGCTAGAGGTTTATCTGATTACACTACCGAGACTGCATGGAAGAGAACCGGATACAGGAATCATGAACATGTACTGATTTGGAAAAAGGAAAAAGACACTGCTGACCACCAAATACGTCTGACATTCTTCACAGCAGACAATAAATGGATGTATCAATGGGGGAGGAATTGTACTACCAGCAAGTCAGTACCTGTTTTCCTATTGTATTTTGGTGGATAGAGTGCATAGTGGGATTTATTCAAAAGTAGAAGAGTGTTTGCCACCAGATTGGCGCAGTCAGTGCTTGTATACTTGGACACCTCTCTGTGGGTCTGGTTGTCTTAAGCAGAAATGGTAAGTATTTGCTGACTTGCTGGCATTGTGCTGCCTCCCTTCTTTGATTTTTAGACTCCTACAAGCAGCATTTCAAGTACCCCTAACAGTGGT
The DNA here is from genome assembly GCF_964204655.1 of Triturus cristatus. Taxonomy (NCBI): domain Eukaryota; kingdom Metazoa; phylum Chordata; class Amphibia; order Caudata; family Salamandridae; genus Triturus; species Triturus cristatus. The sequence goes on along the minus strand of NC_140583.1, from coordinate 965,333,997 downwards.
GGCTAATAAACTTTGACAGTACTGGGCATAATTTGTACCCTGAATTCCAGTAAGCGAACAAAGCAAATGAGCCAGACTTCTTGTAGGTGGGTTTGGGGGGGGATAGGGGTGGTCTCCATCACGTTTATGGTGGACCAACTCTGAAAACAATTTTTTTTGCCACTTTCCAAGAATTACCTTCAGTTTGGCAGGGCCATCATTTAGCCATGAGTGCCCCCCTCTTATGCTAAGAATTGTGTACAATGCCAGTGCCAGATGCTTGCCATGGACACCCCCACACCCACAGTGCACCATGGGTGCTTCCATATGTCAGTTCTGGTAGGCCAAGACCGGAATTCTGCCATTGCTACCCCCATACCTGGGTGCCTTCTCTGATGCCAAGTGTTGCTTACAATGTTTCAGCACTAGCATTTTCCCACAGATGCCATCTTCAGTTTTGCCATGGGTAACACACCCATCAGTATGACACGGAAACAATCCCTTATTAGACAAGATTTACCTCTTGTTCACCAGGGCCACCAGCCCACACCCGTTCAGCACTCTTGACAGAAGCTATTAATAGGCTAGGGATTTTTTAAATTTTTTATGAGAAGGCAGCCCAAGCAATAATTTCAGTTTCTATTGGATCAAACTTCTAGCATGCCTGTGTTGAACATTTACTGAACCGCTATGAGAGAATCTATGTCCGGTTGCTTATAGAAGCTGCGTATCGGAATCTAGTGGTATAGTAGCTTCCATTGGAGTTTCATGTAACCTCTAGAGTCTGTCTTTTCCCACAGGATTAATGCAGCAATGTCCAAAACACCATTATCTCTCTCAGCTCTCCTCGGTCTGGTCAACTGGATGTTTCACTGGTAGGTAGAAGGAGATGAAGCACAGACACACACACTGCACAGTAACACATGTATACTGCACACTCCAGAAACACTGGCATTACCATTTAAAATACATAGATAAGTGCATACAACAAAAACTTGCAACCAGAAGCACATGCCTTGCGTCCACATTCCTCACTGCACATACGCACCCACAGAAACAAAATATAAACACACTACATGCATATATGATACACACAGCATATATTTATACCACACACACATTGCAGAACTCACTTCACTGAGAAACTGAAGAATGGATAGTACATTTGTAAAGCACTATAGCAACCTTGTAGGGCACAGATGTAGTGCACTCTCAAGCAAACTTAAATAATATTCTTCATCCCGATGCTGCTCTGTAAACCACAAAACTGCATATATAATGTAAACATCCATAGTGGTTACACATAAACAGTGCGCACATCCAATGCAGACGCAAATCTACACAATATAGACAAACCTATACTTAGTGTTTCTGGCGTTCAATTAAACCCAATTATAACCGATAAAACACCACCAAATGGAATATTTGCTTCTCAGTAAAAATTGGAAAACATAGGTTTTTGCTGCACTTATTACTGCTTTAGTGCCCTGTTGTGTCAAATCAATAGTGCACCCACTACCTCTAAGCACCTCTGCTCCCCCCTTTAGGAGCATTACGCTTCTCATATGGCTTTAGCTGGCTACAATGTTGCTGTTTAGCGATGAGCAGGTCCGGGGTTGAACTCTGAATAGGGTCTCAGTTGAGTAGATGGCGCCACCATGATGTAATTCTCCTTCATTGAGAGCAGGATGGAGCTTTGCTTACTGAAAGGTTAATTATCAGGATTGTGAAAACAAAAATCAATGTAATGCACAATGTCCTACCCTATATGGATGCACATCATTGTGGTCTGAAAAGCACACTTGTAAGCTCAACATCCTTTCTGATGAAATGGTCAGGAGGCATATCATGAGCAAATTCGGTGCCCATGCACAATCCAAAAAGGGGTCAAAGAGCTGGTTTTACTGAAACTATGCAGCCTACTTCGTATACATTAACTCAGAAAATCTTTTAGTGTATGAGCTGTAATTAGTGAAAGTTAGACAGACACAAAGACAGCCAACACTCCGTTTCCTAGTGCATAGTCTGACAGTTACATTTTAGCACAAACAGGTGCATGGACCCATTTTTCGCCTGTGCACAGAGAAATGAGTTCATGCCTCAGCAACACCAAGTTCAGCATCCATTCATACTCCCCTCATGTTAAAATCAAACTTGGAAATTATGGTATGGAAATAAGGCCTGGCGTGGTACTGTTTTTCATTAACAGCACTGCACATCCATAAAAATCTTCAATCAACCAATCATTGTCATTTGTGTAAGGTGTGTTATTTGTCCACTGTTAATATTTTATTTGTTGTTATCAAATCTTAATGAGGGTCCAATAATAGTGCTATCCATGTATAACATTCACATGGGATGAGACTGGACCGCTGGAATGAGAAGTTAACCCCTTCACTGCTAGGCCTCCCCCGGTGCTAAGCCTTTTTGTGGCTGTATGGGGTATTACGCTTTTCGGCCCTTCTATCTTTTTGTCCACATAAGTTATCCACATCAAATTTGCGTCCTTTTTTTCCAGCACCCTGAGGATTCTAAAGGTATATAGGGTATGTGGATTCCCCTGGAGGGAACCCAGAAATTAACCAAAATACAGCAATTTTCTTTTAATGGGAAAAAGGTGCTGCAGAAGAAAGTTTTCCCTTTCAAATGGCATCAATAAAGGGTTTGTGGTGCTGAAATCACCATCTTCTCAGCTTTCAGGGACCGGCAGACTTTTGTCAGAAAACCAAAACTGTCTACCCAGTTTTGGCATTTTACTGGAACATAGCCTATTTTTGCTATTTTTGTGTGCTTTTAACCTCCTTACGGTTAGTGGTAGCAATGGGTGTGAAAGCAATAATGGATCCAGGAAACCTATACATTTCTGTAAAAAGACAAAATTGTGAATTCAGCTAAGGGCCATTTGTTTAGATCCTTAAAGGTTTTCTTTTATAGAAACTAACAGTTGAAAATAAAAATATTGAAATTGAGATGAAAAAAAACCAGCCATTTGTGCCAACGTTTTCACTTGTAACTTCTTCTAAGTAGGACAGATTTTTTAAAACAATATACATTTACATCCGCTGAACCCTACTGGTTGTGGGGATATATAGGTCTTGTAGGTTCACCAAGAACCTGGGGAACCCAGAGCCAATAATTGAACTGCGTCTTGAAATGGTTTTTCATTGTGTACCGGGTATATAGCAATTAATTTGGTAAAATATAAAGAGTGAAAAGTAGTTACTTAGGAAACTTATATATTTCTGAAATGGGAACAAAATATAGAGTTTAGAAGCAGTAGTTATTCACACATCTCCAAAATTGTGGGTACCCATACAAACATGTGAAATAGAGGCCATTTTTCAAAATTACTACTTTTTTTTTTTTTTTTTTAACAAATTCTTACATTTGGAAGGCAGAAATGCAAAGAAAGTCAATTGGTAATAACACTTGTTCTACTATTCTGTGTTCCCCTAAGTCTCCTGATAGAAATACTATCTCACTTGTGTGGTTAGGCCTTGTGCCTATGACTAGAAACGGCCCAACACCCAACGTGGACACATCACATTTTCCAGTGAAAACTGACCCTTTTTTTGCAGTGTACCTGGCTGTGGATTTTGAACCCAAGTTCAGCTGGCACCCAGCATTCCCCAAAGTCCTCACGGCAGGGAAGGGCCCAAAACATATTGTGGAGACATCAAAATTACCTAGCAAAAAACGACCTGGTTTTGCTAGTGCAGGCAGGGAGGTCACCTGGGTTATTGGTCCCGGTCTCGGCGGCCATCTAGGGAAACCTACCAAACCAAGAAATTTCCAAAAACTAGACACCCGGGGGAGTCCAGGGAGGTATGGCTTGTGTGGATCCCCCAATGTTTTCCTACCAAGAATCCCCTGTAAACCTCAAATTTAGCAGCAATATCACACTTTTCGCACGTTTGTGTGGAAATGTTGTGGGATCACCCGGCTGACACAAATTTCCCACCACCCAACATTCCCCTAGGTCTCCCGATAAAATGGTACCTCCCTTGTGTGGGTGGGCCAAGGGCCTCCGACTGGTAAGGGCCAAAACCATAGGGATTGAGGGGATAGCACAGCAAACTCTAAGCGCTATATTTTTTTTTTAAATACGTTTAGGCGATTCTGCATTGGACACCCACACAAGTGAGGTATCATTTTCTTAGTGCTTTCTGTCACAGGCTGTAACTTCGTAGCACTAAAAATACACATCAGTATTCTCCACTGCACCAATCAAGACTAAATTCTGTGGTTCTCTGGTTACACACAGACCTCTGCAGTGCATTAACTAATAGAGGTTTCATAATGTACTACAGTGCATTACCGACTGAGCAATACTTTTTTAAATTTATTTTTCATTTACATAGCCCATTATTTTATATGTCGATACCTGATGGTGAAAGACCTAAAATACTTATTTTAGGCTTATTTATGAGAGGCTTGCATCGCCAGAGCATCACTTTTATTGATGCTCCGGTGGCGCTAGCGTCTCAACCATACCTATGAGGCAGTGCAAAGTCACTCTGCATGGCCTCATAGATACGGAGTAAGACATAGCAGCGCAGGTCACTGCGTTGTCTTACTCTGCGTCAAGGCGGTGTTCTATGGGCTTTGCGTGGGTTTACCACACAAAGCCCATGGATTTTGATGCTGCCCCATATTTACAAAATCACGTAAACCTGGGGTAGCTCCAAAAACAGACACCTCTCCAGTGGATCTGTAACAAGGAGAAATGTTTTCATTTCTCCTCGTTTTTTCCCCTTTCCATGTGTGCTGTATTCTGTAGCTCACATAGAAAGGGAAAAACGCCCCTCAGGATTGTTTTGGGGAAGGAAGGTGCCCCTTCCCGTACAAAAAAATCTTGCCTATGTTGGTGCTAGGCAGCAAATTGTGCGCCAACACAAGGGAAATGGACTGGAATGCACCGTATTTCGTAAATGCGATGCATTCCGGCCCTTTCACATTGGCATAGGGCAGCGCCGCAAGAAGACTTGTGGCGCTGCCCTATGTCAATTCCTCATAAATGAGGCCCTTTGTTTTTAGCTACACCTTTGGCTACACCCCTACGTTCAATGACCTTTGGTTTGCTAAACACTGTTTAATATAATTTCCCCACCATAAAAATTATTTGCCGTGGTAATTGGGGACTGTTAGAAATGGGGCTCTCTAGTTCGCAGTGGTTTGCACCTTTGTCCAAGTAGGGACCCTTCCTTCTAGTCATGGTAAGAGGGATACACTACTGAAATAACCCCTGCTCACCCCCTTGGTAACTTGGCATGAGCAGTCAGGCTTATTTCAGAGGCAACAGTAATACAGTGAAAACTCTACAAAAGGACACCACTCCAGTTTAGAAAAATATCCAATACTTTATATATTAAAAAAAAGACCGAAACGATAAAAATTCAACATACAGTACTTAAAAATATGCACTTTGCAAAAATAACCTTAAAATGCAGTTCCTTGAAGTCGGTAGTTGTTGCGGTGCTGACAGTTCACGGTGCAGGTGACAGTGCTGGTTGCAGGGAGCTGGCGACGGTCGGTCCGGACTGCGGTGTGGGACGGGGCGGTGCTTCGCAAGACTGAAGGACAGTGCCCCCAAGCCACGGTGTGGTTACGGGTGTCGAAGTCAGCAACAACATCAGTGAGACCAGGGCAGCGAAGTAAAGCGAGGCAGTGCAGATAAGAGGCAGTGCGGGTAAGAGACGACACAAAAAGAAGTCGAAGAAGCGTTTTCGCTCTCCGACATCCCCCCGTCGGTCCCCGGATGCGGACGAGGGGGGCAGGGGTTCTGCCCCTGCGGCTCCTTCGGAGCCCGGGAGTCCCGCGGCCTACCCACCTTACCCGGGTCCGTCGGCGACTCCCGCACAGGTGCAAGAATTTCTTGCTACCATGGACCGTCTGTTTAGGCCTCGGGCTCACGCCGGCGCGCCCTCGGGCCCCGCGGTCCCGTGTCAGGATCCTGTTGGGCCGCCGGAAGCTCTGGCCCCGGGGCCGCAGGATCCTGCACCGCTGGTTCCGGCCACAGTCCCACAAGGTCCCGGCGCCGCAGGGGATGCCATTAGTTCCGCCCCTGCCCAGGTTCTCGGACACTTTTGTCCCGACCTGGGATCCGCATTGGGACACGGCGCTGGTTCGGCCCCGTCCGGCACCGTTCCCGGCGCCGTTTGTCCCTTCCCCGGTCCCTGCCCTGCCGCCGCAGTTTGTCCCACATACGGCGGAGGTGGAGGACGACTGGGAGAGGACTGAGGACCCTCTTGCTCGTCAGTGTGATTCCAAGCAGGACTGGGCGGACGAGTTAGAGGAGGCCAGCGGCCTTGATCTCTCCTCTGACCCGGGGTTTGCCTCTCCTCCGCCTACCATGGAGGAGGGCGCTTCGTACACGATGGTGCTCCGTCGGGCCGCTGAGGTCCTCCACCTTGATCTCCCTACGGTGGCCCTAAAGACTAATCTCCTCACGGATGTGCTCCAGACGGCGTCCACTTCATCGGAGCCCCTGTTGCCATTCCCGGTGGATAAGAATGTCGCCAACGTCATCGCCCGGCGCCGGGTGACCCTGCCTTTCTGACCACTCATCCTACGCCCGAGAGCCTAGTCATCCAAGCTTCGACGTCACAGAGTGCCTTTCCCACAGCTCCGCCGGATAAGGATTCTAAGAAGCTGGAGAAGTTCGGCAAGCGGTTGTTCTCTTCGGCCAGGTTAGGGCTGCGGTTGGTGAACACCGCCTGCCTCTTGGGCCACTATTCCCACACGGTGTGGGATGCCGTTGCACAGGTGTTGCCTCAGTGTCCTGAAGAGGCCCAAGCTGTGCTGTCTCAAGCTGTTGCTATCCTTGTTAAGGATGCGGCTAAGTTCGCCATTCGGTGTGGTTTGGACACCGCGGACTCCCTAGGTAGAGCACTTTCTATGACTGTGGTGCTTCGTCGCCACGCCTGGTTGAGATCTGCAGGGTTCTCGCCAGATGTACAAAGCTCACTCATGGACATACCCTTTGATGGTACCCGCCTGTTTGGCGATAAGGCAGACAGTGCGCTAGAGCGTTTTAAGGACTCGCAGGCTACGGCCAAGTCCTTAGGTCTTTCCACGAAAAGCCCAGCCACTCCTGGTTTTCGTTCCTTTCGTGGCCACGGCAGGGGCGCCCAGGCATGTTCCTTCAGCAAGCCTGTGCAGAACCAGCCTCAGCACGGACACAGGGGTGGGGAATCGGCGTGGGGGTCAGTCCACCTCCGCCCCCGCTACTTCTACCTCCAAACCTTCCTAATCCGAGCTTTGTGAAGCACCTCACGCCAGTGGGTGGCAGGATCCACAATCATCTCCCCCACTGGCATGCTGTCACATCGGACAAGTGGGTGCTGCAGATCATCCGCAAGGATTACTCCCTTCCCTTTCAGTCCACCCCTCCAGCCATGCCACCTCAGTACCACCACATGTCGGGGGGAACGCTTGGCGACTCTCCAGCAGGATGTTACGACCCTCTTGGCCAAGGGGGCCATCGAGTGCGTTCCTGGGCCGGAAGTAGGGAGTGGTTGTTATTCCCACTACTTTCTGGTCCCCAAGAAGAATAAAGGGGGTCTGCGTCCCATCTTTGACCTCCGTAACGTCAACTGGTTCCTCCGGAAGGAGAAGTTCAAAATGCTGACTCTGGCTCAGGCTCAGGTCTTGGCTGCCCTCGACCCTGGAGACTGGATGGTAGCGTTGGACTGGCAGGATGCATATTTTCACATCCCCGTCCTGCCGGCACACCGGCGTTACCTGCGGTTCACAGTAGGCCATGAACATTTTAGTGTGCTGTGCTCCCCTTCGGCATTACCAGCACCCCTCGGGTGTTCACAAAAGTGATGGCGGTGGTTGCGCTCTTCTGCGCAGGTCAGGGGTGTCAGTCTTCCCCTACCTCGACGACTGGTTGTTGAAGGCGGGCTCGCCCCAGGCAGTCGTCTCCCACCTTCAGACTACGGCTGACCTCCAGCAATTGCTGGGGTTCTCCATCAATGTGCCAAAGTCGCACCTGAGTCCCTCTCAGAAGCTCCTCTTCATCGGAGCGGTTCTGGAGTCTATGCGGTTTCTGGTTTATCCTCCTGAGCAGCAAGTCCGGGATATTCAGGCTATGATTCCGATCTTTTAGCCTCTGTCCCAGGTTTCAGTCAGGATGACCCTCCAGCTCCTGGGCCTGATGGCCTCCTGCTAGGGCAAATATGCCAGATGGCATATGCGGGCTCTGCAGTGGGACCTGAAGTTCCACTGGGCGCAGCATAAGGGCAACCTGTCCGATCATGTCCAGATCTCGAAGGGCACAAATTGCAGTGGTGGCTCACGAATCGCGATTGGGTCAATGGCAGAACCCTCTCCCTTCCCCAATCGGAGCACACAGTGGTGACGGATGCGTCCCTCCTGGGATGGGGAGGCCACTTGGGAGAGGTGGAGATCAGAGGTTTCCAGCAGAGTCCCGGCTCCATATAAACCTTTTGGAGCTTCGGGCGATCCGACTTGCACTGAAAGCATTCCTTCCCTCTGTCCGGGGAAGTGTGGTGCAGGTGTTCACGGACAACACCACCGCCAAGTGGTATTGCAACAAACAGGACGGGGTGGGGTCCTGGACCCTATGCCAGGAGGCTCTGCGCCTCTGGACATGGCTGGAACATCAAGGCATTACCTTGGTGGTTCAACACCTGGCAGGTTCTCTGAACGCCAGGGCGGAGAAACTCAGCCGCCGGTGCTTGATGGATCACGAATGGTGTCAGAACTCGGATGTGGCGCAAGGTCTCTTTCAGCAGTGAGGAGAGCCTTGGTTAGATCTATTCGCCACCGAAGAGAACGCGCAATGTCATCAGTTCTGCGCGTTTTGAATTTCCAAGGCGGCACTCACTAGGCGACGCATTTCGTCACGAGTGGAGTTGCGGTCTATTGTACGCCTTTCCACCTATACCACTTCTGCTCAGAGTGCTGAAGAAGATTTGGCGCGACCAGGCCCAAGTCATCCTTTTGGCTCTGGATTGGGCACGAACATACTGGTATCCCGAGCTACTCCGCATGACGATCGATCTCCCGATCTGACTACCTCTTTGGAAGGATCTTCTGTCGCAGCAGCAGGGGATGGTCCTCCACCTGAGCCTGTCCAGCCTCCACCTCCATGCATGGATGCATTAACCATTTCCTGAAAGGCATTATGCACACGTTTCCTCCCGTGCCTTTCATAATGCCTCAATGTGACTTTATCCTTGTTTTGACCTATCTGATGTGCACTCCCTATGAGCCCCTTCATAACTGTCCATTATGTCTTTTCACTCTAAAGATAGCTATCACCTCTGCCAGCAGAGTCAGTGAGCTCCAGGCTCTTTCTTCTAAACCTCCTTTCCTTTCTGTTCATCCAGACAAGATGGTTTTAAGGATCCGTCCTTCTTTCTTGCCAAAGGTTTTCACGCCCTTCCACATCGGGCAGACCATCACTTTGTCCACCTTCTTTCCATCTCCGCATCCTTCAAAAGAGGAAGAGAGGCTCCACCGTCTGGACCCAAAAGGTGCGCTCTCGTTCTACCTGAAGCGCACACAACAGTTCCGGGTGGATGACCAACTCTTTGTTGGCTACTTGGGTGCCAAAAAAGGTCGGGCTGTGCACAAACGGACCATCTCACTGTGGGTTGTTCTATGCATAAAAGCATGTTGCTCGTTGTCCAAGAAAGAGCCTCCTGTGGGGCTGCGTGCCCATTCTACCAGGTCAACAGCAGCCACTACTGCCTTGGGACGCGGCGTTCCCTTGCAGGACATTTGTCAGGCAGCTACGTGGGCTTTGCTGCACACGTTTACCGAGCATTACTGCCTTGACAGTCAAGTCCGGAGAGACGGCTTCTTTGGCTGTTCTGTTCTCCGTGACTTTCTGGTGTAATCTTGTTCGCAGACCCACCACCGGGGTTGGTATTGCTGGGGTATCTATTCTAAGGTAAGGAATCTATCACTAACGTGTCTCAGATGCACAAGTTACTACTTGTGTAACGATATATCTGTAAGAAACATTAGTTAGTGATAGATTCCTTACTGCCCCCACCCATCCACCCCGTTCTGTGAACTGATTACTAGGGTTAAGGTCATCCCTTTCAGGGCCCTAGTTTCATGGCACCAGTGGTCAGTTTCTTGCATGGCTATGCGTTCCTGGCGCGGAAAGTCGTGTACAGAACTGACGTCAGCGTGCATGGGTGGCGCCTAAGTAGTCTCCGTGACTTCATCTCGGCGCATACGACACCAGCGACAGACGCGGAGCCGTACGACGCCACCTACCGACGCGCAGGGGTACTGCTGACAAAAAAGCTTTCCTGATCCAGTCTGACGCCTGGGGATATTCTAAAGTAAGGAATCTATCACTAACTAATGTCTCTTACGGATATATTGTTACACAAGTAGTAACTTGTGCGTTCGAGGCATATGAGCTGCAGATCACACACTATGCATAGATCTGGTGTTGTACCTGGATGTTTGCACTTGTTTTTGTCTTGTAAAAGTCTCTGGAAGTCACAAGATGGGTGACTCCTCCTTTGGATGATGGTGCGCATGGGCATCGGCTCCATCTTCAGATTGTTTTTCCCGTCATTGGGCTCGGATGTGTTTATCGCGCTCCAGTTCAGTGCTGTTACCGATCCAACTTTTGACGCGCAATTTCTCCGGAATTTCTCCACCGCGATCCCTAGTCGTCGCGCATCTCTTCAATTCCGAAGTCCTCGATTCCAGTCGTCTCCCTCTTGCTCATGGAAAGGACTCCCTTTAAGAGGTGTCCTCAATGTGGGTCGAAGTTCCCTCACACAGATCTTCATGAGGTGTGTAACCTCTGCCTCTCAACAGAGCTTGTGCCTCTTTCTGCTCCAAGAAAACCATTCGGGATTGTCGAGCTCGAAAAACAATGGCTCGCGCGTCGGCACCCATTCCCGATGACATCTTCCAGAACGTCGATGTGCTAGAACAGGAGCAGGTCGAAGAAGGCCCCGTCAGCGCCTCCGAAGCCGATGACTCTGACCTCGAGGACATCACTCCTGGGCAGCGGGTCGTAAGTAGTGACGTCGACCCTGACCCCCTTCCCCTCGCACCCAAAACGTCTTCAGTGACACCTTCACCTTCGGGCCCAGGTGCACACCGAGATAATACTTCTCACGTCCCGCCTTCGGGCCCGACCAAAGTCCACAACTAAGCCTTCAGGCCACTCTGGATCGAGTCAGCCTGCCATCGGTGCCCAAACTCAAGCCCCGGCACTGAAAAAGAGACCTTCCTCCATATCAGTGCCAACCGCTGCCTCCACATCCACGCTCTTGGCACCCAAAACTACCGGCACCGACCCCTCGACTCCGAAGAAGCAGCCAGAACCGAGCAAAAAGACACTACCTAAGACTTCGCATTCGCAAGCTTTGGAACCGAAAACACCATCGGAACCTAAAAAACAATCTGTTACGTAAACTCCTGCATAGACTAAGCTCACGCTTCAAAGACTAAGGAGCACAAGTCAACTCCAGAATCGGTGCCACGCAAGCCTTCAGAACCGAAAAAATCGGCGCCGAAACATCAGCCTCCAACAGAAGAGCTTTTTAAACCAGATCCCACCCAAAAAACTCTTCTAAGAGACCCAAAGATTGGCCAACTGACTCTCAGTTCTAAAAAGAGACCACTGGACACACCTCCACAGGCCCCACCACCTAAGAAAAGAGACATTGCGACCCTATTTACATTAAAGGCCACATACCCTTGGACTCCCTAGTGGTCTCCAATGCCAGAAAAAGGGCTAACTCGCAAACCTCAGGCAACGCTCCACCTCCCGACAAGGAGTCAAAACACTTGGACGCCTCTGGTAAACGTACGGCGTCGCAAGCAGCTAATATATGGCGCATCGCCAATACTCTAGCTCTGTTAGCCAGATACAATAGAGCACACTATGATGAGTTAGAATTCCTATTGCAACACCTCCCTGATAAATACAAAACTAAGGCCAACGACCTCATACAGGAGGGTAAAATCATCACAAACACCTCCATTCGTTGTGCTCTAGACGTGGCACACACCGCCTCCAGAGCCATCAACACAAGTGTACTCCTGCGTAGGCATGCATGGCTACGCATTTCAGCTTTTAAACCTGAGGTACAGACTTCCATTCTCAACCAACCATTTGACCAGGAGCATCTATTTGGGCCTGCCGAAAAGATGAAAAAAGATACAGACATGGCTAAATCAATGGGAGCTTTGCAATCACAAGCTCCCAGACGTTCCTTTCGTCGCTCCTCTTACAGGGGCACCTCAAGAGGCTACTCCTCTGACAATCCCTCCGCTTCCTATAAAACTCCCACCCAGACTACATTCACCAGAGGTTATCAAAGAGGAGGCTACAGAGGCAGTAATAACAAGGGTAGAGGCAAGACCAATAATACCCACTCTGCCTTCACCCCTACCCAATGACTTCCCTCCACTCCCCCCAGACCATTCCACTCCGGTCGGGGGAAGATTAGTACATTTCCTACCTGTCTGGAACAACATCACCACAGACAGGTGGGTGAGACAAATCGTTCAATCAGGTTACTGTCTAGAACTCACTTCTACCCCCCAAACATACCACCCAGATAGCGCCCAATGTCATCGGAACATTCATCGCTGCTAAAGCAGGAGGTAACCTCCCTCCTGCACAAACGTGCAATAGAACCAGTCCCCCTGCAACAGCAAAACACAGGGGTTTACTCCCTGTACTTCCTCATTCTCAAGAAGGATGGCTCTCTAAGACCTATCCTAGACCTCAGACCCTTAAACCTGTACAAACACTCAGACCATTTTCGCATGGTCACACTTCAACATGTCCTTCCTCTTCTCTCACAAGGCGATTTCCTTGCCACTCTAGATCTCAAGGACGCCTACTTTCATATTCCCATTCACACCTCTCACAGGAACTATCTCAGGTATGTAGTGGACGATCAACACTACCAATTCAAGGTCCTCCCATTCGGAGTCACCACAGCACCCAGAGTATTCAAGTGTCTGGCGGTAGTTGCGGCTCACCTAAGAAGACATCACATCCTCGTCTACCCATACTTAGACGACTGGCTCATAAAAGCCAAGTCATACCATCAGTGTGTACATCACACTCACGCCACAATCCAACTACTCCACGACTTTGGGTTTACAGTAAACCACGCAAAGTCTCACCTACAACCGTCCCACATACAACAGTACCTCGGTGCCACAACAAACACGTCAAAAGCACTTGCGTATCCTAGCCCAGCCAGGATAGCAAGCATACAAAGCCTCATAGCAACATTTCACCCGCAACATTCTCTTCCAGCTAGAGTGTTTGTGCAGTTGATAGGGATGATGGCCTCTTGCATATTCATAGTACCTCACGCAAGACTCCAGATGCATCCCCTGCAAGAATGTCTGGCACATCAGTGGAACCAGGCACCGGGTCAGCTGACAGATCTGGTGTTGGTGGACGGTCACACGCACCGCTCTCTGCAGTGGTGGAACACCAAAAACCTTTCCAAAGGGTGACCGTTCATCGAACCGGTTCCACAGATTGTGCTGACAGCGGACGCATCACTCTCCGGCTGGGGAGTTCATCTATTACATCACACCATGCAGGTCAGGTGGACGCCTCAACAAAAGTTACTCCACGTCAATCATCTGGAGCTACTGGCCATCTTCCTAGCCCTAAAAGCATTCCAGAAACGGATATCGGGCAAAGCTGTCCTAGTCCGCACCGACAACATGACAGCCATGTACTACATACAGAAACAAGACAGGACACACTCCCTACAGCTTTCTCAACTAGCGCAAAGCATATGGAGATGGGCTATTACTCAGAAAATTTTTCTCCTAGCACATCATGTCCCAGGAGTCCAGAACAACATAGCCGATCTGCTAAGTCGTCAGACGCAACAGATTCACGAGTGGGAACTTCATCCGCAAGTTCTCCAACCATTTTTCCACATGTGGGGGCAACCAGAGATAGATCTCTTCGCCACACATGAAAACGCCAAATGCCCAAGCTTCGCCGCCAGATATCCACACCCATTGTCCAAAAGAAATGCGAATTGGATGAATTGGTGAGGCAGATTTGCGTATGCTTTTCCGCCTCTCCCACTAATTCCACTGGTGGTGCGCAAACTACAGCAACACTCACTAACTCTCATCCTTGTTGCTCCAACATGAGCCAGACAACCGTGGTACACCACATTGCTGGAACTATCTGTAGTCCCGCACCAAAAACTACAACTCTCCCTACACTTTTTAACCCAGAGCCATGGAGAGATCAGACACCCAGACCCAGCACAGCTCAACCTAGTGATCTGGTTCCTGAGGTCTTAGAGTTAGGTTACCTTAACCTTCCCCATGACTGTATGAACATTATCAAAGAAGCTAGACGCCCCACCAGTAGAGCCTGCTATGCAGCCAAGTGGAAACGATTTGTGATATATTTTGCCACAATAACACCATCTATCCTCTAGATGTGTCTATTCAACACATCATAGGTTCTCTACTGCATCCCCAAAGGTGTAATTTAGCATACACATCTATTAGGTTACACCTCGCTGCCATAGCAACCTACTTACAAAATAGGCAACACTTGTCGCCATTCAGGGCACCTGCCATCAAAGCATTTATGGAAGGCCTCAAAAGAATAATTCCCCCCAGAGTACCACCCTCACCTGTGTGGAATGTAAACATAGTTCTCACAAGACTAATGGGCCCTCCTTTTGAACCTCTACACAAATGCGAACTACAATTTCTAACATGGAAAGTCACTTTCCTAGTGGCTATTACTTCCCTTAGAAGAGTCAGTGAACTACAGGCACTCACTGTACAAGAACCTTTTTTACAACTCCATCATAACAAAGTAGTTCTAAGAACCAATCCAAAATTCCTCCTTAAGGTTATTTCTTCCTTCCACCTCAATCAGTCTGTTGAATTTCCAGTATTCTTCTCGCAACCACAAACAGTCGCAGAAAGAGCTCTTTACACTCTAGATGTAAAAAGAGCACTGCTTTATTACATTGAAAGAACAAAACCTTTTCGTAACACAAAACAACTTTTCGTGTCCTTCTCAACACCACATAAAGGCAACCCCATATAAAAATTTGGGATAGCAAGGTGGATTGTCAAATTCATACAAATTTGCTATCACAAAGCAAAACGTACATTGTCAGTTCCCCCTAAAGCCCACTCTAACCGAAAGATGGGGGTTTCAATGGCATTTTTAGGAAACATTCCTTTAGATGACATCTGCAAAGCAGCTACATAGTCTAAACCGCACACATTCACAAAGCACTATTGTGTACATGTGCAAACAAGACAACAAGCTAGTGTGGGCCAGGCTGTACTCAAAACATTATTTCAAACTACCGCAACAGATACTGGTGGTCGCCGCTAAGGAGGGGTACTGCTATACAATCTATGCATAGTGTGCGATCTGCAGCTCATATATGCCTCGAACGGAAAAGGCTACTTACCAGTATGCATCTATTCTTGGCATGTAGAGCTGCAGATCCACACACGCCCACCCACCTCCCCGGCTTCCTTTATCTGTTCCGGTACCATCTTCTTTAGATATAGCATACATGGGCATCTTATCTGTTTCTCACAAAACTTAATCATGTCCCTGCTGGCGAAAAACAATCTAAAGATGGAGTCGATGCCCATATGCACTATCATCCAAAGGAGGAGTCACCCATCTTGTGATTCCCAGAGACTTTTCCAAGACAAAAACAAGTGCAAACATCCGGGCCCAACACCAGATGGCGATCTATGCATAGTGTGTGGATCTGCAGTTTTACATGCCAACAACAGATGCATACTGGTAAGTAGTATTTTCCTTCTCCATCTTGTCCCAATGGGAAGATATGCTTATAAGATGTAATAAGTAAACTCCCATTCTATCCTATGGGACAGATAGCCTTTCCATAGTGAAAAATAAAACACACTGTAATTCACTACCATGACATGTCACACACACAAGTACATGTCCTACCTTTAATATACACGGCACCCTGCCCACAGGGGTACCTAGGGCCTACCTTAGGGGTGACTTACATGTAAGTGAAAGTTAGGACCTGGCAAGTGGGTGCACTTGCCAGGTCGACATGGCAGTTACAAACTGCGCGCAGACACTGCAGTGGCAGGTCTGATAACTCTTTTCAGGGCTGCTTGAGTGAGTGGCACAATCAGTACTGCAGGCCCACCAGCAGCGTTTGCTTTACAGGCCCTGGCACCCTCAGTGCACTTTACTAGGGACTTACTAGTAAGTCAAACATGGCACTCATGGAAACACCAATCTATAATACAATTTACAATAGAAGCCCTTGCACTTTAACACTGTACAGCAGTGAGAAAGTGCGCAGAGACACTAGACCAGCAAAAACAGAGTCAAATCTAGGAGGTCAGAAAGGAAACAAACAAGAGGAAACATGCCGAAAGATGCCAGTCCTAACAGGGGCATTTATGGTTGTCGATAGTTGATGATGAGGAGTACCAGTTTTTGTCAGAAGGGGGTCCTTACGCCTAAAAAAGTTTGATAAGGGGGTCCCGGCATTAAAAAGTTTGAAGACCTCTGCTCTAGATGGACACAGAGCCCAGGGACAAAAACCATGTGAACCCCCCTTGCAAAATGAGGTCATTTTGTGATAGGTAATTTTGATGTCTCCACAATACGTTGTGGGCCCTTGCCTGTCGCGGGTAGTTGGCCCACCGACACAAGTGAGGTACCATGTAAATCGGGAGACCTGGGCGAACGCTGGGTGGTAGCAAAGTGTGGTTTTTCTGATATCAGAAGATTGACATAGTAATGCAAGGAAAATGTGTGATTATAGTCACCATTTTGAGGTTTGCATGGCCTTTTGAGTTAAAAAAAAGTTGTTGGGATCCATGAGGGGTACACCACCCAGTACTCCCCAGTTTTTTAAATTTACAAAAATATCTAAAGTTGGTAGATTTTCCCTAGAAACAAACTACACCTTTGCACAGAAAGACAGACAAGACCAATATTACTGCCTATCCATCTGTTCCTAAAGTACACACACAAACTGGTTGGATTTGGCACGAGGGTGAGTGAAAAGTTCAAAATGTATATGTTATTAACAAGAGTTCACAAAAAGGAAATGCACTGGTTTTTTTTTTTTTTAAACAATTTTTATTATTTTTTCCCAACGTATAACAACATGAAGTCCACATTACATTCAGTATTCCTGTGAAGGATAACCAGGCCAGTGGGAACAATATCAAAGACAGTAAGCTCGCAACAAAACCATTCCAAACCCCCCACCCCACTCCCTCTCTACCCCCACCCCCCCTTGCCAGTGTGCCCGCCACGGGTTCTCCATCCAATGGGGTGTAAGGTGCCCCACGCAACTAGG
Organism: Triturus cristatus; assembly: GCF_964204655.1. Classification (NCBI taxonomy): domain Eukaryota; kingdom Metazoa; phylum Chordata; class Amphibia; order Caudata; family Salamandridae; genus Triturus; species Triturus cristatus. Next base: position 965,316,667 of record NC_140583.1, on the reverse strand, counting down.
GAGCTAAACTCGGAATCAGAGGGCGAACCCCACCCACGTTTCCAAAAGTACCAAAGGCTGTACTCTACCCCTCACATGCATACACAAAAAGGAAATGCACTGTTAATAATTAAAAGGTTAAAACCCTGAACCAGTGACTCGCAGCTCGTGAGCTGTAAAGCCACGGCAAGGCACCAACCTCTTTACAGGCCATTCACACACCTTTCATACGTGACACACACAAGACCATTCACACCGTCAGCCGCGGGCCCAGCACATTACAACATTCACATCAACAGACAGCGCCATTCAAGGGCCCATCACTTTCTTATACCCACATGACTGAAATCACACCGGCTGGCGGTTGAGGCAGTGTGTGTAGTGGCGCTTGGCTATCAGTGTGTGTAATGACCATCAGCAAGTCACTACTCACACACCGCCAGCCAAACTCCAGTCCACGCACACTGCCAGCCAAGTGCTAGCCCACACACACACACCACCAGTCAAGCGCCAGTCCACGCACACCGCCAGCCATGTGCCAGTCAACCTTGAAACAGAACTACAAATATAAAACAATACAGACCAGGCAGTTCACTATTAGACTCACGGTTGCTCCCAAAAACTCTTTTGAGTATTATACAATCTGAAACCTGTGGGTACACACATCCCAGGATTAGAAGGACTATCAAGACACTGCGAAACGCAAACTGACTCTACATTTCTTAAAGGGATTGGGTTTTTTGGGCGTGTGAGGAATTAAATCGGGAAACTGGCGATCTTTCAATCTAGCCACATCCTTCACCCCTTCAACTCTAGGAACACTACAACAAAGCTGCCTGTCAAAGACTCCTGAAACTGAACAAAAGTCATCCTTGACGCTGGAGAACACTCCCTGAACACAACAAAAGCATTAAAAGTTGCTAAGTTGAACAGATGGATGGCCAACTTCTTATACCAAATGTAAGACTTTTATAAACAGAAATGTAAGGTTCCAGCCTTTGATCTACTCTATCTACACCACCCATGTGCTTATTGTAGTCTACAGTGCACACAGGTTTGCGCACTTCAGCAACCTGACCCCAAACATTCACAGGTGAAGTACTTTCATCATAGATGGTAGTCCGCATGTAGACTTCCCTCCTGTCCACAAATTTTACAGCTAGCAGTTCATAAATACTCAAAGCACTACACTGTCCCCTCTAAAGCTTTTTGCAACAAGCTCTTTTGGGTAACCTTTATGGTTAGAGTGGATTATGCCACAAGCAAGAGTGTCCACTTTGAACAATTCCTTAAATAATTGCACAGCAGTGTAAAAGTGATCTAGGTCCAAATGGTGACCTTTGTTAAATGTACTGCCTAAAAAACAAACTGCCCTTGAAAGGGACCAAAGACTCATCAATAGCTATTTCTTTCCCTGGAGTATAGATCTCTGAAAATCAATCTACAAAGTGATCAAGGATAGGCCAAATATTAAAAAGACGGTCACAGTTGGGGTGATCTCGTGGCAACGCTGAAGCATTATCAACAAAATGCAGCATCTGAAGCAAAAGTAAATACCGATAACGACTCATAATTGCAGGAAATATGGCCGTTGCCATCAAGGGACTGGTAGATCAATATGAAGACAAGGACGACTTCCTTATCAAGCCCGTCAAAAAAGTTAAACCCAAAAACGTCATTTTATCGAGATTTGTGAGAGTCCACCAGGTAGCTCTAGAGCTGGGCCCAAGTCTAGTACTGTTGTCTCAAATACTGTTCAGCATACATAATAGTTTGCTCAACAATCTCAGCCAAAAATACATCATCCATAAACAACTGAAAACACTGTATAGCAAAATAATTTCTCAGTTCACTCTACACCCTGCATCTCCACTAAAGGCAGGCAACATCGGCTGTGCCATGTTTGGATCAAACCAGAGTCCAGCACTTCCAATGGGAAGCCTTGCAGCCTCAGGCTGCAATCCAGATGCCTCTTGCTGCACCATCGACACATCAGTGTCCTCCTGTAAAACAGGCACTTCATCCGCAGTTTGAGTAGCATCATCATCAGATGATTTCTCGTGGACAAAAAACTCGCTACCAGAATCTTGCACTTCCTCCTCTGCATCAGAGGAAGAGTCAAGAAGCATATTAACCACCTGCTGAGCAGTAATCCTGCGGCTAGCCATAATCTTTACTAATAAAGGCAACTTGACAAACAAGTCCACAACAACAAACGCTATGTAAAATAAGTAATACACAAAATGTGGCTTTATCACAAAGATCTATGTACTCCAAAACGATACCACTGACTTGCCAGAAACAGCTAGACTCACCACCACCTACCCTGCACAGATGCAGCAAGTACCAACAATATCTCGGTATAAAAGAAAATTACACCTGAGACAACGCAATACACATTGTGCACAAACTCAAAAACAATTTCACACTCAAAACATAAGCAAACAAGCATTGGCATTGCCAATAGGTCTCGCTTTTGGGACCTTATAAGTATTTAGTTATGCAGCACAATATCGTTGGTGCAACAACATCTACTGTTGCATGGCTAAACACCTATAAGGTACAAGGTTTAGCCATTCAACAGCTGATGGTGTTGCGCAAAAGATATTGTGCTGCATAACTAAATACTTATAAGGTCCAAAAAAGCGAGACCTATTGGCTTTGCCAATGCTTGTTACAATTATGGGCACGTCGTGCCCATCAGACCCCTCCCTCCCCACACACACACACACACACTTGGACTACTGATGTGCACAGACTCGGGTGGCTTCGGCACCCTCCATAAAGGACGGTTGTTGAGCCCGCGCTAGGCGGGCACCAGACTTGTTTACACAGACAAGTGAGCAGCAGCACCCTCGTGCACACATCTAGAGGAGCGGCGCTCAGTGGTGCACGCTTGGTCACCATCACCCTTTAGATACACTCGTAGCAGGGGCGCAACTAGAGCCAAATTTCGAGGGGGCTAAGAAAACATTTCGGGTGGGGGGCTGACTCTTCCAGCAGTAGTTAAGAATGGAGATGCAGGGGCTCTGAGAAGGGGTGAAAAACAGCAAAGCCTCATTCACAAGCAAATGGTCTTTTAAAGACCTGTGAATTACTCGGGTGCCCAGGAAGCCGTCTCAGCCTGGGTTGCCACACACGACGTGAGAGGAGTGGGGCTGAAGCCCTTTGATCCCAATGTGCGTTGCGCGCCTGGCTCGAAGTCATCTGCACTGTCCCTTACTGCTGTTCGTACCCACCCACACCCCTATTTAGACATGTTAACGGGCAATATGTTTCTTATGTGCATACTCGTCTACACCCCTCCGGAGGAAGAGCCTCGAAAGCCCCTCGTGGTTTCGAAATGAATCGTTTAAAATACTGGAAGCACTGCTTCGGATGGTTTTCATTTTTTCCGATTTTTTTTTTTGCTGTTGAAGTTTTATATAGCGCGAACGCGACCCGAAGGTATAACAGCGCTTTACATGGGCACCAGTTGCATTACAGACCCATTCATTTTGAGGCGCGGTGATATTAAATGATTTGTTTAGTTATGATTTGGGGTTCGTTAAGTTTCTTGGGGAAGAGGATGTGGTCCGTCGGCTAAACTGCCGACTTTGGTGCTGGAAACTCAGCCTGGGTTGCCACACACAACGTGAGGGGAGTGGGGCTGAAGCCCTTTGATCCCAATGTGCGTTGCGCGCCTAGCTCGAAGTCATCTGCACTGTCCCTTACTGTTCGTACCCACCCACACCCCTATTTAGACATGTTAACGGGCAATATGTTTCTTATGTGCATACTCGTCTACACCCCTCCGGAGGAAGAGCCTCGAAAGCCCCTCGTGGTTTCGAAATGAATCGTTTAAAATACTGGAAGCACTGCTTCTGATGGTTTTCATTTTTTCTGAGTTTTTTTGCTGCTGAAGTTTTATATAGCGCGAACGCGACCCGAAGGTATAACAGCGCTTCACATGGGCACCAGTTGCATTACAGACCCATTCATTTTGAGGCGCGGTGATATTAGCTGATTTGTTTAGTTATGATTTGGGTTTCGTTAAGTTTCTTGGGGAAGAGGATGTGGTCCGTTGGCTAAACTGCCGACTTTGGTGCTGGAAACTCAGCCTGGGTTGCCACACACGACGTGAGGGGAGTGGGGCTGAAGCCCTTTGATCCCAATGTGCGTTGCGCGCCTGGCTCGAAGTCATCTGCACTGTCCCTTACTGTTCGTACCCACCCACACCCCTATTTAGACATGTTAACAGGCAATATGTTTCTTATGTGCATACTCGTCTACACCGCTCCGGAGGAAGAGCCTCGAAAGCCCCTCGTGGTTTCGAAATGAATCGTTTAAAATACTGGAAGCACTGCTTCCGATGGTTTTCATTTTTTCCGAGTTTTTTTGCTGCTGAAGTTTTATATAGCGCGAACGCGACCCGAAGGTATAACAGCGCTTTACATCGGCACCAGTTGCATTACAGACCCATTCATTTTGAGGCGCGGTGATATTAAATGATTTGCTTAGTTATGATTTGCGTTTCGCGGCGCGAAAGTGAAAGCAAATTTGGTGTGTCTGCTCGCAGCGCGAAAGTGAAAGCAAATTTAGCGCGCGCGTTTGGCGGGGGCGTGGGAGCGCATTCCAGGCGGGGGAGCGGACCCTTTGAAGTGCTCCCAAAAAGCAGAGTGCATGGCGGCACCAAGCGCGTGATTGTGCGCGTGCTAGCAATGCAATCTGCTTTTTGGGAGCACTTTGAAATGCCCTTTTACAATAGTCTCGCTTTGCGATCGCTTACGCAATAGCAAGGCGAGACCTAAAAATGCTGCTATTATGACACCACTTACAAAAAAATCATTCATTAATGACCATTTGGAGTAAAGACAACAAAAATGTTTTTCTTACCCAAACACCTGCAACTACGCAAACTGCAGATCAACCACTGCTGAAACCGCAAACATGAATCAAAAGCTTTGCACTAGAATAAAAAGGAGAAATAAAGCATTACAATCACATATGCAAATAATGCACCAGTGCACACACAATCTACCAGCCAACCTGGGAGGGGGGAATGTGCCTAAAAATAAAGCCAAAATATGCACTCCCAAAAGAAGCCTATCCCTAAAAACAACAACTTAGTGAAACAAACATCCATGGTGTCTATTGGCTTCTGCCTCCCTTGGGGCAAGTGGGCCTATAAGCATATGGCCAATCTGCCTCCCTTGGGGGGCAGAAACAGCCAAAATAATCACCCCCTAAAACAGGAGCCACCCTTGCCAAAGTGGCTGCCCTAAACAACATTGAGCCCTCCCTGGTGTCTAGATGGGCCTAAAAACATATTACCAATCTGCCCCCAAGAGGGGGTGGAAATGACCCAAAAAATCACCCCAATAAAGGGGAGTGACCTTTCCCCAAGGGGACGCTCCTGACATTGCCAAAAATTTTTTTTTTTTTTTTTTTTTTTTTTTTTGAAACCGTTTATTGCAATCTCAAATATATACAGGTACGGGCCTACAACCTTCCGGCCGGCCGCTAAAATGACAGAAATAAATGACATATATACAATAAGGCACTTGGCGTTACAGAGACGCTAAAGCAGGAGGTATCAGCAACGTGGGCCACATGACTCTGAGCCCACAATACGGTTTCGTTTTATACAACACAACAACATAAAACCACACCCGCAAGGCAACCCGAGAGCGAAAATGACAACATACGCTCCTCAGATGGGGGAACCCCAACCATACACTAAAATCGAAGGAGGGGAAGGGGAATAGGTCTGGGACTGGGAAAACTCTGTGCCCGGGATTGAGGGAGGGGGTCATCTAGGGGGACGGAGCTGGTGAAGCGGGAGGCAACAATGGCGGCTCGCAAATACCCCCGCGGTAGGCGTTCCAGGGGCCCCACACCTTCAGCCACGCCCCAGGCTTACCCCGCGCCACATACACCACCTTCTCTCGGAACATGCACCAATCCATGTGTTCTTTCCAGGCCGACACTGCCGGGGGCCTCTGGGATCCCCACAGTTGAGCGATGTCACGTTTAGCAATCATATAACCCAGCGTCACCCATCGCGTCTGCGGAACCGAGTAGTCGGTCGGTTCCCACACATTCAGCAGGCATGTCCTCGCTTCAGGCACCAGCACGACATGCGTAACCGCTCGCAGGACCTCATGCACACCACGCCAGAAGCGCTCCACCCTCGGACATTCCCACAGAATATGTAAAAAGGTCGCCAATGCACCGCACCCACGCTTACACAGTCCATCCTCGGCATAGCCCATACGCAGAAGCCCTGGCCCCGTCACGTACACCCGGTGAAGTATCTTAAGCTGGACGAAGCGAAGGCGAGCCGGGACGGCCACCTCCTTCGGGGAGGCCACCGCGGAAATCCAGTCCTCGTCGTCCAGCTCCAACCCATCGGCAACCCAAGCCTCGCGGAGCCCAGTCAGTAAGCCCGAGCGGTCATTAATCAACTTCTTGTAGATGAGGGAGATCGTGCTGTCCGGAACGTGGCCATCTAGCACTCTATCCTCCAGTGGGGAGGACTCCGGAATGGCGGCCACGTCTGGGAAGACAGAGCCCAGTGCGTGACGGACCTGCAGGTATCGAAAGTATTCACTGCCCTGCAGCTGAAACTCCGCCTGCAGTGTCTCGAAAGTTTTGAATCCTCCCCTCGTCCAGAGGTCCCCCACTGTACTAATGCCTATCGTGTCCCACCTATCGAAGCCCTTCGAGGTCCATAGGGAGCCCAACCTCTCAGATGCATACAACGGTGACGCCCGGGTCAAACGGTCCTTCCATCCCATAGCTGCATTGGCCGCGTGCCATACTCGCACCATGACACGCGTGGGTCCCGTCAGGCGGGAGTCGGGCACGCTAGTGTAGAGCGCTCGATTGTAATCGCCACCGGGCAGGAGCATCTTGTCCATTTCAAATGCCGGGTTTAAGGCGGGCCCGTAGAGGCCGTGATTAATTGCAGCTAATTGGGAGGCCCAGTAATACCGCTTAATATCCGGGAGGGCAATCCCTCCGTCATACCACGGGAGCGTCAACTTTGCCAGGGCTATACGCGGCCTCCCGTCCCAGAACAGGCGGCGCTGCAAACTCTCCACCTCACGGAAGTAACGCGCCGGGACCAGGTCCATCGAGTTCTGGAGGGCGTACAGAAAGCGCGGTAACGACATCATCTTGAACAATGCCGCCCGGCCGAGCGGCGAAAGCGGCAAGCGCCGCCAGCGCGCGACGTCCTCCTTCAAGCGCTGAAGGGGGGGAAGCAAATTCCGCTCGTAGCGGGCCACTGGGTCCAGCGTAATATAGACGCCCAGGTAACGAAACCCCTGCGAGGCAATCTGGATCGAGCAGTCCCGCGGGAGAACAGGAGCCTCCCCGGAAAGCACATAGACGCAGGATTTAGCCCAGTTGATGACAAGACCTGAGTTACGGCCGAAGGAGCGCAGAACATCGACCAGGACAATCAGTGATTTACGCGGGGAGGCTAAGTACAACAGGATGTCATCGGCGTAGAGGGACACGCGGTCCTCATACTCAGGGGTCCAACGGAGACCACGGATAGAGGGGTGCCACCGCAGCCACTCCGCCAGGGGTTCCAAGGCCAGTGCAAACAGGAGCGGCGACAGGGGGCAACCCTGTCGCGTGCCCCGTCCCAGCACGAATGGGGCCGAGACTCGACCATTCACCACCACCTGCGCCAATGGGTCAGAATACAACAATTTGACCCAGCTGATGAATCCTGGGCCAAATCCAAATTTCGCCAACATCGCCCAGATGTACGGCCACTCGAGCGTGTCAAACGCCAAGGTGGCGTCCAAGGACGCCAAGATGGCCGGCTCCCGCACGAATGGAACACGCGCGAGCACCCCGTGCAAGCGCCGCAGGTTAAGGGCCGTGTTGCGATGGGGAATAAAGCCGGACTGGTCTTGGTGGACCAGATCGCCCACCACGCCGACCAGCCGGTTGGCAAGCACCTTGGCGAGGATTTTAGGCTCCGCATTCAAGAGCGAGATCGACCGATAGGATGTAACCCGGTCTCGCGGTCTCCCCTCCTTGTGGATAACCACTATGGTAGCTAGACGCTGGTCCGGCGGGAGGGAGCCCCGCGAGTGGGCCGCAAGGAACATCGCGCGGAGGTGAGGTGCCAGTACATCCGGTCGCAGCTTGTACAATTCGATAGGAAGGCCATTCGGGCCCATGGCCTTGCCCGAGGCGACCGAGCGTATGGCGAGGGCGATTTCATCCGAGGTGGGAGCGGCGTCCAGCGAATCCCTGTCCTCCACTGAAAGCGAGGGCAGCGCGATGTCCCGCAGCAGGGCATGGGAATCCTCCTCCGAGCAGGGAGAGACCGGAGAATATACCTCGCGGAAATAATCCGCGAAGCAAGAAACAATGCCTTCCGGCTCAGTAATTCGTACACCATCCATCCTCTCAATCAGCGGGACCACACGACTAACTCTCTCTTTCTTATCCAACCACGCAATCAGTTTGCCAGCCTTATCACCCACATCGTACAGTCGCCCCTGTTGCTCTCTGCTAAGGCCCCTGGCCGCCTCCGTGACGAGGGCCCTATAGGCCGCCTGTTTAAGGTGTAGAACATGCAGCGCCGCGTCAGTCACCCCACTCCCCAGACCACCCTCCAGTTCAGTAATTTCGGCCTCCACCCGGGTCACCTCCTCCTGTGCGCGTCTGCGGGCATGGGAGATAAAGGAGAGGGCCTCCCCTCTGAGAACTGTTTTAAAGGCTTCCCACAGGGAGATAGCCGACGGAACGGACCCCACATTCTCCTCAAAATACCGTTGCAATGATTTAATCAGGTCAGCACGAATAGTGGGGTCACGCAGGTACCAAGCATTGATTGGGGCTACCCTGCCCTCTCCCCTCGGGAAGACACCCAAGTGCAGTAGGAGCGGGGAATGATCCGAGATACCCCGCGCCAGATGGCGCACCTCTCCCACCCTCCCAGCATAAGCCGCAGGGACAAGGACATAATCAAGCCGCGAGAGGCTACCATGGGCACCCGAATGGAAGGTGTACTGCAGCTGGGCGGGATGCTTTAAACGCCAGCAGTCCACCAATCCCAGTGTGTCTAAAAGGCCCGCTAACCACGCCTGTGCCCGGGGGAGGTCCCTAGGGGGATGACGATCCATAGTCCCAGAAGCCACCGCATTGAAATCCCCCCCAACCACCAGAAGCCCCCCCGGGAGGTCAAGGAGGAGGCGCCCCAGATCTGCAAAGGTGGTGGACTGTAGCCCCGGTGGGACGTACACAGAGACAAAGACAACTACCTTGCCCTCCATCCTCCCCACCAAGACAGTGTAGCGTCCCCTCTCATCATGGCGCACCTCGTCTATTTCCAACGGGAGCGAGTTCTTCACCATGATGCCCACCCCCCGCGAGCCCGACGTGAAGCCCGAGTGGGCCACCAAGCGATAGCCACGCCGATTCATGGCACAAAAGGAATTACCAATAAGGTGTGTCTCCTGCAGAAAGACCACATCAGGCGAAATCCGTTTCAGATACTGCAGGACCACACCCCGCTTGATCCTATCACCCAGTCCGTTAACATTCTAGGACAACAGTGTCAAATCCCTACCCCCCATCACATAACGACGCCATCAGTTGTCCCCCCAGAGCATCTCAAAAACAACAATACAATAACGGGTTTGCCTTGCGGTAAAAACGAACCACACCCCACCCCAACCCACCCAACCCAACAGAACTCCCCCCACCCTGCACCCCTGCATGAGCCCAAACAGCCCCCCCAAAGTGCAGTGTGCCTGTCGCCCCATAGATAAAAAAAACTAACTAGTCCCCCAGAGGAGGAGGGAGATCCCCCAAGAGACCCCACACGACCTCCACAGGAGGGGAACTTACCCTAACAGTCAATAGTGACAACAACGCAGTCCAGAGCAAGGCCTACCATTAATCCCTCAGTCCTGATCCGGCGGGCCCTCCCCACCAACCGCACCCCCCCCACCCCCCCGGCCCCGATCTCCGGGCAAAGTGTCTAGCCAGTCCCCGGCCACCTCGGGTCGATCAAAAAAGTGCGTGTGGCCATCCACCTCCACTCTCAGCTTAGCTGGAAAAAGCATCGCATATTTGAGATTCAGGTCCCTTAGGCGACGTTTAACACCAAGAAAGCTCAGCCTCTGCTTTTGGACTGCCGGAGTGAAGTCAGGATAGAAGTTGATGTCCATATTGTCAAGTTTGACCGGCCCTTGTAGCCTGGAAGTCTGTAGAATAGCGTCTCTATCCCGAAAATTGAAGATCCGGGCGATGAGAGGCCTCGGAGGGGCTCCAACCTTAGGTCTACCCCCGGGGACCCTGTGGGCACGCTCCACCGCAAAGAATTTACTCAGCCCCCGAGGCTGGAGATGGGTGAGAACCAGGTCCTCAACAAATAGATCCGCCGCCTCCGCCTCGCGTCCCTCCGGCACCCCGATAATGCGAACGTTGTTCCTCCGGGCCCGACCCTCGGAATCCTCCAGCCGACGATTCATCAGGGCGCTCGCCTAGCCAAGCCTGCGCACCTCCTGCTGGAGGGCCGCCACGTCCGTTGTGAGGCCCGTGGTAGAGTGGGCCAAAGAGTCGACCCGGTCGTTGGTTTTAGACAAATCAGCCCTCACGAGGCCCACATCCACGAGGACCGAGTCAATCCTCTGGGCCAGAGTGTCGAAGCGCTGGTCCACCGAGGCCTTCATCTCGGCGATGGCGCCCATGACGTCTCGGAGGGTCAGGTCCGTGGGCAGAGCGGAAGCATCAGTCGGGCCCGTAGGGGACCTACGCGGCGCCTCTGGGGATCCCTTCTGGAGGGTGTAGCGGTCCATACTGTTGGATTGCTGGGCCGCGCCACGGCGGGTCGATTTTATCTTAGCCCGATCGCCATCTTGTTTTGCGGACATGGTTTCGATCCCCAAGACGAGTCAGTCTCCTCAAGACAGGGGGGGGCCGACAATCCAGTTCAAGGGGTCCAGGGGGGAGCGACCACCGCTCCGCAGGACGGACCGCAGCTGGCGGACCGGCAGGGCACCCCAGCGAGACCACACCACCGCACACCGCCCCGCAACCCAACCTCGCCTGGCAGCAAGGAGGGCGCAAAAGCGAAAGTGAAAGTGCAGTGTACGCGAGTCACCCAGCCTTGCCCGCCGCTGTTGTTCACTTTGTGTCCGGATCGCCCCACAACTCCAGTACGGGGGGCCCGTGTGGAGAAGGCCGCAAACCTCAATCGATACTCCTGCCGGTGTCCGAGGTCCGATTTAAAAACGGAAAACGGGCGTCACCTCTGCTCGGGTTCACAAATACAGTCCCCTCATCTGGGACAGGATTCTGTCAGGATTTATGCAGGAGGTCGCGGAGGTCCTCGGGAGCCTCGCACCTACGCGGCCATCTTGGTTGCGCGCTAGGCTCCTCCCCCGACATTGCCAAAATTGATCTAAAAAATAAATCCCTGTTGTCTAGTGGCTTCTGCCCCCCTTGGGGGCAGATGGGCCTACATACTTTGGCCGATCTTCCCCCAAGGGGGGCAGAAAATGCCAAAATAATCACTCCAGTAATGGGGAGTGACCCTTCCCCAAGGGGCTGCTCCCCGACATCGGCAAAATCAAGATTTTAAAATAAATCCCTGTTCCTAAAAACATTAGGCCAATGTGCCCCCAAGGGGGGGGGGGGGGGGCAGAAACGGACAAAATAATCACCCGGTAACGGAGAGCAACCCTTGTCCAAGGGGTTGCTCCTCAACATTCCCCCTCCCCCAAGAAAAATTCCTTGTGGCCTATAGGCTACTAAAATACAAAACAAAATGTAAAATGATCTGCCCCTATGGGGCAGAAACAGGCAACAGAAATGCACCCAAAGGGGAGCGGCCCTTCCATAAGGGGCCGCTCCCCATCATGATGAAATTGATATAAAAAAAATCCCTGGTGTCTAGTGAGCATTCCTGCTGCACAATCGCGCCCCATGCACGATTTAGCAGCAGGAATTCTCCAAAGAGATATCGGTGGAAAGGAAAACCCTTTCCTTTCCCCCAGTGCCTCTTTTTAAAAAAAAAAAAAGAAAAACCCTCCCCGAGGAGAAACTTACTTTTCTCCTAGACGCTCTGGAAGCAAATGGCTTCCAGCTTGTACGATATCTGACGTTGGCACGCAGTGCGCACTGACATCAATAGATGACGTGGAGGGTCTGGGGGGTGACAGGAAGGGCGGCCCTTGGTGGAAGCGCCAGCGCTTCCCCCGTGGGTGGGTGCTAGGACTATGGCGTCGGGCAGCTCCCAGCCGCCCTGGCACATGCAAGGGGCTAAAGTGCTATGAAATAATTGTTATTGCATTTATGAAACATTACCTGAGACGATCCTAGGATTCGTTTATGAGTAATACTTTAACTTCTTTCTTGAAAGAAGCAGTTGAGGAATTCAGTCTGGTTTCAGGGGGCAGAGTTGCAAATACTCAGGCGATCCCGAAGAAAGCTTTGTTGTAGGATTTCTCTGTGGTTTCAGCAGTAAGGTGCTGGAGTTTCCTGACGGTCTACTGCACCGGAAAGTTTCAACTTCTGAGCAAGGTATCTCAGGATATTGAAGTGTTGGGCTTTATGGGTCATGCAGGCAATTTTTAGTTTAATTCTTGCTTCATGAGGGAGCTAGTTGAGCGGTTTGAAATCGGGAGTTATGTGGTTGTTTCTTTTTGATCCCATGATGAGTCTTGCAGCAGAGTTAAGCGAGGCACTTAGAGGAGCCGTTATTGATCTGGGCAGGCCACAGAGGGTTGCACTTCCATAGTCTAACCTAGGAATTATTAGGGCTTCCACTGCAGATTTGAAGTAATTGGGAAGGAAGGGTTTTAATTTTCTCAAGATGTTCATATGGAGGTTCGCTCCTTAGTTGAAGGCGCTGATGTGCTTTTGCATTTTAAGTTTCTTGTGCAGAGTAATTCCCAGTGATCTTGCCGAATCAAAAATTGTTGCAGGCAGTTGAGGGCTGTTAGTTGAATCAACCATTTCTCAATGGTGGGTGACCGATTGGGTGGAGAAATTAGAAGGAATTATGTTCTGAGAGTGTTTTATTTGAGGTGGTTGTCTGCCGCCAGCTTTGGGTTTTTCATAGAATTAAATTGAGGGATATGATTTGTTCCGCGGAGGAGACTTTCAGGTACAGTGGGGTGTTGTCAGCGTACATGTGATAGTGGATGTTGAAGGAGAGTTGGTGAGAGGAAACTTCCTAACAAATAAATCTCCCAAGATGGCCACCAGAGACAAAAGAGCCCAAATGCAGCACAAATATCACCCAGATGTAGCCCAATGACAGAAGTGTGCAAAACACTTATTTTTTTATGTATTTGCAGTTTTATATAGTGCAGACTTGTCAGGTATTGGAGTGCTGTACATGAGCATTGGTTACATCACACAAGATCAAATTCCTTTTGGTTGTAGACATGGGGGGATTAAGTGATTTGACCAGAATCACAGAATGTTGAGCTGAAGCAGAAACTCCAACCTGGTTCCCCAGTTGCAAAGTCTGCAGCTCTGGAAGTAACACCACATCCTCTCCCCTAGGTGCAACATTTAATCAAGTGGTCAACTGGATGAAAAAACGTAATGATTACAAATGATTTAAAAGTTCTTTGTCGCTATTTCAAAACTCAGAAAATATGTCTTTTTTAGAGCACGAACCATAATTTTGATGCAAATAAGACCCTCTCATATATGTAATTTCTAAAGGAAATACTCAAGGTATTACAGTTTTGATTACATCAAGATGACGTCAGGCGTTCCACACTTTTGTAATAAATATAGAATGTTTGCAATCTAGTTGTTCATTGGGATACTGTTGAGAGGCAGAGGCCAGGGGCACGGACTCTGAAAATTGAAGGCAGGTAAGAGAGTGCAGATGCAACAATTTGACCACCCTGGGCAGGCAGGAAGGGCAGTGGCAGCACAACAGACTATGGAGGGCAGTGGAAAGGGGGGCTGGGGCAACAAACCAACAATACAGGACTGGCAAGAGAGGCTGTGGCAATATAATAGACCATTGTGGGCAGAAGGAAGAGGCAGTGGTAGTACAACCATACATGCCAACAGACCCGTTTCAGCCAGGAAACGTCCAATGTTTTTAAGCTCAAATGGGCTTTATTTGATCTGTCTCCTGTCTACAATCTCCTCTTTTTCAATGCAACTCAAAGGGGAAAATCAATACCCCAGTTTTTTTCAAAATCTTCCTCTTACCAAGTTCAAAATGTTCGCAAGTATGGTACATTGGATCATGGTAGGCACATGGACTCGGATAACAGAGGACCGGAGGGACATGGAGAGGTGCACCAAACTGATCCTACAGGGCAGGCACCAGGGTTTGCAGCAGCACAATACACCACACAGCGCATGCGGGATGGGAGTGCATCACAAGAATCCATAGAAAGCAATAGGGAGGGGACAGGACCATGCACATGGACAACAGAGAACAGAGGGGAAAGAGGCAATGGTAGCTAGCTGACCATAATGGACAGACAGGAGAGAAAGCTGCAGCATAACAGACCATAAAGGGCAGGAGGGACGGATCAGGGGCATTACAATGGAACAGACAAGCCAGGAGGGAGGGAATAGGGGTCTGCACATGGAAACAGAGGGCTGGGGGCAAGGGGGCAGGGCAGGAGCAGCAAGATGACCATGGAGGTCAGGCAGGATGGGCACTAGAAACAAGACACACCATGGAGAGCAACAATGAGACTATGATGGCATACACACAGACCATGGAGGGAAGGCGGGAGGGGGTCAGGGGCAGCTAGCTGACCACACAGGGAAGGTGGGAGGGGCCATGGCATCACAGAAGACCATGCATGGCAAGCGGGAGGGTTAGTGGCAGCACAATGACTATGATGGGCAAGAAGGTGGGTGCAGGGGCCATGCACAAAGGACCATGGAGGATAGAAGGGAGGGTCAGGACCTGGGCACAGACAAGAGAGTTCAGGGGAAGGGGGCCTTACACCACACCGCGCGGGGCAAGCAGGAGGAGCAGTTGCAGCACAACAGACCAGGGAGGGCAGAAGGGTGTGGCAGTAAAATGGACCATGGAGGACAGGAGGAAGGGGATAGGGGCATGGCATGTGGACAGGCAGGGTGGAGGTGGCAGGGACAGGTTACAGTCATCTGACAATGCTAGGCAGGTGGGAGTGGAGTGGCAGCTCAACAGAACACTCAGAGTACATAGGAGTGGCAGGTCCTTGGAACATGGTGGGCAAAAAGGATGGAGCAGGGACATGCACAAAGACATCGGAGGGCAGGGGGAAGGAGAATAGGGGCAGCAAGCTAAGCACAGAGGCTAAGCAGGAGGTCAATGATGGGCCATAGAATTGGGCAATGGAGGGCAGGAGGAGTGGACTGGTACATCATGCTAAATGGAGGGCAGTGGCAGCACATCCGACCATGCATGGCAGGAGGGAGGAGGCTAGTCCATGGATTCAGACAACAGAGGATAGGGAGGAGGTGGATGGGGCAGCAAGCTAACTGTTCAGAGAAGGTGGGTATTAGGAACTTTATTGTTTTTAAAATGTGTGTCTGTGCGAACTACTTAAAATATGAACAAGTATGCAGCATAATCTCACTTTTATTCAGGAAGAAGAGGACGTTTGTGACTGTGACTCCGGGCTCACTTGGCAGAAACACCCCCTGACCCTCCACCCCCCATCGCAAAATGTAATGCCCGTGAAAAGGGTAGGTGGACGCAGTGTTATATAGAACATAGTCCTGAGAGCACGATTAAAAATGAAAACTAGATATAGTATATGGTATAAACTATGCACCAAAAAGTGTGATATAAGATGAACCGGGGCGTGAAATATAATATGCAATACATTGTGCGCAATGACAGATTCATTGGAGAGCGCGAGATAGCACAGGCACTAGCGCGTGCTATGCGATATGCGCCTTGGAGTGTAATATGCACAGGGCATTGTTGTGTAACCTAACTAGTCTCTAAAGTTGTAATATAAAATATGTGCTGGGGAGTGTAACGTTGCATATGCACTGTGACAAAGATATGGATCCCAGATTGTATGGCATAGCGCTGTGCGTTATAACATAGGCATCGAGGAAGGCACGTTAGATGGGGCAATATAACCCGTGCGAAGGCAAGTGTGGCATGACATATTCACGGGGTGGTGTTACAGTGCACATGGGCTAGAGAGTGTCATAGCATACGCACTAGCTAGTGGAATACAACCAGAGGTGTGAGGCACTCGGAAGGCACTGGTGGGTGTAACAGCATTGAGCTCAGCCAGGAGCACGCTGTGACTCTCAAGTGAGGTTTGTCTCCTTTCCAGAGAGTAAAATAAAAAGTATTACACATCCGGCGGTGGATGTGTATTTTATTAACCGTGAGGGGGGTTTCTTGCATAGTTTGGTCGAATTTTTGTTGAATCCCCTTTGAATGGCTTGGTGTGCGTGTATATTAAATGTGCCCATCAATAGCTACCCATGTTTGTATAAATAAACGACAAGGGTGTCTTCTTGGAGAGTACCCACCGGCGGGGGCACCGGGATTAGGCACGGTAGGGCGTCAGACACGTCAGAGCTTCACTAGCGGTGTAAATACATTCCATGTGGATTCATTCTATGCCTAGTCGCTTTTTAATGAATATCACTCAAATCGTCATGGTGATAGGTACGTACGGTTTGTCCAGCATGTCCTAGGTGTTTCTATGAATATATTTTTGTTAAAATTAATAAAAAAACAAAGGCCGGCCCGGGGGATGGGGTCCCCGGGGCCATAAGTGGCCTGAGGAGGGGGGCAACGCAGAGCCCTCCTAAAGAATTTTGTTTAAAAAAAGGCCATGACCCGGGGGTTGGGGTCCCCGGGGCCGATTAAGGCCTTGGGAGGGCCAAATTAATTTTTTTTCAAGATAAAAAATTAGGGTGCAGGCCCTGGGGGATGGGTCCCCAGGGCCAGTAAATTAGAAAAAGAAGGGGGGCCACAAAGCCCTCCTTCTTAAAAAAATAAAATAAATAAAAGACCGGCATCGCGCCGGAGGCCACGCCCCCTCCTTGCAGCACTCTGCAAACGCGCCCCCTGGCCAGTTGTAAGTTGGGGAATTAATTCCCCTTCAATACTGAGGGTCCCTGAGGGCCAACTAGCCCAACAGGTATCTCCAGTATGCGCCAGGGAGCTGCGTTGCAGACAGGTGTTCAGAGGCCACGCCCCTTTTTACACCTCTATGCAACGCAGCTCTGTGGCGCTTACTGGAGGTACCTAGTGGGCTAGTTTGACCCTAGGGGCCCTTAGGATTCAAGGGGACTTAATCTCTCAACTTAGAACGGCCACAGGGCGCGTTTACACAGTGGTGAAAGGAGGGGAAGGGGCCTGAGGTGACGTGTGCAAACACGCCCTATGGCGTGTTTTAAGTTGGGGAAATAATTCCCTTTCAATCCTCAGGGACCCTGAGGGCTAACTAGCCCAACAGGTGCTTCCAGTAAGCGCCACTGCTCTGAGTTGCAGAAAGGTGGTGCAGGCCGTGCCCCTTTTTACACCTCTCTGCAATGGCTCTTACTGGACGTACCTGGTGGGTTATTTTGCCCCTAGGGATCCTCAGGATTCAAGGGGACTTAATCTCCCAACTTAAAAAACGGCCACAGGGCGTGTTTACACAGTATGGAAGGGAGGGGACGGGGCCTGAGGTGATGTGTGCAAACACGCCCTATGGCGTGTTTTAAGGTGGGGAAATAATTCCCCTTCAATCCTGAGGGTCCCTGGGGGCTAACTTGCCCACCAGGTGCTTCCAGTAAGCGCCACTGAGCTGCGTTGCAGAGAGGTGATCCAGGCCGTGCCACTTTTTACACCTCTCTGCAACGCAGCTCTGTGGCGCTTACTGGAGGTACCTAGTGGGCTAGTTTGACCCTAGGGATCCTCAGGATTCAAATGAACTTAATCTCCCAACTAACAAGCATTTGCAATGCAAAAGGTCTCGCATTAGGAAAGTTTGAGCTTTTTGTATTGTAAATTGACTAAATTTTTTATTTATGTGTTGGTATTGAAAATATTGAAATTACTAGCTTTCTCATGTACAATGTCAATAGTTTTAACTGTTGCAAATGTGACACCTATGGCATTTGTAATGCAATATGTGTTGTATTTACGTGACTTAAATGTATTGATATTACAAATAACAATGGCTTTTAATTTTTGACAATAATTAATACTTAAATAAAAGTTAATGTAAATTATAATGGCAATCGCTTAAACTTTTGTTAATAACTCTTGTGAAGATTATGTTTAGTGTATTTAATTGCGCCTAAAATCCAAGAACAGAAGTTAAATATTATCATTTTTTTGTGCCATTTGTAATAAAGCCTAAATATTGAGAAAACATATTAAAGCCAGTTGTTGTTGAATGGTTGTACAGATTGATACTGTGGTGGTGGTGAGTGATGTTGTGGTGGTGTCGAGTGATGCTGTGGCGTTAATTGATGCTGTGGTAGCGCATAGTGATGCCCTTGAGTGATGCTGTGGTGGTGCGATAGATAGAGAGAGTGCAATAGTCCGATAGATAGATAGATAGAAAGATAGATAGAAAGATAGATATGATAGATAGATAAGATAGATAGATTAGATAGATAGATTAGATAGATAGATAAGATAGATAGATAAGATAGAGAGTGAGGGCGATAGTGTATTTATGTAGAATATAATTATGTGGCACTGAGTGGTTTTGTGTGGAGTGTATGTTGATTTTAGTGGCGTGTAATTATGTGGCATTGAGTGTTATTTTGAGTGTATTTTGCATTGTTTGCATTGTAATTAATTGGCACTGAGTGTTATTTGGAGTGCATGTAGCATTGAGTGTAGTGTAATTATGTGGTGTGTAATTATGTGGCGCTGAGTGGTATTTGAAGTGTATGTGGCATTGAGCGCTGTGTAATTATGTGGTGTGTAACTATGTGGCACTGATTGTTTTTTGGAGTGTCTGTTGTATTGAGTGCATTGTAGTTATGTGGCATGTAATTATGTGGCTCTGAGTGGCATTCGGAGTGTATGTTGCCTTGCCTTGTATTTCTATGGTTCCTTAAACCCTTAGAGGCAATTCTTTTATTTTAACTAAAAGGATGGTAGTTAACTGGTGTTCACGGCAGGATGGTCGTTAAATGGTGGCTATGGAGAAGCTGTATGCTGAAAGGCAAAGAGAACACGCATGAAATTAAAAGCGAGGATGAAAATGGAATGAGTGTGGCAGGATGTTAGTTAAATGGTGGTTACGGGTAAGCTGAGTGCTGAAAGGCAAAGAGAACACGGGCCAAAGCTGGAAGAAAACACGAAATGCGGAGGCATGTGTGTGTGGCAAACACTGGTGGGGCTCAGAGCATTCTGTTGCTGCCATGATGCCTGTGTGTGTGAGCAGTGGGGCTGTGTGTGTTAAGTGCCTAAAGTTGCAAGAAAATATATGGTTATTTAAATCCTTAGACGCAGAATTAATGGAGCTAATGTTATTGACCTTAGAAGGATGAAAAGGGAATGAGCGCCGCATATGTTAACTTTGTAAGCGCAGAAAGCGTGCAGGGCAAACTTATTATTTTGGTTGTTTGAGACTCAGATCTGGGCAAAGCTGCAAGAAAACACGGAGGGGGGAGGTCGGGCTGTGTGCTGAAAGGCAAAGAGAACACAGGCATGTAAGTGAAATCGATGGATGGCAATGCGTCCGTGAGACTAGCCCTGTGGTGGGGGAGGGACAGTTGTGAGAGGCGCCATGAGGAAACAATCTCTCGGCATGCTGTGGCGGGGGAGCGCATTCCAGGCGGGGGAGCGGACCCTTTGAAGTATGATGCCGAGGCTGTGGCTACACGTGCACGTGCCAGTGGGCTGAAGCGCTTCCCCAAACGGATTGCATGGCGGCACGATGCACGTGATTGTGCGCGTGCTCGCCATGCAATCCACTTTTGGGAGCACTTTGAAATGCCCCTCTTACTAGAGTCTCGCATAGCGATTGCGTAAACTCAATAGTTAGGCGAGACCTAAAAACAGCCACAGGGCGTGTTTAAACAGTGGTGAGGGGACGGGGCCTGAGTTAACGTGTGCAAACAAGCCCTGTGGCGCGTTTTAAGTTGGGGAAATAATTCCCCTTCAATCCTGAGGGACCCTGGGGCCCAACTAGCCCACCAGGTGCTTCCAGTAAGCGCCACTGCGCTGCGTTGCAGAGAGGTGGTCTAGGCCGTGCCCCTTTTTACATCTCTCTGCAACGCAGCTCTGTGGCGCTTACTGGAGGTACCTAGTGGTCAAGTTGGACCCTAGGGACCCTCAGGATTCAAGGGGACTTAATCTCCAAACTTAAAACGGCCACAGGGCGTGTTTACACAGTGGGGAAGTGAGGGGACGGGGCCTGAGGTGACGTGTGCAAACACGCCCTGTGGCCCGTTTTAAGAGGTAGTTTTAATCCCCTGCCCTATTATATACTAGGGGCTTACAGAGGAGGTCATGCTGATCACAGGGGGACCCCAATGCATAGTGTTCCCTAGTGTTTGTAGGTGTTTTCACTGTATTCTGAGTGTCTTTTAACATAGCACTGGCTCTAGAACTGGTTAGTCAGACTCAGTTCCCACCAGTATCCGTCTGAAAAAGTTGAGGGTACAGGATGATTTTGCAACAAGGCTTCTTTCTGCTCTTCTGTTTGTTCTCTCTTCACGTTATCCTTCTTCCTGCACTTTTCTTCGTCTTTGAGGACTCCTGTTGCTTCTTTCTGCATTTCTTTTTTTTCTTTCTGTGCGTTTTTTCTTCTTTCTTCACATGTCCTGTCTCTGTAGGCATAGTTAGAAATTGGCATTTAAAAAACCTTTGAAATTCACTGAAAAAACCATAGGTTTCAGGCACGTTATAGTTAGGAATTAGCATTTAAAAAACCTTAGAAATTCACAGACAAAACCATAGGTTTCAGGGGCGTTATAGTTAGCTGGTCTTTTCACTCGTACAAAACCATTGATATTCCCCCGTTATAGTTAGTTCAGCTAACTATAACTCGCGCGCCCGCAATGCACTGCTGATGACGTCACATATTGCATCACCCATGACATGGTCAGTGACATCACTCATGACATCACTGACAACATCTCAAATGACATCACTGATGACATCATCCTTGTGATAGAGTGGCAGACCTCCTCTCCCCCCTAACCCTTGATACACACATTCAAAAATAGAAACTAAAATTTTCAAAACAATGGACATACCAATATCAGTTACAACAACCTTTCAGTAATTCTAAGATCCACATACACATTCACTCATTCACCAACAGTCCTATACAGTCACTCATACATGTACTCACTCATCATATGTACTCATACACCTATACATCCTGTTACACAACGCCACTCATCCA
This sequence comes from Triturus cristatus, assembly GCF_964204655.1. Classification (NCBI taxonomy): domain Eukaryota; kingdom Metazoa; phylum Chordata; class Amphibia; order Caudata; family Salamandridae; genus Triturus; species Triturus cristatus. The sequence continues at coordinate 965,295,359 of NC_140583.1, read as the reverse complement.
TAGTTACTCACACACATAGTCACTCATGCTAATAAAGAATCAAACATCCATTTACTTGCATATACAGTTATACACACACCACCACACTTACTTATACAGAAACTTACACATACGTAGTCTTTTAAACAATCACTTATAGAAACACATACTTATTCATACAGGAACTCTTTCAATCTCTCACTCTCACATATACTCACCTATATACACCAATAGTCACATATACTAGTTTAAAACATATGTAGTTACTCATAAAGACACTATTGAGATAGTCATTCACTCACTAACACACTCATCCACCCATATAGTCCTGCACACATGCTGTCTTCAACACATACAAACAGTGAGTCACTCATTCATGCACCTATGCACTACGTAATACCCCCCACCGAAAAATACAGACACTCAGACACTCATACTGATACTCAAAAAAACAACTAATAACCTATATAGACACTCCTGTAGCTACTCACCAACCCATGCAGCCCCTTATACACAAAGTGAGAGACTGATACAGATATTTACATATTTAAACATTACTCACTAAGCCATGTATTCACTAAGATACACTTAATCTGTCAGTTATACAATCAATTTTTCAAAAACAAATCATCCATTTAGACACTTGTATACCCATTTATTCTTCCATCGACCTTGAGATATACATATATAAAACATATGTAATTTTCAGAAAAACACACATTCACTGGATGATGTCATCAGTGATGTTATTAGAGATGTCATCAGTGATGTCATGAGTGATGTCACTGACCATGTCATGAGTGATGTAATATGTGACGTCCTCAGCAGTGCATTGCGGGCGCGCGAGTTATAGTTAGCTGAACTAACTATAACTGGGGAATATCAATGGTTTTGTACGAGTGAAAAGTCCAGCTAACTATAACGCCCCTGAAACCTATGGTTTCTTCAGTGTGTATATATATATATATTATCTACTGGCGGTCGCCAGTAGATAGTTATAGTTAGGATCGTGCTTCCATAGGAAATCCGCAACATTCTATTTTGAATAACTTTGGCGCCGATTGACGAATCCTCGCGAAATTTTCAAAATAGGTGTGGCGCTCCGCTCCGCCCCTGAAAGTCTCGGGGGGGATTCGTCAAGCGGGGGCTGAGAAAAAGGGGGGGGTCCCAAAACGCGTTTTCCCCATGCATTTTTCCATAGGACCTTTAGACACAGCTACAGCCCGAACGGCTGAACAGAATTACTTGAAATTTGGCAGAGGTAGTCCTCAGGTCAGGGATGTGCCTTTTGCAGGTCTGGTGTAAATCTGTTCAGTATTTCCTGAGAAAATAGCATTTAAATCAATATATATATCTATAGGCGCGCTCAGAGCGCGTACGTTAAGCTTACCGTACGCGCACGCTGCCGTGCGCGAGCTTTATTCTGATTGGTGGTTACATGACTGTAAACATTCGAATCGGTCAAAATCAGGAAGTGTCGGCCGCCATTTTGTGTTTTCACACTGATAAACAAAGGTGGAGAACGTGAAAAGGGGGCAACGAAGAGAGTTGCAGACCCCCTAGCGTTTGTCAGGGGGTCCAAGAAGGACCCAAAAGTATGAAAAATACATTTTATATTTTTTTTTCAAAATCGCGGGGTGCGCGTACGGTAAGCTTACCGTACGCGCACGGCAGAAAAAAATCATTAAAAAAAAAATATATATATATATATATATTACCTACTGGCGGTCGCCAGTAGGTAGTTATAGTTAGGACCCTGTTTCCATAGGAAATCCGCAACATTCTATTTGGAATAACTTTGGCGCCGGTCGACGAATCCTCGCGAAATTTTCAAAATAGGTGGGGCGCTACGCTCCGCTCCTACCCTGAAAGTCTCGGGGGGGATTCGTCAAGCGGGGGCTGAGAAAAAAGGGGGGTCCCAAAACGCGTTTTTCCCATGCATTTTTCCATAGGACCTTTAGACACAGCTACAGCCCGAACGGCTGAACAGAGTTACTTGAAATTTGGCAGAGAGGTAGTCCTCAGGTCAAGGAAGTGCCTTTTGTAGGTCTGGTGTTAATCTGTTCAGTAGTTCCTGAGAAAATAGCATTTAAATCAATATATATATCTGTGGCAGCTTACGGTGCGCTTACCGTGCGCTTACGGTAAGCTTACCGTACGCGTACGGTGACGTGCGCGAGCGCGATTCTGATTGGCTGTGAGATCTTAGTAAACATTCGAATCGGTCAAAACCAGGAAGCGGCGGCCGCCATTTTCTCTCTCGCGCTCTGAGGGGGGGGAGGAAAAACAAAGGGAAAAAACATGTAAAGGGGCTGTTTAGACAGCTCATAACCACCTAGCCTTGATGAAGGTGTCCCCAAAGAACCCCCAAGGGCAAAAAGTCAAAAAAAAATTTTTTCGAAAAATCGCCGATTACGCTTACCGTACGGAAAAAAATAATAAAAAAAACAATTATCCACACTCTCTCCACCCCGTGTACAAATGGTGCCCGAAGGACACCATTTGTGCATGGCCTATATATTATGAATGAAAAAGTAAAAGTTTACCTTGCACGACGAAGCGCATAATATGCCCTCCATGTGCGCACGGTGCGCGAAGCGCATCGTGCGTACATGGCCCATCCAGCGTAACGTGTGCACGCGGTGCACGTAGCGCACTGCGTGCCCACCGTGCGTGCACGGTACTAACTGCGTAAAGTGGGCGCGCGGTGCGCGAAGTGCACCGCGTGCTCACTGTGCGCGCACGGTGCGCGAAGCGCACCGTGCGCGCACGGAATGAACTGCGTTAAGTGGGCGCGCACGCCACGAATGGCGTAAAGTAACTTGGCATTTAAAAAACCGTACAAATTCACTGAAAAAACCATAGGTTTCACACACGTTATAGTTAGGAATTAGCATTTAAAAAACCTTGCAAATTCACTGAAAAAACCATAGGTTTCACACATGTTATAGTTAGCTGGACATTTTACTGATAAAAAACCTATGAAATTCCCCCGTTATAGTTAGTGCAGGCAACTATAACTCACGTAACCGCAATCCTCTGCTGATGACATGTGTCTTTATGAAAAAAAAATATTTGTAATATATGTATAGCTAAAATTTAATGGAAGAAGACATGGGCAAATAAGTGTCTAAATACAGTATTAGCATCAGCAGAGGATTGCGGTTGCGTGAGTTATAGTTGCCTGCACTAACTATAACGGGGGAATTTCATAGGTTTTTTATCAGTAAAATGTCCAGCTAACTATAACATGTGTGAAACCTATGGTTTTTTCAGTGAATATATATATATATATATATATATATATATATATATATATATATATATATATATATATATATATATATATACATACACATATTACCTACTGGCGGTCGCCAGTAGGTAGTTATAGTTAGGACCCTGTTTCCATAGGAAAACCGCAACATTCTATTTTGAATAACTTTGGCGCCGGTCGACGAATCCTCGCCAAATTTTCAAAATAGGTGGGGCGCTACGCTCCGCTCCTACCCTGAAAGTCTCGGGGGGATTCGTCAAGCGGGGGCTGAGATAAAAGGGGGGTCCCAAAACGCGTTTTTCCCATGCATTTTTCCATAGGACCTTTAGACACAGCTACAGCCCGAACGGCTGAACAGAGTTCCTTGAAATTTGGCAGAGAGGTAGTCTACAGGTCAAGGAAGTGCCTTTTGTAGGTTTGGTGTAAATCTGTTCAGTAGATTCTGAGAAAATAGCCTTTAAATCAATATATATATCTGAGCCAGCTTACGGTGCGCTTACGGTGCACTTACCGTACGCGTACGGTGACGTGCGCGAGCGCGATTCTGATTGGCTGTTCGATCTAAGTAAACATTCGAATCGGTCGAAACCAGGAAGCGGCGGCCGCCATTTTCTCTCTCGCACTCTGAGGGGGGCAGCAAAAACAAAGACAAAAAACATCTAAAGGGGCAGTATATTCAGTTCTTAACCACCCAGCATCGATATAGGTGTCCCCAAACAACCCCCAAGGCCCAAAAAATTTTTTTATTTTTTTTTCGAAAAATCGCCGATTACGCTTACCGTACGCGTACGGTTAAAATTGTTAAAAAAAAAAAAAATTATCCACACTATCCCCACCCCGTGTGCAAATGGTGCCCGAAGGGCACCATTTGTGCATTGCATGTATAATCGTTGAAAGTATAAATGAATACCATTCACAACGAAGCGCATAATATGTCCCCCATGTGCGCACGGTGCGCGAAGCGCATCGTGCGTACATGGCCCATCCCGCGTAACGTGGGCACGCGGTGCGCGCAGGGCACCGCGTGACCACCGTGCGTGCACGGCACTAACTGCGTAAAGTGCTCCGAGCGCACCGTGCGCGCACGGAACGAACTGCGTTAACTGGGCGCGCACGCCACGAATGGCGTAAAGTAACTTAGCATTTAAAAAACCGTACAAATTCACTGAAAAAACCATAGGTTTCACACACGTTATAGTTAGGAATTAGCATTTAAAAAACCTTGCAAATTCACTGAAAAAACCATAGGTTTCACACAAGTTATAGTTAGCTGTACATTTCACTCGTAAAAAACCAATGAAATTCCCCCGTTATAGTTAGTGCAGGCAACTATAACTCACGCGACCGCAATCCTCTGCTGATGACATATGTGTCTTTATGAAAAAAAAATATTTGTAATATATGTATAGCTAAAATTTAATGGAAGAAGACATGGGCAAATAAGTGTCTAAATACAGTATTAGCATCAGCAGAAGATTGCGGTTGCGTGAGTTATAGTTGCCTGCACTAACTATAACGGGGGAATTTCATTGGTTTTTTACGAGTGAAATGTACAGCTAACTATAACTTGTGTGAAACCTATGGTTTTTTCAGTGAATATATATATATATATATATATATATATATATTCACTTAAAAAACCATAGGTTTCACACAAGTTATAGTTAGAAATTAGCATTTAAAAAACCTTGCAAATTCACTTAAAAAACCATAGGTTTCACACATGTTATAGTTAGCTGGACATTTCCCTCGTAAAAAACCAATGAAATTCCCCCGTTATAGTTAGTGCAGGCAACTATAACTCACGCAACCGCAATCCTCTGCTGATGACGTCAGATATTACATCACTGATTAAATATGTGTCTTTCTGAAAAATAAATATTTGTAATATATGTATAGCTAAAGATTAATGGAAGAAGACATGGGTAAATAGGTGTCTAAATACAGTGATGTAATATCTGCCGTCATCAGCAGAGGATTGCGGTCTCGTGAGTTATAGTTGCCTGCACTAACTATAACGGGGGAATTTCATTGGTTTTTTACGAGGGAAATGTCCAGCTAACTATAACTTGTGTGAAAACTATGTTTTTTTAAGTGAATATATATGGATATATATATATATTTTATATATATATATATATATATATATAATATATATGGTTTGGCTCACTGGTTAGAGGCGGCAGACCCGTAAGCAGAGAATCGACCAGGGTTCAATTCCCGACGCGGCAGGGTTGTGGACCAGGGTCAAAACGGACTCGATAATTCTCGCCTCGGTACCTACTCTACCCAGGAACACACTCGGCAACTCTGGGCATTAAGCTTGCCTCATCTCTACAACGGCCCCCCACAGACGCAGGGGATGCCTGGTTTCACCTTGGAGATACCCAGAAAGGGACCATCTCACAGGGATAGCCAGGACGGGTTCCCCAGCGGTCTATAGCGCCGGGACACTTCCGAGTAAATTAAAATAACATATATAGAGATATAGATATAATTTTTTTTTTTTTTTTTAAATCCAGCCAGCATGACACAGTTGAAGGGGCATTCAGAAGGTTTGAGACAAATGAGGTGCATGCCCTCTCTTGTAAGCCCCTGGCCTTTTACATAATTCCAGATAAGTAGAAAAGGACAAACTGCATAAGTAGATTTGTTTTATATTGTTCTGCCTACCGCATTCGAATATACCTGGACTACATTCACGTTGTAATGGTCTCAGCATGTTTCTGCATTGACATGTTTCCCATTTGCTGGACGTTTGCTTATTTTTGTATGACGTGATGGTGGTTTGAGTAATTGATTTACTAACCGTTAGAAGAATTGTTTAATGACTTGTAATTTGCAGTTTCCTTACCTTGAAAATTAGAAAAAGTCACCAGTTAAAGGTTATTTTGGTGGATATGCATTGGCAACAGTGTCATGTCTGTTTTTGCTAATATGACTAAGCAGCTTCCAAATGTGTAAAACAAATATTTAGAATTTCTAAAGGTAAAATTGAAAGGAAACATTTTTGTAATATGTTGAATTACTCCAAGTATTTTAAAACAATGTATTCTTTGTAAATAATTGAGTACTGATATTTTGTTTCCTTTTTAGTCCCAGTGGTTCTTTGTTGTCCTGCTTAGATCAGGTTAAAACCTACCTACTTTCAGATGGAACTTGCAAATGTGGCTTGGAATGTCCGCTTATTCTTCCTAAGGTAAAGTATTATCAGTGCTAATTCACTGTTTTAACATTGTATGTTAGTAAGGGGAGTACATTTTATAATTTGCTATTTTGAAAGCTAAAATGTCTGTATGTGTTGATCCACTGCTTTCTCTGTTCTCGTTGGAAAGTCAATAATGTGGATATTTGTAAAAGTATAGTTATGTAGCACTCCCCTCCATTATGCATTTCTTCCACGCTTATGAGCACACCTGCGAGGATAAAAAACCTTTATCACTAGCTGTGCACCAATGGAGGACTCTAGATTCTACTTTTGCTGTTTTACTTCTAATTTTGTTGTGCCTGCTCCCTCATCAAAATGTACTGATGCATATTAAAAAAAATAAAAGACAAAAAAATAGCTTAGTGTTCTGAATCTGGCCTACCCAAGTCCATTATGAAAAACTGTCGGATTGCAAACTCTATTAGAGTTTAAAATTGTCCTGTAACGGTTTAGAGAGGTCTGTAATGTGAAGTCTGTTTTTTCATGCTCTGGATTTTCTTTGCAGCTGCTTGCTTCGTGGGTCAGCATCTAAATCCTGGCCTCAAATGTACTCTCCCTCCCTGCCTGACGTGCTGAAAGGCTGTAGGTGGCCTCCTTTGAAAATACTTTTATTTTAGGATGGACCCCTCACAGACATTATTTAGTACTCGACCACTGGAGACCTGCACTTGTGTAAAAGCTACGCTCTGCCAGGCATGGTGGCATCGTTTGCGCATTGCATATTAGCAAGTTTATCCCGTTGGTAATAAATGGTTTATTCTCTCTAGATGGATTTTAAAATTCCTGTAATTGAGGAAAGGCACCCATACTAAAAGAAAAGAAAGGGTATTTAGAATCTACACGATTTTCAGGCTCCATCTAGGTCATCCTGGGTCTTGTTTACAAAGGAACTTCAGCAGGGTTTTTACTTAGTCCCTTGCAGAGAGCCTGACTGATAATTCATACCTATGCTTCCTGTACATAATGTCTGATAGATTGAATCCTTAAAATATGATTCCATTTCAGTCCTATATCTTTCAGGGGTAAATCGCTAGCAACCCATATCCCCCTCCCCTCATCAGAAACATGATTAACTCACCCTTAAAGGCCTTCTGGTGTAACTAAAATGAGAGATATGGCCCCCATTCTCACTTGATGTCAAAGTTGAAGTAGAATGTGAGATTGCAGCAGCATCGATGTGCTGTTTCGGTAACCTCCCTTCCCCAGTATTTCAGGCCCTCTGCTGCCATGCAGCCACACAGCTCTTTGCAAGAAATTACCCTAGTGGTCATGTGGGGCTGTAAATCACAGCAGCTACAGTTGTGATTCATAGGTGTTACCATGACACTGTGGAGATGGTGGACCTTGGACTTTACCTGTTATTTCACACTCTTAGTCAAAAGGTGCAGTGACAATGGAAAGATTGGATCGCTGGTTAAATGCTGCTCACCCCAGCTCTTTGCAGGTTCTGGTATAGTGCTGATGCAAAAGGAAGAGGAGAGCCATCTGAGGTGAGAAAGGAAGAGAAAATGTGAATGCAATAGCCTTTCTACATGATATATTCTTTACCCTACTCATGAATGCTGTTCAGCACCAGACTGGCCATAGCGGGCACCGGCCATTTTTGTTCGAGCCGGCCATTTTTGTAGCATGGCTGCAATATCGGTCCCCGTAACAAAAGCAGCTGCAGTGTTTTCTACTTGTACATCCACATGCCCCCCTCCCCCCTTAATATTCCTAAATAATCTTTTTTTTTCTTTTTTGCCATTTCTTGATTACATCACACTGTGCTTTCTTCTTTTCCACTGCTGTTCTTTGCATTGTCTCCCACTAATAAGGTGTGCAGATATACCATTTGAGAATGTATCACTTGAAGTGTTGTCCTGTTTTGAAACCTGTTAATTGTCGTGTTTTTGTGCTTTCTGATGCATTGTGCAGTAATGTTGCAGTCCAGATGAAGTATTTACATTGCTTGATTTACTTTGTGAATTGTAAACAGTTTCCCGCTGTGTTTGCCCAAGGTTCGTAGACACACCCCAGCCTTTTACATTTCTAGTCATGAAAATCCTTCAAATCCTCTTTTAAGACAGCATTTGGACCCCCCAAATGTTACTGAGTAACTTGCTCTGGTTTAAAGGTCAGGAGGCCTTTCAAAGACTTTCCTGGATAACTATGTTGGATATTGTAATAGACTATTACTCTAAATGGCCAGAGATTATGTTAATAGCTGAAACCAATGGCAACAAGGTCATTAAATTCCTGAAGGATGTCTTTCTTTGTGAGGATTTCCCCAGGTGCTTATATCAGATAATTGGGCTTGAGTTTATGAATGAGGAGGTCAAAGGATTCCTGATGGCTGGGAATATACAGCACCTACAAACAGCTTTATATCGTCCCCTAAGCCAATGTCGAGTTGAACGAATAATTTATGTCTTGGTTCAGGGTGTATGCTGGGCAGTTGCGAACAGATATATTGTGAGTACGGCAGTTCGCACCATGCTGTGGTTCAACTGTACCAGCCCACATTCCTCAACCAAGAGGTCTCAGTTTAAGATGTTGAGGGGAAGGATTCCTTCAACGGATGTCTGCCCTGGTTGGATGGGCAGGCTGGTCATGCAAGATGTGTCTTTGAGAGAGTGATGCATTGGTGAGGGCTAAAGTAGCCAAAGACAAACAGCAAGAAGTTTATGACAAGTGCAAAGGTGTACACTGACATGAATTTAGGTTGGTGACCTGGTTTGTATAAGAAAAGGTGGGTTTGTTAGGAAAGGGAAGGGGAAGTATGGTGACCCGGTGGTTATTGACACGGTCAATGGTAATGCCATCTGTGTTAATGGTCGTCATTTGTGGAATGCTGAAAGAATGGACTGGTGGAACATTCTCGCCAAGCACCAGGTCTCTGTCCCAATTTGAGCACAAGCCAAATGGAAGGAAAATAAGGTGGTTTCCAGCACCTTCGCAGAAGTGTTCACCTCAGAAGGTTGCCTGTTCATTACAGATAATTTGTGGAGTCACCTAATCTGGAATTGGTTCCCGGCAACTTCCCAGAAGTGTTCACACTAGAAGTTTGCTAATTCGTTACAGATAATTTGTTTTGTCACCTGACTTTCACTCACAACAGACACTTGTTCGTTAGTACCAAGTCTTAATATCATTTTGAACAGCCCCAGGTGAAACCACTCCAAAATGCAAATCCCATTGATTGCTTAATAGATTTTTCCAAAAATCTTCCTCCCACCAAACAACATAATGTGTTCACAAAAACAAGAAAGATCAATCCTCCTCCCTTCGTAAGACATTGGGGCGCTTTCAGGGGGCTCTAATCTCTTACCTGGCCACAATTCATCTGATAACTCCTGAGTGACCATTGTTATTCTGGCACCTGAATTGACCAGGGACTTATCACTTTATCTCCAACAGTGATATCTGCATAAGGATCAACATAGACCGAGGGGCCCCCATGGTCACATCACTGTTTCTTACTAACATAACCATATCCCTGAGTTCCTTCTTTACACTACTAAGATATCTCTGTCTTTCCATCTAAAACATCTGTGACTACATTTGCAATTCTTTCATTCTAATTCTTTTGCCCTTGACAAACTTTAGGCAAATGGCACATTTTGCCACGCTTTCGACAAAATACATTCCTGGCTGGGCATGCTATTCCCCCTTTGTTATGTAAAGGATAAACACTCCTCAAACACATCTGGAATTGATTGAAAAAAACTCTAATCTGTATGGCCTCTTATTTTGAGCTCTTACTTTCTATGGCTTTTTTCACTGCCTTATGTTGAACCACAGTCGCTATCTAATTTCTTAATAGACAGTTGGAAAATTTCAATGCTCTTAACAACTCGTAAAATCTCTTCTAAGGATTAGTTAGCCAAAGATAACAGCTGGATAGATCTATCTGACCAACGTCCAATTAACTGGTCGCGCACCAATTGGTCTGTAAAATATTCACATTTGCACTCAGCCACCAATCTCTTCAACGCAGACACAAAGGTATCAACATTTTCACCTACTAGTTCACGTCCATTATTACCTGCTTAAGCGTTTCATCAAGCAACAGCTCCCCCCTCCATTCATCGTTGGAGTGAGCACTCATCTCTTTTATGTCCACAGAATTAATCAAACATTTTTCCTCCCGATTCTTCACTCTCCTCATCTGTCGCTGAACGAGCGGGAAATCTGGAGAGTCTGCTCCTGACATTTTTCGCACCCTGTAAATGCACAGCATCAAAATGAAATTCGAGCAATTTGATTGGATAGCTGGCAATGTGTGGATTATGATCTTTAACCTTCTCCCCACTCAGAATTGACCCCAATTGCTTTTGATGTCAAATTTAGTTCCTCACGCATATGGTTGAAATTTCGGATTAGCCTCCAACAATTCTTTGCTTGCTGTGTTTTCACCCCTTCACCACCACTCTGCCTATTGCTGGAAGAATTAAGGATTCCCTCACCCGAAATTTGGCTTTAGTTGCGCCTCTGCTGCCAGAGCCCCTGCAGCTACACTCTTACATGGAAAACAGCTAGAGCTCGAGCACTCTGCCCCTAAAAAACGAAGCCCTGACAAAGTTCCTTTCGGAACGAAACGCGTTGGCTGATGTCCAAATTTTAAAGTAAAAAATAAAGAATATATTTTGTAATACATCTGGAATTATCTGACTTCATTCTGGTGCACCGTCCTTCCATTTTTGATTTTTTTTTCAGTCGTTGAAAATTTTTACTCTTAGATTCCTGGATTCATAACTGATAGTGTGTTGAGTGCTGCTCTCCTTTTGAGTAAGTGCTGCACATAGCCCACACTTGCTAGCATCGACGGTTATACAACATATCAAATTTGAGTTGAATGGTTTCAATATTTTTTTTACTCAGAAGCTGTTTTTTCACCCACGCAAAGGATCGTTGACAAGAGCCATCCCAAACAAAAGTCTCAAATGCAGCTGATAACAATCACAAGGGGAGGTGTGCGCGTCACTTTATTACCCCATGTTCATTCTGGTACCATGCTGAATCAATCTTTAAGGTGTGCCTTTCACTGCTTAACACTTTCTAAATATTGGAGACAGGCTGGTTCGGTTATATGGTGTATAATCGGGTGATACGCTCATTTACTCTCTAAGGTGCATGTGTCACCGCCTAGCATTATAGCGTACAGAACTGCACATCTATGAATGCTTCCCGTGTGTTTTCACGCGTGTGTGGACTGGACGATGCCACGCAACTCACTGGGGCTCAAGATTTTCATAACACTCTGCTTTGCCTTCACTGCTTGTTGGATGAGGAGAAGACTGGTATGGGACATGCGATGTGTGGGCACAGCCGACACTAGCCTAGGTGACCTCCCATTGTCCCCAAAAAGGAAGTATGTAATAGCGAGACAGTAGACTGCTGGGATGAAGAAGACTGCAAGGAACGACTTTTATTTGCAGAATACACGTAGTAAGGAGCTGCCGTGGAAGTGCTCACAGGTCTGTAAAGGCGCTACCCTCCAACCTCCCCCAGCTGTCTACCACCCTTCAAATGTCAACATTCTTCACTCTGTCATGTCAATAGAGTGAAGAATGTTGACATGCACTGCAGAACACTACAGATATTCCCAAAAAGATCACTGTCAGAAAGACAGTGGACCATCACTGTCTCCAACTAGACTTCTCCACATGAAGCGTGAGAATGGGAATTTTAAGATGGCTGAATTCCACTGCTAGGCTTAGAATGCGCAGGCATACTCCTAGTCAATTTTGGCCCCAGATTAAAATGGAGACTATTAATTACTTTATCTATGAACACTCCAGTAATTCATGATTTATGAGGATTAAATCCTTTTTAAGATTTGACAAACAGTGGAAAAAAAAGAAGAAAAAACCTAGGTCTGTCTTGGTGTTTCACAGCAAAACAATGCATAAATAAATTGCCGGTATTGGGGTCTGTAACTTTGTGCAATAAGAAAACGCATATTGAAGTTTTTTTAGCTTGTACATACAAGCAAATCTTTTGACAAGTTTAAGCAAGCATTGAAACAAAGCAAGATCAAACAAGCAAGACTACCTGTAACACATAAGCATATCTGAATAGTCCATCTTTCATTATTAAATATTTGTCAGGACCGGAGGCGAGGATTAGGCCGGTTTAAAGCTTTTCCACTACTAGAGATGCCAGGTTTGGAACCAGTTTAAATAAAACTTCTTAAAGGTAGAATCTGAGGACCAATCTGCCACATTAAGGATTTCCTCTAGACCGGCCCCCAAATAGAAGGCTTTGGATGCCATGGCTTCTCTAACCGAATGAGCTCCAAACTTAGCTTTCTGCATGGCATGGCCAATCTTACCCACCTGGCGATAGTGGGGGAGCTAACAGCTCTGTGAGGTTTAGTAAGGGCAATAAGTTACTGCTATTCACCTTGTGGACAAACGTCTACCATCGTGGACTCCTAGGCTTTAATCGCCTGTACCACTCACAATTTTGGAACATCTGGAAAAGTCCGGTATGAAACCACTTTTGAGTTACTCTTCGTTCTCCTGGAAATATAAAAGTTTACCCCCTACGGAGTAAACACTCTACATGTTCAATCCAGAGCTCGCACATCCGAGACTCTGCGACAGGACACCAAACATGGTAATGTCTGTAAAGCTGGCTACATCTGCTTTCTTGCCAAATATTTAGTCTAAGCCCCGGATTTAAATTGGTGCAGGACCTTATTAACATCCCATAATGTAGAATACCTTTGTTTGGGAGGAAAGGATAGTCTGATGCCTCTGAGAAGTTTCCAAACCAATGGATGTTCTCCCACAGACGCCTATCCAGTGGTGAATGACCTGTGGAAATTGCAGATTGAAAGGTATTAATAGACCTGTTAGCCAGACCCTCAGAAACTGAAGAGGCAAGGAAGTTCAAGATGTGGACAGCATCTGACTCCGTGGGATCCTCTTGCCTTTGAGACCAACCCAGCCATCGGGACCAGGCCGAGCGGTAACTTTTATTTGTGCTATCCGCCCAAGATTTGAGAACGGCAGTGTGAGCCTGTAGTTCTGTGAATACTGAATACGTTGGACTAAATGACAATGCTGCTATGTGTTGTGACTGCACACAAGGTAGTGACTTCTTTTTTAAATTATTTTTTTTATGTATTACATTTTATCACGCATTTATTTGTCTTGCTGTATATGTTGTGCTTTTATGGATACTTAGTGTACCTAAATGAAGATTCTGAACTGAACTGGTTAGACGAGTAAGGAGGCAGTTTCCCATGAAATACCTGGGACTTTCAATCGCTCTCAGTAATCCTCCATGCTAAGAGTCAAAGGGAGCCAGCTAGGGCCATGTGCGAAGTGTTCCTGTGGGGATCCTAAAAGAAATACCGAAATGGGGGTAGAGAGATTGAAAAATCCCAAGATACTTCCATGACAACTGGAAACCAAACTTGAGATCTCCAAAACTAAGTGATTACCACCAAATCCGCTAGCTGTCTCCGAATCTGCATAGACAACCTCATTATCATGGAGAATGGAGTGAATGCATATCCCTTCTTCTTGCTCCAGCCCAGGAGAAAAGCATTGGTTGCCTCTGTGTTCGGGTCTGGGCGCCAGCTGCAATATCTGTTCAACTGATAGTCCAGCCGGGAGACAAGCAGGTCCTTCATGAAGGGACCCCACCTGGACTGTATTCCTTGAAACACCTGTGAATGTAATTGCATTAGACTGGCATTTTGCCAGTGGCGGGAATGCCAATCTGCCACCTGATTAGTTTTGCTGGAAAGGTGTTCTGCCAAGACATAGGTCTGGTTGGCCAGGCAATAAGTCCAAAATGTTTGCGCTAAGTCTGAGAGAGTCTTCGATTTTGTTTCTCTCAAATGGTTTATGTAGTGAGCTGTTGCTACATTGTCCATTTTGAGAAGGTCTCAACATTGGGCCTTGGCCCAACACTTCACTGTGAAGGATCCTTTCACTGTGAAGGATCCTGCCATTAACTCTAGAGAGTTTATTTGAACAGACCTTTCTGCATATGTTAATTTTCCTCCTGTGGATAATTCTTTGCAGCGAGCTCCCCAACCCGAACTGCTGGCATCTAACTCTTACTAATTCGGGCTGAGAGACGAAAATGGCGCGGCGTTCTTGGCCTCCATATGGGAGATCCACCATTGAAGTTCTTTTCTCAGTTCTTCCGAAAGAGGAACAGACAGACAGAGACCCCATTAGAGATGGAAAATCTTGAGGCATTGTAGAGCCCGGTAATGTTGGGGACCCGGGAAGATGGCCTGTGTGGATAAGGACAAGAGACCCACTGTGCGGGTAAGATGACGCAGACAAATTGAAGGTTTAGCCTAAGTTTTCCGAGATGGAAGGCTCAAGGAGGCCTTGATAGAGTTCACCATGAACCCTAGAAATTGTAAGGATCTGAACAGAGAGAAGACGTTGTCTCATTGATAACGAAACCAAGCTACTCCAGGAGATTGATAGCTGCTGTAGATGACCAGACAGATGCTCTGGGCATTGATCCATACTGAGGATATCATCCAGCTAAATGGTTAAATGAGTATCTCAGGACTTCAAGTGTTCTACTATTGATTTCAAAACCTTGGTGAAATACCATGGAGCGGAAGATCGTCTGATAAACTGAAACTGCAAGAATCGCCTGTGAGGCGGCAAGATGGTCATGTTGAGATAGGCATCCATCAAATCCAGACGCACCATCCAGTCGTTCGCCTGTAGCAAATCTCTTAGAAGAATACCCTCCATCTTGAAGTGGCAGAAGACCATCCACTTGTTGAATTGCCTCAGTTGATGATAGGTCGTTGACGCCTCACCCCTCTTGTCCACCAGGAAGAGGTTACTGAGAAAACCGTAAGCATGTAAAGATGTCAGCGTGATAGCACCCTTTTCCAAGAGTTACCCAATCTCCATCTGTGCGAGGTCCATCTGGCTGGTGGACAGAGAAAGGGGCTTTGGCCTGGCTGGCTGGCTGGAAGGGAGAACCATACAAATCAAAATGGAGATCCCTGCGGTTTGAAGAACCCATGCATCTGACATAAGATCCTCCCAATTGTGAAAGAAATCTCCCAATCTGCCCCAAAGTCTGATCCTCTTGGGATGATTGTATACTCGCCTTGAGTATTGTTATAGGAGCTGTTGCCCCTGGAAGCTCCTCTCCACAACTGGGGTACCTTCTGGTTGGGTAAAAGTTACTGTCCTCTTGGACGTATGTACCTCTTCCAGAGTCTTTTTGAAAGGCGCGTCCGATCAACTGCCCCCAACTACGACCAGTGCTGGCAAAAACACGAGGACCGCGCCCTGACGAATATCCCCAATTCGCAGGTGAAGTAATCTCCACAGAGCTATCCCCGTGCGATGGGACCTGCCTCCGAAGTCTCCAATCCATCCAGTTTCGGGTCGATTTTAATCAAGATGGATCTGCGTCACTCAGTAGAGAGCGCGCAATTGGAGTTCCCTAAAAATATTATCCCCCTTTGTGCCCAACTAAACAGTCTCCCTGGGGAGATCAGTGTAGCATATGCTTTGGCGTCTTCAGCCATATCGAGGATCTTGGACAAGGGACCTGCCACATCCAAAAACTTATCCTGGCATGATCGCCAAGATCGGTCTGCCCCTTTTTTGGGGTCTGTCACAAATTGCATCAACCTCTGGGCTAATGGTGACCTTGCCTCCAAGAGAAGAATAAGAACACTCTGCCTTGAGGCGGCTACGTACCTCCTTATCCATTGGCTTCTGCAATTGGGTTGCTACATAAGAATCCACCTTGGGCGCAGGCAACCATTCTGCAGAACGGGGATGCATTAAATCATCAGGGCCCAACATGTCCAACTCTGAGTCCTGGGAAGGCAGCTCAGGAGTAGCATCACCCCTAGGGTTGCCAGAAGGGTGCCAGGGCCTATTGCGGCCACCTTCCCCTTCCGAGATGTTAGGGGAATTATCCCCGTCCAAAGGATCAGGGGAAGAGGGAGGAAAGGAAGAGCCTTCCAAAGTACCAGGAGCGGGAGTCTGTGGGTCAGTGGGGTAATGTTGGGATTCCATGAAGGCCTTAAGGCAGGCATACGCGTGAAGATTGACCCCCAGGGTCATCAGCTATTTCGCACTTAGAATCTGAAGATGGTGCCAAGGGCTGCACTAGAGGTAGGGGGGGCCTGAGGCCCATGTGATTCTTCCCTCGATGCGAGGGTTTTTTGAGACTTAGCTTCCATGCAGAGAATCTTCTTGTCCAAGGGCGCCACCACTTGAGAAACTGCTTCAAAAATTGATGCATCGATGATTTGACATAAGTGATAGTTTATAGGGAGATAAGTAATCTCTTCCTCCATGTACTCCGCAGTCATGCATGGTGACAAAGGATTATGTCTCAATCCCATAGGTAGAGGGGAATAATAGCTGGGCACGCCCAGATAAATTGCAAAGTTCCTGAGGGAACCATAATACAGGATCTGGAGAAGCCCTTAGGACAGATGCAGCCTAGAATCCACTGGGTTCAGCTAACAATAATCAGGGGTGTGGAATATAATAAAATATCTACTTGTCCACGTGTCCCTTTCGAGCCATGTAGTGCAACGACAAATTAAGGCAGCAATCTCATTATATAAGAGCTATGATATAGCCTCTCTGATTATGCCACGGCTGGTATGGTAGTAGGGTTTGAATACTAGCTATTCCCTTACTTTACCACCTTTCCGCAGATCTACATACTGGGGTTGGAGGTAGTGGTAAGGAATAATTCCAGGATTGGAATGCCCTTTTAACTGCGCAAACCTACTAACTTGCACGTTTAATTGTTTTCACCAGCTCTTCACAGATCTTTTTTCATAAGAGAAAGGTTGGAAATGAACTCCTGACAATGGCAGACGTAAAACTTCTTCCAGTGTTGGGAAAAAAGTGGTTGGAGGGAAAGTGAACTTGCGAAAGCTCAACAGATTATCGCATGAGCAAATCTAAACATGCATGTTTGCTTGTGTTAAAATGCAGTTCACAAATATTTTCTAGGACTACGATTTCTTGACCTACTTCTGTAAATTTTTGTGATTTCATTAAAGCCATAAAGCTGGATTAATGCCAGGACATATGCCATGGGTGCACTTTTGAGATTTCTTTATTAATTGGGCCCCTAATTTGGTCTGGCGTTAACCCAACCATAATTAGGTCTGGCGTTAACCAAGACCTTTTGTGTTGATTAAAATTCTATCTCGCTCTTGGTCTATCTATCAGCTGGCTTCACTACAAGTGACAGCATTATTCTCTTTCACAAGGAGCATATTGGCACACAAAGTGGTTTTGTTCAGTGCCAAGAACGAATGTGGCAACATGTGTCTTTTGAGAATAAACATTTTTTTTCTTTGCTTTCTGCTAATGCTTGTTGAAATGGTGAGGGCCCAGCAGCTCCCACAGCACCTAGGTTCCTACTGGTCTATGGACAGCTCTCATTCTCTTCTGTAGTACACCCAAACATGTCAGCAGACCACAACGGTATCCTTTCCAAAGAACTGTTTGCTAAGTGGACTATAGAGCCACTTCCCAAGACAGAGCATGGACTCTGCCTTTACACTGATTCCTGGTTCCCAAAAAGAACTGGAGCTTGAGACAAGTCCTCAAGATAGGGGCTTCTAGACCTCAGATTGTTGAAATCTTTTCTGAAGAAGCTGTTTAAAATTATGACCTTTGCACAAGTTCTGCTAGCCTTCAACAATGAGGATGAAATGTTTTTCCTGGACCTGCAGGATTCATATTTTCATGTACTAGTCCTGTGATCCTACAGGACATACATTCATTTTGTGGTGGAATCAGATTAATTCCAGTACACCACCTTCTCTTTTAGCCTTACATTTGCCCCTTGGGTCTCTCGAAAGACATATCAGTGGCTGCTTCCCATCTTCATGCTATTAAGTAAAATCTCTGTGTGTGTGTGTATGTATGTGTATGTGTATGTATATATATATATTACCTACTGGCAGTCGCCAGTAGGTAGTAATAGTTAGGACCTATTTTCCATAGGAAATCCGCAACATTCTATTTGGAATAACGTTGGCGCCGATTGACGAATCTTCGTGAAATTTTCCAAACTTTTGGCCAGCTCCGGTCCGCTCCTAGCCTGAAAATTTCACGGTGATTCGTCAAGCGGGGGCCGAGAAAAAATGGGGGGGCCCAAAACGCGTTTTCCCCATGCATTTTCCCCATGCATTTTCCCATAGGACCTGTTGACGCAGCTACAGCCCGAACTGCTGAACGGAATTACACCAAATTTGGCAAAGAGGTAGTCCTCAGTTCAGACTCGTGCCTTTTGCTTAAATGGTGTAAATCCGTTCAGTATTTCCTGAGAAAATTAGAGTTAACAAGATAGATATATCTGGGCGGAGCCTAACCACACATCTCATCGTGAGATCTGATTGGCTGTCAGTACTTCATCCAAGAAGTGTTGGCAGCCATCTTGGGACCAATATACATGATAGCACCTCATTATAAAGCATTGCAGTTATTTGAAGATTTTAAGACTTTAGTTACATTATAAATCATTTGTTGATGGTACCATACTCATTTTCGGAATTGTGGTGTGTTCTAACATGATTTTACCATGTGAAAAAGCCTTCGGCTGTGATATCATGAATCATGTTTGAGAGAAAACTATTTTCTCATGCTTTTCCCACAGAGGTTTGGAAGGTGATCTATAAGCTAAACTGAGAGCATATTTTCTGTAAATTCACATTATCTTTCTCAATCATGTGAGAATGAAGTCTGACATTCTCAGTAAAACATGTACATCCAACAAGGGCAGAGACTGTCAGTTGATTCCTTTGTGTTCTACTGCAGCTTCCCAAAGTGTTCTAAAGAACAACAAGAGCGCGAACAGTCTTACTTATGACAAAAGTATGGCACACCTGAAGCCATCTTGATTGGAATAAAGTGGTAACTCTTAAAACATTTAATTTAAAAAGGAACAAAATGAGGGGATTCATTTTGCCATAGAAAGTATGATTAGTGCTGCAGAAAGAAAAATTAGGGCACTTTTTGAGTGACTTCTCAAATACTCTTCTATTTCATTAAAATATTCTGACATTCAGACTGAAACATGCACTTTCAATACCAGCAGCAGACTTCCCTGGTGAGCAGTAGCTTTACTACAGTGATCTAATGAGCAACTAGAGTGCTAACATTCAGAATTTATGGCAAATGTGTGACACATCTGAATGCCGCCTTGATGGAACCAAAGTAAAAAAAGTATTTCCTACTGAGGAGACTGCAGTAAATGAGGAAATTAGGAAACTTCATAACAAATAAATCTCCCAAGATGGCCACCAGAGACAAAAGAGCCCAAATGCAGCACAAATATCACCCAGATGTAGCCCAATGACAGAAGCTGCAAAACACTTATTTTTTGTGGATTTGCAGTTTTATATAGTGCAGACTTGTCACGTATTGGAGTGCTTTACATGAGCATTGGTTACATCACACAAGATCAAATTCATTTTGGTTGTAGACATGGGGAGATTAAGTGATTTGACCAGAATCACAGAATGTTGAGCTGAAGCCTAAGCTCCAACCTGATTCCCCAGTTGCAAAGTCTGCAGCTCTGGAAGTAACCCCACATCCTCTCCCCTAAGTGCAACATTTAATCCAGTGGTCATCTGCATAAAAAAACATAAAGATTACAAATAATTTAAAAGTTCTTTGTCGCTATTTGAAAAAAATCAGAAAATATGTCCTTATTTTAGTTTTTTAGGGCACTAACCATAATTTTGATGCAAATAAGACCCTCTCATATATGTAATTTCTAAAGGAAATGCTCTAGGTATTACAGTTTTTATTACATCAAGATGACGTCAGGCGTTCCACACTTTTGTAATAAATATTGAATGTTAGCAATCTAGTTGTTCATTGGGATACTGTTGAGAGGCAGAGGCCAGGGGCACGGACTCTGAAAATTGAAGGCAGGTAGGAGAGTGCAGAGGCAACAATTTGACCACACTGGGCAGGCAGGAAGGGCAGTGGCAGCACAACAGACTATGGAAGGCAGTGGAAAGGGGGCAGGGGCAGGGGCAACAAACCAACAATACAGGACTGGCAAGAAAGGCTGTGGCAATATAATAACCATTGTGGGCAGAAGGAAGAGGCAGTAGTAGTACAACCATACATGCCAACAGACCCGTTTCAGCTAGGAAACGTCCAATGTTTTTAAGCTCAAATGGGCTTTATTTGATCTGTCTCCTGTCTACAATCTCCTCTTTTTTAATGCAACTCAAAGGGGTAAATCAATACCCCAGTTATTTTTCAAAATCTCCCTCTTACCAAGTTCAAAATGTTCGCAAGTATGGTACATTGGATCATGGCAGGCAGGAGGAATTGGGGTAGGGACATGGACTCTGATAACAGAGGACAGGAGGGACATGGAGAGGTGCACCAACCTGACCCTACAGGGCAGGCATCAGGATTTGCAGCAGCACAATACACCACACAGGGCATGCGGGACGGGAGTGCAGCACAACAATCCATAGAAAGCAATAGGGAGGGGACAGGACCATGCACATGGACAACAGAGAACAGAGGGGAAAGAGGCAATGGTAGCTAGCTGACCATAATGGACAGACAGGAGAGAAAGCTGCAGCATAACAGACCATAAAGGGCAGGAGGGACGGATCAGGGGCATTACAATGGAACAGACAAGCCAGGAGGGAGGGAATAGGGGTCTGCACATGGAAACAGAGGGCTGGGGCAAGGGGGCAGGACAGGAGCAGCAAGATGACCATGGAGGTCAGGCAGTATGGGGACTAGAAACAAGACACACCATGGAGAGCAACAGTGAGACTATGATGGCATACACACAGACCATGGAGGGAAGGTGGGAGGGGGTCAGGGGCAGCTAGCTGACCACACAGGGAAGGTGGGAGGGTCCATGGCAGCACAGAAGGCCATGCATGGCAAGCGGGAGGGTTAGTGGCAGCACAATGGCTATGATGGGCAAGAAGGAGGGTGCAGGGGCATGCACAAAGGACCATGGAGGATAGAAGGGAGGGTCAGGACCTGGGCACAGACAAGAAAGTTCAGGGGAAGGGGCCTCACAACAGACCGCGTGGGGCAGGCAGGAGGAGTAGTTGCAGCACAACAGACCAGAAGGGTGTGGCAGTAAAATGGTCCATGGAGGACAGGAGGAAGGGGATAGGGGCATGGTGTGTGGACAGGCAGGGTGGAGGTGGCAGGGACAGGTTACAGTCGATCTGACAATGCTAGGCAGGTGGGAGGGGAGTGGCAGCTCAACAGAACACTCAGAGTAGATAGGAGTGGCAGGTCCATGGAACATAGTGGGCACAAAGGATGGAGCAGGGGCATGCACAAAGACATCGGAGGGCTGGGGGAAGGAGAATTGGGGCAGCAAGCCAAGCACAGAGGCTAAGCAGGAGGTCAATGATGGGCCATAGAATTGGGAAATGGAGGGCAGGAGGAGTGGACTGGTACATCATGCTAAATGGAGGGCATTGGTAGCACATCAGACCATGTATGGCAGGAGGGAGGAGGCTAGTCCATGGATTCAGACAACAGAGGATAGGAAGGAGGTGGATGGGGCAGCAAGCTAAGAAGCTAACTGTTCAGAGAAGGTGGGTATTAGGAACTTTATTGTTTTTAAAATGTGTGTCTGTGCGAACTACTTAAAATATGAACAAGTATGCAGCATAATCTCACTTTTATTCAGGAAGAAGAGGACGTTTGTGACTCCGGGCTCACTTGTAATGCCCGTGAAAAGGTTAGGTGGACGCAGTGTTATACAGAACATAGTCCTGAGAGCACGATTGAAAATGAAAACTAGATATAGTATATGGTATAAACTATGCACCAAAAAGTGTGATATAAGATGAACCGGGCGTGAAATATAATATGCAATACATTGTGCGCAATGACAGATTCATTGGAGAGCACGAGATAGCACAGGCACTAGCGCGTGCTATGCGATATGCGCCTTGGAGTGTAATATGCACAGGGTAGTGTTGTGTAACCTAACTAGTCTCTAAAGTTGTAATATAAAATATGTGCTGGGGAGTGTAACGTTGCATATGCACTGTGACAAAGATATGGATCCCAGATTGTAATATGTATGGCATAGCGCTGTGCGTTATAACATAGGCATCGAGGAAGGCACGTTAGATGGGGCAATATAACCCGTGCGAAGGCAAGTGTGGCATGACATATTCACGGGGTGGTGTTTCAGTGCACATGGGCTAGAGAGTGTCATAGCATACGCACTAGCTGGTGGAATACAACATAGAGGTGTGTAGCACTTGGCGGGCACTGGTGGGTGTAACACAGCATTGGGGTCAGCCAGGAGCACGCTGTGACTCTCAAGTGAGGTTTGTCTCCTTTCCAGAGAGTAAAATAAAAAGTATTACACATCCGGCGGTGGATGTGTGTTTTATTAACCATGAGGGGGGTTTCTTGCATAGTTTGGTCGAATTTTTGTCGAATTCCCTTTGAATGGCTTGGTGTGCGTGTGTATTAAATGTGCCCGTCAATAGCTACCCATGTTTGTATAAATAAACAACAAGGGTGTCTTACTTGGAGAGTACCCACCAGTGGGGGCGCCGGGATTAGGCACAGTAGGGCGTCAGACACGTCAGAGCTTCACTAGCGGTGTAAATACATTCCACGTGGATTCATTGTATGCATAGTCGCCTTTTAATGAATATCACGCAAATCGTCATGGTGATAGGTACATACGGTTTGTCCAGCATGTCCTAGGAGTTTCTATAAATGTATATATTTTTTTAAATAATAAAAAACAAAGGCCGCCCTCGGGGGATGGGGTCCCCGGGGCCATAAGTGGCCTGAGGAGGGGGGCAACGCAGACCCCCTCCTAAAGCATAAAAAAAAAAAAAGCCCATGACCCGGGGGTTGGGGTACCAGTGGCCGATTAAGGCCTTGGGAGGGGGGCCACGCGGCACCCTTCCAAATTTATTGTTTTCAACAAAAAAAATTAGGGTGCAGGCCCTGGGTAATGGGGTCCCCAGGGCCAATACATTAGAAAAAGAAGGGGGGCCACACAGCCCTCCTTCTTAAAAAAAATACATAAATAAAAGACCGGCATCGCGCTGGAGGCCACGACCCCTCCTTGCAGCACTCTGCAAACGCACCCCCTGGCCAGTTGTAAGTTGGGGAATTAATTCCCCTTCAATACTGAGGGTCCCTGAGGGCCAACTAGCCCAACAGGTATCTCCAGTATGCGCCAGGGAGCTGCGTTGCAGACAGGTGTTCTGAGGCCACGCCCCTTTTTACACCTCTATGCAACGCAGCTCCGTGGCACTTACTGGAGGTACCTAGTGGACTAGTTTGACCCTAGGGACCCTTAGGATTCAAGGGGACTTAATCTCTCAACTTAGAACGGCCACAGGGCGCGTTTACACAGTGGTGAAGGGAGGGGACGGGGCCTGAGGTGACGTATGCAAACACGCCCTGTGGCATGTTTTAAGTTGGGGAAATAATTCGCTTTCAATCCTGAGGGACCCTGGGGGCCAACTAGCTCACCAGGTGCTTCCAGTAAGCGCTACTGCTCTGCACTGCAGAGAGGTGGTGCAGGCTGTGCCCCTTTTTACACCTCTCTGCAATGGCGCTTACTGGACGTACCTAGTGGGCTAGTTGGACCCTAGGGACCCTCAGGATTCAAATGAACTTAATCTCCAAACTAAAAACGGCCACAGGGCGTGTTTACACAGTGGTGAAGGGAGGGTACGGGCCTGAGTTAGCGTGTGCAAACACGCCCTGTGGCGCGTTTTAAGTTGGGGAAATAATTCCCCTTCAAGCCTGAGGGACCCTGGGGGGCCAACTAGCCCACCAGGTGCATCCAGTAAGCGCCACTGCGCTGCGTTGCAGAGAGGTGGTCTATGCCGTGCCCCTTTTTACATCTCTCAGCAACGCAGCTCTGTGGCGCTTACTGGAGGTACCTAGTGGTCTAGTTGGAGCCTAGGGACCCTCAGGATTCAAGGGGACTTAATCTCCCAACTTAAAATGGCCACAGGGCGTGTTTACACAGTGGGGAAGGGAGGGGACGGGGCCTGAGGTGACGTGTGCAAACACGCCCTGTGGCGCGTTTTAAGAGGTAATTTTAATCCCCTGCCCTATTATATACTAGGGGCGTACAGAGGAGGTCATGCTAATCACAGGGGGACCCCAACGCATAGTGTTCCCTAGTGTATGTAGGTGTTTTTACTGTATTCTGAGTGTCTTTTAACATAGCACTGGCTCTAGGACTGGTTAGTCAGACTCAGTTACCACCAGTATCCGTCTGAAAGTTGAGGGTACAGGATGATTTTGCAACAAGGCTTCTTTCTGCTCTTCTGTTTGTTCTTTCTGCACGTTATCCTTCTTCCTGCACTTTTCTTCGTCTTTGAGGACTTCTGTTGCTTCTTTCTGCATTTCTTTTTTTTCTTTCTGTTCGTTTTTTCCTATCTCTGTAGGCATAGTTAGAAATTAGCATTTAAAAAACCTTTGAAATTCACTGAAAAAATCATAGGTTTCAGGCACGTTATAGTTAGGAATTAGCATTTAAAAAACCTTAGAAATTCACTGAAAAAATCATAGGCTTCAGGGGCATTATAGTTAGCTGGACTTCTCACTCGTACAAAACCATTGAAATTCCCCTGTTATAGTTAGTTCAGCTAACTATTACTTGCGCGCCCGCAATGCACTGCTGATGACGTCACATATTACATCACTCATGACATGGTCAGTGACATCACTCATGACATCACTGATGACATCTCAAATGACATCACTGATGACATCATCCTTGTGATAGAGTGGCAGACCTCCTCTTCCCCCTAATATAACCTTTGATACACACATTCAAAAATAGAAACTAAAATTTTCAAAACAATGGACATACCGCAACCAGTTACAACAACCTATTCAGTAATTCTAAGATCCACATACACATCCACTCATTCACCAACAGTCCTATACAGTTACTCATACATGTACTCACTCATCATATGTACTCATACACCTATATATCCTGTTACACAACGCCACTCATCCATAGTTACTCACACAAAGTCAGTCATGCTAATAAAGAATCAAACATCCATTTACTTGCATATACAGTTATACACACACCACCACAGTTACTTCTACAGAAACTTACACATACTTAGTCATCACTTATAGAAACACATACTTATTCATACAGGAACTCTTCCAATCTCTCACTCTCACATATACTCACTTGTATACACCAATAGTCACATATACTAGTTTAAAACATATGTAGTTACTCAGAAAGACACTATTGAGACAGTCATTCACTCACTAACACACCCATGCACACACTCATCCACCCATACAGTCCTGCACACAGGCTGTCTTCAACACATACAAACAGTGAGTCACTCATTCATGCACCTATGCACTATGTAATACCATACAGACACTCATAATGATACTCAAAAAACCAACTAATAACCTATATAGACACTCATGTAGCTACTCACCTACCCATGCAGCCACTTATACACAAAGTGAGAGACTGATACAGATATTTACATATTTAAACATTACTCACTAAGCCATGTATTCACTAAGATACACTTAATCAGTCAGTTATACAATCAATTTTTCAAAAACAAATCATCCATTTAGACACTGATATACCCATTTCTTCTTCCATCGACCTTGAGATATACATATATGAAACATATGTATTTTTCTGAAAAACACACATTCACTGGATGATGTCATCAGTGAAGTCATTTTGAGATGTCATCAGTGATGTCATGAGTGATGTCACTGACCATGTCATGAGTGATGTAATATGTGACGTCATCAGCAGTGCATTGCGGGCGCGCGAGTTATAGTTAGCTGAACTAACTATAACGGGGGAATTTCAATGGTTTTGTACGAGTGAAAAGTCCAGCTAACTAGAACGCCCCTGAAACCTATGTTTTTTTCAGTGAATATATATATATATATTTCATTTTTTTGTCCTCATTTGTCAAATCAGTATGTATTTGGAGACAAAAGAATATTCCGACTTTCTCGTGTACAAATGATAAGGTCCGATACCCGATCACTCCAATAAGGAGGGGATGTTTAACATCTCGGGTTCTCCCATCCTTGTCGTCCTTCCTTATACTCCAAGTCTACAGGTACTTACAGATTTGCCTCACCGGGAGTGCCAATCCATCTTGGTCACTCCATTGTAATCTCGAACAACCTGTAATTCTGATTGTTGATAATCATTGAACTGATTACAAACCATAATAATATGCAATGAAAAGAATAAGGATAAAACATGATGATGTTAAAAACAAAACAAAAGCAAGAGTTAATGAGACTTTCTTATTTAAGGATATACTTTCTTGAACCAATTATCCCACAGGGTCCAGAATTTTGTTCTTTTCGTATTCTGAGTTGCCCTATCCATTTCTGCTATTCTTTGTATCGAGTTAACCCACTCACATTCAAGAGGAGGGACGGGTAAAATAAATTTAATGCACAGCTCTTTGCACGCCAATAGAACTCAAGTGAAGATAAGTGCGTTAAGTGGTTTAGATAAACTGATGATAGACTCCTCAACTGGGATTACTTCAAAAATAACCAGTGCAAGACTAACCTGTACTTCGTGACCCACAATGCCTGTCAGCGTTATGCCTACCTTCTCCCAGAATGTTTGAATGGAAGGACACTGCCAGAACATATGTGCTTCATCTGCATTTTTTTTTACCACACTTTGGGCACGTCCTCACAACTTGTGAGCCCATTTTGACCAATCTTTGGGGGGTCCAGTATGCCTTATGGATAGTGAAGAGATGTTTTTTTCTTGAAGGTGCTGATTTCACGCAATACCATAAAAGAGATAGAGATACTTGCCATAGTGCATCGAGATCGTATTCCGGCAGTTCCTTCCTCTAAGTCACTTTGAACCAAGCATGTGGGTCTTCTAGAGATTGTATCAACATCCAATACCATATTGAGACCTCCTATTGTCCCGGGAGGCGCAGGGCTATTTAAGATTCGGAAAACTTATTTCCCTTTCCTCTTTTTCTTAGTGTTTTAACCCAACTTGATAGTTGGTAGTATTTGAATTTGGAGACAGAGCCTTCTGAAATCTCCTGGATTTTTTGCCAAGAATTTAAATCCACACCCTCCAACAACTGACCCCCACCTAAGGATTCCTTTTTCTTTCATAAGAATCGCAAGAGAGTCTTGTAGGCAGGCTGGTGTTCCAGGTGATCTCCAGATAGAGGCATGATAGCTATAATATGGGATCTGTAATACTACCCTGATTTGGTACCATACTTTACATGGCGCCTGTAGTGTCTTTACTCTCACTTTTTTAAAAAATTTGGGGTCTCCAAATTTAAAAAGAAAAAACTAGATAGATCTGGAGGTCCAATCGTAAGTGCTCTAAAATGTGGTGAAAGGTCGGGGGTATCTTTCAACAATTGCCTAAAGATTTTTAGGTGAAAAGCTCTTTGATATTAAAGAAGATCTGGGCTTGCCATACCACCATTTTCTTTTTTCTCCCTAAATATCTGCCAGGCTATTCTAGGTCTTTTATTCCCCCTTATGAAGCTGGAGAAGAGCCCTTGTACTTTCTTTATCCAATCCTTCTTAAATTCTAAGGGTATTGAATTAAATAAGAAGGTATATTTAGGTAGGTGGGACATTTTTAAAAGGTTAGACTTGCCTAAAAAGGATAAGGGTAAGGAGTTCCACCACTGTAATTTTTCTTGACTATGGAAGTAACCTTATCAAAGTTCGCTTTTGCTAATAACTCCAGCTTTTGGACCACTTCTATCCCTAGGAATCTAATATTTTGTCTAACTAACTCACTCTGGTAATTTGTATTCCATTGCATAATCTCAGTTTTCAATGGATTGACAGCATAACCTGATAGTTTACCGAAACTCTCTAACTCTTCCCATATAGCTGATATTGACAGATGTAAGTGGCCCATAAAGATCATCAAGTCATCAGCATAGAGCCCTTTCTTCTTTTGCCACCCATTGCAAGAGAATGGTAAAATATTTCTGCATGCTCTTCATTTAATAGCCAATGGCTCAATATATAGATTAAATAACAAGGGAGAAAGGGGGCATCCCTGTCTAGAGCCCCTTCCAATATTGACTTGTTTGGAGAGATTCCTGTTAACTAATACTCGGGCGCATTGGTTTTTGTAGAGGCCCTTGATTGCTGACACAAAAGTTGCCCCCAAATTAAAACGCTGGATCACCTCTTGTAGGAAGGGTCAGCTGACCCTATCAAACGCTTTAGCTGCGTCACATGTCATCACCGTTAGGGGTCTACCGTATTCTATTGCCATGTCTATTGTGCCTATTAATTTGTGAGTCAAGTCATGTAGATGCCTCCCCTTCATGAAGCCCTTTTGATCGCTATGAATTAATGGACCTGCCATCCGATCTAACCTTTTAGTAAGTATCTGTGTATATAGTTTATAATCGCTATTTAGAAGGGAAATCGGTCTATACGATTCACAAGCCCTTGGGTTCTTATTGGGATTAAGAAGAAGAATTATAGTGGCTAAGTCCCAAGAAGTTAGAAGCTCTTGTTTTAGAATATAATCTGAATTAAAAAGTTGGAGCAATACCGGGACCAGCTGTTTCTTCAATTGGGAATAGATTTAATTCGGGAGGGCGTCCGGCCCTGCAACCTTACCCTTTTTTAAGCTGTTTATTGCACTAAAAACTTCTGCTAATGTAAAGGGGGCAGATAGTTTGTCTCTAGTTTCTTCACTGAGGAGTGGGAGATCCAAATCACGAAAGAAAGCTGTTATATGATCCTTATTCGGATCTATATCTTCTGTATATAATTCTTGAAAAAATTTAACAAATGCATGTTCGATCTCCCCGTCCTCAGAAATGATATTACCAGTGGATTGGCATTTTAGTTATTTAATAAAGTTTCTGGTCTGGTTAGCTTTAACCTTCCAGGCCAAAAGTTTGCCACATCCTTCCCCGTATTCGTAATTAGCAAGTTTACTTGCTTCCCATTTTTGTTTTACCCTAACTTCCAAGAAGTCGGCTAGATTGCAATGCATTTACGCTGGCTAAAATGCCTCTAAGATAGGCTTTATATGTGTCTCATACCTTATTTAATGAGGCTGAGTCGAGATTGAAGAGAAAAAACTCATTTGTTGACATTTTCAAGTTATCAATTACTGAAACATCTAAAAGTAAGGATCGATTCAAAGTCCAGCGCCGTTTCGGTGCCTTATCTTTGACCATAAGTTGTAGAAAGACTGCCGAATGATCAGATAAAGGCTCCGGAATATGAGTAACACTTTTAGTATAATTACTAATAGAGGTTACCAGATCGGTGGCCATATTTTTTGTTATGAAAGGTAAATTTACCCAACTCTGCCCCCCTCTTCACACCCTTAAGTGCCCAAATGTCGACAAGGCCTAGGCCTTGGATTATGTGTTATTAGGTTTTTGATATTTTTCATTTTGCGTGATCTGTTTTATTGTTGTTCTTCATCTCTGCAAACATGCGCGCTCTTTCTTATGAGAGAGCATGCACCTACGTTTTAAGTGGTTTGTGATGGTGTGACCGTCAATTATATGGGATAAAGTCCCTTCTGGTGTACATGATAAATGATATTGCAATTTACCTCGGAGTTCCATAACCATATAAAGGATATATGGTTCTGGAACTCCTTGGTGACTTGCAATATCCTTATCATGTATGGGAGGGGATACTTTACCCCTTATATTATTCTCAAATCATCCCTTTATCAGTTGAAAGCCCTGCCAGAGCAAGATTTCATATCAACTAGGATGTTTGCCTTCTGATTTTCTTCCCAAGTCCATATTTCAATGCAAAGTGAACTATTTAGATGTCTCGATTCCAGCTGCAGAATCCATTCATGTTCAGGCAGCCAAGACCATGCTTGTATATTAAGTGTTTCTACATCAGTTATCAACATCATTTATGCTATTGATGCATTTGATGCTATTGATTCATCTGATGCCATTGATGCATTTACATCCGAGTTCCACTCTAATGCCATAATTCAAGATATTCAGTTCATGCCTGGGAATATATTTCTAGCAAACCTAGGCTTTTTATTTCAATGCTGCCTCACAGAAGAGTGAAGCTGGTACTTGGGAAAGGAGTGCTAGAATGCTCCAGCGCGGAGTGCAAAATCCCTCTCTACCGTCACGGACCAAAAGATCTCACATACACACACTATCCATACATTCGCTGGTGGGGCCCATAACACCAACATTCACTCACCATCAGTCCGTGTGGGAGGCGATTATCCTTCCAAGCGCCGGAAATGAGAAGGGGAAAATTACCACAATCTACCCTAATGAGCAACAAATCTACACAACCTTCTGATACTCATTAGGCCCTGAATTTCACCTTGATATTCCTCTCATAAAACAGGACGGATCAGCTAGTTGCTGGTTTAAGTGAATTTCTAATTCTCTAATTAACCTTTTCATTAACACATTTCAATGAATAAACAACCCAACTCATTTCTGTAGATGTTCAAATCCAAATTTATATTAATATTGCAAATTAAATCATTCATTTGATCAAGTTGCCATTCATATTTACCTATTCTGGCTAAAGTCGTCCTCTGTCAAATCTGGCAGTCTCGCAAATCTATGCCCATCAATTTTAGTAGGTTCAGTTCATCAAGAGTTTGGGCATTAATTCAGTCCATCAAAGATTCAGCTGTCCTGCAGTGTCACCGTCCTCTCCGTCAGCATAATGTCAGGAAATCGAGAAAGGCCAGAAACAAACTCGCACCCACCTCTCTATTCTACCATAATTTATAGTAAAAATCATTGACAATATGTATCAAAAACGAGTATTCAAATGTTCTGAATGGTCCATTGAAATCGTCTGACAGGATTCTCATCAAAATAAAGAATCTGATGTCATTGTTCTTGAATTATCCGTTTTTTAGTAGCACATTGTTCATTCAGAAAAGCTGGCTTGCATCCCGGAGCAACCTTGAAGGGTACATGTTCATCTGGGGTCAGATTGAGGCCACTGTGTAGCTGTTGTCAGCGCAGGCGCACTTCACCCAAGCCTTGTTCAGCGTTGGCAGTCGGGTTAGGCACCAAAGGCAGCAATCTTTCGATAGGCCAAAATGGTCAACTTAAGCAAAAAAAAACACAAAAACGTAATTAATACATGGAAATGACTAATCAAATGTTATTCCCTCGCTAATACCCATATGTGTATGTATTTATCTAGCCAAAGCAACACTCAGTGCGGTTTATACTTACTAAATAAAGCACAAATCACAATTACATCACAAAAGCGACATATATCATGCAATATTCTAATTGTCTATGATTAGTATGCGTGCGAAATTTAGTTAACGTATTAATTAAGCCATGCAGATGCAAATCCCGCGTATAATTCATACATTAGTAAGGTTGGTAAATATTTTCCACATCACTCCAATTCATTAGTTCGATTATAATTAATTAATTCATCTAATTAATAAACAACATGCAAAATGGGGTGGGTATACAAATTTTTGCATAACCCGCTCCAGCAAGAACACCATAGTAGGCTAGTGGTAAGAACTGGTTTAAACTTGTTCACTGTGTTGACTTTGTTCTCTGAAAGCCTCCTGCTCCAAATGGACCAACTGCAGTCTATTATTCATTTCATGTAAACGTACAGATAATCAACTGAGCACACGCAGTGAGGATTTGCAGCTGCCCAGCACATAGGCTTCCAAATTGCTTTATATTAGTTCTGTTCAAAAAGTGCTGCAGTCTCTTGCAAGTTCAGGGGCATGGGACAGTTGGTGTCTAGTGGATAAGGTGGAAGGGGGAGGTGTTGCTCCAGAATTTTCTATGTTTCTACAGTTACTATCTTCTCATGTATAAGCATTTTTAAAACCTTCATTAAAAATGAAAATGTGATTTCAGTGTCAGCGAGATAATTTTGCTGTTACTGTGTAACGTTTATTATCTGCTGTAAATGTTTTAGCTTCAACATAATTGGGTTGATATTGATGTTTGTATATGAATTCTTTTTTTGCCTTTTTAGGTTTTCAGTTTTGATCCTGGGGCTGCTGTGAAACTAAGAACTGCAGAGGATGTAAGGGCAGATGAAGATGTTACTAAGCTGTGCATTCACAAGCGAAAGATCATTGCTGTGGCTGCTCTTCATAAAAGCATGAAAGGACCACATCCCTCTGTTGTTTTAAGTAGCCCAGGTGGAGGAACTTGTAAGTATATTTTAAAGTATTTTGCTTTTACGTACTATGGATGTTTCAGAAGTCTATTTAGTCTCTATTCATGAAGTTGAAACACTTCCTCTCTATTAAGTTTTCAGGATATTCATCCCTGCATATCTGGGACTGGCATGTAGAGCACTGCTTTATCAGTTTGTGATAAGAGATAAAGAGAAGTTCACTAAACTATAAATTGAGCCCCTGCCATTCACTGCCTATGGCCTCACATGTTACCTCACTCATGACATGTGAAATTACATCACTGATGACATCATCCAATCATTGTGACAGCGTCCTTTAGGATTCGAGTAATTCAACTCGCTACACCTGTGCCAATTTTCTATCACCATTCAAGTGATAATGGACATAACCTTTTGTCACATCCGGACACAAAGCATACCTGTCAAGTCACCCTCATTAGTTGGATGTTACTCTTTTTTACTGGTATTCCCCTATCATACACGCAAAATGCCTCTAGAGATTTTAAAGGGGTTGCTTCTTTTTTAATGTTAAACACACTCCAAATAAAGAGTTTGTGCCCTGTTCACCTTAACATGGTATCCTCGTAAAGGCTTCCTTTGACCCTTAATTTTAAGTGAAGAGAGGTCATAGGTAGGCATTTACCACTGATGAGACTGCCTGACTCTATGGACAGCCTTCAGTAGTTTTGATAAAATTCAGTAGACACCTGCCTCAGACGATCTCAATGGCATGGAACATTACAGCCGTTCTTACAACCACAGTGTGAGCTAAAGACTTCTTCTTAGTGAATCACCCCTACATTCTACATTATTGAACACCGCAGTGCCTCAAAATCTTCAACGAAGTTCTGGAAATAAACATCAACGCCTTATAAACATCTTAGTTATACAGAATTTATCTAGAACACTGTATTAGTACTGTTTAATGTAGGCACATGGCCATATATCCAATGATGGGTAATCTGTTGTCAACAGAAGCTTTGGCCTTTCTCAAAGATGTTTAGGAATAGGCTTTGGCTCTAAATAACAACTTACTTTAAAATGTGACCTTGCAGCTCACATTGGGTATGGTATGCCTTTACCTTATTAATTATATGGAGTACTGCTTGCAACTCAAGCTTTAGTGGTTTGTAAACGGTGCACCATATAACTTTCAACATGCACAACCACACTCGCCTCCAGGACTTAACGCTATGCATCCAGTTATGTAAACAAAGTAACTCTACTTTGTATAACTACGATGTCATCGGTGATTGCATCAATCATGTTGTTTAACATGTCATGAGTGATGTAAAATGTGAGATCATAAGCATTGCATTACAGTGGCACAAGTTATAGTTGGCACCTGACATCATTGAAAACATCTCAAATCCAAAAGTTAAAGTGATGTATTCGTAGCATGTGTGGGCTGTAGGTACACATGCTATGCATACTCCTGCTAACTTGTGTTGGGCCCGGACTCTGCAAGTTGTTCTTTTTTATGGCCGTCTTTGTGTCATTGCGCATGTTTAATGGCTGCTTTGTTAGATCGGGCTCAGACGGACTGCATCGCTCATGGACCGGACGGGGTGCCTATCTAACCAGAAATTGTGGGCTCTGCTGCTAACAAAAGTCTTCAATTCCATAGCCAGAATTGGACCCCCAACTTCTTGGACGCACCCCATACTTATTCCAGTTTTAAAAATGGGAATGACCCGAATCCAGACAACTATAGACCCATTTCACCAATTGATTCAACAGCTAAGCTAATGGGCCACCTGTTATTGAATAGGCTTGAAGAGTGGGTAGAAGAAAAATAGGCCCTCTCAGATCAACTTTATGGTTTTAGACAGGGCAAAGGAACAATTGACCAGTGTCTCAATTTAATGTTAATTGTAGCAAAATATTAATTGCTCAAGAAAGGCAAATTGTGTATGGCCGTTATGAATCTATCGGCGGCCTTTGACTACGTGTCCCACAGTAAGCTGTGGGCCATAATGGAGAGCATGGGAGTAGAACCTGCGATAGTTTTTATAAGGCAATTAAACATGGGCGCAATGGCAAGTCTGCGATATGGAAAGCAAGGAGAATGTTCTAAGTCTTTGTACATTGAAAAGGGGGTAAGACAAGGTTGTGTGCTCGCCTCTTTATTTGACCTCTACACAAAACAATTTCGAAACTGCGTATGAATTACTAGGTTTTAAGATACCTGGAGGTTTTTTAGTTCTGTGTACTTATTATAAATAATCAAGTAGAGTGGAGTTTGGGAAAAATTGTTAAAAACTGAGCTTAAGATAGATGCATTATAAGGTGCTTGGTAGGGGGGCAATGTGAAACTATAGATTTGCACCAAGAATTAGATATATTATTGATTTTTATTGAAGATCAAGTACTTTTACTTTATTTGTGTTAGTGATTATTTTGATTGTTTTTATTTACTTTTATACATTTTAATTAACCCCTTCAGCGCGGCGCGGATTTCCGCGCCGCGCTGAAGATTCCGTGCGCGGGCGGGGCCATGACGGAGCGGTTCCGTCATGCGCACAGCGCAACCGACGCACGTGACGGAACCGCTCCGTCACAAGCGTCGAAGGGGTTAATGCGAAATAAACTTGACTTGACACCTACGCAGTCTACAGAGACAAATGAGAACAACCTACACGATTGGGAATTGAGTTTCCATCGACCGACGTCACCAGTCGAGAATGTCTGTCTCTGGGTGATGGAGATGAAAAAATAGAATCTGTTTCGCAGGTGCCCTCGATGTGGGGCAAAGTACGCTCACTCAGGCACTACTCAAATGTGTAACTTGTGCTTATAACTTGAGCACAAGGAACAAGAGTGTGCAGCGTGTAACCTATAAAAAGACGCTGCCGAATAGAAGAGATCGACGCTTTGCACCCAATATGGAGATGTCGGCAGAGGCAAAGGTTTCCCACAACAACTCGCAGAACCAAGAGGAGATCGACGCCAACACAGCAAGACAAGGTGGGGTAGTCAACGCGAACCCCAACTATGTCGTCTCTGGAGAGTCCAGCTGGGATGAAGGTGTCCTTAACCACATTGAGAACACCACACCGAAGGCTACGGTAGCTGGGTCAGGAACGAAAACAAAATTATGGTGTGTAACATCGACCCACCACGTGCTAAGCAAATCTTGCACACACCTCCTCAACGCTACGGTGCGCCACAATCCTCGGGCTCAGATCGACACCGCAAGCATACTTAGGAGCCGAGAAGAGATGAGAATCTTCTCAATTCTAATCGCTCTACAAGGCTGAAAAATGGGGATGGTACCAACCACATTGGCACTAAAGCAGAAATCGGCATTGACAAATGTTTTGGCACCACCCAAAAACAAACCGGTTTCCATGCTAGACAAGCCACCAGATCTAAACAAGCATTGGCATAGCCAATAGGTCTCGCCTTTGGGACCTTATAAGTGTGTAGCCATGCAACAGTTGCATAACTAAAGACTTATAAGGTCCCAAAAGCGAGACCTATTAGCTATGCCAAGCGGCCGTGAAAGTGATCGCGATCACGCTCAAACATCAAAGCGGCAGTGTGGCCGTGAAAGTAATCGCGGCAAGCGCAGCGCGCGCGCCTGCGCACATGCACTGTAGCTCTAGGCTGGCCTGGTAGCACTTTTTGGAGCCCTCTCAATAAGTCTCGCCAGACCAGCGCATGCGCTGGGTCAGGCGAGACGTAAAAAGCGTTCGAGCCAATCAGACAAAAAAAAAACATCAGGTTCGG
Organism: Triturus cristatus; assembly: GCF_964204655.1. Taxonomy (NCBI): domain Eukaryota; kingdom Metazoa; phylum Chordata; class Amphibia; order Caudata; family Salamandridae; genus Triturus; species Triturus cristatus. Next base: position 965,258,992 of record NC_140583.1, on the reverse strand, counting down.
GAAAGGAGAAGGAACAAAGGCAAACTTCTATATCAAAGGCCGTGTTTCAGTGACCATAAAGTCAGTGGCATCTTCCACAGACATACACATACCCAAATACATGAGGAACAGGTCAGTGTGTTTGAAGGGCTGCATACATATATGGAACAAAAACACAAATATTCTTCAAAACGGCATGCACAAGACCTAGAGATCCCACAGTTTCCACCAAAAAGAATTGCCACTGAACATAGGGCCACAAGCGCCATAACATTCAGTCATCCAGAATCACCAGAAACACGATCACCCTCACTAGCACAGGAAAAGGAGAGAAGGGGGAAATACATCCACAGGATCATGACACTGATGATTCACATGAAAACCCCCATCACAGCCCAAACCCATAGGATGATGCTGCTACCGAACCACCAGTGCCATCAAAAGTATCACTGCCAGATGACACATCCTCCTATCATAGTGTTATCCAGAGGGCTGCATAATACCACAAACTGGCTATGCACACCACAGAGGAAGAAACCGATTTTTGGGTTGAGACACTAACACGCACAGTGCAATACCTTCCTATGATAGGCTCTGTCCTGCAACTCTCCAAAGACATATTTAAAGACCAGGTAAAATCCAGGCTACTTACACCACACATTGAAAGAAAACAGGCCTTTAACAACAGACTTAATATATCCAAGGGGCCACCCACCTAGTGGTCACATCTGCTAGGAAAAGGGCAGCATCCCAAGGCACTGAAGATGGGCCACCTCCTGATGAGGGGAGTAAGAGGATCGACGCTGCAGGCAAAAGGTTAGCTACACGTCACGGAAACCACTCAAAAATTGATAACTCGGACGGATTACTATCTCTTTATAATTGAGCAACGTGGGGTGAGATGCAGGAACTAATGCAACATCTCCCAGAGAAATACAGGAAACGAGGGGAAGAGTTAGTAAATGAAGGCAGACAGTTCTCAAACTCTACCATTAGATGTGCATTAGATGGTGTGGACACTGCTGCAAGAGGCATCAGCAGTCAAATAATGCTGTGTAGACATGCAGGGCTACTCATATCTGAATTTAAGCCTGAGGTGCAACACCACATTCTAAACATTTAGTTCGATGAGGAACATCTATTTGGCCCAGAAGTAGATACGCAGTTTCGAGTTGCATAAAAACTCAGTGGAATTCCACAGAGTTCCTCGAGCAGGTGGAGATGCTCCACTCGCCCACCCATACTTTGTTTGATATTTTATGATAGAATTTGCATGCATTTTCAACCATCCATCTGTCCATTGGTTCTTTCACCTGTCCATTGATTCACTTACATCCGCATTCAGCTGCAGATGTACAGTCATTCTTGCTCTCGTGTAATCACAAGTGAGAGCCCACATGCTGACACCCCTGCTCCCCTCCTCTGGAAGGTCTGCTAGTTCTCTTTCCTGTGTTCTTGAAACACCTGGATGTTTTATTTTTTCTTATTGTCATCTTGCCCCATTTTCCGATCAAACTCAGTAAATCATTGACGGGACTCAGAATTCCGTGTGTTGTTTACTTACTTTACTCTGATCTCGCAGGTAGCTGCTCGGGCCCTCTCGGAGACAGCTTTGTTTCCTTGTCTGTTTACCCAAATTCATGGGCAACTCACTGCGCCGTCTGGAACTTGGCCCGGGGATTTTTGGGTTACATCGCAGCCTCCTTGCTGCAGTCCTGCCATTTTTAAATGGTGACTTCACCATAAGCAGCACTGGGCCTGAGAGGAGGGAGGCCGGGTGGGAAGGAGGAGTGCACGTTGCAGAGAGTGCCAGGGCATTACCTCATCATGACTTGGACTGCAATCAAATTAGAAGGATGCGACTCACAATGCCTAGTTAAGCCTTGGCTCCAGTTCTACATGCGCTCACTCCGGGGCTCTCACTTACGGCACCTCAGCAGGGAATTCAAGCTCAGTGATGTCCATGAGGTTTGTTTTCAAATTTATTTATTTTTTACTTTTCTGATACCCGATAAAGTTCCCGGGGTGTCCCCATAGGGGTCCAGCTGGACCTCAGAGGGGCGCCTTTGCACACTGACAGGGTGCTAGAGTTACTGGTCAGTGCAGAATTCTCTGTGCACAGAGTAGAGAGAGGGGTCTCCGTCTTGATTGACCCCCCCCTTCTTGAGGTGGTGAAGAAATGTGTACCCTCTTTCTGCCTCCAGGGGAAGGTCAGTACAGGGCTCGCTGTCCACAGAGTTAAGCTGCAGGACCAATGGTCCGCTGGTGATGTAATGGCAGACTCGAGACATGTGAGAGGAGGGAATCTCACAGCTCCACAGTGCCCCCCACCTGTCCTCCAGGGGCAACAGAGTCCGTTATCAACAGTGCCCTGATGGTGGACTCCACTGTTTTACTCGTTGTTTAGGGCTAGTGGTGGGTGAAACTGCGCTACATGGTGTAGGCAGAGTTTTTGCCAAACTCCGTCCTCCAAGCGGAGTGACAAAAACTCCATAAACTCCACCGGCGGAGCGGAGTTTACCGCCCACCCTTACTTTTCAATACGCCTACATTTAGCAGCTATTGCAGCTTACTTACTCCCACGTCAGCTCCCTGCCTATGCATAGAAGCACCAATTATTAAAGTTTTCAGAGATTTCACGAAAACACTCCTAGAAGCAAGCTGCAGGTCTTTCACCACTATTAGAGGAACTGGGTAGCATTACTGGACAATGTAATCTTTTCTTCCAGACTCTTCGGTCAATAAGAAGAGAAGAAACGTAGAGGGAAAGAGAGAGAGCGAGAGAGACGCACACACACACACTGGACACTTTTGTTAAAGCTGGTAGAAGGGGTAAGACTTGGATGAATCGATCAGTGTACCTATATCTGATATGAGTCACTTCATATCTTGCTGTTTCACCGCTGACCTGGCCTTTACTAGCCAGTTGTTCAAGGAAAGTTAGACAAATAGACAATTTTCTCTTACAAGTGCAGCAAACCAAGTCAGGCAATTGGGGAAAAAACCTCTAAATGCCAACCTTAGGATACAATTCAGTATGAATAATTGGAAACATTTTGTTCATTTGTTGACACCATTCAGTCTGGCTGGTGATAATTCTGAAAGATGTGAGTCAGGGCTAACATTCAGAAAGTTTATTTTTAGGTCTCGCCTAGCTATTGCATTTACGCAATCGCTATGCGAGACTCTAGTAAAGGGGCATTCCAAAGTGCTCCCAAAAGTGAATTGCATGGCGAGCACGCGCACAATCACGTGCATCGTGCCGCCATGCAATCCGTTTGGGGAAGCGCTTCAGCCCACTGGCGCCCTCGGCATCATTCTTCAAAGGGCCCACTCCACCGCCTGGAATGCGCTCCCCTGCCCCCGCCAAGCGCGCACGCCACGCTCTGCCGGCTTGTCTTGTTTCAATAGGTCTCGGCTAGTACATTCCGTGGCTTGCTGCGTCTCAAGCACTTCCGACTCGGCACATCACGATGCTGCGCCTAATCTGTAAGAACGGTGGCCCCCACCTTTATTTTCATCTGCATGAGTTGGCTCGCCCACCTAATTTTTTCTGTTTGTAGGGCAGGGGTGACTTCTTCCTGACTGACATGATGTCATTTACACTGACGTCATCGCTGTGAGAAGCTGAGTATGCATTCCTCATGCTAATTCGCAGTTTCAAAGCCTGAATACTCCCACATTGATTTGGTCAGAGAACGTCCGTAAATCTGCATATAGAGTAGAACCCTAGTTTCACAGAGTTAAATATAGATTTTAAAATTAATAACCTGGTTTCGCACAACTCCACTACAATATATATTTTGCCGATAAATGTATCCCACAGCACACTAAAGTTGTTGTTATTGTACAATAATCCATCGACTTTGGAAGGATGATTGTTCAAGCACGCCTGAATGCAAAGTGCCCCCCCCATACACAGGATGTGGGGAGGAGCCTATTGGACTCCTGTCTCATAGTTTAGGTAGGCCTTAAGATGCATGTGGGGGTTCTGGAGGGATGGCTTCCTTCGCGCCACAGGTGATGCAGGAGTTTGTGTTACGCCCGTGTAACTCAGTGGTTTAAGGCAGACGCGAAGACGCACATCTCCGCAGCAGACGCGCAGCCTCGGAGCTATCTTAAGGAGTGCCAAGCTTCAAGGTCCACACAGAGGCGAATGCAAAGTAGAGCAAACAGCGACCTGTACACAGCCTGCCAGGATTATCCTCCGCTGGCACATTTGCAAATTAGTGCAGAGCCGAGCGCGCACATCCGGGCACAGTACAGAACCTGGGGTTTATCTACTCATGCAAATCACGGCGGGTTTTCACCTCCAGGCCTCAGGAGCTCTGGAAGGCCAGCAGCAACAGGTACAGAGGTCACACAGGGTTGAATGGGTGGCACAAGAAGGAACAGCCTGTGTTAATTATTTATTCTGGCATCCAAAAAATATCAATTACACTTTTTCGTCATTAAAAAGTGACTTGAGCATGGACAGAAATCCAACCTCTGATAAAACTTTGCAAGAAGGTGAGAAAGAGGGTGTGGCATTACGACCCAAGCTCCCCACTTTGTAGCTGGGGAAGCAGGTTCGAGTCTAGGTGTCTCTCAACATCCTGTGATTCTGGGCAAATCACTTAATCTCTCCATGTTTACCAACAAAACTTGTGCTCATGTAAAGGGCTCCAATATCATCTAGTTGAGTTTGCGCTATCTAAAACAAACCAGCATTTGCAATGCAATAGGTCTCAAGTTTATGCAAGCTTAAGCTATTGGCATTGTAAATGACAATGCCTTTTATTTATGTTTTAAAAACAAAAACAAAAATAAAAGGCATTGTTATTTGCAATGTCAATGGCTGAAACTCCCGTAAATGCGAGACCTATTGCATTGCAAATGCTTGTTACCTATTTGTTGGCATGCTTCAGATCAAGAGCGGGACAGTACTCTTGACTTGGCAGGAGTAGATGCTCTTGTTCTGTGGTCTAAGAACTTTTTTCTCCGCCATCCTGCACAGACAAATCTGGGTGAATCACATTAAAAGCGTGATAAGTTTAAAAAAAAAAAAAAAAAAGAAATGGGAAAATAACTTTCTTCTTGTGGTTCCTGTTGCTTTCTTTGATTCCTTTTAAAGTATCCCCCGTCTTTTGGAGTGATCACGAACTTCACATTTGTGCGATGCATGTACACAAACAGCAAGATCTTGGCATCCCATTCATTTTCTATTCCTCATCAGGTTGTCAGAGGACGTGCCTTCTAAAGGTGTTTTGTCCATATTAGTATTCCAACACCAGTGTACCGCACAATTGCTTCAATTCATCAGTGTTGCCACATGACTGCACTATTCCTCCTGAATATAGATCCACTTTGGATTTTTTACTTTTGTTGCTCATTCTTTTACTGTGAGTATTCACCCATCATTTAGACATACAAGTTCAGCATGATCATTAATTGAGTAGGATTATTCTTCCCTTCTTTTTGACTCTTTTTCTTGTTGGGTGGTGAAAGGCCTGCAGCTTGCTTCTAGGAGTGTTTTCATGAAATCTCAGAAAACATTATTAATTGGTGCTTCTATGTATGGGCAGCGAGCTGACATGGGAGATCTTTGAGCTCAAAGGCAGACAGTTTCAAACTGAGAAACTGTGCCACATTAGTTTGTTGGAGTTGAGAATGGATCATCTGTCTGTAAAATAATGTTCGAGGCATATGAGCTGCAGATTATACACTGTGCATAGATCGCCATCTGGTGTTGGGCCCGGATGTTTGCAGTTTGTTTTTCCTCTTGGAAAGTCTTTGGGAGTCACGAGGTCGGTGACTCCTCCTCTGGTTAGTATTGCGCTTGGGCTTCGGCTCCATCCTCAGATTGTTTTTTTCCGCCATCGGGCTCGGATGTAAAACTTCGCGCTCCGGTTCCGAACTTCCTAGTTCACCGATCGACGCACAAATCCTCGCTCATTGAGCTTCTTCAAAGACATAAATCATCTTATTCATCTGCTCTTCGGCACTTCTTCGATTCCGGTGGTCGACGGCGGCCTTCGGGCCTATTCCGGCTCCGGTCTCGGCTGATGGAAAGAACTCCCTTCAAGAAGTGCCCTCGATGTGGGTCCAAGTTTCCCCACACCGATCTCCATGAGGTGTGCAACCTCTGCCTCTCCCCAGAACACGAGGCCCGAGACTGTCCCGCCTGCAAGTCTTTTCGCTCGAAAAAGACCATTCGAGATCGACGGGCTAGACGCAACATGGCGCACTCCTCGACCTCCGCTCCAGTCGACATCTTCGGAGACGACGTCGAAACTCCGGGACAACAGGACATCGAACAAGAGGACGACGACCTTGTCAGCGCTTCCGAGGCCGACGACTCAGATGTGGAGGACATCACCCCGGCGCAGCGGGTCGTGAGTACAATTCCCCCTCCCACGCCGATACCGAAAAAGGCTTCGGTCACACCTTCGCCTCCGGGCCTAGGCAAGACCAAGGACACTGCTTCTCACACCCCACCTTCGGGCCCGGTAATTAAGCCTTCCGGCAGCTCGGGCACCGGTGCCGACAAACACCCTTCGGCACCGAATAAAAAATCAGCCTCCACACCGAACCCGGCACCGAAGTCTTCGGTGCCGAAACCGGCTCCTCCGGTGCCAACCAAACACAAGTCCCTTGGCACCGACACTCCCGTGCCGAAACCCTCTTCGGCACCGACCAAAAAACCGGAGGTTCCCAGGAAGCATGGCTTCGACAAACCTAAAAAGCCGTCGGCCCCGAAACCTTCGGCGCCGACCGAACAACCGGTGTCACAGGAGCTCTTCACACCGGATCCTTTGCAAAAAACCCTCACCAAGGATCCAAAGACTGGACACTTGACATTGTCAAAAAAGAGACACTTGGGCAAGCCGGCTCCACCTCCAAAGAGAAAGGACATTGCTACCTCTCCTTTCAGGGTGCCTTCCCCACCTCCTCTACCTCCTCCACCCTCTCCACCTCCACCCCTTCCACCTCATCGTTCCCCCACCTTGTCTCCTGTCCCAGACGATTTGGGGGACCCTTACTATGATCCAGCAGATGTGCCACAGGATCCCACCCCTACTGGATCTCCAGACCCATGGGATGAATATAACAATCCGGACATCCCAGATGTCCCACAGGATGACCTTTATCCATCTAGGCCATCCCCTCCTGAAGATTCCTTGGGTTTTCACCACTTGTTACAACGGGCGGCACACTACCACGGGGTGGAGTTACATACCGACCCAGTGGAGGAGGACTTCCTCCTAGACACCTTTGACGATACACATAGGTCCACTGCCATTCTACCTATGTTAAAGGGCGTAATTAAACATGCCCCTGAGGTTTTTAAAGACCCAGTCAGGGCCAGGGTCCTAAACCCGCGGATAGAAAAGAAATACAAAGCCGCCCCTACAGACCCTTCTCACATTAAGGGCCCTGCACCATTAGATTCCCTAGTGGTACCTACAGCCAGGAAGCGCTCCAATTCTCAGGCGTCAGGCGAGGCGCCCCCACCTGACAAAGAGTCCAAGCTCCTAGACGCGTCAGGGAAGCGCACTGCGTCACAAGCAGCCAATATATGGCGTATTGCCAATACGCAAGCACTGTTGGCCCGATACGACAGGGCGCACTATGATGAGCTAGAGACCATCATGCACCATATCCCTGAAAAGTACAAGGCTAGGGCTAATGAACTTATTCAAGAGGGAAAAACAATAACCAATACCTCGATACGATGTGCCCTAGATGCAGCAGATACAGCCTCCAGGGCCATAAACACCAGTGTCCTACTCCGTCGCCATGCCTGGCTCAGGGTTTCAGGGTTTAAACTAGAGGTTCAAGCCTCTATACTAAATCACCCATTCTACCAAGATCATCTATTTGGTCCTAAAGTAGATGAAGCCCTGGAAAAAATGAAAAAAGATACAGACACGGCGAAATCTATGGGAGCCCTACAAACACAGACTACCAGGCGCTCCTTTCGCCGTTCTTCCTTTCGGGGCACGGGCAGAGGCTACTCCTCGGACAGTGCATCCACGTCATATAAATCCCCTCCTCAGTCTACCTTCACAAAGGGTTATCAAAGAGGCGGATACAGAGGCAATAATAATAAGGGTAGAGGCAAAACAAATACCGCCCGCTCTGCCACACCTCCTGCCCAATGACTTTCCCCCGCTCCCTCCAGACCATTCCACTCCGGTCGGAGGCAGACTACTACATTTCCTTCACGTCTGGGAGACGATCACCTCAGACAGATGGGTGACACAAATTATTCAGTCAGGGTATTGCCTAGAATTAACATCTACACCCCCCAACATTCCACCTAGGCACCGCCCTATGTCGCGAGAACATACTGCGCTACTAACACAAGAGGTGAGCTCTCTCCTGCAAAAAGAAGCAATAGAGCAGGTCCCCATAAATCAACAAAATTTAGGGGTCTACTCCCTGTACTTTCTAATACCAAAGACAGAAGAGACCCTACGACCTATCTTGGATATCAGACCTCTAAACACTTACATTCATTCAGACCATTTTCACATGGTAACCCTCCAAAAGGTTCTTTCACTTCTCTCCCAGAACGACTTTCTCACCACTCTGGACTTAAAAGACGCGTACTTTCACATCCCAGTACACCAATCTCACAAAGTACCTCAGGTTTGTGGTTAGCGGACAACACTACCAGTTCAAGGTGCTCCCGTTCGGGGTAACATCAGCACCAAGGGTGTTCACCACGTGCCTGGCAGTAGTGGCTGCACACCTCAGAAGACAGCGCATTCACGTCTTCCCCTATCTGGACTATTGGCTGATAAAAGCCACGTCCTACCAACAATGTGTGCAACATACCGCCGCTACAGTCCAACTACTTCACCAGCTAGGCTTCACGGTGAACCATCAAAAATCCCACCTGGTACCATCACACACAAAACAATATCTCGGTGCCACCATAGACACCTCAAAGGCCTAGCCTATCCCAACCCTGCCAGGATTGCAAAAATACAGGCACTGCGGCAAACATTCCTATCACAACACTCTCTCCCAGCAAGAGTGTTTATGCAGCTCATAGGGATGATGGCCTCTTGCATTTTTATAGTGCCCCATGCAAGACTCCAAATGCGCCCACTCCAAGAGTGCTTGGTGCGCCAGTGGAACCAGGCCCAGGGACAACTGACAGATCTGGTGTTGGTAGACGGTCGCACCCATCCCTCTCTGCAGTGGTGGAACACCACAAACCTTTCCAGAGGTCGACCGTTCCTGGACCCGGTCGCACAAATAATCCTAACGGCAGATGCATCGCTCTCCGGCTAGGGAGCTCATCTGTTACATCTCACAGCACAGGGCATATGGACGCCGCAACAGAAGTTACTCCACATAAACCATCTGGAGTTACTGGCGATCTTCCTCGCCCTGAAATCCTTCCAGACGCAGATTTCAGGCAAGGCAGTCCTCATTCGCACAGAAAACATGACTGCCATGTACTACATTCAAAAACAGGGGGGGCACACACTCTCCACAGCTCTCTCAGTTAGCACAGAGCATATGGAGATGGGGGATTCCACAAAAGATTTTTCTCCTAGCCCAACACGTCCCAGGAGTACAAAACACCGTGGCAGATCTGCTGAGCAGACAGACACAGCAAATCCACGAGTGGGAACTTCACCCACAGGTTCTTCACCCGTTCTTTCAGAAGTGGGGGCATCCACACATAGACCTATTCGCCACCCACGAAAACAAAAAATGCCCAAGCTTCGCCGCCAGATATCCACACACATTGTCCGAAGGCAATGCGATATGGATGAACTGGTCAACAAATTTGCATACGCTTTTCCACCTCTCCCACTAATTCCATTAGTGGTGCGAAAGCTACAGCAGCATTCCCTAACTCTGATCCTAGTAGCTCCAACATGGGCCAGACAACCGTGGTACACCACACTGCTGGAACTCTCGGTAGTACCACACCAAAAGCTACACCTCTCACCATGCCTCCTAACCCAGAACCACGGAGAGATCAGGCACCCGGACCCAGCTCAACTCAACCTTGCGATCTGGCTCCTGAGGTCCTAGAATTCGGATACCTTAACCTTCCCCCTGATTGCATGAACATTATCAGGGAAGCTAGACGCCCTACTACCAGGGCGTGCTATGCAGCAAAGTGGAAAAGATTTGTTGTTTACTGCCACAACAACACAATCAATCCCTTAAATGTATCCATACAACACATTATATGTTATTTACTCCATTTACAAAGGTGTAACCTAGCATATACCTCCATTCGGTTACACCTTGCTGCAATTGCTGCCTATTTACAAAACAGGCAGTACCTCTCACTTTTCAAAGTGCCTGCCATCAAAGCCTTTATAGAAGGCCTCAAAAGAGTAATTCCACCCAGAGTGCCACCCTCACCTGTTTGGAACTTGAATATAGTCCTCACACGGTTAATGGGACCCCCCTTCGAACCATTACATAAGTGCGAGCTGCAATTCCTCACATGGAAAACAGCTTTTCTAGTGGCCATCACTTCCCTCAGAAGAGTTAGTGAAATACAAGCACTCACTATACAGGAACCTTTTCTTCAGATGCATCACAACAAGGTTGTACTCCGCACCAATCCCAAATTTCTACCCAAAGTCATTTCTCCATTCCATCTAAACCAGTCGGTAGAATTACCAGTCTTTTTCTCGCAACCCCAAACAGTTGCGGAAAGAGCCTTACACGCGCTGGATGTTAAAAGGGCTTTACTTTACTACATCCAGAGAACACAACCTTTCAGGAAAACCAAACAGCTATTTGTTTCCTTCTCCCCACCACACAAAGGCAACCCTATTTCTAAATCCGGGATAGCTAGGTGGATTGTAAAATGCATACAGATGTGCTACCACAAAGCAAAACGAACGCTATCGGTTCCCCCTAAAGACCACTCTACAAGGAAGATAGGGGCTTCTATGGCTTTCCTAGGGAACATACCACTAGATGACATCTGCAAAGCAGCGACATGGTCAACACCACACACCTTCACAAAACATTATTGTGTAGATGTGCAAACCAAGCAACAAGCTAGTGTGGGCCAAGCTGTACTAAAAACACTGTTTCAGACAACTGCAACGGATGCCGGTGGTCGCCGCTAGGGTTGGGTACTGCTATATAATCTATGCACAGTGTATAATCTGCAGCTCATATGCCTCGAACGGAATATGCTACTTACCAGTATGCATCTGTTCTTGGCATGTAGAGCTGCAGATCTATACACGCCCACCCGCCTCCCCGGCTACCTGTATCCGTTCCAGTCTTATCTTATTTAGATACAATACACATGGGTTTCTTTACTGTTACCACTACGCTCCATCTTTCCCTGCTGGCGAAAAACAATCTGAGGATGGAGCCGAAGCCCATGCGCAATACTAACCAGAGGAGGAGTCACCGACCTCGTGACTCCCAAAGACTTTCCAAGAGGAAAAACAAACTGCAAACATCTGGGCCCAACACCAGATGGCGATCTATGCACAGTGTATAGATCTGCAGCTCTACATGCCAAGAACAGATGCATACTGGTAAGTAGCATATTCCTTCTTCTGTAATTTACACCAAGAGCTACCTTGCTAGAAACAGAACTAAAAATCGGACATATTTGGCATTCATCTCTTAACAAGTAGGTGCTAAAAACATTGTCTTGCAAGACATCTTTCTCATGTGGGGGACTCCTCTATTTAACCCATCAACGGCTGGAAGAAATGCAGAATATCACACCTTAGGTTCCAGATTCCCGTAGAGCAGATCGATTCACCAACACGTCCTATTCCATCTAAAGGCCATTGCCAAGATGATGCAATGCGAATAATTCTGCCAAGGCAATGGTGATACCTGGATCTGCTTCCCCGGTCTTGTCAACCTCACAAGAGACTTCCTTGTACACAGGACCTTCTCGCTGCGGATACTGGGACAGATAGTCCTCCCCATCTTTCAATCTCTGAGCTTTGTCTTCTTCCTGAGCACCAACAGTATGGCCTTCTGATCCCTCCAGATGATTGCATGAGCATACTCAGAGAGTTGAAGTGGCCTTACACTTTATTCAAGTAGTAGACTTTCTTCTCCATTGACCTTCCCAAATTAGTGGGCTCTCCGTTTGAGCCTTTCAGAACCTTTGCGTAGTTTTCCATTGTATGTTTCCTTAAGAATTCTCCCTTCATTTCATGCCAGGGTATTTCAGAAATGCACATAAATTGCACTGTTGCCTTCCTAACATTCTTTCAAACCTCTCTATATTTTGGTTATGGAAAGAGCGCTGAAATATCTAGGCTCGACCAAGACTAGGCTAGGCATTTTATGCAGTATAAGCTATTACTTGTAAACTATGGAGCTGTCCCCGATGGTATGGACTATACAGACCATGGCTACATTGATAATCTTGCACATTATCACTGGCTACAAGAAAGCCCACAGACCTTAATAGATTAAGCCTAAGGGCCAGGCTGCTTGGAAGGGTTCAGATGGGGGAGAGATGACTATTGCCCCCTTCATGAGAAATGTCTCTATCAAGGATATTTGTAGAGAGGCGACTTGGTAATCGGTTCACACATTTTCTAAACTATGATTCTGACTTCAAAATGAAGATACTTGTGGGTCTGGTGTCTCTCCGTCAATCTAGTGGCTCCAAATTGGGCCAGGAGAGAGTGGTACCCAGAATCTCTGGCCATGAGCATCTGTGGGAGGATTTCTGTCACAACAGCCAGGCAGGGTCCTGCATCCGAGCCTGTACAACTGACATCTCTGTTTGGAGATTTGCTGCTTTTGACCAGCTACCTATGGTAGTCAATATAATTCTGACAGTGAGGTGTTCCTCTACCAGGCACATCTATGCGGGACGCTGGGAGAAGTTTATGCGGTCTTTTCTCCCTTGCTATGGTCACAGTTAAAACCTGTTTAATCCCCTTTTATGGGGCATTTCTTAAAAGGGCTGGCTCACATGTTTCCGCCAAAACTCTTTGTGATACCCCAAAGGGATCTGAATTTGGTTCTCATATAGTTGCCTTCTCATGTTCCTAACGCTGAAGACAGTGTTCCTCATAGTGAGTACGTCAGCTTGTTGTGTGAGTGTGCTAGAAGCACTATTTGTTCTGCAGCCGTACACCACCACCTTCCCGGACAAGCTAGTGCTAAGGACTAAGGAGACGTTCCTCCAGAAAGTTGTCACACCTTTCTACATCAGGCAGTCTATCATGCTGCTAGAGTTCCTAGACCCTTCCCACCTCTCCACAGAGGTAAAAATACTCCATTGCTTAGATCCTGAGAACTCTGAGCTCTTACATTTATTTCACTAGTGTAGAAAGCTGGCTCTGTATATACTATTCCAAAGTGAGGTATAGTGTGCACAGTCCAGTAGAACCCCAAAGGTAGGCAGAGGTAAAAGTAGATACCATCTTACTCTCCATGTGTGGTAGTGTGGGCGATCAGTAAGGCTTTATCAGAGGGTAGTGTTAAGCATTTGTTGTACACACTCAATCAGCAAATGATTGTCACACACTCAAAGACTGAACTCAAACCAATTTTGTTTGTATAAAAATATTCTTTTAGTTATTTTATTTCCACTTTCTTCAAGTAGTAGACTTTCTTCTCCATTGAAGCAAAGCATTGCCCTTCCCAAATTAGTGGGCTCTCCATTTGAGCCTTTCAGAACCTTTGTGTGATTTTCCATTGTATGTTTCCTTAAGAGTGGGAGGGAGGCATATCCCTCGCTTTGGTTGGCTGGGTCCCCCTATCTGCATGATGGCGGGGACTGAGAGTTGTGCTTCGCCTCGCCTCCCCCAACCCGGGGGTGGGGTTGGAAAAGGTGGGCACACCTCTCTTCCTCCCTTTGTTTTTCCCGATGATTCTCCCGCTCAAGGTGGGGGTCAGAACTGGTGGGGGCCAGTTCCTGAAAGCAGCAACAGGCTTGGAGAAGCTCACAAAGGCGGCATGCCTTTGAAGCTTCCCCTTCAGGGACCCTGTCCATCCTGGGGGAGGAGGCTTGGCTCTTCGTCCCAGTATGTGCATTGTTTTAGACCCCGAGAACAGCAGGCTCTCGACCCAGGGGTCTAGAAACATGTTTGGTGGTGGCAGCTGGCGAGCAGCCACTCAGCCTGGACACTAGTGGTCGGTCGTTTTTCAGGGGGCATCTCTCTAAGATGCCTTCTGTGTACAATTTTCATTAAATCCTACGCTGGCATCAATGTGGGTTTAATGTGCTAAGAAGTTTGATACCAAACTTCTCAGTTTTCAGTTAAGCCATTATGGCATTGTGGAGTTCGTAATCATCAACTCAGAGCACCATGATGGCATTACTGCACTTACAATGTCTAAGAATTGGCTTAGACACTGTATAGGGGTACAGAGCTCATGCACCAGTACCCTCACCACTGGTATAGTGCACCCAGCTAGAGGGGTGGCTGATCTATGCCAGGGCAGTGGGTTGTAGGTATGGCACACAGGGATGTGTGCCATGTCGGCTCTTCACTTTGTTCTGCACCAAAACATGCAGCCTGCAAAGGCAGTGTGTGAGTGTAAAGGTACAGGGACTCTAAGGGTGGCACAATAAGTGCTGCAGCCCTTAGAGGCCTTCCCTGGTCACAGTGCCCTGGGTACCTGTGGTACCATTTACCAGGAACTGACCTGAGGCCAGAGAGTGCCAATTGAGTTTGGTCTTCAATGCAGTTTTAGGGAAAGAACATAGGCCCTGGGTACGATCAGCTCTTCATTAGGTTTCTGAGATGAAGGATAGAGCAGTGCAAAAGCGGACTATCTCCAGATAGATTTTCCTTTGTATTAAAATCTGCTAAGAATTGGCCAATAAACTGCCTCTGGAAGTCCTGTGGGATAATTCCCCCAGAGCCAAGACTGGCACTCAATGTGACGGTCTTCACCATATGCTGAGCTGCTACATGGGCATCACTTCACATGTTCATGAAGGACTACTGCTCGGATAGCCAGGCTGGTTGCTAGGGAAATTTTTCCTTTTCAATCCTGCAGGACTTTCTGGTCGGAGCCATTTCATATACCCATCAGGATGTAAAATACTGCTTTGGTGTCTCTTCACAAAGTGAGGAATCTGCAGTTAGAAGTATTGATCAGAAGAACAAGTTGCTTACCTTTGGTAATGCTCTATCTGATAAAGATTTCTAGCCGCAGATTCCTTACCTTAGAATATCCCCTAAGTGCCAGACTGGATCCGAAGTCTTTTGGTGAGCAGTACCTCTGAGTGCTGGCAAGTGGCTTTGTTTGGCTCCGCATGGCGTTGTTTGTGCTGGAGGCGACGTAGGCACATAAGTACCACCCCAGTGCGCTGACATCATTTCTTTTGTTTCTGTGCCAGTCAGAGAAGATGCGGAGAGGGGTACCCCAGTCACTATTTGACTGATCCTTTTTCGACCTTATGTTGAAGATTTTGTTAGACTCTATCTCCTGGTGTGCAGGATGTCCACCAGAAAGGCAGGTATAAAACCATGCGGCACCTATCACCAATAAATGTTGGTGACGGACCCACACTTGATTTGTCGCTAGTATCTAGAGCGAGATCAGGAAACCGAGACATGCAAGGATTCCTGCGCCATGCACTCTGCAACACTGAGGGAGAGGTACTTCAAGCTCCTCGCCACCCAGTGTCGATCGACTCTGTGATGCTCCAGATCTCGGTCGCAAGGAAGGCCCCAAGATTATTCATGAAGTCGTCACCGTCGATTGTCTTCCCATTCCAAGTTGTCTGAGAAGTTCCAGAAAAAGAAGCTGAAGAGGTCTTCGACTTTGCCACGCAGGATCATCTGCATTCGAGGCCTGGCTCTGTGCTGGAGCCTGGGCCATCTCTGCACCATGCACCTCAACTTTGGGCAGCCCGACCCCTTTGGAGCGCCCTCGGGGCCCATGAATCCAGGAGTGGCCCCTACAGGTCTTCTGCCAGTGGTTTTGCATTGGCGCTAGTTGAGATCCATTGACATCTGGAGGAGCGGTATTGGTCAAGGTAGCTAGACCTTGGCCCCCCCCCCTTACCCGTTCCAGTGCCAACGCTCAGGCGCCCCAGACTCCTAGCGGTGGTGCCAACCCCATCATTCCAGACTCTGATACAGAGCCTGACGGGTGATGTCCAGTTCCCGCTCCTGTGCCGACAAGGGCTCTCCATATCGGAGCCAGTGCCTTATTGATATGACAGGCTTGGATTTGGTGATAATTCAAAGAGGTCTGCGGACCCTTATGGACATTAGAAAATCCTGAGGACAACTGATTTGAGGATCTGGTGGATGTCTGTGGATTGGACACCTCCCCAGACACTGGCCTGGTCTCTCCCCTTACCGTGGCAATGGTTGAGTGTGCATCATGCGCAGTAGTGGTGGGGAGGCGGCTAAGGTCCTGTACCTTACACCACCCTCAGTGACAGTCAAGGCAAACGTCTTGACGGAGCTGCTTCAGTTGGGAATTGTCCTCACCGAAGCGTTAGTCCCATTTAATGAAGCCCTTACCAATGTCCTACTCAGGGCCTGGTCCAAGCCATGCACAGGCGCAACTGTGCATAGGACAATTGCCTGCTGCCATTGCCCCACCTCGGAACCCCAGTTTCCTCACCCAGCACCACACCCCAGAGAGCTTGATGATCCAGGTCTCCACCTCCAAAATCACCCCCAGCGCATTTCCTACCACTCCCCCGAATAGGGAATCCAAAAGGCTGGATACTTTCGGAAAGAGGATGTTCACATTTACCAGCCTGAAACCGCTGTTGGTACTCCCATACAATCTGGGACTCGGTTGTGCAAGTACTGCCTATTTTGTCGGAGGAGGCCCGAGCCATACTCTCTCAAGCAATTGCTGATGGGAGGGATGCAGCCAAGATAACCATAGGATGTGGCCTGGACACAATAGACTTGCTGGGCAGACTGATTTAAGAGTCGGTGGCCCTTAGCCGCCATGCCTGGTTTACAATCACTGGCATTTCAGGGGATGTCCATACTTCAACAGGGGAACGTACCATTTGATGGCTCCTGTCTGTTCAGAGAGAAGGTGAATCCACGCTGGAGTGCTTTAAGGACAGCAGGGCTTCTGCGAGATCCTTGGGCCTTTCTTTGGTCCGTATTCTGGCTCTTTTTTGTAGCCAAGGTATGTCTTTTGACCACGTCTCTACACTCCTAGCCACCATGGGCATCAAGATTCACAATCTTTTTGTGACCGAGGATGTGGTTTCCACGGACCGCTTTGGAAAGGTAGCCAGAAGTTGGGCAGTCCAACCTCTCCACCTGCCCACCAGCAGCCATATCTGCTAAACCCAGTAGCTCTGACCTTACTGGATGCATATTTCCACATTCCAGTCCTGTCTGCACACAGATGTTACCTGCGGTTCATGGTGGGCCAAGAGCACTATCAGTTTGTTGTGCTCCCCTTCGGCCTTACTAGCATTGTTCGGGTGTTCACAAAGATAATGGCGTGGTTGCAGGGCATCAACCGGAGGTCAGTTGTTTCAATCTTCCCCTACATTGACAATTGACTAATAAAGACGGGCTCGCCACAGGCAGTTGTCTTCCACCTCTAGACTACTGCAAATCTTCTGCACTTACTGTGGTTCACTGTCAACTTGCCAAAGTCACACCTGACTCCCTTTCATGTTGTAGACAGAGGGCAGTTTTGGGCTTATCCTCCCAATCGGCAAGTTCAGGATGTTCAGTCTATGATACAGATGTTTCAACCTCTATCTTGGAATTCAGTGAGATTGATCCTGAGGTTGTCTGGTCTCATGGCCTACTGCATCCTGCTTGTAACTCATGCCCGTTGGCATATGCGTGCTCTGCAGTTGGACCTGAAGACCCAGTGGGCTCAGCAACAGAGGAATCTCTCCAACATGGTCCAGATCTCGGAGGGAACTGCTAAAGACCTGCAGTGGAGGCTGCCAAACACCGATTGGGTCAGTGGCAGACCCCTCTCCTTTATCCAACCAGAGCTGACTGTAGTTGTAGTGACAGATGGGTCACTCCTGGGCTGGTATAGCCATCTGGGAGAGGTGGAGCTCAGAGGAATTCGGTCTTTGGCAGAATCAGCGCTCAACATCAATCTGTTAGAGCTTCGGGCGGTCCGGTTGGCATTGAAAGCATTACTTCTTCAATCAGCTCAGGGCTGGTACAGGTGTTCACCGGCAATACCACTGCCATGTTGAATTGCAACAAACAGGGCGGGGTGGGGTCGTGGACCCTCTGTCAAGAGGCTTTGCGTCTCTGGACATGGAACTAACACCAAGGTATATTCCTCGTGGTTTAACACCTGGCGGCCTCTTTGAATGCAAGTGTGGACAAAGTCGGCCGTTGGTGTCTAGCAGATAATGAATGGCTTCTCCATCCGGTGGTGGTTATTCAAAGATGAAAAGTATCCCTACAACCAAGGCAGATTAGCCTTCTATGAGCTGATTTTTTTTACATGGCTTTGATAGCTGTGTTATCTGAATGATGGGACAACAGGCTTAATGAGGGTATATTGTTAATGACTGGCATGGGTTGCGGAAGTGATTCAAGGCCGATCTTCTTGGTTAGGCAAAAGTCCATCAATTCAACTCCTTATCTGTTTACACTGGTGTCCCATATGTTGCATAGATATAAGTGTAGAGCGGGTGAAAATAAACCATACAATCCTTGTGCACCCTTATGGGGGTTACTGGGCTTTTGCGGTTTGCTGAGGGATACACTGGTGTTTTATTGGATAGTAAGTGGGTGTACTGAATTGGATCCCTTGTTTAAGAATGAATCGTTCCTTGACTTTGAAGTGGCTTGAAATAATTTTTGTTGTGCAGAGGTGTGAGTGTCTGGTGTATGCTAGATTTGGCACAGGCGGCCAGGACACAGTGGCTCTATTTTTTAGCACAACCTTCCATATTGAGTGTCCTGACTGTAATGGCTAATGAGGCATGCTTTAGTACAATAAATTCCGATATGATATATTACAATAAGTGAAGATATTCAAGAAGCACTGGCCTCATAAAACAACTGTGGGTCAATGTTAATTGATCACCCCTATTTGAGGGGCATTGACGAGAAGCTTGGCATGAGAATAAGGAAATTTTTTAAAATGCTAGACTTAAAGTGGCTCAATTCAAATTCTTGCTCAAGACTCTAGTGATATTCATAGCACTATCCCTGATCGTCCATATGTGTGCTCGATTGCAGTCAGCCATGACCGATTTTATGCATATGGTGTGGCAATAGTAATTGATTACCACTGGATAGCAGTATTTGCAATGGTGAATTGTGTGGTCGGTAACCTTGTTGAAAAACAGACCGACCTTTTTTCTGTCTTAATTTAAAACTTGGGATAGATGAACATAAATGTACTGCTCTCTGCTGGCTCGCTGGATAATTGCTGTCCATTAACTGCCAACTGGAATATTCTGGCTAGGGAAAGAGGGATCTAAAGGAATGGTCAGGACCCAACAAACTAACCATGCTCCTGTCAGAACTGATGAGGGCGCGGGGAAGACATCAATGTTTGTAAGGAGGCGGCCATTGCACTTTTGTATCACCAAGATGAACAGCTACCTTAGGGAACCCATAGGAATGTGTTAGCCTCTCTGCAGACAAATGGAGTTTGATGCAGTTGATATATTTGTCATCTTATGCTTCACCTGTAGTGGTATGCTATCTTATTCTTATTTGTAAATGTTAACCAAAGACAATGACTGCTGTCGACTGGAAGTGATATACCACAATCTACCAATTATGAGTCACTGTATGTTTTGGGGTTTCCCTGTTTTTAAAATAATTGTGATTTAGTGCATGTCCTGCATGAAAACAATGTGGCACAGCTAATGTCATGAACAACGCACGTTCTTGTACCCCTGAGCAGTTTAAAGTTTCCCTTTTTTACCCCTGCCTAAAGCACTTGCTCATAAAAGGCCAAGCATTACCTAGCTCTGTCACTGCTTTACCCCTGTCTGTCAATACAACAAAGGGACCCCCTTTGGGAATATGACTCAAACTCTGCAATGACATTGCACTTTCCCCATCTCTATCAACCACTGCAGTTTGTAAATCGTGCAGCACCTCCCTTTATGAGTTCTCATTTTCAGCTGGGTGAACATGTCCATAATATTTGTGTTCTTGTTCCCTTTGCATTATTTTCCATGCATTAAACCTTAGACTTCAGGTGGTAAATAGTGATTATTGTGCATTCATAAAAGCACAGGGGCGGCCGGGTGCAGAAGTCAAAAGTGAGGTTAGTGCCCAATGCAAGGCTATGGAGACAGGGAGTACTCGGGAGATCAAAGGTTGCAGGTAGGTACCTGCGGTTTCTGGGCCAGGGCCCAGGATCAATGGCTTGTACAAAGGGGGCCACAAGTTGCTACCAAGAGTGCACCTCCAGCAGCACACGGGTGCCAGGTTGCAAAGTAGGAGTTGGGCTCCCAATAGAAACCAATGAAGGTAATCGGTTGAGAAAAAAGGCTGCAGGCTTGAGCCAAAAGACTGAATGAAGGGAACCAACGATTGAAGGTGAAGTTGGAGAGTTGCTGGACTCTGTCGGTCGGGCACCCCTAGGCCTAGGGGCTGCGGGTGCAGGGGTTTCTTTTCGTGTCTGATTTTCCTCACCGGTTCCTGTCACGATCAGGGGGACCCGTTATGATGGGGCTGCAGGCGTCAAAGTGAAGGTAGGCGGAGATCGTCCAATGCTGTATCCCAGGTCCGGATCGCTGGGGAGACATCGCTAGGGAGGGGGTGGTGGGGGGGAAGGGGGCTTGTGTGTCGGATGCAGAGTGGTGTAGACCCGCGGTTCCATCTGGTGTCTGGACTTGGGTGTGGTGGTAGACAAATCCGGTGTCCACAAGAGATCAGAGTCCTTCTCGAAGGCAGGACAGGTCTCTGGGGCTCTTGGTACCTGCTGTCCTGCAGGTTTCAGCTCACAGGGTCTCTGAAGCTGTCGTCCTCTTCTCTGCAGCACGGCTCTATGGTCCTCCTTCTTAGGTTGCCGGAAACTGAGGAACAAGGTTCAGGGGAGTCCTTAAATACTGAATTTAAGGGTGTTACTAAGGTCAGAGGGCAGTAGTCAATGGCTACTGTGCCCTAGAGTGACTACACCCTTTAGATGCCCCCTTCCTTGGGGGAGAGGAGCACATTCCTGCTCCTATTAGGCCTATTTATCCAATTCAAGATGGAGCATTTCTAAGAGAGGGGTTCACCTCAGCTCCTGGCCACCCTAGGGGTGTGCCAGGCCAAGGTTGACACTCCTATGCTGCTTACTAATTTTCCCATTTATCCAGCCACCAAAAATGGGGTCGGGACAGAGGAGGCGGGCATCTCCACTAGGTGGAGCTGCCAGGATCAGCTTAGCACAACTTGAGAGCCTTTGTGGCTCACAGTCAAGTGCTGCTGTTCCTGCATAGGGGAGGTGAGAAGCACCTCTACCCAGAGCAGGCTTTGTTTCTGACCTCCTAGAGCATAAATGCTCTCACCCCATGATGTCTGAAACCCGTCTGGTGGTGGCTGACTGGCAGGGACCAGTCAGCCAATACACTAGGAGCTGGTCATTTTTCAGGGGGCATCTCTAAGATCCCCTCTGAGTGCATTTTTTGTAATAAATCTAACACTGACATCAGTGTGGGTTTCTTTCTATTGATCCAGAGACTGGCAAAGTCGTTGCCAAGCCTCCAAAAAAAGAGGAAAATGTACACTTCAGAGGAACCTGCAATACCCTTAAAAAGAAAGGAGATGCATACTAATGCCTCCGCACTTCCTTCTCCTCCTCCAGCTGATGAAAATCTTCTAATTTCTCCACCACACTCCCCACAGCATATTGTTTCACCTCAAACATCAGATACTGAGGATGATTATACCGATGGGGGTGGGAATATAGATCCACATGGGAATGATGATGCACATTCCATCCCACACGATGTAGACCCTTGGGATGACTACAACACAGATCCCGAGCCACATAAAGACCCGGACCTCTATCCATCTAGGCCATCACCACCAGATGACAATATTGGGTTTGCGCAACTTATCAATAGGGCTGCCCAATACCACAGGATACAGTTGCATTCTGAGCCCTTAGAGGATGATATTTTACTCGACACCTTTGCACCTTCGAAAAAATCCACTCACACCTCGCCAATGTTAAAAGGCATGCTCAAACATGCCCCCGAAGTTTTTAAGGACCCTGTCGGAGCCAGGATTCTGAACACCAGGATAGATAAAAAGTATATGGCAGCTCCCAATGACCCAATTTACATTAAAGGTCGGGTCCCTTTGGATTCTCCTGCGGTGTCTAATGCACGTAAGAGGGCAAACTCTCAGAGTACAGGCAACACCCCCCTCCCCCCTCCTGATAAGAAGTCCAAGCTAATAGACGCATCTGGTAAACGTATAGCGTCACAGGCTGCAAATCATTGGCGGAATGCCAATGCCCAGCTATATTGGTCAGGTACGACAGGGCTCACTATGATGAGCTTGAAAAGCTCATGGAACACCTTCCTGACCAGTACAAACAGAAGGCCAACGACCTTATACAAGAGGGAAAAATGATCACAAACACCTCAATTAAATGTGCGATTGACGGGGCTGATACCGAATCTTGTGCCATTAACACTAGCGTTTTGTTGCGCAGGCACGCTTGGCTCCGAGTCTCCGGATTCAAACAAGAGGTATACTCTGCTATTCTAAATCAGCCCTTTGAACAAGAGCGTCTTTTCGGGCCCTCAGTGGACACATCTATAGAAAAGATGAAAAAATATACAGAAACAGACAAGTCCATGGGGGCCTTACAGTTCCCTTCCACTAGAGGCTCTTTTCGCCGCTCCTTCTACAGAGCTGGCTCCAAAAAAATTTGCTCAGAACACCCCTCTTCGTCCTATAAGAGCCCCCACTCAAACGTCCTCCAAAGGATACTTTTGCGGATGCTACAGAGGCAACAATGGTAAGGGAAGAGTTCGCGGCAACATTACCGCACCTCCCCTACCACCAAACAGTGACTTCCCTGCACTTCCCCCCGATCATCCCATTCCTGTCTGGGGACGTCTCTCGCAGTTCCTACCAGTCTGGAATTCAATCACAACAAACAAGCGGATAAGACTATCCAGTATGGTTACTGCCTGGAACTGACCTCTACCCCCACCCAAACATTTCTCCCAAACAACATCCAATGTCCTCGGAAAATCTAACACTTCTCAAACAAGAGTTTCTCTCCCTATTACAAAAACATGCAATATAACCAGTCCACTTGTGTCGCCAGTGATACAGCAAACAAATGATGGACGGAATGCTGACAATGCAAACATTCTCCCCCAGTCAAAAGATCTGGGTTAAATCCATCGTTCTTTTGCCCACTACGCCACCCCAGTTTGGACCCAGCCATATTTAAATCAGTCTTGACCCTGTGTCTCATGGGAACAGTCCAGACCGAACTGCCAGGCCAGGTCCTCCGTCCATCAATTGTGTGTTGTTTGCTTTCTCACCCTAAGTGCGCCGGGTATGCCCAGATGTGGGTCCCAGGCTCACTGTGCCACTGGAATCAAGCTATCCTGGCTGAAGAGGGGTGAAACCCGAAACCAGTCCTAGGATGCTTGTTTCCCGTTCAGGGAGGACCTGGCTTGGCAGTTCGGGCTGGACTGTTCCCATGAGGCACAGGGTCAAGACTTTTTTGCATACGACCAGGTCTAAACTGGGGTGGCATGGTGAGCAAAAGAATGATGGCTTTAACCTAGATCTCTTGACTGGGGGTGAATGTTTTGATTTGTTCTGCATTCCGTCCATCAATTGTGTGTCTTTTGCTTTCTCGCCCTAAGTGCGCTGGGTATGCCCAGACGTGGGTCTCGGGCTCACTGTGCTACTGGAATCAAGCTATCCTGGCTGAAGAGGGGTGATACCCCGAAACCGGTCCTAGGATGCTTGTTTCCGGTCCAGGGAGGACCTGGCTTGGCAGTTCGGGCTGGATTGTTCCCATGAGGCACAGGGTCAAGACCTATTTGCATATGGCCAGGTCTAAACTGGGGTGGCATGGTGAGCAAAAGAATGATGGATTTAACCCAAATCTCTTGACTGGGGGTGAATGTTTTGATTTGTTCTGCATTCCGTCCATCAATTGTGCCTTTTGCTTTCTTGCCCTAAGTGCGCCGGGTATGCCCAGACGTGGGTCCCGGGCTCACTGTGCCACTGCAATCAAGCTATCATGGCTGAAGAGGGGTGAAACCCTGAAACCGGTCCTAGGATGCTTGTTTCCGGTCCGGGGAGGACCTGGCTTGGCAGTTCGGGCTGGACTGTTCCCATGAGGCACAGGGTCAAGACTGATTTGCATATGGCCAGGTCTAAACTGGGGTGGCATGGTGAGCAAAAGAATGATGGATTTAACCCAGATCTCTTGACTGGGGGTGAATGTTTTGATTTGTTCTGCATTCTGTCCATCAATTGTTTGTCTTTTGCACTTGTCTCACCATGGCACAGGGGTTTACTCCCTCTATTTCTTAATTCCAAAAAAAGACCGATCTCTCAGGCCCATATTGGACCTCAGACCGCTAAACCTCTACATTCAGTTGCATCACTTCCACATGGTCACTCTCCAACAGGTGCTCCCACTACTTCATCAGGGCGACTTTCTCTCCACTCTCGATTTAAAGGACGCCTACTTTCATATTTCCATTCAACCCGCTCACAGAAAATATCTCCGGTTCGTGGTAGATGGTCAACACTTCCAATTCACAGTCCTCCCATTCAGGGTGACTACAGCACCCAGAGTCTTAACCAAGTGCCTCGCAGTAGTTGCGGCCCACTTAAGAAGACATCACATTCATGTCTTCTCTTATCTGGACGACTGGCTGATAAAAGCCAACTCACACAGCAGCTCTGTGCAACACACACACAAAACAATCCAACTGCTTCACGACTTGGGATTCACGGTTAACCTCACCAAATCCCATCTCAAGCCATCCAACAGTATCTGGGGGCTACAATAGACACTTCAAAAGCTCTAGCATACCCCCAACCCAGTCAGGATAAGCACCATACAAGCTCTAATAGCAAAATTTCAGCCTCAACACTCACTACCAGCACGAGTGTTCATGCAGCTAATCGGGATGATGGCCTCTTGCATTCCCATCGACTCCAAATGCGTCCCTTACAGGAGTGATTGGCACGTCAGTGAAACCAGGCTCAAGGTCTGCTAACAGATCTGGTGTTGGTAGACGACTGCACCCATCGCTCTGTGCAGTGGTGGAACACACAAAACCTTTCCAAAGGGTGGCCGTTCCTCGACCCGGTTCCACAGGTAGTGCTAACAGCGGACGCATCGCTCACCGGCTGGGGAGCTCATCTTCAAACCCATACCATTCAGGGCATATGGACCCCTCAACAAAAACAATTCCACATAAGTGACCTGGAATCGTTGGCGATCTTCCTAGCATTGAAATCTTTTCAACTCCACCTCATAAACAAAGCTGTCCTGGTCCGTACAGACAACATGACAGCACGGGACACACACACACACACTGCAGCTTTCATACCTAGCTCAAAACATATGGAGATGGGCCATTCCCCAAAATATATATCTCCTTGCAGAACATCTCCCAGGAGTACACAATCAAATTGCGGATCTTCTCAGTCGCCAAACACAGCAGATCCACAAATTTGAACTTCATCCTCAAGTTCTGCTTCCATTCTTTCAAATTTGGGGCCACCCAGAAATAGACCTGTTCGCCACACACTAAAATGCCCAAGCTTCGCCTCCAGGTATCCACACCCATTGTCCAAAGGCAATGCGCTATGGATGAACTGTTCAGGCAAATTTGCTTACGCTTTTCCGCCTCTCCCACTCATTCTGCTAGTATTTTGGACGCTCAACCAGCATTCCCTCACAGTGATCCTGGTTGCTCCAACATGGGCCCGACAGCCATGGTTCACAACCCTCTTGGAACTATCAGTAGTTCCTCAAAAGTTACGCCTTTCACCCAAGCTTCTCACTCAGAATTATGGAGAGAAGGCATCCAGATCCCAGTCAACTCAACCTTGCAGTCTGGCACCTGAAGTCTTAGAGTTTGGCTACCTTAATCTCCCGCCAGACTGCATGAACATCATTAAAGAAGCAAGACATCCTACCACTAGAGCTTGCTATGCCGCAAAGTGGAAAACATTTGTAATTTACTGTACAAATAACAAAATCAACCCACTAGATTCTTCTATTCAAAACATCATCTGTTACCTTTTGCATCTACAACAATGTAACCTAGCATATACATCCATTAGACTACATCTCGTGGCTATAGCAGCCCATCTCCAAAACAGACAAAACTTGTCTTTGTTTAGGGTACCAGCTATTAAGGCATTTATGGAAGGACTTAGAATAATAATTCCACCTAGAGTTCCAACCTCTCCAGCATGGAACCTAAATGTGGTACTTACCAGGCTCATCGATCCCCCATTTGAACCTATGCATAAATGTGAATTGCAATTTCTCACCTGGAAAGTAACTTTCCTAGTTGCCATCACCTCTCTCAGAAGAGTCAGTGAACTCCAGGCATTAATACAAGAACAATTTCTACAAATCCATCATAACAAAGTGGTTCTTAGGACTAACCCAAAATTTCTACCTAAAGTAGTCTCTGCTTTCCACATTAACCAGTCTGTAGATCTCCCAGTGTTTTTCCCTCTACCAGACTCAGTAGCAGAACGGGCTCTTCACTCACTAGATGGAAAAAGAGTGAATACTTTACTAATTTGAATGAAAAAAATCCTTTAGAAAGACTTAACAACTTTTTGTGGCTTTCTCCCCACCTCATAAAGGCAATCCTGTCTCAGAAACAGGGATTGCAAGGTGGATTGTTAAATGCATCCAAATATGCTATGCCAAAGCCAAACCTACCTTAACCACTAAGGCTCGCTCCACACGTAAACTAGGGGCATCTATGGCATTCTTAGGGAACATTCCCCTAGATGACATTTGCAAAGCAGCAACTTGGTCTTCACCTCGCACGTTCACAAAACACTATTGTGTAGACGTGCAAGCAAAACAACAAGCTAGTGTGGGCCAGGCTGTATTAAGGACACTTTTTTAGACCACTGCAACAGATACAGGTAGCCACCGCTAAGGGGGTAACTGCTGTATAGTCTATGCACAAGTATATGATCTACAGCTCATATGCCTCGAACGGAAAATGCTACTTACCAGTATGCATCTGTTCTTGGCATGTAGAGCTGTAGATTCGTATACGCCCACCTGCCTCCCTGGATACCTCTATCTGTTCCAATGCGATCTTACTTAGATAAATTACACATGGACATCCTTTTCTATTTCTTACTAACTCCATCATGACCCTCCATGGCAAAACAATCTGGAGATGGAGTTGATGCCCATGCACACTATCGTCCTAAGGAGGAGTCACCTATCTTGTGACTACAAAAGTCTTCTTCCAAGACAAAAACAAAGTACAAACATCCGAGCCCAACACCAGATGGCGATCTGTGCACAAGTATACAAATCTACAGCTCTACATGCCAAGAACAGATGCATACTGGTAAGTAGCATTTTCCTTCCTACACACTTTCTTGGGTGAAAAGCCATTGATAGTGACATTGTTTTTGTGTATTTTCACCCATAATCTATTTACCCAGCCCTTGCCATTTGTAGAATACTCATTACCAGTCTTTGAAAACGGGTCTCCCATTTTCCCATCTTTTATAAAATATACTACCCTTTCCGCAATGCTTGCTTGTTGTATATGTTATAAACAGTCTATTTGTGCTAAAAAATGTAAGCTAAAATGATGCCTTTGAAAATGCTATTGCTAGAATCGCATTGAGACACTGCTAAAAATATGTTGTATTAAGAAAGTTCCACATCTGTGCCAGATAATACTTCAGCCAAGTTTGAAACACCATTGAGGGTACCAGAGTTTTAAACAATTGTTGCAGAAAATAACCTATTACTTTTTAGGTCTCGCGCCTAGCGTTGCAGTGGGCAGCATTGCTCGCGCAGCGAGAGACTTCTTGTAGGGGGTTTGAAAACTGACCTAGGAATCGCACACGCTCGTGCATGTGCATTTCCTTTTGGCCCACGCTATTGGCCTTTGCGTGCGTCATTTTAACAAAGACAGTACGCAGTTGGCCAAAGGCGGGCGCACTGCTCCGCCCATGGCCTATTGGTGTCGGTTACCCGCACCGCCGCCAAGTGGTTTCAATTATCGTGCCTAGACACTGGCGCGATAATTTAAACCACATGTCTCGCTGTGGTGTGTGCGCGCGCGCGCACCACTCGTTTTTATGCTTCCAGTAGGCGAATTCACCCGTGATTCCACCAGGGCAATCACTATACAGAATGGAGGCAGGAGCAGTGGTGTACTGGCAGTAAGGTGGGTGAGCGTAATAGTGCAGAGGATCATGCACACATTTGTTTTTCACGGGGAGCACACTGCAGCCAAATAGATTGCTCAGCCGTGATTACGGAGACTCTGCGTCTCTTTGCAGCCATAGCGCTTAGTCCGCAGTGCAGCTTCCCTCGCACTTTTATTTTTCAAGACAGTTTTGTTGCATTTTAAATAACTTGAACTTCACCCAAAGGTATTGGAGCGCTTTGCATAATAAACGCTAGTTAGTTACATCACACAAGGTCACTCATATTTCCTTAAGGTACGGAGAGATTTCGCGATTTGGCCAGAATAACCTGGTAGCTCTGGTCATAAAGTGAGATCCTCTACGTTGCCCGACATCTTGAGAACATGTCAGGGCCACTTTTACCATGTCAGTTCTGCTCTCCGGAGTCCCTAGGCATCCGTCTGTCACCTTTAGAGCACAGTGCATGAGATGGACTCTGAATTCACCAGAGCACACGCAGCATTCTGTCTCCGAGTTCCCTCACTGCACTTTCATCGCCTTCAGCTGCTGCGTGACTGGTCCCGCGAGTATGTCCTATAACTTAATTCAGAGCGCAGGCGGGGGGTTTCCTACAGGCCTCGGGGACTCTGGCAGGCTTTCCTAGAATTTGAAAGGTGGTGAGGTTGTTGTCTTGTCTTGAGCCAGTCACTAGCGATTCTGATTTATGTTTCGGTCTTCAACAGGCTCATGGAAATAAAAGTGTGCACCTTTTTAGAGGCGGGCGAGCCAACAAATTAACAGGGAGTGCCAGAGCCAAGCCAAGGGTCGGGCTCGTAAATGTAAAAAAAAAAAGTGCATTCCTTTAACTTCAAGTTTTGACACTAATTGGGCACATTATATATAGCACTGCAGTGAGAAAGTTCTTATTAAAAGTAGTAATTTTATGCAACTTGTAGTCTGAACTCACATATTTGAAAGTGCTTTTATACACAATAATGAAGAAAAGAAAGTTTTGGTAAAATAAAGTATTTACATATGGTCACACAATTTAAGCAGGTAAGCTACGATTTATCCAGTTTTTTTCCACTTTGTGCAAATTAGCTAGAAAATGGGTATCTATTTGTCTTTCCTTATGTTAAGGCTTTGTTTTTACTTTTCAGTGCATGTTTCGCAGTTCATAAAATTCAGAGCTAACTCGACCCAAAGGATGTTGAGCCGAAGCTGAGACTCAAACCTGGTTCCCCAGTTTGCCACTCTGATGGTAATGCAACATCTTGGGTAGAGGGAGAGATCAATTTGCATGCATTTCTTCCCAATTCCCACGGGTATACCAGTGCTTAATTTGTGCCGGAGTTTTCCACTGCGGACACTGACACTCTTTTGTTAACACCAGCACTTACGTATCACAGCCCACCACATGGTGGCGCTGTCTATTTTTGGAGGAGCACATCTGTTACCAGTTAAATGCACATTTAAAAACACAATGGTAGAGCGACCAGTCCATTCTTAATGCTCTGGATGGCTTGGAATTGTCCAAACTGTGGCATTTACAGAAGTGTGCTGTTTAGTAGTGAGCTTTATAATAGGATGTGGCAGTGATGGGATTTCCAGTTTGTTGGGCAACTTGCAGTGGCCTCCTGAGCAATAACATGGGCCCTGACACTTGTTTATTAAAAAATTAAGCACTGGGTATTATATTCTAAGAAATGTGTTACAAAAACTGAACATAAACGATACTATAGGCCAGCAAGCTTGTGTGTGTGTGTTTTTGGAGGAAGGTGGATCAAAGCATCTAAGATCTAAAGCTTTTTAACCACCATCGCTTTACCTCATGTGTTGAGATAGGCCCAAGAGACCTTTGGGTGTTCGAGCACTCCTAATATTATAACATAACATGACATGACACAATCATCAGCATGAGGATTCGAGTGGAGTACGCTATAAAGT
Source organism: Triturus cristatus (assembly GCF_964204655.1). Taxonomy (NCBI): domain Eukaryota; kingdom Metazoa; phylum Chordata; class Amphibia; order Caudata; family Salamandridae; genus Triturus; species Triturus cristatus. Next base: position 965,228,810 of record NC_140583.1, on the reverse strand, counting down.
CTACAATTGGAATGAGTTGGCTACCAGTGGATGTTGTGGACATGAGTGGCCTGTAGTTGCTTTAAGAGGTGGCCTATTGGCTCTTGATATGGTTATTAAAATCCATATGTTCTTGAAGGCAGAGTGGGAACTCTGCAAAGGATTGAGGACAGTATTGAATTTTACACAGCAATTCTAGTGTCAGCCTACAGAGGAGCACGGGATAGAGCACAGGGGATGGCACTGTGACCAAACAAAGGACGAGGGTCTTAAGTGGTGGTCTTAAGTGGTGCGGATACTGAGGCAGTGATTTTTAGGTCTCGCTGAGACAGTGCATGAGCTATCTCTTCCAAACCTTTTGTTTCCACCAGTGTTTGTCTCTACCCTGGTGCATAAATGCTTTACTTAAGTCCTTCCGGTGCTCATTTTTGTAAGTGTACTCTACTAGGTGTATTTAAGCACTCTACTGGAGTGCTTCTTTTTTCAGCTACCTCACTCATGCACTTCTGCCCCCTCCGCTGTCTGTTACACTTGCCCCCTTCCTCCTATTGTTAGCAGTGTTGCATTCCCCCTCCAGCTATTCCGCACTCCTTCCTTCCATTGTTGCCTGTCCACAAGCAACCCACCAGCCCTCCATTCTTCCACTGATGTTTGTCATCACCTAGGCACTCGCTCTCCCTCTTTTTGTTGTTGCTTGCCTCACCCACCCACCCTCCCTGTCTTTCTTCTTCTGTTATTGCTTGCCCTCACCCATCCTTTCTCCTTCGGTTGTGCTTGTTTCCACCTACCCTCCTGCACTCCCTACTTCTGTTGTTGCTTGCCCCTCCCCTTCTATTGTTGTCAGTGTTGCTTGCCCCTCCCACCCAATTAACCTCCTGTTGCCCATGTTGCCCCCCTACTGGCATTCAAAAAGCGCCCTGACGCGGACAACTCTTGCCGCATCATAGAGTTTTCTTTTCTCTACCACCATGTTGCCTCTAAAGTATGCTGCCTCCATTTTTTTCTATCTGTTTATTTTTGTTACAATCAGGGCACCGGTGCTTTCGCTTTAAATATCTCAAGCTAAAGTGCCAGTGCAGCAATTGCTTCAAAAGTAAAGAAATATAAAAAAAATGTTTTTTCGATTTGTTTACTTTTATAACAATTTCAGCACCCACGCTTTAGCTTAAGATGTTTGAAGCTAAAGTGCGAGTGTTGCAGTTGATTTTTAATGCAATAGATCTGGAATCACTGAAAATTTGAGCTATTGGTGTTACATTATTATTAGCACCGCCAATAGCTCAAACTTTCACTAATGCGAGACCTATTGCATTGCAAATGCTTGTGTCCCATGTATTTGAGTTGATTATTCAGGAAAAAACCAAAAATGTATGGTAAGTGAACAGTAAAAAAGCGAAGCCAAACATTTAGGCCCTCCAAAAACTTTTACTGCATGTCAGCACATGCAGTAAATATATCAGCAAGGCAATATTTCCTGAGCAAAGAGTGATTACGAAAAGAACACTTTCCCGAAAATTCTGTAAAATCTGCTCTTTTACCGCAGCCGTGCACGTTTCTACCCTGCAATTCTTCGGTTGTCTGTGGGTTGAATTGACACCACTCAGCAACAAGCATTTGCAATGCAATAGGTCTCGCATTCACACAATTTTGAGCTATTGGCATTGTAAATGACAATGACTTCTATTTATAATTTGGGTTTTAAAACATAAATACAAGGCATTGTTATTCACAATACTAATAGCTTAAAAAATGCAATGAACCTCACCATCTATACCAACAGAAAGGGCGCTTTAGATATAGCAGGTGAAAGAGCAAACACCCCGAGTGGCGCAGATGAAAGCACCTCAGAATACTGAACGGACAGCAACTTCACCTGAAAGCATACATCATTTGTCACAAAATGAAGGGACCCATGCACCGGCAGTATTTCATCTCAATGGAAGAAACAGGAGTTGCCAATAAAACGCACAAACAGCAGTTGCTCTTCACACAGTTGTGCTTGTGCTGGAGAGAGAGATTGACTATGAAAGACTAACTGGTTGATCATGGTTGTTTATATGATTTCTGTCAAAATGGTGAGACTGGTGATACCAAAGAAACAGGCTAGGGTCAGAGAGTAGAGTTTAGCTTTATTCACCAATGGGACAAATATCTTATCTTTACGGAAAGCAGGGGTGAGTCTTTTGGAAGACCATGCATAAAGATTCTAAACCACTGCGCTAAAATGGCCAAACTGGGCTATGGTTCTTTGATTTTTTTTAAAAGGTCCAATATTCTAACAGTAGAAACTAGGAATAGCATCTGTATAGACTTTAAATAAGGAGTTAAAGGTGACTTTGGAGAGAAAGAGAGAGTGTAGAGGACTGGGTAGGAAGAACTGTATCTCCATTTGAGCAGAAAAAAAGCATAGAAAAATGGTTCTTAATCTGAGAACATGACCAGTACACTGACAAAACTAGAAGAGATTAAACCTGACAAGGACATTGGCAAAAAACTAAGAATAACCTTAACATAATAAACCAGTATTATAAAGAACATTTACTTTGATGCACCCTCTGCTTGAACATATTGTTTGTTAACAAGAAACTCCAGAAAGATTTTGAATGGTCTGAACAAGCTTCACGCTCAATACAGACGTGGTATGAATTTCTAAACCAGAGGGGAGTACTACCACCGCAAAACCACAAGAAGGGCGATGCCACCCCAATCGCTGGTCTCATCTGAATCGCGCAAGGGGTTCACATCCACTCCCAGCCAGATCGAGCTGTAATCCCGGCGGGTTGAGCCTCCGCTCACCACCTGAGACGAGCAGAGCCCCCAACAACTCACTGTCGAACGGAGCCCAAATGAATGAGTCCAGAACTATCGAATCTGCAAATAACTGATCCATGCCTAACACTAGGAGAACACAAGAAGCTCTCCAAACAGTACTTCTTAGTTACCGCCCTCTCTCCTTTTGGGACGGCCCATCCGGACTGGATCCTTTGCTTCACGGATTTTTTATATAACACACCTCCTTTAGATAAGAAATTGCTTCACGACAGCCTCGAAGCAAAGGATCCAGTCCGGATGGGCCGTCCCAAAAGGAGAAAGGGCAGTAACAAAGAAGCCTCATTTTGAATCGGAGGCCACCATTTACCATAAACGATGACGCCATCTAATGAAAATGAGGGGCGGGGCTTCAAACCCCCTTCTGAAATCTCCTCTCACAATATGTCTTGCAGAGCGAGCAAGGCATGCGCGCTGCAACGCTAGGCGAGACCTAAAAAGGAAATTGTAGTATCCCCGTTCTTCTATCCCTGGGAAAGAAACTTCTCAGATTCCATCACCAAGGGAGGACTGGCATCCCACTAACTCACTTAAAGACCCACTTTCAACATCAACCTGAAGACCAGCACGGATGCTCCATCCCCCATCCTGGTTCTCTTAGGCTACGTTAAAGACACCCCGCCTAAGCTGCGCAAGCTGCACGCAGTGCTTCTGTTATTTGCCAAGCATCAAATTGCAGTACATTGGGGTAGGAGGAGGGCACCCTCGCTCAAGGGGTTGATTGCCGATGTCACCTATCGCCATTCACAACTGAACACATTTAGGGAACTTATGCCCCCCATTTCCAGACCCCGAAACATTTGGGAACCATTCCTGACCTGGGTTCAGGGACAGAGTGAATTTGCTGAGGCAACGCAGGCAGACTACACGCAGATTGCGGAATAGATGTGATGTGCTATTGTATTTCACATGTTTTCTGCATGTTCCCGCTCTTAATTCCCCGGAAGCTATGGTTTTAACTGTATGTGACTGGCAAGATCTTGACAATATCTGTGGCATAATGTATTCTTTGATGTTTTTTTTATTTCTTATCCTCTTATACTGCTATCTGTGAGCACCTGGGTTTATGATGTTTATGTTTTCATGAGCCGTGGATAAAAGTGAGGCGCGACCTAATATTGAATTGTAGATTAATGTATAGACTGTGATTATGCTACATTCTGTATTGATGTATCAACATGCTGGCCTGTTGTGTTGAAGAAGTATTTTGTATCATTAACAAAACGTCAATAAAAAAAATAAAAAAAGAAGACCAGCAGGGGTTTTTTCTTTTAACATTGCTATTTTCACTAACACTGGCATTGTAATAGTAGATGATATCAGACTGACCCTATGAAGTACAGTACTGTAGGAGCGGAGCACTACATCGGATTCCACAGCCTTTTCTTACAGGACAATATGCTAATGCCGTTTGTATATTGTCCAGGATGGTCTTCTACAATAGGTTACATTTATTATGTCATGAGATGTAACATCTAGTCAGTGTAGGAAAACTGGGTAACAGACCAAAAGAATTTGAGCAGTCATTGAACAAGCAGCATATTAGTCAATTTACAGTGAAGGTGTTTACTTTGGAATTGTTGCAGTCCATTTTTTTCCTTCAATTGGACCAACCATCAGATTAGTGGTTTCAGCCCTCCTCTTTATTTATTTTAGTTTTTTGTTTGTTTGACAGACCACTCAAGCACATCTTATCCCTTTGGGGCAACAACCAGGAGTCTTGTAACAGAAACCAAATGGTCTGGCCTTATGGCATAATGAAAACTGGCAGCAATAGGTCCTCTGGATGACCTGTAGTGTGATGACAGAAATGAGCACTGTAGTCTTGAGCAAAGGGGAGATAAGTAATTGTCTTGGCTGATGCAGAAAAAATAGGTTCAAAGAATTAAGCCTATGCATCTAATGTTTTGTAAATTAATACTTTGCCTTTGGTAATGCTGCACATTTTGAGAAAATTAACATAACAAATACTGTGTTCATAGCAGTCCTTTGAGGAGGAAGACTAGATCTACGCAAAGTCCATTTGGGTCTCTTTTTTTTCCACTGCTACTATGCTTTCTTGGTATAGAATAAAAAATAGCAGACAGGTGTTTGAATGCTTACCAATCAGCAACTGTTATGTTTTTGGTCTTAGTATCTAACATAACGTGTGTTTGTAAAGTGCACGTTCACACCCCCAAAGGGGCATATTGGCGCTGAATAACAGATGTTTATCGTTACTCAACTCAATGGTAATCTCTAGTTAGTTAATTGTAATCATATTTGATGTATAATTTTCCATTTATTTAAATTATTTCAGGTGCAAATCCGATGGTACCTGCACAAGCAGCAACTCAACGATTAATCAGAAATAAATCACACGAAGGGAATTCACCTGCTGCGATGCCAGAAACTAAGAATCCTTTCAAATTATTAACAGGTGCACCTAATGCAAAGGGTAGGCATTATCTGCAAGAACCAATTGTTACTCAGCAACAGGAAATACACCCTGCTTTCACTCGGCAGCGATTGGGCAGCAGCGAACATGGGCAAAAGTCTCCGTATCGTGGAAGTCATGGTGGTGTTCCCAGTCCAGATTCATCTGGCTCACAGATATATGGAGATGGCTCGATCTCTCCTAGGACTGACCCACTAGGAAGTCCTGAAGTTTTCACGAGGAACAATCTCAATTTTCATGCTGCACCCAGTTCCAGCCCTATACATACAAGGACTCATTTGTCTCCACCGGTAGCAATGATTCATGGTTCACCAGTGCAGTCATCATGTGCAATGACTGGGAGGACTAATATATCTCTTTCCCCAACCTTGGCTACAAAAAGTCCTGCTATGAATAAAACCATGTGTAATTATCCAACTAACTTAGATATGCCTCGAGCAATGTTTCATCATAAGCCATCTCAAGTTCCTCCTCCACTACCACCACCTCCTCCACCTCCATGTGTTCTACAGAAAAAGCCATTAACTTCAGAGAAGGATCCGCTAGGCATTCTTGACCCCATTCCAAATAAACCAGTGAATCAGATTCCTGTTCATATAAACCCATCTAGTTTCCACTCCAGTGTTCACACTCAGGTCCCTTTGATTAATGTAAGCATGCCACCTGCTGTAGTTCCTTTGCCAAGTAATCTCCCTTTGCCAACTGTAAAACAAGGTCACATGAACCATGCAACTCATGTTCAACGAGTTCAGCATTCAGCTCCTACTTCGGTTTCACCTTCACCAGTAACATCACCAGTCCATATAATAGCACCAGGAATTGGAAAGATGGAGGCATCTCCCCAAAGATCACGCTCATCTTCCACGTCTTCAGATCATGGAAATTGTATGTTGCCTCCATTAGGACCACAGACTACTTGTAGTGCTATTAAAGTTCCTGCAAGGTCACCAAGATCAACAGTAGGATCTCCTCGGTCATCCATGCCTTCAAGTCCTTCAACCAAACCTGACGGACTTCAACAATACAAGGATATCCCTAACCCACTGATAGCTGGAATGAGTAATGCACTGAATCCTCCAAATAATGCAGTTTTCCCTCCTGTACCTGCTGGTAGCGGTCCTTTAAAGAGTCAGGCAGGTTTGTTAGGAATGCCTTTAAATCAGATATTGAATCAGCACAATGCTGCCTCTTTTCCCGCAAGTAGTTTACTCTCAGCAGCCGCCAAAGCACAGCTAGCAAATCAAAACAAACTTGCTGGTAGCAGCAGTAGTCAATCTGTAGCTGTTACCTGTGTTGGCAATGTTGAAGGTCATAGCACTTTAACCACCATGTTTCCTCCTACTGCTAACATGCTGTTACCAGCAAGTGAAGGACAAAGTGGCCGAGCAGCACTACGAGATAAATTAATGTCTCAGCAAAAAGACAATTTGCGAAAAAGAAAACAGCCAACAGCTGGAGTGTTGAACTTGCTTAGACAGTCTCAGATGGATAGCTCCGGAGTACCCAGGTCTGTGCCTGATGTGGTTAGAAAGCAAGGGCAGAGTTCCTTTCCTGTGAATTCCATGTCTCAATTACTTCAGTCTATGAGTTGTCAAAGCTCCCATATGAGCAGCAATAGTACCACTGGCTATGGGAGCTCACATACTGTTTTACCTTGCTCTACAAATCAGCTACATTTTTCAGACAATGTGAACTCTGTCCCACTTCAGAATTCTGCACACACTTTACCTTTAAGAGGAGACGGTCTTCTCTGCCAAAATGCAAGCACTAATTTTGTCCGCGATGGCAGTCCAGTCCCGAATAGCCAGGTTACAGGACTGATGCATCAGATGCAAGCCACTGGAAGTTGTGGGGTCCTTGGTCATTCAGGACTGGTGATGGGGAACTCTTTACATCTAAATCCACCTTTGTCGAGAATCCAATCTGCCACGACAATGATACCCAACAGTATTGCTAGCAGCTGTAGTCAAGCAATTTCTGAACCAGGTAGGATTTTATCAATAAATTATAATTTTGCTTGTCTACATCGTATGTGTAACTCATGATTTGTTAAATATAAACCAGTGATTCTCTGAATGCATTTCTCCATCATTTAGACCAGAAAGCAACTCTTTATAAACATGAAGTTGTGTTCTTTATTGCGCTTTCAAATATTGTACTGGAAAAACACACCCGTTTTTGGAATCCCCACTACAGGTCTTCCAGTGTGCATGCACATCAGAGAGATTAATTTTCCTTGTGTCATTTGAGTGTTGTTTCAAGGCCTATCTCCTTTATATTCCTTTAAATGGTGGGCCCTTTCAACTTAATACATCTTTAGATTTCATGCTTGGGCATTGCCTCACGTTTGTTATAGGTACAGCTCCCAAATGCCATTCCAGTACCCAAGACATGATCACTGACTGCCATTGCCATTTACATTGTATTGCTTTCATGAGTTGACAGAAGTGAATTACTTTTTCTTCAAGATGCAGGTTTAGCATTGGCACTCTAACCCAGTTCTGTTCAACGTAAACAGTTTGGTATTGCGGTCCAAAGTAATTCTTAAATCCTTGCTTGAGTTCAAAAAGAGGATGACAAAAGGCACATTCTTTTCTTGAAGATCTGCACTCAGTTCTTAATGCATTGAGAAGCTAAGTGACAGAAATGGTGACTAGTTTTGTGGCTTACAGTAAAAAAAATGCTTGTTTATGATGTGTGATTACAAAGCACTAATTGCTTTCAGCTGTTGTAGTTCCTCTTTATTTCTTTGATGATACTAAAGGTGCTTTGAAGCTGTGAAAAAGTGCAATAAAATGTACCCATACTAGAATTTTATTAGTGACTCCTTGTGACACCTCTGGAAGTGGATATGCCTAAAAATTGGGTAAACTCTGAAGCTAAAGTCCCCATTGAATGTACATTTTTGTGGTTTCTGTAATCCCGCCTAATGTCTCCAAACAAGCTTGACTCTTAAGAAACTGTGAGGAGCCATACCTTGTGTTAACACACAAGATTCTTATTAGTGTTGCAATTATTTACACATTTGTCTGGGTGGCTGTATCAGTGTATGGGTGGGTGTACGAGTGGCTGTGTAGGCATGTGACTGGGTGTGTGAGTGGTTGTATGGGTATGTGAGTGGTTGTACGGGTGTGTGAGTGGCTGTATGAGTTGGTGTATGGGTGAGTGGCTGCAAGGATGTGTGTGTGGTAATTGGATTAGTGTGTGAGTGGCTGAATGGATGTGTGAGTGGGTGTGTCAGGGTTCTGTGGATAATGTCATCAGTAATGTCACTGACCATGTCATGAGTAATGTAATATGTGAGGTCGTAAGCAGTGCATTGCTGGGGTGTAAGTTATAGTTAGCTCAGGTAACTATAACTGCTAAATTTCTATGGTTTTATGCATGTGAAATCTGAGCCTAACTAGAATGTCCCTGTAACCTTTGAGAGAGAGAGAGAGATATATATATATATTAAGCCAATGCCGAAATGCATTTGCAGCAATAAACCAAATCATTACTTCCGCAAGTGCTTCGACTATTTCCTAACATAGTTGTTGTGCAACAGAGGCGGACTCATCCCCCGTCTGAAGGCACCCGCCGTGTTTCGATGGCATGGATGAAGCGATGAAGTTGGTTTATGTTTGCCGTCAGAACCGCTGCCACCGGATCACCGTCGACCAAAGGACGTGGATTATACAAATCCATGGTGCCCTGCCATATGAGGGATACCTGCGGAGATACCGTGAAGGTTAACGTGCAGAAGGCGAGGGGGACAAACACAGCCGGTGAGCATAACAGGAGGAAGGGGATGACCATAACAGGCGACAGAACAAAATTGGAATACAAAGGGAAACACGAGAAAAACCAACGTGGGAAAATAATCTTACATTTAGAATGCATTGTGGGACATTGAGGCCTGTTTGTTTCCAAACATGCACCCTTGACGTAGGAGATGCCGCCTGTCAATTCGTCAAGACCCCACCAATAAGGGAGGACATTGTATATTTAAACGAACACTGGCTGTGTTGAAGGTCAGATTTTATCTGCACTGAGGAAGGCCAATGCCGAAATGCATTTGCAGCAATAAACCGTTTCATTACTCCCGCGAGTGCTTCGACTATTTCCTAACGTAGTTGTTGTGCAACAGAGGCGAACTCATCCCCCGTCCGAAGGCACCCGCCGTGGTTCGATGGCATGGATGAAGCGATGAAGTTGGCTACTTACTCCACCTACAAAGGTGCAATCTAGCCTATACGTCCATTCGCCTGCACCTCGCAGCCATAGCAGCTTACCTACAAAACAGGCAACATCTATCACTCTTTAGAGTAACTGCCATTAAAGCCTTCATGGAAGGCCTTAAAATAATAATTCCCCCCAGAATGCCACCCTCACCTGTGTGGAACCTAAATATCGTTCTCACCAGACTAATGGGGCCTCCCTTCGAACCACTACACAAATGTGAACTCCAATTTTTAACGTGGAAAACCGCTTTTCTTGTAGCCATCACTTCCCTCAGAAGGGTCAGTGAGATACAAGCACTTACCATTCAAGAACCTTTTCTACAAATGCACCATAGCAAAGTTGTTCTCCGTACCAACCCAAAATTCCTCCCTAAAGTCATTTCTCCCTTTCACCTAAACCAATCTGTAGAACTACCAGTATTCTTCTCGCAACCACAGACCGTTGCAGAAAGAGCTCTCCACACACTAGATGTCAAACGAGCCTTACTCTACTACATCGAGAGAACACAACCTTTCCGTAAGACCAAACAGCTGTTTGTCTCTTTCTCTCCACCACACAAGGGCAACCCCATCTCCAAGTCGGGGATAGCTAGGTGGATTGTCAAATGCATTCAGATTTGCTACCACAAAGCAAAACGAACGCTATCCGTTTACCCTAAAGCCCATTCTACGCGTAAAATAGGGGCTTCAATGGCTTTTCTAGGGAACATCACATTAGATGATATCTGCAAAGCAGCTACATGGTCAACACCGCACACTTTCACTAAACACTATTGTGTAGATGTGCAAACTAAGCAACAGGCTAGTGTGGGCCAGGCTGTACTCAAAACATTACCACTGCAACAGATACGGGTGGCCGCCGCTAATAATAATAATAATAATAATAGCGATTTATAAAGCGCCTGGTGACCCAAGGGCATCCCCGCGCTATAGAGGTTTATGATCCAGTTGAGGGAAAGGAAGGGAGGAGGGACGATTAATTAGGGAATAGGTGTGTTTTCAACTTTTTGCGAAATGCCAAATAGTTGGGTTCAAGTCTGAGGGAGCGTGGTAGGGCGTTCCATCCAGTGGCTGCTTGGACAGAGAAGCGTCGTCCTCCTGTACGTGCCTTTTTACATCTGGGAACGCTGGCCAGGTGCTCATTCTCAGATCGTAAGGATCTGGGTGCTTTATAGGGAGTGATCATGCCGCTGAGAATCGCGGGACCAGATCCGTTGATCAGCTTATGTGACATGCACATGGCTTTGAACTGCACCCTTTGGCGCACAGGGAGCCAGTGCAGGGCCTTGAGGGCAGGTCTGGCGGACACTCTAGAGGGAAGGTTGGTTATCAGACGTGCTGCAGCGTTCTGTGTCCGCTGTAGTTTCGTCAGGGTGGCTTCAGGGGCTCCCAGGTAGACTATATTGCTATAGTCCAGGCGGGACAATACTAGTCCCTGGATGAGTAGTTTCCTGGAAGCAAGAGGCAGTAGGGGGAGAATCTTGCGAGTCATGCGCATGAGCCCGAAACAGGTACCCGAGGTTTTGGTTGCTTGCGTCTTCATGGTGAGTTCTGGTTCGAGCCATACGCCGAGGGTCTTGACTTCACGCTTCGGGAGGGGGATTTCTCCAAACACGTCGGGCCAGATTGCTGGGGGGATGGTCGTCCATTGTTTCCCCAGGAGCATCACTTCCGTCTTTGACCCATTTAATTTTAATGATGAGTCACTCATCCAGCTGTAGATTTCTGTGAGACAGTTGGTCAGATTCTCTGGGTGGTCGATAAGTTGTGATAAGGAGACGACCAGTTGAGTGTCATCAGCGTAGCTTATCATTTTGATATTAAATGGTGTCACCACGTCCTCAAGGGGGGCCATATATGCATTAAAAAGCGTCGGGCTCAGGGAGGAGCCCTGAGGGACCCCGCTTATGAGGGGGAGGGTGGACGAGTGGTGATTATCGTCCCATACCTGGAACGTACGTCCAGTGAGGAAGGATTCAATCCAGCCAAGGGCCGTCCCGGAGAGCCCTGCTGCCGCGAGTCGATGAAGAAGGACACGATGGTTGACTGTGTCGAAGGCTGCGCTGAGATCCAGGAGGATCACTGCCACTGACCCTCCTGAATCCAGGATGCGCCTTGCTTCTTCGATAACGGCAAGAAGGGCGGTGTCTGTGCCATGGCCCGGGCGGAATCCAGTCTGGGATTGTCGTAGTGCGTTATTGGTCTCAAGGAACTGAGATAATTGTTCGTTGACCAATTTCTCGGCTACCTTGCTGATTCCGGGAAGTAGTGATATTGGCCGATAGTTTGACATGTCCGCTGGGTCAAGCTGGGTTTTTTTTAAAAGTGCCTTTACCACCGCACTTTTCCAGCTGTCAGGGACAGATCCCTGGGCCAGCGAGCTGTTGATAAGCTCCGTGACCGTGGGAACGATGACAGGGGCCACGGTTTTCAGGAATCTGATGGGTGCCGGGTCCAGAGGGGACCCGCTTTTCATTTTAGTCAAGGTTCGTTCTACCTCTGTGCGGGTTACTGGCCGGAATGTAGTAAGTGTGGAGGGGCGAGGGTTGCTTTTGCTCAGGCCGGGGGATGAGCGGCTGGCCAGGTGGCTGCAAGGGCCGGGCAGGGGAAGGGAGGCCAGGATGCGGGAGATTTTGTCATTGAAGTATGAGGCAAGTTCATTACTTCGGTCGACCCGGGGGGTGATGGAAAGAGGGGTGTTTGGTACTTTCAGCAGCTCCTTTACTATTAAGAAGGATTCCCTGGCGGAATTGGAGGATTCTTTAATCCGTGCGTCATAGTGGGAAGCTTTAGCGTGCTTAATGGCCTCTTTGTAAAGTCTGACGGTATTATGGTATGCATCCTTGCTGGCGTGCTGCCAGTCTTTCCTCCAAAGCCGTTCGGCTTTTTTACAATTTTTGCGAAGTAGCCGGAGGTCCGAGGTGTACCATGGGGCAGAACCGGGTTGACCGTTTTTGTCCTCCCTAGTTCTCAGTGGGAGTACTGTGTTCAGGGTGGTGGTGATCCACTCTCTAAATTTTATGTCGGCGACAGTCGGGTCTTCCGCGCATGCAGGGGTGGTTGTTTTTAGGATCCTTGCCCATTCTTCGGTGGGGAGTCTGGACCAGGTCCTGTCCCTGATGTAGGTAGGTGGTTTTTGTGGTTTCCTGAATATTCCTGGAAGTTGGAAGGGGACCAGGAAGTGATCTGTCCAGGGGAGGGGAAGGGCCACCTTCACTTGTACCGAAGGGGAGCTGGTGAACACTGGGTCCAGGAGGTGACCCTTGATGTGGGTCGCTCCGGAGTTAAGGAGGCGAATGTCGAGTGCCGCCAGATCGGAGATCAGGTCGGTAGCTACCAGGTCTGCAGGGTCATCGAGATGGAGGTTTAGGTCACCTACTATCATGAAATTTGATAGGGAGTGGGCCTGATTTGTTACAGTGTCCAGGAGGGAGCTAGCGAAAGGGCCCGGTGGGCCGGGGGGACGGTACACAAGGACTCCTGTAAGTGAGTTGGTCGGGTCGAGTTTAATGGTAAACTGAAAGCTTTCAGAGTCGGGGATCTGCGCATCGCTGGTTTTACAGTGGAGATGGTCCCGATGAATAATGGCGACACCACCGCCTCTGTCTAGAGGTCGGGGTAGGGACTGGATGAGGAAGCCCGGTGGGGTTGCTAGTGCCATATCTGATTGCGAATGTATGGAAAGCCAAGTTTCCGTGAGGAAGAGGATGTCTATCTCCAAGTCCTCTATCAGATGGTTGATTTGCGTCGCATGTTTGGGGAGCGAGCGACAGTTTAGTGAGGCGAGTTTGAGGGAGGCAGGTATGTGGGGTTTTGTGGGAAGTTTGAGTTGGACTGGTTTGCAGATGGAGCAGCGAATGAAAGGTCCATTTAAATCATGGGTAAATTCACAGAAGGGAGCTGGGAGTCTAAGGCTTAGTAGCTCTCGCCGTGAGTAAGGATGGGTACTGCTATATAATCTATGCACAAGTGTGTGATCTGCAGCTCATATGCCTCGAACGGAATATGCTACTTACCAATATGCATCTGTTCTTGGCATGTAGCGCTGCAGATCTACACACGCCCACCCGCCTCCCCGGCTACTTTTATCTGTTACAGTTTATCTTATTTAGATACTACACACATGGGCCTCTTCACTGTTATCACTACACTCCATCTTTCCCTGCTGGCGAAAAACAATCTGAGGATGGAGCCGAAGCCCATGCCCAATACGATCCAAAGGAGGAGTCACCGACCTCGTGACTTCCAAAGACTTTCCAAGAGGAAAAACAATTGCAAACATCCGGGCCCAACACCAGATGGCGATCTATGCACAAGTGTGTAGATCTGCAGCGCTACATGCCAAGAACCGATGCATACTGGTAAGTAGCATATTCCATATATATATATATATATATATATATATATATTATCCAAAACTTCTCCAAGTTCAAGAAAAGCAATCGACGCCGTGTCTGTGCTGAAAATTATTTATTGCCAGCCGAAAAAGCTAGCTTTTTCGGCTGGCAATAAATAATTTTCAGCACAGACACGGCGTCGATTGCTTTTCTTGAACTTGGAGAAGTTTTGGATAATATTTGTGACCGCGTTTGGGAGGTCTCTTCATCGACGCGCCCTTCGTTCTGGAGGCAACGGGTGTTCCCATTCACCTGTGGATTATATATATATATATATATATATATATATATATATATATATATATATATCTCTCCTACTGGAAGTCGCCAGTAGGTAGTTATAGTTAGGACCAATTATCTATAGGAAAAGCGTTTTTTGATTTGCCAAGATCTTTGGCGCCGGTTGACGAATCTTCGTGAAATTTTCAAAACGAATGGGGCGCTCCAGTCAGCTCTCGTCTTGAAAGTTTCGGGGTGATTCATTAAGCAGGGGCCTAGAAAAAAGGGTGGTCCCAAAACACGTTTTCCCCATGTTAATTTCCATAGGAAATTTTGGAACAGGCTACAGCCCGAACTGCTGAACGGAATTACACCAAATTTGGCAAAAAGGTAGGTATTGGTCTAGGAAGCGTGCTTTTTTTTTTAATGGTGTAAATCCGTTCAGAATTTCATGAGAAATTAAAAAAATAAAAGTATCGATATCTGAGCACCGAGGAGGGTTCGTGAACCCTCCTGGGCACGAGCATCTCTCTGATTGGCTGCAACACTCTAAACCAGAATGTGCTGGCAGCCATCTTGTGATAAAGTCCACTTTCCTCATGAGGGTCCCTGGGGGCCATCTAGCCCACCAGGTACCTCCAGTAAGCACCACACAGCTGGATTGCAGAGAGGTGGTCCGAGGCCATGCCCCTTTTTATACCACTCTGCAAACGCGCCTCTTGGCGCTCTGCTGGTGGGGCGATGAGGCCCTCTTGTGTCCTGAGGACCTCAGGACACAAGTGGACTTCATCCTCCATCCAAGAGCGTGCCGGGAGGCGTGTTTGCAGATTGGTGGAGAAAGGAGGCGTGGCCTGTGTCCATATATAAGCAATCACACTGTGTGGGGCTTACTGGAGGTAAGAGGTAGGCTAGTTGGCCCCTAAGGACCCCCAGCAGTGAAGGGGACTTCAATCCCCATCGAAGAGTGCGCCAGGAAGCGCGTTAGCAGAGTGGTGGGCAAAGGGGGTGTGGCCTGTTATGAGAACTTGGCAATCTTGCTGTGTGGTACTGGTAATGGGAGGGGTAGTTGCCCCCCAAGGATGCCCTTGGGGACCAAGTACCCCTCCTGTTACCTCCAGTAAGTCCCACACAGTAGTATTGCAAAGACATCTTCGGAGGCCATTCCCCCTTTCTCCACTACTCTGCAAACGCACCTCCTGGCAGACTACGGGATGGGGGATGAAGTCCACTTTACTCCTGATGTACTTTGGGGGCCAAGAAGCCCTCCTGGTACCTCCTGTAAGTCCTACGCAGCGGAATTCCTGAGCGCTGGATGGAAGCAGAGCACCCTTTCTCTACCACTCTACAAACGCGACGACTAGTTAATGAAGCATGTTTCTGCACCTCTGACTTAAAGGTAGTTTTAATCCCCCTGCCCTATTATGTACTAGGACCTTACAGGGGAGGTCATCCCAATCACAGGGGTACCCCCAACCCATAGTGTACCCTAGTGTATGTAGGTGTTTTCACTGTATACTAAGTGTCTCTTAGCATAGCACTTGCTCTAGGCCTGGTTAGGCAGAGTCAGTTACCCCCAGTACCCGTCAGCAAAAATTGGGGGCACAGGATGACTTTGCAACAAGGCCTCTTTCTGCACCTCTGTTGGTTCTTTCTGCATTTCTCTTGCTTATTTCTGAGCATTTCTTCCTCTTTCTGCACATGTCCTACCTCTGTAGGCATAGTTAGAAATTAGCATTTAAAAAACCTTTGAAATTCACGGAAAAAAACATAGGCTTCAGGGACGTTATAGTTAGAAATTAGCATTAAAAAAAACCTTAGAAATTAACTGACAAAAACACAGGTTTCAGGGACGTTATAGTTAGTTGGACATTTCACTCATAGAAAACCAGAGAAATTCAGCCGTTATAGTTAGTTGAGCTACCTATAAATTGCACCCCCGAAATGCACTGCTGACGACGTCACATATTACATCATTCGTGACATGGTCAGTGGCATCACTGATGACATCTCAAATGACATCACTGATGACATCAGCCATGTTATAATCTGATGCACCACCTCACACCCTAATAGAACCTTTGATACACCCACTCTAAAATACATACTACCGTTTTTGAAACCATAGACACACCAATACCAGTTATTGATTCCTAGGTCTACACACATATCCATTCATTCACCCATACAGTCACTCATACATGCAGTCACTCATCAATACAGCACTATCATATGTTCTCATACACCTATACAGACACTCACACACCGCCACTCATCCATAGCGTTACTCGCACACCTAGTCAGTCATGCAAAGAATCATTCACACTCCCATTTACTCACCTATACAGTTATACACACCCCACCTCACGTATTCATACAGATACTAACACATACTTACTCTCTTATACAATCACTGATACAAGCGTGCACTCATCCATACAGCCGCTCTCACAATCACTCACTCTCGCATATAGTCATTTATATACTCCAACACTCACATATACTGCCTTTCACATATGGAGTTACTATTCACTCACCCACCCATACAGCCCACCACAGATACACTCTTTAACCCATACACCCAGTGAATCATCCTGTTACACATCTATGCACAGTCACACACCCCCAACCCACCCGCACAGATACTCAGGCACCCATACAGATACTCAGACAACCAATCAATAACCCATATAGACACTCATTTCGCTACTCACAACCCATGTAACTACTTAAACACCAACTGACAGACTGATACAGACATTTACACAGTTTAGTCACTAACCCATGTATTCAGTAAGACACGTTTAAACACTCACTTGTACAGTCAGTCATGCACCTACTAAATCATCCATTCAGACACTTATACACCTACTCATTCTTCAATACACCTTGGCATATATATATAATATATATCATATTTAAACTTTACAGAAACACAGTCACTGGATGATGTCATCAGTAATGTCATTTGAGATGTCATCTGTGATGTCATCAGTGATATCACTGACCATGTCATGAATGATGTAATATGTGAGGTTATAAGCAGTGCACTGCGGGGGCGTAAGTTATAGTTAGCTCAGGTAACTATAATTACTGAATTTCCATTGTTTTGTGTGTGTGAAATCTGAGGCGAACTATAAACATCCCTGTAACATTTGTTTTTTTTATGTGAAGGTTTTCTTTTTTTTTTTTAAACAATTCCTTACTGTACCCTGTGACATTTGAGAGTGGGTGTGTAAGTGGCTTTAGGGGTGAGTGTAGGTGTGAATAGCTGTATGGGTCTGTCAGTAGATGTGGTAGTGGCCTTATGGGTTGGTGAGTGGTTGTATAGATCTGTGAGTGGGTATGTGTGTGGGAGTGGGTCTGTGAGCGGGTATAGGAGTGCCTGCATAGGTCTCTGAGTGGGTGTGTGAGTACCTTCATGAATCTGTGTGTGGGTCTGTCAGTGCCTGCATGGATAACTGTGTGGATGAATGAGTGGCTGTGTGGCTCTATCAATGGGTCTGGAACAGCCCTTGTGTGAGTGGGTGTGAAAGTGCCTGTGTGGGCCAGTAAGTGGGTTTGTGAGTGGCTGTATGGGTCTGTGAGTGAGAGTGTAGATGAGTGAGTGGGTGATTGAGTTTTTGTGTGGCTCTTTGATTGGGTCTGTTAATGCCTGCATAGCTCTTTGAGTGTGTGTATGAATGCCTGTGTGGGTCTGTAAGGGGGTGTGTAAGTAAATGCCTGCATAGATCTGTGAGTGGGTGTGTGAGTGCCTATGTCGGTCTGTGAGTGGGTGTGAGATTGCCTCTGTGGGTCTGTAAGTGGATGCATAGATCTGTGACTAGATGTTCGAGTACATGTCAGTGGGTCTGTGAATGAGTTCCTGTGTGGTGCTGAGAGTGGGTGTGAGAGTGCATGTGTGGGAGAGAGAGAGATACAGACAGACAGACAGAGAGAGAGAGACCGCCCGCCTTTGTGGGTTCATGAGTACCTGCATGGCTCTGTGCCGTGAGTATGTGTGAATGCTTCCGTCGGTCTGTGAGTGGGTGTGTGACTGCTTGTATAGGTCTGTAAATGGATGTGAAAGTGACTGTGTGGGTGTCAGAAAGGGTCAGAAAGGTTTTTTTCCCCCTCAAAGTGCGCCAAGATTCATCAATCAATCGCAGATATACACAGGGATCCGTACTGAGCCTAACAGGGGGTCTGCAGAGTCCCTAAGTGGGAAATAAAACATTTTAACTCCATTTCATACCCAACATGGGTCCCTCTGACACTCCTCTAACACACCCATGACCCCTTTAATCATTTTGCAGATAGATTTTAAGGCCTCAGGACCGTTTCCCGATACTCAAAATGGTAGTCACAAACTCTCTGTCAGGTTGTTGTCATTCAATCACGGCATTGCTGGTCACGCGTGAATATGCGGATCAATTGTAGTGGATCTACGTCCCTAGATATACAAATTTGTTTTTCCTTTTATAACTCCGCAACTACTGAATGAATTTACACCCATTCACAAAAAGCTCTCTTTCGGGACCAAGAGCTACTTCCCTGCCAAATTCGCAATTCGGCTGTAATCGTGTTCAAAATTCCTATGGGAAATTGGATGCCAAACACATTTTGGCCACCCTAAAAATACCATTCCCACCCACCCCGACCCTGCGAGTTACTCAACTTTTTGTGGTAAAGGCACATTTGTTGTAAAAATGAGTGGAAAAGGCATGCATGATAAAGATGCAGGTGCTGTAAAGCCTGCTTTTTAAAGGCATGCGTGGTTCCAACCATGTAGTAAAGGCTGTTTCTCCACAATGGCTGGCTTACGCACCACTGCCCTGCACTTCACTTGGGCATTCTGCCTTTCTTGCCCACAGTAAGAGGACAAGGCTGTGGAGTACAGGGTGTTCAGCAAGCTCTCCCTTTACTCACCAGACATTCAGCCATGTTCAAACTCTACCCACAAGTACCACATGGGAAAGCCAAAAATGAAAGCCTTAAGCAGGCTCCAAGAGTTCCATATTTCTCTATTCTGGGTCAGTTCTGATCACTTGACTCAAGTTCACCTGAGGCTGGCGGTGCAGAGACAGGTAGGCCTCTGCTCTGAACAGCACACGTTGCCATAGCCACCTACTTTCAACAGGAGCTTGTTGATGCTGGAAACAGGTAAACTTTGAAATCACTCCATTCTGCTTGTGGAGTGTATCCCTTTATCTTGTGACAAACCTCAGCTCACCCAACTCTGTTCTTTGTAAAAATAGAGAATGTAGAAGCATCTTTTGCAAAAATATATATTCTGAAGTTTTTTATAAAAAATATTCCTACTAATACTAGGTTAATCTACTATTTTAGCTTATATTCAAACCTATTTGGAAGCAAGCGCTTGATGATGGATTTAGGTGCAGTCTCAAATGTATGCTGAGTGATATGTGAGGTTGAAATAATAGTCATCTGTTTTTGGAATCTGTTCTTGCAAAATGTTTTTCCAGTTTCCATTGTCGTATGCTACTGGCCAGCTGTTCTTTCTGCTCGACCAGCTCGCAACGTAACGGGTGACTGCTACACAGACACTTTGGTAGGATGCATTGGGTTGGAGAAGCAGTAGTCCATTATTCTGCTGCCATCCCTTGGGGAATGCTGTGGAGCTAAATGATTGTGTTGGTGCTCAATATTATGTATGTTTTCCTTCTTATCCCTTCAGAATAACATAGTTTTTCATTAAACTTATCTGGCCATTGATAGAGCAGGATGGTGAAAGGAGACAAAGCTGTACTTTTTATCTTCACCATTTTTGTATTCTAATTTTATGAGCAGAGTGATGCAAAATGTAGTGGGGCCTTGTGCGGAGTTTGTGGACACCAGCCTTTGGGCCAAGTCAGGATTCATAGGTTTTTTTTGCCCAGCCAGGAAGTCTTTTTTCTTGTAAGCCTATTCTTACTTGCATCTCATTTTTCCACCTTCCTTCGAGGTAAAAGCTTAATAGGAATGTACATTTTTATTGTCGTTTCCTTTTCAATAACAGAAATGTGATTGTTCTTGTACCACACTTTATTAATATTTGTCTCTTGGCCAGTCAGATTGTAAAGATGTTGGGAGCCTGTTTATCTAATGTTCTTGAATTCACAGAGGTCAACAGGAGTTTGCTTTCACCAGGGTTATGACCTTGAACCAGTTGCAGACCAAACTGACAGCAGAGCACATGCAAATTATGGGCCAGATGTACAAACATTCACATTTGCAAGTCGCAAATTGGGACTCGCAATTTGGACTCGCAAAAGTTAATATACAACAGTGTCTCGGACACTGTTTGCGATTCCCAATGGGGTCGCAAATTGCATGCCTCATTTATATTCATGAGGCAGTTGCAATTTGCGACCCCATTTGGAATTGCTAGCACTCACAGGGATGGTGGCCTGCTGGGGTAAGCAGACCACCATGTCTGTGACTGGTTTTTTAATAAAGCAGTTTTTTAATTTTTTTTAATGCAGCCCGTTTTCCTTACAAGAAAACGGGATGCATTTAAAAAAGAAAAATAATTATTTTCAGTTTCATTTTTTAAGGGCAGGCAGTGGTGCCTGGGACCACTGCCTGCTCTTAAAAAATATTTTCGCACCCATTCACAAAGAGGAAGGTGCCTCCTTGGGACCCCTTCCCGTTTGCGAGTGGCTTACCACCCTTTTGAAAAGGGTGGTAAACTGCGAGTGTTTTGCGACCACAAATGTGTTCACAAAACAATCATACATTGCAGTCAGACTCGCAATTAAGAAGGGACGCCGTTGGCATGCCCCTTCCTAATAGTGAGTCACAAACTATATTTTGCGAGTCGCTAATAGGTTAGCGGCTCGCAAAATATGGTTTGTATATGGGGCTGACCAATTTTGCGGTCCCAAACGAGCCGAATTCCCGCTTGCAACCGCAAAAACGGTCGTACATCTGCTCCTAAGTACAGATTAACACAGAACCACAAATTAATTTAAAGTTGAGGATTAAAAAGTGATCTGTGGATTTCTTCAGATTGTGAGCAGATGAGGTTAAATTATTGAATCCATTAGTATAGTCTGTCATATCAATTGCAATAATCCGCTGCTTGGTCTTTCTTTACACCAGTATAAAAGTGATACCCTGTGAGCGGGGGATAGAGGGGGAGGGGACAGTGGAACAACCAAAATAATCATAGGCAAGATAACTTTCTTCAGATGTATCCAAGGAACTGAAGAGAAGCAGGGCAAGCAGTTAAAGAGTGAAGGCCATTTGCCCTAAGGACATTGTGCACCAAAGCAGAGGGTGATTTACTCTTTCGTTTTCTTGCCTACACAGTGTATTGAGCCCCACAGACCTTACAGCAACAAAATGAAGGCAAAAGAGACCGAAGCCCTCACCAAAGAGGACTTGCAATCCTGCTTATCAGGACTGAAAATAGACTGCGATATCACTGAGAGATAATTGTGCAAAACTCAAAACAACAGGTAGAGTGGTAAGCTATGGAATCAGAAGAAATTGCTCAGCGTCGAAAAAAACCACTACCAGCAAGAATGCCATAGGAATACTTGTGATGACCAAAGGACTCTCCCTAAAACATATACATCTTTAGTCCCTGAGACCGCTATAGAAATTTTGATAGATAAGCCCTCTGAGTCTATAAAGATTCCCATACATTCTTATTCATTTTAACTTGCTCTTTAACCCGGCAATGGTGAATGAGAGAACTTTGTTAGATGGAGACAGGGGAATGTGTAATATATTCCAAAAGGTTCAAGTTAAAACATTCAACGAATGCAAGAGACTTTGAGGTCACAGATCTTCCAAAATAGACACTGGGGTTTACACTCCATACAAAACATTTGGAAGGCGATTCTTAGTCATGTAGTAGATCCTGGAAACCCTGGTAGAGTTGAATGGGAGAAAAATGAGACCTCAAATTATTCTACATACTACGTGGTACATCATGTCAATTGACATGCTCCAGTTGTGAAACCCTCAACCTGATCTGCATTAAAATCCGCTAGCACCTCATCCAGACCTGAAATGTACAGCACCTCACTGAAGCTTTGCCCCACCAATTCCACTTTTTGCAAAAAAACAAGCATCAACTAATATAAACCTGGCTCAATGAAATGAACCTTCATGGTTTCAAGCCCCAACTTTCACTCAGTGCCATGTCACTTAGAGTAACCCTGATCGTGATCTCACCCTCCAGGAACACATCTCCAGGGATACCAGGAGGGTCTGGTCACAGCTGTTTCCCTGAAGAAAGTGAAGCCATGACTCCCAGAAAGCGACTTCCAAACTGCTATTAGAGTCCTGATTCTCTTACATCCGGATGGTGGCAACACCCTGCTCCAGGGCCCACATACTCCACGCTGGTCCCCTCTCTGACATCCTACTTGCCACTGCACATCTTGTCAAGAGGCTGGAGAAATATGACTACATCACCCCACCCTGGAGGAACTCTTCTGGCCCCAGGATGCACCATCTTCAGAACTGGATGCATCATCTACAAAGCCA
The DNA here is from genome assembly GCF_964204655.1 of Triturus cristatus. Taxonomy (NCBI): domain Eukaryota; kingdom Metazoa; phylum Chordata; class Amphibia; order Caudata; family Salamandridae; genus Triturus; species Triturus cristatus. Next base: position 965,206,248 of record NC_140583.1, on the reverse strand, counting down.
CCATGGCTGGCAGCCCCACCCATCTGGAAAATTATCTTATCACCTCCTGTGCCTGTTGGCACGCCTGCAGCTAGGTTCGATTGGAGAAAAAAGTGGAAAAGGGAGAAAAACAAGGTAACAGGCCTTCACTATTTATGCACTTAGGACCTGGAACGGAATCACTACATCCAACTAGGCTGCCTAACTCTTGTCTCTGTTAAGGAGAGAGTGGAATACACTTTTTTATAGAACATCCCCAAAAAATAACAGTCGACCTCCACTCTCAAAACCCTCATCCCTCCTGCCTCTTATTGATTGTATCTTTACCTTTGATCCTGTTCAGCACACTGTTGCCTTTTAACTATATGCATTCCACATACATACCCTTTTCTGGCCAGATAGTTAGTAACAAAGTTAATTAGACAATTTACAGAATGTAATTGTTTATTCCAGAGAACCGGCAAGCAACAATTTACAATTGGGTCCCTGAACCCGCACCTCACACTTCTTTAGCTTTGCTTGACTTTCATAAAGGCCATAGAAACCATAGTATGAGCTACCTGCTACACCCATATTCACACATTTTTATACTTTTTCATTCTGGCTCTTGAGAAAAAATTCAATTCCTCTCTGAAGTTAATGTAGATGGTATATAATCATCATGCAGAGTGTTAATGTCTTAGCCCAGATAACTCAACTCACATGTAAGAAGATAGGGCCTGTTCCCTGGGTTTATATGGTTAAGCTCCTATTTGTTTGAAGCAACAAGAAGGAAATTTAAGCACTTTGAAATTGGACATCATTCAGAGAGGTTACATGGCTCAGTTATCCCCTTCAGCTGGATGGGTTGATTTACCTTCGCCCCCCCCCCCCCCCCCCAATGATTCTCAACTTGGAAGTTAGGCCATGCTGTGTCATCAGGTAATCCACAGCCCTCTTTCACGTCCGAGAAGCATACTTGCAGGGACAAGTATTTTTATTTCCGGCCGTAGTGGAGAGCAAAAGGAGTTGAAGCCAACTTCTGTGTTGGTGTGAAGCAGAGTGGCAGCAAATATAACTGAGCTAGACATCATTTTAAAGTAGCTGGATATGTTATAGAAAGCTTTGACAGTGCTTTAATCTCAGTAGGTGAGGATGGGGCAGAAGATAACCAGGCTCAAACCTGTGGTGAAGGACATTGGATCAAAGGTGTCCCACCTGGAAAGTCAGATGAGCTACATAGGGGAATGCTCAAGAAGGGCATCAAGAGTGCTGCTGTGACTGGACTAAGTGGAACCGTTGGAGAATTTCAGCAGGACGGCACACATCTGTGTTCTGGGCTTTTCATGGTGCACCGCGATAGGCTCTTATGAGGCCTTGGAGGAGATTTGTTTTTAGAAGTGTCTTGACTTTCCTGTACACTGGCCAAAACTTGGTTAAAAAAGGGTTTTTCCAGCTCTCCTCTAGAAAAGCAGAATCCCAGGTCAGTAAGATTAGTGGATATATAGATTCTGGCCTTCAGAATGATATCCTAATAAAAGTGGTGTTTATAAAGGAAAAACTGCAACTTGGCAGGGCTGTTTCTGGCTTGAGTGACAAGACTCAGACCAAGAGAAAAGAGCTGCAGAGACTGGTGTTGCTGCTGGTCCAAGGTTTCTCATCCTCTATACAGTACCAGCTCATCTCAAGGAGGGGTAAAGTAAAATGTATTTATGCAAACAAAGACGATACAATCTTTACTGGAGAAGAATGCAGCTGCTTGATCTTCCATTGAGGCATAATAAATCATTAGCTTTTGATGGGGAAAGGTACTCATGCTGATGGTTGTTCCTCCTCCAGATTCCCTGCCTGTCCTAGGGCCAAAAGGGAAAGATGAAGGGACTTTCGGGCCACAGAGTGGTGGATTTGTTTTGAACTAAGTTCTCTCTTTCACTGTATTTGATGTTTTCTCCCATTTTTTACTACAGGCTTTCACTGTGCCTTGACATGTAATCCTTTCCTTTCTATTTCAAACCTACCCAGCTATTCTATTCCTGGTTTCCCAAGTATTGTTGAATGTAGTTGTATTATTGCAAACAATCTTAGGAAATGCTTTTTTGCACCACTCATGCAGCCGGCACAAGTAGATAGGCGAGCTCAATACATTTCTCGGTTTTGTTTGGGATGACGTTTGTATGGCAAGATCGTGTGTATTTCTAGACTTGGCTCTGTTTGTTAATTAAAATGAATGAAAAAAATAAAACCATAGATTGTCATATATTATGCATTTTTAAAAACTAAATGTGCTTACCCACTTGATAGATGTACGACTTCAAACCCACTTGAATCAACAATATAACTTTCATCTGTAGGTTTTGGCTATACTATAGTTTTGTGGCAGCATAGACCTACATTTTATGGATACACTTTGCAAATGGTTGTGCAGCAAGAAATAATGATTTGGGGTTTCAAACTTTGTAGCAAGGTGTTAAACTTGTTACTTTCTGTTAATATGTATTAATGTCATAAAAAGTACTGAAAACATGTCTTTATTTAATCTGAACATTAAGGGCCATATTACGATGATGAGCAGACTTGTTTCCGCCCAACACCGTATCGGTATGGGAACAGCCTGAACATTGGTCTGTGGTTCCGCATACCTAATTACAATTCGACCACACAAAGAGTGATCGCAAACTCCTATTTCACTATGGGAGCTTGTGCTGCTGCCGTAAACCGGCCATAGCTCAAGCTCACATAGAGAAATGGGTGTTTGTGTAAATCCCTGCACTGTGAAGCAGGCACCTCAGGGTGCCGGTCCCACAGTGCAGGGATTCACAGGGCACCATAGGTGCCCCCTTGGCCCCCAACCCGAGGCCACAGGGTGAAGGGAGACCTGCTAAGGGCCCCCAATGTCATTTTCCAACAGGCTTTCCATGACGGGAGGCCCAATAAGGAAAGCCTGTCAGAAAAAAGACATCGCAATCCCACCGGCAGAAGTGCCGTCCATTGAGATTACGTGCTGGTCTCCAGCCTTCTCAGCCCTTGACAGGACACCAAAGATTTCAATAGCAACTAAGTTGCTGACATTTTTTTCAATAATCCTGGAAATACATCTGATATAGCTAAACTCCTTGTTAATTCCCTGGTGTCACTCCTTATTCCTTTACTTGGAACTGATCTGCTTGGTAAGTTTCTATTTTAATTTATTTAAAAACTGAAAATTCCTAATCCTGTAGCCTACATTTTTGCATTTTAATTGCACAGAGGTTTAGTTAATGGCATCTTGCCTGCATATGTGCAAAATAAAGATTTACGCTTTAATGCAGTCTCAGATGCAACATTTATTCCTTTTCAAATTTAAGCATTAACCTAAACTGCATTATTTTCTTTTTTTTCAGCCTACTTAAGATTAGTTTGTAAAGATGACCCTAGCTCCATTCATTCCGATGCAACATAAACATAATATGAGTATTATTTATTTTGAGAGGGCAACTTTCTGTTTAACTACTTTACAGGCAGTACATATTAATTTATTTCAAGTAGAACTGTTTTCTGTGGGATCAGTGTTGCGATGAATAGCTATGCATTAGAGGAATTTATTTACTTTGGAGAGTTTTTACAAGCACTACACCTCACAGGCTACCTGGGATCCCTGGAACAAAATACACAAAACATGACAAAAGTTCTAAGAATTGAAAGTTCGATTCGAGTCAAATGCGTAGGATGAATCTAGATCTCTTATTCTTATGCCACTTCTTTGAAAAAGTTGAACCTAGTTGTGTTTAAATCTCCCATAAGGTGATGCTATAAAAATAAACCCCATGTTGATCATATTTTATATTTCTTTTTGTTTTCTCCTTTTTAGTGCTTGTGTTCTTAAAATAAACCAAAAACCTTTAGCTCCCTTTGCCATACTTGACATATCATTGATTAGCCAATTTTACTTCAATTCAGTGCATTGTTCCAGCATTTAAGCTTCAAATTAAAAAATGATTTAAACAGAGTAAAAACTGTGGTGTGAAAATATAAATATTTAATAATTACTTTTGTCATATTCGAAATTTCTGTGTGGCATATTGTTTAACCTAAATTAACTTCTGACCATCTCCCACTCCAATTATGGCTAGATCCACAGCCTTTTTCTTCTAGACTAGCTGGAGAAACATTAATAAATACTACAGACGAGCAGCCGCAGATAACAAACAATAGGCGTGCTCTAAGATGGCCATATATTTTGGGAAAAGAAAAGTAATTACAAGACATTTATATCACATTTTCCGACACTGTTGAATCTTCGCAGAAGCCCTTAATGGGCTCTAAGGATGTCCTAGATCTGCACACCAAATTGGTAGATGCGCTATCTCCCTTTTTGAGTAAATTGTATAATAAGGATGTAAACTCAAAAGGGAACCATCATGAGCAAACGAATCCATGGTTTAACAAAGACTGTCGGATAGCAAAGTCCAGTTTGATACAGGCAGTAAAATCTAAGAATCAACTGGACATAAAACATGGTAGACAGGCATATAATAAAATCCTGGTTAAAGCGAAAAAAGATTGGGATGGTAGATTCTGGGACGATCTCCTAAGTGCGGCCAAGATAAGAGACCAGAGTACATTCTGGAACCTAATTGCAAAGGGAAACAAAAAAGGTAGATCACCAAAGGATATTTATTTAGATGAAAAAACTTGGTGTGATCACTTTTCTAAGCTCTATTCTATTGATAAGGAGGGATTAATCCCAGGGGGCGCAGAGATTAATTCAGAACAGAGTATTGTTCCCTTACGATTTAGTCTAGAAGAAACTATTCAGGCATTGCAGGCTGTTAAAATGGGTAAAGCCCCAGGTCCTGATAAAATTCCCGGTGATCTACTAAAGCACGATGTAGGAGTGTGGGGGCCGTATATACATTTTCTATGTAATTCGATAGTGGCAGGAACACCGATCCCCGAATCATGGAAAGGGGTGGAAATCATAACAATTTTTAAAAAAGGTGATCGTTATGATCCGAGCAATTACCGCCCAATAAGTTTAATTGATATTTTACAAAAAAAATTTGCCAGACATATTTTAAATAGGCTTTTAGATTGGATCGAGGAAATGAAGATTTTAACCAAATACCAAGCAGGATTTAGGTCAAAAACGAGTACGGTTGATCAGGTGTTTAGGTTCATGTGCATCTGTTGGAAGTATATTAACATAAGGAAGGGCAGCCTGTATGTAGCATTTGTTGATCTGAGAGCCGCCTTCGACCTTGTCCCTCGCAACTTGTTGTGGATTACACTTAAGAATATGGCGGTCCCTGGCGAGCTTCTCCAAGAACTTATTAAACTACACACAGGGAATTTTGCTAAAATTAGATCGGGAAAGGGTGGAGAAATCTCAAGGCCCATATCTGTGGAACGTGGTGTGCGCCAAGGGTGTGTGTTAGCACCCACACTCTTCTCGCTATACGTTAATGACATTCCCAGCTACTTAAGTAACTGTGATCATGATTCCCCAAAGCTAGGTGGTGAGGCGATTACATCTTTACTTTTTGCTGATGACACCATTCTTATTTCACAGACTCCGAGGGGCTTGCAAAAACTGGTGGATTCCTTCCAAAGTTATTGTGTGAGGAAGGGCTTAGAAATAAACCCTGCTAAAACTAAATACATGTCCATTAAACCCCATAAGTCATTTAGGAAAAATCTGTGTTTAGAAAGTCAAAAACTGGAACATGTGGGTAGTTTTAACTATTTAGGTTCAATGTTGGATAATAACCTTACTTGGAAAGGTCAGTTGGAAAAAAGTAATCTGTCCTTTAAACAGAATTCAATGCCCATACTAAAAGTGCACGGTGCAAGCCACTCTAAAGCAATTACGCCGGCAATCGAGGTATTTAAAGCGAAGGCCCAATCGGCGGCCCTTTATGGAGCTAAGCTCTGGGGATGCAGCTGTAAAAACTATTTTGAAAAGGTGGAAAACCATTTCGTACGTAGGCTGCTTAAAATTCCGATTAGAACCCCCTTAATACCAGTGTTTCTTGATATAAATCTGAAAAGGACTGACTATCAAGCTATACTAAGACCCTTGTTGTATTGGGTCAGGTTATGGACAACCTCGGAGTTGGGTGACTACAAGAAGGGTTTGATTGAAATAATTGAGCTTGATGGACATATGAAAATACCCTGGTTAAAGCATATCTCTATGTGGTACGAGAGGTTAGGGCTCTCCCACCTATGGGATGTTCCCCAAAACATGACTTGTTCCTCTAAAAAACTTGTAAGGGACACATTCTGGTCTTGTGTCAATTATGATCTAATATACAGTTCCTCGATTGGGACATTGACTCAGAAATTTTTAAAAGACATCCCTTTCTTTGAGCAATTTATGGACGAGATAGGCCCACCCCTAGCAAAAACACTATATTTGCAATTTAGATATGGGATTTTACAGACCTCTGCAACCACATGTAGGTGGGGGGAGAAAAATTGTACTGATTTATGTACTCTCTGGGGGCAAAAGAAGATGATGTCCATCTACTCTTCTTCTGCCCGGCCTATAAAAAACCGACAGATCGTTGGATCAAACCTCTATGTAAAAATATGGGGGTTAGATCCTATAAAGAGGCAGAGCGCATAATTAAGTCTAATACCTCGCAACTTGTGGTATTTGGTACAAGTAGATTTTTATTTAGTGTGTACCTTATCAGGAAATGGTCTGGTCATAAATTGTAATGTTAGGTTATATACTGCCGTCTAACCTTAACCTGTACAGAATTTCAGATGTACTGATCCTCTTAATTTTAAAATATTTTAGTGTCTGGATTTTAGTTAATTTAATAATTGTATTTATGATCTCAATTGCGATAAAGCTCAAGTATGATTATATTTTAATGATTTATTCGCCCTGCTACATGGTAAATTTAATCAATTGTTGGATTATGGTTATGTATATATGTGCCTGTTATTTATTTTCTGTACTTTTGCTTTTAAGGCTATAAAGCTGAAATAAAGTTTAAACAAACAAACAAACAAATTAACTTCTTGTTGCGGTATCATGGTTAGAATTAGTGATGGGCATTTCTAGGCACACACCTTTAACATTAACTGTTGGAAGTGTAATCCTGATTTTTATCAGTCATTTCAAAAATGTTCTTAGAAACCTGTGCTCAATGAGAAGTTTACTCCATAATCAATAAACACTATTTTGTATCTGCAAGGGTCTAGATTTTCGGAAGTAGACTTTGACCCATGGATCTCAATTTACCCAATCTGGTCAGTAAAACTACTGTCATAGAGGCTTTGTTTACGAACCATTTGCAATGTTTGTCCTTGGTCAAATAATTGAATAACAAATAATGTTGAAAAAACTTACCACAAGCAGATTTTTCTTATGTACCTGAAGTTCGTTTGCAACAGATTTCCTTTTAGTCTAGCTTTTTAATGCTCTGAACTTCATCAATATAACTTTTTTGAAAAACTCAGATTTTCCTGACCATGTTGTTTGGCACTGCAATCTGTTTCACATTATTGTAAGTGCATCTAGAAAGAATTGTTTTATGTATACATTTTGGCTGTGTAATGTTGTCAAGCTGATGCTCCTATCAGATAGTACTTGAGAATATAGCTTTTAATATATAGCTAAATCATGTTGAGTGCTCCAATTAAACGTAAATTCATTTGAATTGTGCACCATGGAAATGAAGACAAGACCCCATCTCATTTAGTCATTAATGGTGACAACAATTTATCAATAAACTAGATGGATAGCTGTGAAGCTGCCCCAGAATACATGAAAACAAGTTAATTTGTTTGCTGTAACTCTTATTTGCAATAAGAAAGATATTCCACTCCATTGTAAATTGTTTATTTGTGCAATATTTGCTTTTGACTTTATCAAATGTAAGGGTCGACTTGAAAAGCCTGATTATTGACCACTTTATTCTTCTATTTTGGGGGGCATTGCAGGTGATATTCCTTCACTGAACAATACTTTGAACAACCATCAGCTTACTCACCTCCAGTCAATCTTGAACAACAATCAGATGTTTCCTTCAAGGCAACAGCAACAGTTCATTCAAGGGTACCAGAGTCTGCAGGGATTTCAGGGAGTGGCCCCACCTTCTGGACCACATACTGATCAAAACCCTATGGCATGTCTGTTTCAGAACTTTCAGGTGCTGTTGGTTGGTCTCTAATTAAAATGTTGTTGATATTTGGTATATGTTCAAATTATAAGAAATATGTTTTGGATTAAATCTATAAGTCTCCTAAAAATGTAACATCGGATAGCAGATAAGAGAAAACCATGCCCATATTTTTCCAGTTATGGCTATCTATCTCTAATACTTAGTCAATTTAGTTAGTAAAAAACGATGTTACAATAATTTTTCTTAGCATTCGTCATAATTTAGTGTATACAGCTGGTCTTTTCGTAGAAATCACCAATGGCTGCAAATTACAGCCTGCCTCTTTCCTGTTCCATTCTCCTCTGTTCTAGTAATTTGAGAATGTGTTAAATAATCAGTGATGAACTGTAGACTGTAGGTTAACCAGTCTAGTCCTAATTAATTGATAAGCAGGACAGGCAGAGGAACAACCAATGCTTTGCACGCTCATTGTTAACTACCTTGCATTACTGTGTGACCATAAATTGCTACAACAACAAATCTTATGAGGAGCCTTAAAGGAGTATATTCTTTAATTTATACATAAAGCTTGATTTGCAGGTTTTATATTTTTTTGTTTGTTGTTGTTTTTTAAACGTTTTAATACTTTTCATTTAAATCCTTCTATACAACATGAAAACTGCCAGTTTTACTCGGGGAGTGAGCATCAGCTTTGCAAGCATAGCCTGTACAGCTAGACACAACAGCATTATTCCTGTCATGATTTTTCCTTGTCTTATGGAGTGTGACTGTTACCTGGCGGGTCTAGTCCTTGCCCAAGACCCCAATACATAAAACTCCATGTAATGCTATTCTTTGGGTCTCCAAAATCTCACTTTTATCTACTGCAGGATCTTTGGAATCTTCAAAGTGCTGGCTGGATCGTCCCAAGTTATGTATCAATTCATTAACCTGTTTTTTTTGTTTTATAATTTTTGTTTATCCTTGTCCTATTTATTATTTCTAAATATACAAAGTTGCATCCAATGCATATTTCGCGATACATCCGATTACTTCTTCAGAACAAGAAACTCAATGTTGATTCTGTTCTCTTTGTTGCTTTCATTTGGTCATTGTCCAAACTAGGGTTCCAGTATTGCAGCAGATTTAAGCTAATGAATATAGTTAGGAGTATGTTTAATTGTAACTTATCCGACTAAGTAAAATATTAAGTGAAAGAAGTTTTCACATGTGCTATTAAAATAAATATGTTTATAGCATGTGTGGCTGTAAATGCACGTTATGCATACTCCTAGCATTGGGTTCGGACGTGGCAAATTGTTTTCATTCAAAGAAATCTGAGTCACAAGGTCTCCTGTGACTACTCACTTAGTAGAGAAGGCACATGGAAAGCAACTCCATTTTAGATTGTTTTCCTGCATTGTAAGATTCTCACTGATAGACATGAATGTAGAATAGTCTGCCCTTTGTGCTGGTACCCTGAAACACGTCTTTTCATGTACACTTTTGTTTTCAATGGAAGACACCTCAGTGATGAACAGTCTGGTGACACCTCCATTAGTATGTGACAGGCCAGCTTAAACTGCATGTTTGATGGCATGTGTGGTTGCAGATATACATGCTTTGCATACTCCTGCCACCTAATGTTGGCTCCAGATGTGTGAAGTTGTTTTTCTTAGAAGAAGTCTCTTGAGTCACGAGGTAGAGTGACTCTTCCTCTCTGTGATATTGTGCATGGGCATCAACTGTATTGTTAGATTGTTTTCTTTGGGCCATCAGGTACGGAGGTGTTCTTCAGCGCTCTGGTTCGAGACCGCTTTGAGGTTTCTTTCAGTTCGTTGATTACTTTTTTTCTTGTCCGTATTGTTTTCATTTGTGTAACCTTTCGAAAACAGAAGTAATCCCTTGAACTCGATTGCCAATTCGACATTCTCCAGTCGCGGGCTTCGTGCAACCCCTATTTGGGCCTTTTCCATTCGGGCCTTGTATTTCTATCTCATCGGATTTGACCATCAATGCAGTGTTGATGAACTGAACTCCATTTTGGTTCTGTCCTAACTGCCATGCAAAATACCCACGCACAACCATCATCAGATTTGCAACCTTTGTCTCTCTCCTGGCCACAACAAAAAAAATTGTGAGGCCTGACTATCTTTTTGTTGGAAGAAAACATTACGTGTCAGAAAGAGATGCAGTGTGTAGACCTGGAGGAGACACCCAACATCTTTGGCATACACGATATTGAACACACAAAAGAGGAGCGGCACGAGGCATTGGCAGCAGAGTAAGAGGCCTTTTCCATTTCGGACTCCGCATCCGAACCGAAGATAGTCTGGCCTACAAATACAGGACTTGTCTTCAGCACACCACGCAGTGAGTACCGATGTCCCTGCCCAGCTCACTAAGAGACATTCGGTCTCAACTGAAATTACAGCTCCTGGGCCACCACTGCTCTCAAGCCATGATCTGCACAGGGTATCTGCTAAGGATGCAGCGCCCTCGAGCCCGGCACTGAAAGTCAAGTTGAAATTTACTACATTGAGCTGAGTAATCTGTGTGGCAAGTAAACCAGCTGCGGCATCTGCACCGAGCGCCCATTCCTCTCCCTTTTCAGCTCCAACTACTGTGGCTCTGAAACAAAAAAACAAGTTCAGCACAGAAACCATCCAGTTAGGGACTGGAACACATCCTTGAAACTTTGAAGGAGAGGCTTGATCTTAAGCAGAAATTGTTACATATTCAACCTTCTGCTGATCAGATTTTGGCAAAGGCTTTTCAATCAGCACCTGTTTCATCAAAATGTCATCTTTCTTCTGAGGAAGCCGTTGATATACCTGTACCTCCTAAGAAACTGAAAAAGGGCATTGCAACTAGTCCTTTGCAGTCACCTTTGCCTGATTACTCTCCACCTTCACTATCTCCCTCACCACCACCTTCCTCACATCACTCTCTTAGTGACACAAGAGACATTATTCCACAAGGTTCTCCACTTTCTGAAACTGTGGTTTGGGGAAGGGGATGGCGATGATCAGCAGCTCACAGATCCATGGGACTACTATGACATAGAACCTTCCGTCGGTAATGACCCAGACCTCTTCACAGCAAAGCCATCACCCTGGATGATGCAATATCCTTCCAAGAACTTGTAGCTAGGGCAGCTGCATATCACCAGCACCCGGTCCCATTGCACAAAGACCCCATAGAGGATGATTTCCTCTTTGAAACATCTTTGAAGCATCTGCTCATGCTAAAGGGGATGCTCCATCACTCAGATGACCTCTTTAAAGACCAGAACAAGCACCCATCATTACACCTCATGTAGATACAAAATATGCTCCCTCAGATCCACCTTACATTAAAGGACTACTTCACCAGACTCCCTGGTGGTATCTAATGCCCACAAAAGAACAAACTTTCAGATATCAGCAGATGACCTTCCACCTGATGAAGAGTCTAAACTCATTGATGTTTCAGGGGACAAGGTGGCAGCACAGTGAGTCAACCATTGGTGTATCGCCAATGGTCAAGGGTTATTAGCAAGGTACAACAGAGCCCATTGGGATGAGATTGAGGAACTCCTCAAACATTTTCCTGAGGAGTACAAAAAAAGAGGCAATCAAATTGTACAGGAGGGAGAATTAATATCAAATAACTCAATCTCATGTGCCCTTGATTCTGTGTACACATTCACCATAGGCATAAATAAAAGCATACTGCTACGTAGAAATGCTTGCCTACGTATATTGGGCTTTAAGCTAGAGGTACAGCAGACACTCCTTAATGTCCCTTTTGACCAGCAATATCTGTTAGGTCCCCAAGTGGACCAAACACTAGAAAAATAACACGCAGGTTGCGAAATTAATTGGGGTGCTTCAAATCCCCCACTGCATGTGGTTCCTTTCAGCGCCCCACGTACAAACATGGCAATAAAGCAAAATCATCAGATGCCTCTACCTCTTCTTATAGTCAACAGCATTAAACCTCCCCCTCAAGAGGATATTTCAGAAGCACATATAGGGCGAATAATTCCAAAGAGCATGGCAGAGGTGCCTCCACTCGTACCACACCCTCCAATTCCAAACAGTAATTCACTTTTCATTTCCCCTGACCACTTAACATCTGTCTGGGCGATTACAAGGTTTCTCCCCCATCTGGAAAACCATAACAACAGGCCAGCGTGTGTTAAATATTATTCAACAGGATTATTGTCTGAAGCTTATCAAAACATTCCACCTCGCATGCACATACTTTCCAGACAGCACCAAACCTTGCTCAAACAGGAAGCACAGGCTCTCTTGCGGAAAGGATCCATAGACACATTTCTTCTAGCACAGCAAGGTTTAGGAGTATACTCTCTATACTTCCTCATTCCCCGAAAAAGATGGGTCTCTTCGACCCATACTGGACCTCAGACCCCTAAATCAACATCTCCTCCTAGAGCACTTTCACATGAAGACGTTTAAAGATGTAATTACTCTTTTTCAACAGGGCGGTGACTCAGTCTGCACTAGAGTTAAAGGAAGCTTACTTTCACATTTCAATGCATTCAGCTCACCGACAATACCTCTGGTTCATCATAGCAGGAAACCATTATCAATTCAAAGTGCTTCCATTTGGGGTCACTACTGCACCCCCGGTGTTCACCATATGTCTGGTGGAAGTTGCAGCACTTATATGCAGACCGAATATTCATGTTTTCCTGTATCTGGACGATTGGCTAATCAAAGCCAGTACGTATCAGTTGTGCCTACAACATGCTCACACCACTATACAACTTTTTCATCAATTGAGATTTACAGTCAGCATACAGAAATCACATCTTCATCGTTCACAAATCCAGCTGTATCTAGGGGCTATTCTCAACACTTAGTTGGGATTGGCCTATTCAATGCTGTCAGGATTCGCAATATCACAGAACTGCTACATCTGTTTCACCCCAATCAACACAACAGTCAAAATAGGTCAACGACTTCTATGCATGATGGCATCTTGTATTGCAATAGTGCTACATGCAAGATGACATATGCTTCCATTGCAGTAGTGTCTGGTGAGTCAATGGTTTCAGTCACAGGATCAATTACAAGATCTAGTGTTGATAGACAACTGCACACATAACTCCCTGCAGTGGTGGAATACACAGAACCTATGAAAAGGGTGGCCGCTCCTCAACCCTGTTCCCCAGATCATTCTCATAGTGGACGCATCCCTAACAGGATGAGGTGCGCATCTATAGAATTTCACAGTTCAGGGCCTCTTGGACACAAAACACCAGAGTCTTCTCATCAAGAGCGTCAAGCAGTTCACCTAGCATTGAAAGCATTTCTAGTCCACCTCAAAGGCAAAGTTGTCCTGGTGTGGACGGACAACGCAACAGCTATGTTCTATTCACATAAATGGAGATGGACACACACTCTACAGTTATCATGCCTATCTCAGATGATTTGGCGTTGTGCAGTTCATCACAACATTCACATGTTAGTGGAGCAGCTTCCAGGGATGGACAACAACTTTGCTGACCTCAGCAGAATGCGGCATCAAGTCGAGTGGGAACTCCATCCCAGAGTTCTCCTCCCTTCCACAGGTGGGGGTTTCTACAGATAGACCTCTTCGCAATTGCAGACAATGCAAAATGCCCAAACTTTGCCTCCATCTTTAACCACCTACTATCTAAGGGCAATGCTCTATGGTTGAACTGGTCACGGATATTTGCCTACACTTTTCCACTTCTCCCTTTTCTTCTGTTTGTGGTTCAGAAGCTCAGGCAAATTTCTCTCCCCTCATTCTGATAGCTCCCACTTGGACTCGACAATCATGGTTCACCACACTACTAGAACGTTCAGTAATGCCACACGAGAAGATTCCCCTCATTCCGAATCTTTTCACTCAGAACATTAGAGAGGTCAGGCACCCACCAAATCCAAAGGAACTCAACCTGAGGTCATAGAATTTGGTTACCTGAATCTCCCACCAGAATGTATGACCATTCTCAAAGAGGCACGCAAACCTACAACCAGAGCTTGTTACACTGCCAAGTAGAAAAGATTTGTCTTCTACTGTCGTGGTAAACACATTGACCCATTTAATGCAATTGTTCAAAACTTTGTCTGCTCTCTACTGCATTTGCAGATTTATGGACTACTGATACTTCAATGTGACTACAACTAGCTGCGGTAGCTACCTGCCTGCAAAATAGACAACGTTCATCATTGTTTAAGGTACAAGTTATTAAGGTATTCATAGAAAGCCTTAAAAGAGTAATTCCACCCAGGCTTACCCCTGCACCTGCTTGGAATCTCAACAAAGTACTTACCAGACTTTTGGGTCTACCGTTTGAACCCTTGCATAATTGTCCCCTCCAATTCCTATCTTGGTAGGTAGTCCTTTTAGTAGCCATCACCTCTCTTAGATGTGTCATTGAGCTCCAGGCACTAACTTTGGAAGAACCTTTCTTCCAGCTACACAGGGATAGGATAGTCCTTTGAACGAACCCAAAATTCCTTCCAATGGTAGTTTGTACCGTTCATTCAAGTCAGTCAGTTGCATTTGCTGTCTTCCTTCAACAGCCTGATTCAATTGCAGAAAGAGACCTTCATAAACTAATGTTAAAAGAGCTTTAATAAACTATATTGACAGAACTAAAGAGTTTCATAAAACTAAAAAACTCTATGTAGCTTTTTCAGCCTCTCACATAGGAAAGCCCAAGTCAAAATCCGTTGTCTCTAGGTGGGTATTTAAATGCATTCAGACATGTTACATCAAAGCTATAGGAACTTTGCCCACACCTCCTAGATCACACGCTACTCGTAAGATAGGAGCATCTATGGCTTTCCTGGGCAATATACAAATAGCTGAAATTTGTAAAGCAGCTACATGGTCAACCCCACACACTTTCACTAAACATTACTGTGTGGATGTTTTAGCACGTCAACAAGCAAATAAAGGACAGGCAGTGCTATGTCTTCTTTTTCAAGCAACTGCAACACCCATAGGTTAGCCACCGCTTTTTGCAGGGCACTGCTTTACCGTCTGTGCAAAGCATGTGTATCTACGGCCACACATGCCATTGAACGGATTAAGTTACTTACCCTGTAAGCATCTGTCCGTAGCATGTAGTGCTATAGATTCACATGCCCCGACCCTCCTACCTGGGGACCTGTGGCGTTTGCAGTATTTAGTTACACTATCATATGCATGGTCAGCTTTTTAGTAACACTTACACTCCATTGTCACGCGACTGCTGGAAAACAATTTAACAATGGAGTCGATGCCCATGCGCAGTATCACTGAGAGACGTCACTTTACTCAAGAGACTTCTTTGAAGAAAAACAACTTGCACACATCCAAACCCAACTCTAAATGGCAGGAGTATGCAAAGCATATAAATCTACAGAAAAACATGCCATGAACAGATGCTTACAGGTTAAGTAACAGCCTTTTTCTGCTCTCGACCCTGGAGACCGGATGAAAAATTTGGATATGCAGGATGTCTATTTCCATATTCCTGTCCTGGAGGTCCATTGGCGCTACCTGCAGTTCGTGGTGGGATAAAAGCATTTTCAGTTCGCTATACTGCCCTTTGGACTCACCTGCACTCCTTTGAAGTTTGGAAAACTGATGGTGGTGGTGGCAGCGTACCTTAGTGGGTCGTAGGTTCTACCCTTTTTCCCATCTCGACTACTGGGTATTGAAGGCGAGCACGCCACAGGCAGTAGCCAACCTCCTTCAGACTATGACACATTGATACCGAAGCACACGCCAGATCACACTCAAAATATTCAAGTTGATCAGTCCGTCAAAGTAGATTTCAAGATGGAATTTCATTATTGAAAATAGACAGTCCCACAAATCTTGTTTGACACACAATACATGCTGTACACTGGCAGCTGACACATGATTACTCTTTTTGTGTGATTTGTTTCATAGCTGCAATATTCACAAAAACTTGATTGTTTGTCTCACTATGTATGTTGTATATGTGGTGTTTACCAAAAGTAGAACCGAACATACTCATATGCATATGCCACTCAAAAAAAAGAAGTCGTATTTACACTTCGAAAGTAGTTCGAAAATTTGTGACTCCAGAGTACAATATCTCAGTGACTATACACTAAATAAAAAGGTGATAAGAGAAACTTAATGTGAGTTAATAACCAGTGCATGCCCTATAAACCGCTACACAGAAGCAGCATGCACTAAATGCATGTGTTATTATAGATACGCAGTGGAAAGTGACCCATGAGTATCCTGGAAACAATTGCAGAGTTGGATTCATGGGTATAAGGTTATGCCCTTGCAATAAACGTAATGAATGAGTACCTTAATAGTATCTGTAAAAAAAAGAGGTGGATGTCACCAGATTGCTGGAACAATCCTTCTCCTTGGGAAGCCGAAAAGGATTGGTTGACTGGGTTCCTGTTTCAGTAGGCTGAAAATTATCCTGAAGCCAAAAGATAGCGTTCTTAATAGATGGACAGCAGCAAGAATTCTTGCCTCTTTTCAGGACACCCAGGACCATCTGATAAGCGTGTGTCCACTGTTTTTTTTCTTTTTATTTTAAAGACTAGGAAGAGACATGATGAAGAGTGTCTCCCCGCCGTCCCAAGTATTTAACCCCCCTCATAACGGCACCGGAAGGTCTTACCAGGGGCCTTGCACCCACTCTGTTCTCCCTGGTCCAGATCAGTATACTAATCTTCAGGTCAGAATGCTACATAGTACGTTGATGTCTTGTAGTGCTCCTGTTGGGGACTTTTTTGCTCCTCTTACAGCTGCCAACAGATTTGAGATCTTGGGCTCTCTGGAGGGAGTGGATTGACTGCACAACCGCGCTGTGGGCTCTATAATCCCAACTGAAGCTGCTGGGCAAGAAGGTGATTTTATTGCAAATGGAGCAGGGAGAGCATCTGAGGATCTTATCAGCGGGGCTGGATGCCAAGAAAACAGACCCCAACTGGTTGGAATTCATCAAATCCTTCTAAGTCTTGGCTTTTCAGGAAACCAGGTCCCTCCGTGGTTCCCCCTTTCTATCCAATTTTGCTAATTTCTTCTGGCCTGCACTACTTTCCTCCTCTGTGCATGTCATGGCAGGGCTTTGTATTTTGGTCTACCTACCATTAAACTAAATGGTCACTGAAGTAGAAACAAACAGTGCACTCGTAGCGGCGGTCTTAATAATGTTTCAGGACAACTCACTGATGTTAATTAATAGTAAATGTTTATAATCCGCAGGGTAATCTTACTCATTCGGATAGTCTTGCTAATCTAGAAGCTACCGTTAAGAAATTCAATAACTCCCCAAAAGTCAGGGATATGTGTATAGTTGTTAAAGTTTCAGTAGTGTTTTTGGAGGACTTAAACATTCACTCATGTCCTGCATCTTGTTTTCTATTACAAGACGCCATGGGGGAGGACACTTCCCCGCTTTATCACTTTGAACACAATGCTCAAGGGAAGCAGTTGAACAACTTGGTACACTCGTAGAACCTGGTTATCCCCAGTGTACAGGCCGTCCCCACTTATGGTGGGAGAGATGCTGAATCCATTGTGGACCATTATTCAAATTCCATGTTGCTCATCCCTGCTGAGGTGTATTTTTCTGTTAAATGGGTGGCATGGAGCGATCATAATGCTTTAGTGCTGGTTCGCTCTCAACCTAGGCAGTGCTTTACTGCATTAACTGCCCAAGAACTGATTGCTGTCTCAGATCAAGGGAGGTGGGTTAAGTGGGCGAAAATTGTCCCGAGGATTTTTTTGGGTTAACTTTTTAAACAATTCAGTCTAGAGGTGGCAAATTGTCTTAACCCCGACTTATGCCCCAAAGATATTCTTTTAGCTTTTTCTGACTTCGTTGCTGTTGTCAAATCAGCCCTAACTGTGGCAGGATACTCTGCCTCAAACAACCACTGGTGGTTTAATAGTGATTGCTCTAAGGCTCAGGGGCTCTAAAGGCAGCACTTAAATTGCAGCCAAGAGATAGGGTCGAAATATATCACCCAAGATCTTTATATAAGAAGGTTTTGAAAGATAGAAAGAATTCCCTTAAGAGTGACATTTCCACTAGGAAACATTCCTGCATCCCTTGAATTGGAAGCTGGATGCTAGGTAGACTGCTGTAGTCCTTCCTCTCTAGCTGCGACTGCCTTCAATGGAGCTTGGTGTCTCCTGTTGATCCACCAGTACAGTGCTGAGTCCGCCCCTTCCAGCTTAATCTCTTCTACCATTGCCAGTCTGGCTGCCTGTTGCTGTTCCTTTGCCAGATGCTTGAACAGGGTTCTGAGAGATGGGTGAAGCTCCGGTGGATCAAACCCTTCTTTTCTTTCGCCATACCCTGACTTGAACACTAATGTAGGTGAATATGAGGATTGCAACTCAGTTTGGCCATTTCACTTGATGCTAGCCTGTGACCAAGAGATGTCACTGATCCCAAGCATGGTTGAAGAGCAGTGATGATTGAAAAAAACAAAAAAAGTCCACCTCTTCATTCAAGAAAAATCTCACTCAGTGAACACATATTATCCTTCCAGTGATTGCTACCAGTGTTCCCAAGGAAAATATATTGATTTCCTTAGGGAAAATGATAAGTTTTTTTTAAGATAACCCTCCCCCACCAAAAAGTCCTTTGGTGGCATGCTTCATCTTCGGGTTCTTCCTGCCCTGCTGCAGGACGGTGGCGTGCTACGACCGACTGAGACGTGGGAGCACTTATCATGAAGTAATACTGTGCGATATTTGTGAGAGTGGAAGGATCCGAAAGAATAGTGAGGTTAAAAAATACCTGGCTACACGGAACCTACACTGCATTAATTCCTATAGCTGGTATCGTTAAAACGGGGGGTTGGAGAACTATACACTATGATGAGTGATCTTTTCCCCGGTCTACATGTTTCAAGCCTTCCCCTAGGCTTTTCCTCAGGACCAGAAATACATGATCCCTGTAACCACTCTTGGTGATCCTAATAGGTGTGCCTGAATAGATTCCAGGTATAATGTGCCTTTAAGCATGCATAAATACAATACCCATTTGGTATTCCTTTTTCTATGCAATCCTGAAAGATTAGGTAAAAAGACATAAGTTATTGTTAAATTGTACACTCATCGGATAAAATTATCCCCAAATAAGTGGAAGGAAAACGTGATATATTTTTTCACTCGTGCACAACTGATTGTGAGTGTTGTGCTACACCTTTGATATTTTATTGACAGATAGCAAAAAGGTTTTTCAACCCTATTTTTTGGCCCAAGTAAATTGGCCCCAGGGTATATCATCGTTCAGTCCCCTCATGTACAGTAATAGAACAAGTGAAGAAAGAGCCTCAACTGTTTGAAAAAGAACAACGCTGGGTGTTCCGCCTTGGTACACACATGAGAGGACTGAACGATGATATACCCTGGGGCCAATTTTTCAATTCCTGAGCTACTGAACTGATATAACATATATGCTTGAACACACATCATTTTCAAATCTATTGGGTTCTATCCACTGGCAACAACTAAAAGAACTAATATCGTTTACTTTTCAAGCCCTGAAGAAGTCCGATTGAGGACGAAACGCGTTGGCGGTTTCGAATTTTAAAGGACATCAATAAAGAATAACTTTTAACATCGCAAGATCTGATCGACTTTTTTCATTTGGGAAAACAACTGTTTACTGTAAACCATTTTCACTGTGGATATGGTCTAATTAATGACATGTACATGCATTCAACCTTTAGAAGTGTGCAGGGCTATTTTGCTTACCTCACCATAACATAGTTTATCTTTAAAATATCAATCGAAATATATTTGGAAGTCCAATCATTTTTTTTCTCAAATATCAACATACTATTTTAACAAAATGCATATATTTGTGCATAAAATAATGGCCTTCATTGTATTATGCCAGCTTAACAGCTTGACTTTCTCTGAAAATAGAGATACACACAACCAAATTTTAATTTTGAGTACTCAAACCACTTCCCTCAAACAGATGCTTCTCATTGTCTGTAAGTAAATATTTTTGGCCTGCGATATCTGCTTTAAAGATGGCCAACTCTGTGCCTATGATTGCAACAATAATTCCCAATTCCTATATCACCTTTCTGCCAGGAATGACCTCAGTAAGCCAAAAATGCCTGCAGTATACCAGAGTTAACAAACAGCATGTTATGGTCACCTTAATGCTAAGGAGAGTAGCAAATGTGACATAGATGTTCATCTTTGTCTCATGTTTGGCCATAAATCACGGATACTCACAATATGCCCGGGCAACCATTATAATACAAATAGGTGCCATTATTGTTCAATAAGAGCACGACAGGCAGTGCCCACTATTGTGGGTTTGGTGACCCCATACATTCTGCCAAGCATGCCTGCAGTTTAACAAACAACCCCGATTAGGTGCCGTAACTAAACTATGGTTGTTTTTCCTCAATCCTATCTGAGTTTGGTTGCTTTCATCCAAGCAACCTACTTCTGTCTTAACTTCAAAAGCAATCTTTTGTTTTCCATTCTTGGAACTTAATTTCAGTAATTACTCCAGGGGATCTGGATAGCTGATTTGAATCATGAACAACTTTGAAAAATTGCTGTTTTTTTTGTTTTACTGAAGTAGATTGTCAGATTTGCTCTGTGCTTCAAAACCATAAAATGCGTATTCCTGAATTAGCCGTGGGGAAAGCCTGATTGTATATCAGAACGTCTTCTGCAGAATTGCCCACTAGCATAAAAATTGTCTCCTAAATATTATTTACAAAAATGTTGTGTAATTTAGTGTAGACTTTCTATGATTAACTTAAGTGGGGTGACATTTTTGTGAGCTTTAATTAGGGTACAATATTTATGTCAAGATTGTCCTTTAACAGTAATAGTCTGGTCCAATTCAGAATTAATATATTTACTGAGTATTGCCATTTGTGACTACGAATCACTTTCTAGGCCTATATTATTAGTAAAATTATTGCAATAATCAAATCAAATGGGCCTTTTAATCGCGCATTAGAGTGCTACTCTTCATCTATGTAGACCAGTGGTTCCCAAACGCTTCAGAACCATGACCCACTTTTTAGAGTGACAAATTTCCATGACCCACTTACCTTTAGTGGGCATGAGAAGGAGCGATTCTGGAACGTAACATAAGAATCATGTGGTGGTTCATTGTTATTTATATCTAGCAAATTTTGCATTGAAATGGCCACTGACTTTCTACAAACAAAGTTTTACTGATACAATTATATAGTACACAGATAATGCGACCCGACCGCGGCCAGTGCCAGGAACCCTGGACCTCCCACTACCTATCGCTAACATACCACCACACTCCTCGCACTCAACCCTGGAAGACTTGGAGAATGCCAACAGGCCTCTCCAAACACGACCCATGGTCAGTTCTCCTGCCTCCACTGCCACCAGACCCTCACCGCCACTCCGGCCTCCAACACCGCCAGCACCGGCGACACCCTAAAATGCATCCTCCTCAACGTACGCTCCGTACACAAACACGCCATGGAAATCTGGAAGCTACTTGACGCTCTCTCGCCCGACATCGTCTTCTTCACAGAGACCCGGACCAACGCATCCTCCGCCCCCAACATCAGCACCGCCATCCCAGGCGGATACAAGATCCAGAGGAAATACCAACCCAACCACCCATGAGGGGGCCTCGCCATCACCCATAAGAGCACCCTCCGCCTCACCAGCTCCAGCGAAACCTTCCCCTCCGCGGAACACCTGCACCTCTAGATCCAGACCACCCCCAAATCCACACTCCGAGGAACCCTCGTCTACCGCCCTCCCGGCCCCCGAACACCCTTCGCCACCAACTTCATCGCACGCCATCGCCTCAACAAATTATATACTCGTTGGAGACCTGAACTTCTACCTCGACAACCCAAGCGACCCGAATCCACTCCTTCGTGACAACCTCGCCAACATATGACTTAAACAACTCGCCAACACTCCGACCCACAGAGCAGGACACACTCTCGACCCCATCTTCGCGGCAGGAAGCAGCGTCCAATTCAGCCACACAATGCAGCCGCCATGGACCGACCACCACTGTTTACACTTCGCCATCAACAAACCCAAGGCACCCAAACCAGCCCCACACCCTTCACAAAGGAACTGGAGAAAGGTTACCGACGAGCATCTTAACTCCACCCTCACCCGAGACAACCACACTGGGCACCCGATGCAAACGACGCAGCCAGAGAACTCCACACCTGGATCTCCAACTGCGCAAACGAGCTTGCCCCGCTATGCAACCCCGACAGACAACTCCCCAGGAAAGCCGCCTGGTTCACCACTGCTCTCCAAGAAGCCAGATGCACCTGCAGGCCTGGAGAGGAACTGGAGAAACACCAAGACAACCGAAAACCACACCACCTACAAGGACGCCATGACGGACTACCACAACCCGATCCGAGCTACCATGAGAAACTTCATCCGCAACAAAATCCTGGCCAACTCCAAGGAACTTTTCAGTGTCATTCAAGAATTCACCAACCCACGCAGCGAAGCCACAGACATCACCCCATCCCAAGACCTCTGCGACAAGCTTGGAACCTATTTCCACCTCAAGATCAAAAACCTCTACGACAACTTCATCGACCATCCACCAGGCGCCACCGACGGCCCCCCGCCTCCCAGAAACACCAGCCAGCCCACCATCTCCACCTGGACACCGATCACGGCGAAGACCCCGCCTCGACCATGAAAAGCATCCACTTGGGGTTCACCAACCCCTGGCCACCCCACATCTACCACAGAGCTGCGGCCACCATCGTTCCCGAACTACAACGCATCATCAACACCACCTTCAAAACAGGCACCTTCCCAGACGACTGGATGCGTGCAGAAGTCAGACCCCGGCTCAAGAAGCCCACAGCTGGCCCCCACCGACCTTAAGAACTATCAGCCCATCTCGCTCCTCCCCTTCACAGCAAGAGTTGCAGAGAAAACAGTCAACAGGAAACTGACACGATTCATTGAAGAGAACGCCGTCCTCGACCCGTCCCAATCCGGATTCCGAAGCAACCACAGCACAGAGACCGCCCTACTCGCCGCCACAGACGACATCCGCACCCTCCTGGACCAAGGCCACTCCGCAGCCGTCATCCTACTCAACCTATCAGCGGCCTTCGACACCGTCTCCCACCGCACACTAGTCGCCAGACTACACGACGCAGGCATACAAGGAACAGTCCTGGACTGGATCCGATCATTCCTCACTGGAAGAAGCCAAAGGATCAGAATCCCACCCTTTCTCTCCAACCCTACGATAATCACCTGTGGAGTCACACAGGGTTCATCACTGAGCCCCACCCTCTTCAACATCTACATGGCCCCCCTCGCAGCCATTGTCTGACAACACGGCCTCAACATCATATCGTACGCCGACGACACCCTGCTCATCCTCTCTCTTACCAAAGACCCCACCACTGCCAAACTCAGCTTCCAGAAAGGAATGCAAGACGTCACAGTCTGGATGACCAACAGCTGCCTGAAGCTCAATACAGAGAAGACAGAAGTCCTCGGTACCATCCCTTCTGCATAGGACAGTACCTGGTGGCCAACCGCCCTCGGAAGCCCACCTACCACCTCAGAACACACCAAGAACCCTGGCATCGTACTCAACTCATCACTCACCATGAACCGACAGTTCAACGCCGTCACCGCCAGCTGCTTCAACACCCTCAGCATCCTCCGCAAGACCTTCAAGTAGATCCCCCCTGAGTCAAGGAAGGCAGTCACCCACGCACTCATCACCAGCACACTGGACTATTGAAACACACTCTACGCCTGCATCAACAAGTCCCTACTCTGCAAACTCCAGACAATACAGAACACCGCCGCCAGACTCGTCCTCGGCATCCCCCGACATGAACACATCAGCAAACACCTAGTCTCCACTGGCTCCCCATGGAGAAAATCCTCACTCACGCCTACAAATGCCTACACAACATCGGACCCAAATACCCCAACTACAGAATCAACTTTCAGGTACCCAAAAGAAACCTCCGATCTTCCAACCTTGCACTGGCCAAAACCCCGTGCATCCACAGAGCCAGAGCAAGCGGAAGATCCTTCTATCACATTGCAGCCAAGACCTGGAAAGAGCTACTGGCAGACATCAGACGCGCCCCCCTCCCTGAACACCTTCAGGAAGACCCTCAAGACCTGGCTCTTCGGCTGCATTGATCTGCGAAACCCCCCCCCCCCCCCACCCTCAGCGCCTTGAGGCCCTCGAGGGTGAGTAGCGCGCTTACAAATTCCCTGATTGATAATGTGTGAAGATCGAGTTTCTTTGAATATTTAATCATTTGTGCAGCACCAAGAAAAGTGTCTTGATTTGTTTTGATCCTATCAAAATCTGTTACCAGTACACTCCAGGATTTAAAAAAAAATATGCTTACATTTTTCTTTCCTAACGGCTGAATACAAACAGTTTGTTTACGGGCATTTACATTTTTTTGTGTGGTGCACAATAGCGATATTCTGTAGCCTTTCTTAACACATTTCCTGTACTCTAGCAATATCGTCACAAATTTATTTTAAAAACTCCTCTCACCTTGCTGTCTGAGAAAGAAAAGTGACACCATTCCTGCAGCAGTTTGTCAGAAGACCTGAGATTTGACCTCTGTCTAAGTCACTGGCACGTATGACGGGCTAAAAAATAATTTAAAGGCATCTTTGTTTATTGCTCAGACTTTCCAGACCCACGAAAAAGTCAGGTTGTGACGCACAGTTTTAGAAATTCTGATGTAGACAACTGGTAGAGTAGAGTAGTGAAAGATCTGGTTCAACCTTGTCAATCAAGCATCTAAAATTGAGTTATCTTTCAGCTGCCAAAACACCTACCTCAGTATATCAGTTTCATATACACATGGATGCATTATTGCACTTTGTTCATATCACTACAATCCTGGGTGAACCCCAGGAAAGTAAAAATCGTATAAAGAGCCCTCACAAACCTTTAAGTCCAGAATTTACTTAATTCTTAGTCTTTTAATTTCAAGAGACTCTACAGTAAATCACAAGTCCTTGTTTCTGGTGGAGCATAAATATTAATTGGAATTAGTTTGAAAATCATGTGCCAACTCCATTTTCAGAATTTAAAAGTAGAGACATTCTTGGTAGTTTAATGGTATTTATTTTTAGCTTAGACTTTATGAACACTGCCAAATTTTCTTAGGGTCTCTATTTCCAATGCAACTAAACTGCAGGAATTTCCCTGGAATAAAATCCCTGTAAATCCCTTTTCTTCTCGTCACCTGTGTCTGGACAAAAAAAAATTAAATCTTGGGAGCTTAGACGTTCACCACAGCATTGTTCCCGAGTCCCTTTAAAAATGCCACATTCTAGGATGCTATTACAAAAACAAAATCACTTTATATATTCACATTTCCGTTAACTGAAGGTTGAATCCCAGTTCCTCAAAGCCAGGCAATACTCCTCATCTCTTATGTCTGCCTAACGCATTCTCATGATTTCCTGTTCAACCATCTAAAGTGGAGTTGATGTGTCCTGATGTAAATAGTTTTCTTACTGTACCTATGGAATCTGATGCACCTTCCCACAAAACATGTCACTGGTTGCTTGTTATGTTTTGCTAGGAGTTTACATTTTTGTGAGGTGGGACTGATTTGTGGAGTTACCCCTTTTGTAATGGTACTATCAGTTCATAGTAATAGACCTCTTAGGGGTTCACTAGGATTTGCCTAACTAGTTCTATTGAATTCTTCACATTATTTTTCACACCTTGCAAGTCAGCTATACACTAATGATTGCTGGCAGTGATTGACCCACAATGCATTCAAAACATGTTTCTTTCATTTTCACTTCCCCAGTCTTACTAATGTGAATCCAGCTAGACGAAGATGCCTTATATTGTCAGGGCTCTGTGGAGTTGGGTAGGATGGAGTAGTACAGTACGGTTCAACCATGTGAGGGTACCACATGTAAAACTGTTAGTGATTAGTAAATGTTGATTTCTCCCAAATTTTAAACCATTATATTTGTTGTGTTTAAAACCACAGAGAAGCATTATTAGTTTTATTTTGTTTCAGTTCTGGTTTTATTAAATATTGTTTATTTAATAGTAAATCGAGTTTTTGGAACATATTTCTCATTGGATTGTATTCTCATATTGTATACCAAAGTGTGAGGTAAATTGTTAAGCAGAACCAGAACTTATTTTACCATTATGTTTCTCCTCAGGCGAGAATGCAGGAAGATCATTCTTTTTTAAATAAACAAATGAGCTCTCAGAGAGGGATGGCACCCCATCCTGAGAG
The DNA here is from genome assembly GCF_964204655.1 of Triturus cristatus. Taxonomy (NCBI): domain Eukaryota; kingdom Metazoa; phylum Chordata; class Amphibia; order Caudata; family Salamandridae; genus Triturus; species Triturus cristatus. Next base: position 965,179,925 of record NC_140583.1, on the reverse strand, counting down.
CTCCAACGCTGTTCTCCCTCCTTTTCAAAATCCCTTATGTAATATGCAACAAAGAGTTGAACAAAGTCAAGGACCGCATTCAAAACATAGCCTTGGTGGCACTGGTCAGAGTGATGCATCAGTAGATGCTATCTACAAAGCAGTTGTAGATGCAGCAAGTAAAGGAATGCAAGTAGTAATCACCACAGCAGTCAGCAGTACAACACAAATGAGCCCCATTCCAGCTCTGAGTGCAATGAGTGCCTTCACTGCATCAATCGGGGATCCATTAAATCTGTCGAGTGCTGTTAGCGCTGTAATCCATGGAAGGAACATGGTCTCTGATCATGACGGCAGAGTAAGAAATGCAAGAGCCACTCGAATGCGGACTAGTTCAGAGCATGCTAGACTTTCTGAGGATATGGATGGGTATGAGTATTTCAAATCTGCAGGTTGCAACACACTCAAAAATCAGTGGGATGGGGAACAAAGCCCTGTGGGGGATATAAACCGATGGAAATGTGAAGAGTTTTTGGATCATTCACACCCAGTCTTCAGCAGCCCTTGTCAAGCAAGACCTAACAATGCCTCCATGTTGCCTTTGTTTAGAAGGGAACAACATCCGATATTGTTACCACCAAGAGACTGTCAAAATGAAAAACTGATGGAGGAGAATTTTAGGTTTAATCATTACAAAAGGACTATGATTAGTTTTAAGGAGAGGCTTGAGAACACAGTGGAAAGGTGTGCACATATTAATGGAAATCAGCATCAGGTTGGCAGGGGTTTTGGTGAAATACTGGGCATTCCCAATCAAGACTTTGGTATGGAAGAACAATCTCCAAGTTCATCAAATAGCTTAGAAAGTACTTTTGTGAAAGACTATATTCATTATAATGGAGACTTTCATGCTAAACGTATTAATGGTTGTGCGCCTAGCCCTTCGGACACTAAAAGCTTGAGTAGTGAAGATGACCTGAGGATTCCAGACTCCCCTTCTTCAAACGAGTTGCCACATTACAGGCCTAGGACGTTTAATGTTGGCGACTTCGTCTGGGGCCAAATCAAAGGACTAACTACATGGCCTGGCAAATTAGTGAGAGAAGAAGAAGTACATAATTCCTGTCACCAAAACTCTCAGGATGGGAAGGTATGTCATTTTGATTTTTGTACTTTCTATTTGTTTCATTATGAAACTTGGTGCTAAAGTATTAGATAATTTAATTAGTGAGCTCTGATCTTTGTATGAATTACATAAAATATGCAGTTGTGTTTTTTAGTGTCTGCACATCTAAACACCAATCATCATAAAAACGGGCTTGCTTAGCATTGACTAAGATTAGTGGTAGTTTAGAAACAATAAGATTTTTAGTTTGTAAAGTAAATGATTACAGCAAGAAAATATTCCATTGTTTTTCATTAAAGGATATTTTTTTTTATCATTTAACAAATGTAGCAGTATAGTCCTGTGGGTTACATCTCACTTCTTCCACAATTCAGGTAAACTACCACCAATACCAAAGATGGACCAAAACGAATGTGACCGAATGGGCCAGGGCATGTGGCATTTTGAATAAGGTCCCTTTTTGCCTTTGCATTAGAGGCATGTATTGAAAGATAATTTGACATGCTTGAAGATTTCCGTGTCCCTTCGGCTGGGCTGGGCGGCTGATTGGCAGAACCCCGCTGTGGGCGGGTGATCCTCTTAGGGAGGTGGCAGCTCTGACGGGTTTCAGGGGCTGGCGACTAATTGGCGTTGAGTACCTGGGAGACGTATGGCAGGGCGAATCACCCCGATCGTTCGAATACTTGCAGAAAGAATATGATATGCATGACACGCAGCGATACACACACTTGCGGCTCCTACATGCGCTGCGCACCCATATCTAACAGGGGGTTTTAATTCCTGAATACTCCCTGCTTGAGGATCGGCTATTGCTGGACCCCATACGGGGGAAACCCACTTCCACGATATATCGCAAACTAGTTAACAAACTTGAGGGCAGCTTGGGTGAGAGATCTGGGTGATCTCGATGATGAAGACCGGCAGGAGGCACTCCAGAGCCCTAGGGAAGTAGCTATGCGTTTCAGATTCAGGCCAGTGCAGCTCAAGATCCTACATCGCATATACTACCCTCGCACTCACCTCTACTCCTGGAGCTGTGCCACGTCTGCTCAGTGCGTTTGGGGGTGCGGAGAAGAAGGTACCTTCCTACACATGCTATGGGATTGTCCTGAGATAGGCGCATTCTGGCAGAAGGTTACTGAAGTCATGTCAGAGGTGGTGGGTGAGGCCGATTCTGTTGGACCCAAAGTGGCTTCTTCTCATGATCAGAAGGGAGGCAGACTGGTCCAGCTACGCGGGCATATGGCTGGCATTGGCGGCGGGGGTGGCGAAGCGCAACATTGCCAGAAACTGGGGGGTGCAGGCTCCTTCCCTGCTTGACTAATAGAATCGGGACCTTGATTGGTGCCAGAGAGCGGAGGAAACAGTGTATAAGAGCAGGGGGTGTGCCAAAAAGTGGGAACAGGTGTGGCTGCCGTGGCAAAGGTCCCGAGGGCTGAGGGTATTGGATTCATGATGTGGGGTGAAAAACTGGGGGGGTCCACCCCATCTGAGAATGTACTATCTGTGGTTTATTGTAAATGAAAACAACGTCCTCATGCTATCATCTCTGTATGCTGTGGTTTCTCGAGTCTTGTTAATCAAAAGAATTTAAAAAAAAAAAAAAAAAAAAGGATTTCCATGTCCCTAAGGTGTTTATTGGCCTCTAGAAGATCGGGCACTGCTCTGATCATGCCCTTGGGTTCAAACGCTCTATGACCAAATTTTATCACCATAAGTTGATCACGCAAGATAGAGCTTGAAAAGTCTCCTGCAATGGACCTGTTCAGCCTGCATGTTGATTCATTGAAAATTAGCCATACTCTCCTTGGCAAACCAATGGCTGATTTTTGTAATTTGAATGATCTCTGAGGTATACTATGCTAATTTTGTGAAGAATTGCAATCTAATGGCATCCAGTGCTGTGCTTGTTGAAAACCAATTTCTTAGGCTATGGTAAGTGTTCAGGGCAATATATCAAAGTTCCCCCATTTCTAACTCTCTAAGCACCTTTTTTTAGAGTTCGATGGATAGGATACTTTGTCAAAACATAGTTGTTATAATGTCTACAGTATCACAAGTGCTATAGGCAGTGACACACTTGGAACAGGGTGGATAGGATATCGACCCGATGTACCAAACACTGGTAGCAATTTGCAATCAGTATTTTTGCTACCAGTGTGGTCTTGCGAGAACTTACCTATATATTAATAGGTCAGTTTGCAAAAAGATGAATCATAGTTGGTTGCAATTCGGCCTATCGCATAAATATTAATGAGGTATGTCACAAATTGCAACCTACTATGATAGGCTGCCATCACTGGGATGGTGGCCTGCTGGGTTCGGCAGACTATCATGTCTATGATTGCTTTTTAGTAAAGCAAACTTTGTTGTATCAGTAAAATATCAATATTGCCTCCTCCAAATACAGAATTGGTATGGTATCCATTTCTAAACTCATTTAGTGATTTGGAAATGCTTTTCTGAGTCACTGAATGCATTTATTACAACGGAAAAAGGGTTTTAGCATCTGCAAAAGCCCTCTGATTTGCCAACTTGGAGGGTTTACACATGCTATAACCCTTTGTGAATCTGGCCTCCTAATGGCCACCTAGCCTATGCATGTTTTGATATGTGCTAGCCATGCTTTTTGATAGTAAACACACCACTTATCTGCACAGCTCTGTCACATACTGCAAAAATGTTAAGGGGCTATTATCCCCTTTCATGTGTTTATGAAGGATGGGGCAAGATCCTCAAAATTCTATGAGTGTGATACCCCTGTTTGAGTATTTCTGACCGCTACTTCTTCCTGCAGATTATTCACTGTGTGAATACCCACAGCATCCGACCTGATCATGAAACTTTTCTCGCAGCTCTCCAATGCTGCTAGGTAGGTGGTACCACATAACTCTATTCAGTTCTTTGTCCACTCCAGAAGTGATGACAATGGCTTATATAAGACACCACTTGGCAATCTTGCTTCAGATCCTGCCATTTTTGTGAATTACGATGCTGATCTTGGGCTCTCCTATTTTCACAAACTATTTTCTCAGCAATCTAGGTCAAATGTCACCACCTAAAGTGTCATAGTTTAAACACTGTCAACGATCTCAAAAATAGTGGATGTCCCTGTTTGCTCCCCATGACATCTGCATTTTGTGCCTAGACCCAGATAAACTTTCTCTTACCTGTGACTCCTGCTCCTTCTTGCATAGAAGGCCATCTATTGCTGCAGGGATTCTACTCATGTGCAGAACTATGCTTGGGACCCTATAACATCAATAGATAGGGACTGAGTCACCATACCACCTCAGTACCATGAGCCTGAGTCCGACTAGCTATAGTGTCTCACTTGCCCTTCTACTCGTATCCAGAGACACAAGTGAATTGACACCCCAGAACACAACACTGACCCTCTCAGGGATCGCGGCAACAGGACATCCCTTTTCGCTCACACACTCGTACTTATTCACAATAAGATATGACAAAGCCACGAAGAACATTTAAAATGTTTATTTAAACTATTGTGCTCTAGATTGCAGTATACGAGCCAAAACAACTTCCTAGCAAAAATACCATCAGCATAGTACATAAACAGTATATTATAAAAAGCCGAATCATATTATAAGACAGACTAGCCTAATCCCTCTCCCCTTCAACAGAAGCAAAATGATTATACTGCAGAGATATCTGGGATTAGTAGCGCACCCCGTACCTAAGCATACACAGATGGACGGTCTACATCTCAGATACAGCCATGATCTTCTCTCAGAAGAAATCTCTCTCTCTGTTACATTACTGTGCATACGTATATGACAAGGCGTACATGCTCATTAACAGCTGTATTTGTGTGTTGTGTCTAGGTGCTAGTGCCTGACCAGAACAGAATAACAAGGGACATTGTTGTTTGACCATGTCAGTGTGACCCCAAATCCACTGTGACTTTTAATTTGATTTTACCTATAGAGGCATCACATATGCGATCACCACTTCCAACGTTATCTTGAGTGGTCTCCACCATCTTGATGGATAAAACTACTCTGGTGTCTAGATCTTCTGCCAAATCATTACAAGAATGAGAGTCCTCTTCCCCTACATACCCCACCTTTTGCGCACTCCTGAATACTTTTGCAAAATGGCCTAATTTCTTACATTTGAAACATAGTTTATTAGCTGACAGACAGTTTTTTTCATTGGCCAGGTGGTTGCTTGAACCACACCTGAAGCATGTGTTGGAACTTCCACCTGGTCTCTTCTTTACCGCTTTATCAAAGGAATTATGAGCTTTGGCTTTGAGTGCAATCGCATGCACTTGTTCTGTAGAAATCTGTTCCTTGCCTTTTTTCAATTCCTTTGAAGAGTTGGTCGACCTTTCAATTCCTCTAGCTATCTCTAGCGTTTCCTGTAAATCTCGTATTTCGGCAGCATAACAATATCTGCTGAATGCTTGTGTCTAAACAATTAACTTCAACCTGGTCCCTGAAATAATTATCCAGGTTCCCATCATATGCGCACGTTGAGGCTAAGACTCTGAATTCCGCTAGAACGCTATCAGTGGACTGAAATTGCGATTGTGTCCTCGTGAAAAACCTGTCTTTCCACTATGATGCAGGTGTCTTCCTTGAAATGATTCTTGAGTCGACTAATCGCCTCTGTATAAACATCCCATTCTGTGTCGGGAGGCTGATGAGCTGAGGGTAAATGTTCTAATATGTGTTTCCCTTCCACGCCTAAACAATTGTAGAGTTGGGTCAACTTCCGTCTTGCAGTGAATTTGTCTATTTCAATAGTAATTAAGTAGCTTTGAAAATGTTTAAACCACTGAAGCCAGCTGTATTTTTTACTACCAGCTTCGGCTAAAAATGGTGGTGGAATATTAGCATTTTGCATGTTGATGCAATAAGGAGTAAGTAAAAGACATTTCTCAAACAATATTCAAATAAAAACACAGGTGCAACAATGTGATGCGCAGTAATAATTTCCTCTAACCCTGCAAATGTTTACACACAACAGCGTGGCATATAAAGTAAAAACAAGGCAAACATCTATAACATGGCTGTCACTGAACTTAACCTCTGAGACAAAAGAGTTCTTAGTTACAACAACTAAAGTAAAGAATGACCTTAAACGTACCTATTGCCGGAGACAGACTAATACTGAGACCGCAAGGTGTGCCTGTCACCAAAAGTTTGAAAATCAGCCACCAAGAATGAGCAAACCAGCCTGTGGATCTTTACACAGAAAGATGGCTGTGACAGACCCTCATCTGCTTTGCCTGTGGTGCTTAAAGACAGACCATGATTCCCAAGACGTGTGAGGACTGCCATACCATTAACACCAAGGTGCTGAGGGAGCACTCCTTGAGGCTCCTACATCAGTCCACTCCACGATGCTCCAGGTCCTGGTCGCGAGAAAGGTCCTGGGCCAGTTTGCGGAGTCGGTCCATGTGCTCGTTGTCCGGTAAGTCCCACAAAAAGTCCACAAAATCAAAGAAGTGGAAGCGCTTTTCAACTTCACCACACCAGTCCCAATCTTAGGACGAGGTGCGGTAGCAATGTCACTCTATACCCCACTGCCATGTGGAGCCTGCCTCTGGGGTCCTCCCTCTGCATCCCTGAATTAGCCGGAGCATCCCCCACCCAACTCTGTGAGTTTTATGAGGACATGCACCTCGTCTAGAGTGCCTTCAGGCCCCATGGGTTTTGTGAGTGCGGCCACTAGATTTCTGCCGAGGGGTCCGCCCCTGGCAAACACAAGCAGATGATGAACGTAGCGCTGAAACCGCACCCCCCCAGTCACAGATCTGGGTTGAATCCATTATCGTTCTTTAGCTCACTTCGCCACCTCAGTTCAGACCTAGCTACATGCAAATCAGTCTTGACCCTGTGTCTCATGGGAACAGTTCAGCCCGAACTGACAAGCCAGTTCTTCCCTGAAACGGAAACACGCATCCTGGTACCGGTTTCTGGGTAACACCCTTCATCAGCCAGGCAGGCTTGAATCCAGTGGCAAAGTGAGCAAGGGACCCACGTCTGGGCCTACCCTGCCAACTTAGGGCGAACAAAGCAAACACAAGGAGATGATCGACGGAGCGCTGAAACTTTTAGCTCCCCCACTCCCCCCCAGATCTGGGTTGAATCCATCATCATTCTTAAGTTCACTTCGCCACCTCAGTTCAGACGCAGCTATATGCAAATTAGTCTTGACCCTGTGCCTTGTGGGAACAGTTCAGCCCGAACTGCCAAGCATCCTGGAACCAGTTTCTGGGTAACAGCCTTCATCAGCCCTTGGCACCTGCCAGGCCACTGAGATCCAGTGCTGGATGTGGAACGGATCAGATCGCGAGACCACAACTTCTCTCAAGCCCGTTCCAGTTACGTCGTTCCTCATCATCATATTCCTCTCCGATATAGAGCCGGACTGGCATCGCCCGTTGCCTAATCGGGCGTACCCCGGAACTCAACCTTCCGAGTCGATGTCAGTGCCTTCTTTTTTCAACATGCCTGGAGAGAAGTATGATTGAAGATGATCCTAACAGCTACAACCCCCTTGGTCATTGATAAGGCCGATGATAACTGGTAGGAGGAACTGGTGGATGCCTGTGGTCTCAACACCTCACCAGACACTGGCCTGACCTCTCCTCCTGGTGTGGCTATGGAGGAAGGGGTCACCTTTGCTATGGTGGTGAGGAGGGTGATGAGGTCTTGGACATTCAGCTACACTCCGTGACAGTCAAGACCAATGTCTTGACAGAGGTACTTCAGCTTTAAGACACCCCCTCAGAACCCCTTCTTCATTGTAATGAAGCCCAGATGTCTTGCTTGAGGCCTGTACCAAGCCCTGCACTGGAGCACCTGCACACAGGCCAATTGCCTACCAACATTGCCTTGCTCTTGGGGACCCAGCTTTCCTCATCCAACACCCCACCCTGGAGTGTATGGTTGCCCAGGCGTCCATCTCCAAAGTTAAGCCTGGCGTGTTCCCTACTACACCACCAGATAGGTAATCCAAGAGGCTTGGATACCTCTGGCAAAAGGATGTTCTCTTCCACCAGTTCTTCATTGTGGTTGTTGAACACAGTGTGCCTTTTGGGCCGATACACCAAAACAGCTTGGGATTCTGTTGCGCAGGCCCTTCCCATGGTCTCGGAGGAAGCCCACACCATACTGTCACAGGCTACTGCATATGGCAGAGACACAGCAAAGTTCACCATTTGCTAACGACAGGATAAAACTAATGTGCTAAGCAGAGCCATTGCGTTGTCAGTGGCACTCAAAAGGCACGCCTGGCTGAGATTGTCTGGCTTTTTGGGGACGTCACAGCATCCCCAATGGGCATGTCTTTCGATGGCTTATCTCTTCGTCGACCAGGCAGATTCAGCGCTGGAGCACTCCAAGGACAGCCGAGCAGCTACCAGGTGCTCGGACCTCTCCATGTCCCCACTCGAACCCCATTCTGCCTATCGCCCCTTCTGTGGCTACAGTAGGGGCTTCCAACCACGTCCATTCCCACCCAGTCACCATGGCTAACACTCCCCAATCCTTTCATGGCTGCAGACGCTGTTCCCACAAGCCTAGTGCAATTACCAGCCAGATGTCGACCCAGCCAAGCCACTCCACAGCAGCTATAGCACTCAAATCACTTTAGTTTGCCCTCATACCGTCACAGATACCTGGTTGGTGACAGGATCCACCATCACCTGGCAGTCCATAACATCTGACAAGTGGGTACTTCAGATCGTTCGGCGGATTACCCCATCCTTTTCTGAAAACATGAAACCCATGCCACCAACTTCAGAGCAGCTGAAAGAGGACCACCTCTCTCTGCTCCGTCATGAAGTCCAGTTTCTTTTGGTTAAAGGAGCCATCGCAAGGGTGCTGGCATCGAAAGTAGGTTGTGGTTGCTATCCCTGCTACTTTCTGGTCCCCAAGAAGTGGCCGAAGGCCTCCATCCTATTTTAAGACCTGCGCCCTCTTAATTTCCTCCTGAAAAAGGAGAAATTCAAGATGCTATGAGCTCAGGTTCTGTCTTCTCTAGACCCTGGAGACTAGATGGTTGTGCTGTACTCGCATGACTCTTATTTCCATATTCCCGACCTAACTGCCCACAGGCACTACCCGGGTTAGATGGAGGGCCGCGAGCATTATCATTTTGTTGTGCCCCTTTTTGGCTTTACCCGCGCCCCTTAGGTATTCACCAACATGATGACAGTGGTTGCAGCATACCTGTGTATGTCAGGGGTTCCAGTCTTGCCCCACCTTGACGACTCGCTGTTGAAGGAGGGCTCGCTATAGGCCGTAGTCTCCCACCTCAAGACTACCGCGGTCCTCCTCCTCCTCCTGCATTCGCTGGACTTTACTATAAAGATACTAAGGTCACACCTGACTTCAACACAGACTCTCCCTTTCATCGGATCTGTTCCGGATATAGTGCAGTTTAGGGCCAATCCCCTGGAACAGCAAGTCCACTGTATTCAGGCCATGTTTCAGTTTCTATCCTGGGTTTTGGTGAGACTGACTCCGAGGCTGCCGGCCCTCATCGGCTCCTGCATCCTTCTGCCAACACATGTCGGCTGGCATATGCAGGCTCTCCAGTGGGACCTGAACTTCCAGAGGGAGTAGCATCAGGGAAGTCTCTCCAACCTGGTCCAGATATTGGAGGAAACTGCAAAAGATCTGCAGTGGTGGCTGACGGACCGCATTTGGGTCCACAGCAGACCCCTTGCCCTTCCCCAACCAGAGCTGACTGTAGTGACACGTGCATTACTTCTGGGCTAGGGCGGCCATCTGGAAGAGTTGGAGATAAGAGGACTTTGGTCTCCGGCAGAGTTTCAGCTCCTCATCAGCTGGCTGGAGTTGAGTGATCCAACTGGAATTGAGAGCCATTCTTCCTTCCATCAAGAGTAGACGGTTCAGGTGTTCACAGACAACACCTCCACCACGTGATATTGCAACAATCAGGGTGGAGACCTGGACTCTGTGTCAAGAAGCCCTGCCTCTCAGAACATGGCTTGAACGGAAGGGGATTTCACAGGTGGATACCTTCTAGTGGGTTGTTTGAACGCTAGAGCAAATGCCTAGTGGATCACAAATAGCACCTTCACCCAGAGGGTGGTGCAAGGTCTCTTCAGAGATTGGAGAGAACCTTGGTTAGATCTATTCACCACCGCCAAGAATGCGCAATGTAAGCAATTTGCACGCTGGAGTTTCCAAGGTGACTTGCTTGGAGCAGGTTTTCATCGCAAGTGGATCTCCGGCCTCCTGTACACCTTTATGCCAATACTACTTCTGCCCAGATGTCTCAAAAAGATCAGGAACAACCGGGCCCAAGTTATTCTTGTACCTTTCGTTTGGGTACTGAGAGTATGGTATCCAGAGCTCATGAGCATTGGTACTCCGGTCAGGTTGCCTTTCAAGAGGACGTACTGTTGCAGCATCAGGGCAAGGTCCTGCACCAGAACCTGAGTGTGCTCCGCCTTCAGGAGTGGAGATTGAGCCAGTGACCGTTGGCAGTTTTTGACCTTCCTCCTGAACTCTGTGATGTCATTCTGGCAGCCAGGCGTTCCTCATTCAGGAAGGTATACCCCTGCTGTTGGGACAAATTTGCAACTTGGTGTACATCCAAACAGGTTAATCCTCTTTCTGCCAACTTAACTGAAGTTTTGTTGCTTGTTCTCTCTTTTGCCGAGCAAGACTTTTCTTTGGGCACTGTTAAATGGCAACTTTCAGCCATATCGGCATTCTTGCTGTTGTTGGATCAGCACTCTCTGTTTAGGGTAAGTCATCAAATTTTAGGGGAAGGTGGTGCGAAGTCCCTGATGCTGATCCCTTGTCTCGGGGTAGGTGCGTAGGGGTTCCCACTGCGGGCTCACTCCTCTGGTGACGTTCCGGGTCAGGTCGCACTCCTTGTTGCAGCCTCTGGCATAGGGGGTCAACGTATCTCTACTGTACACAGGCACCAACACGATTGACACAGCAGATGTCTCCACGGTTGTACTCCTAGAATACGGGGCAGCCAGATCTTCACCACATAAAGACTACAGCCTCCTCTGCACACCAATCCATCCATGGTGCCTCTCCTGGCATACAGTGTCGCCGCTCCTTCACTGCACATGGGCTATGGCCCAATTGGCACTTTAATGCTTACTGTTCACAATGCCTCACTGTAGATGCGTAGTATACAGTTCCTTTCACTGCGGCCCGCCTTTGGCATACACGAGTCGCCAATTTTTTCATGCACATGAGCAGCGAACCAATGAACACAGCATCTGTTTCCCTGCACCTCACTCAGGGAGTCCACTTGCCAAAATTCCCCACTGGACTTTGCTTCCTCCCTCACTCCTACACTCCTCCTTCTCACATGCCACACTGTTCTTGGCTAGCATGCAGGCCAGGCCCTGGTGCTCCAGGCTGTAGGGTAGGTGGTCTTGGGTTCCCTGGGTGATGTCCTCTCACCCAGCATGGAGACTAGCAGGGCTTGGCCCCCAGGTCTGGACACAGACAAAAGTCTTGCAGACCTTCTCCTCGCACAGCCCTACTGACTGCTTGACAGTTGCCAATTTTTGGGGTCTCAAGCACCCCTTCCCTTTGTCTATTTCAACACACTAAATGTGATTTAGGGTCTGAATCTTTGAGGTTGATGTTTGAGGTCTGTCTCCTTTTGAAGTGTCCACATCTCTGCCCCCTTTTCCTCTTGAAAGCCGTCTGTCACAGCAAGAGCGACTGCAAAGCCGATTCCTCACAACACAGGCCAGGGGAGTGACTAGAGCTCATACCTGGATGTCAGCCACAGTGATCTGTGTATCAAAAGGTTAGCCCAGGGCCTCAGCCATGCTCTTTATGATTCTCTTAGCCCCATCTCCTTCCTGAGATATGCCCATGCCTCCTTCCTTGTGACCTCTTTCTGAATCAAAGAGCACCCTTTGAAGTGTACAGAGAAAGCCTGGCTCGCCCTTCTCGATTGTGTCCCACCCAGCTTAAAGGAATGCAGCAATACAGAAATCTGTCTGAAGGGATTCCTCTACCTCCTCTCTGTTTCATCATGAAGCCATGGGTATCCCAAAATGGAACCCATAGTCTGCCTTGTATTGTACCATTCCCAGGCACACATACACCCTGTACATGCATTTCACATACACGCACTGCACAGCATCCTTCATGTAGACTATCACTCACAGGCATTCATACACCCATTACATGTATACACTGTACAGCACTATATCCTTCCTGTATTGTACAATTTATAGGCACTCACCCAGTACATGCATTTAGCATCCATGCACTGCATTATCTCTCTGATACCCTTCCCTTGCACACATACACCCACACAGATACTCTACTTATGCGCTGTTCAGCACTCCACATCAGGCTGATGTGGGGCAAGGGGTGAGTTAAGCATACAGCAGCAGAACTTTGAATGAGTGATCCAATAGGTCTCACTTCAGTGATACAGCTTAAATGGGTCCTGTTCACTACTACTGATCATTACACGGTATGTTGCCTCCACTGCACTGGTGCTGCTTAACTCCTGGTAAGGGCAGTAGCCTTTCACCACTATGTGAGTAGCGCTTTGGGCGCCCCTTCTGGTCTGACAAGACCACAATCAGTGAGACAGACATATGTCATGGGACACACACATGAGCTGTGTTTGCTTTTGACGACAAATCACCATTAGTTATCCAGACATCAGTCCAGTGGGGCAATAAGGGCAGGGGTGCATGTCTGTTGCCATGCGGAATGCAAACATACGCCTATGGTGCCACGCTTGCCTGAGAATTTCTGGCTTTTGGCTAAAAGTTCAGTAACACCCTTTAAATGGGCCCTTTGATTGAGAGCATCTCTTTAGCTCGCATGTCGAAATCATGCTGGAAAAAAATGAGAAGCACATTGAAACGGCCATGGCGATTGTTGCACTTTAGACCTCTACACCTTGCTCTGCTTTTTGTAAACGCTAGGTAAGAGGAAGCACAAAACATTTTTGCTTTCCCTAAAGTCGAGGTTACCTACCGCAGCAATGTTTTCAAGACATTCAGCGAGCCATATTCTTTGGCAAAGGTTAATGCAGGGGTAATGGCAGAGGTAAAGTGAGAGATAGCCTCAACAGTATCACCTCTGCCTCAAAACAGGGACTTGCATGACTCCACCTGATGTCAAAAAACATGCTGGGAGAAAAGTGAAATTTTTCCTTCCCCAATAGGAGGAGATAAACTCAGAAAATTGGTGTTTTAGATGGTACAGCCTGGAATTTCACACCACACCAACAAGCATTCCCCTCATCGCCACATCCTCAGCAGGGAATATCTGCTACAGGAGGAAGTTCAGAAGTACAGGTGGTCCTTGGTAAAGGAGTCATTGAACTGATGCCACCTCTCCAGCCTGGCAAAGGAGTTCTCTCCCTGTGCTTCGTAATCCCCAAAAATGCGCAGGAAGTTGTGGGTAATCCAGGACCTCAGGCCATGAAAACACTATATCCCGTTGGAGCCTTTACTCAGTACCACCTTGTAAGATATCATCCCCTGTCATCGATCAGAGTATTTCATTTCATCCTGTGACCCTGCGAATGCCTACTTCCACATCCCCATTCATCCTACCCACCATTGGTAAGTGCACAACACTGCCAATTCAAAGTCCTCCTATTGGAGGGCACTACTGTCCCAAGGGTTACAAAGACATTAGCAGTGGTACCAGTGCATCTGCACAGAAACACCATTCATATCTTTCCATATCAAGATGACTGGCTGATCCAGAGCAGTTAACACTGCCTAGCACCTTAACAGGCTAAGGTTCAGCATTAGTGTTATAACATCCCACCTGCAGCCCAAGGGAAAAGACTACCCCAACCACAAGAGGGTGATTCCATTTCAAAAGTTACTACTTATCTGTCAGACGTTCTCTCATTGTCCGTATAGCGATGTAGTTGTTGGCAAAGATGGTTTCATGTATTGCAATAGTACTGCACACGCACCCGTTGCAGAAATGTCTAGCAAGGCAATGGTTACAGGTGGATGGTATGTTGGAGGGTCTAGCGTTTGTGAAGACCAAGACTCAGCACACTCACTCGTGGTGGAACAGCAACAACTTGTTGCAGGGGGAGGCCTTTTCTCAACCGTAGCTTCTGCAAATGTCCATTAACACTAATGCGTCACTCATGGATTGGAAAGTGCATTTCTACTATATAATTGTGCAGGGTATCTGGATGCTAATCCACCAGAGTTGTATATCACCTTTATGGAGTTTATGGTAATCTGTCTGGCACTAGAGAATTAATCAAGCTCATTTAAGGAAAAACAGTCAACAGAAAGGTAAATAACATGACAGTGATGTGCTACATTCTGAACCAAGGGAGCAAATACCCACCCCAACTGTCTGCATGAGCTCGGAGGATTTGGCATTGGGCCATTCAAGAACCAAATTAAGTTCCTAACAGAGCATCTTCTGGATGTGAACACTTTTTGGACGTGCTAAGCAGGACACATCAACAAGTCCCACCATTGAGTTGTTCACCATCATGCGAAATGGCAAAACTTCACCTCTTGGTACCCACAACCACAGTCCATGGGCAACACACTATGGATGTATTGGATGGGGATATTTCCTTACCCTTTTTCTCCACTTCCTCTGATTTCGTATATGGTCAGGAAAATAAGGCCATTGTCAGTGAGCCTCATCCTAGTAAAACTAACACGGGTAAGAGAACCTCCGTATTACATGCTTCTAGAGATGTTTGTACATCCATACGAGAAACTGCCATTGAGGTCAGGCCTTCTCACTCGGCATCAGGGTCAGCTCTGTCATCCAGACCACCGGACACTGAACCTAGTATCCTGGCATCTGAGGTCTTAGAATTTGGTCACCTAAAATTTCCAGAACTGTGTATGCAAATCCTGCATGAGGCTCATAAACCCACCACCACACTTCCTACGCTGCCATGCAGAAGAGATTAGTCCACTGCTGTATCGGTAAGCATAGAGACCTCTCTCATACCCTGTGCAGTTGATAGGCTTTCAGTTGTTACAGTTGCAAAAAGAAGGGTTAGCATACACATCTTGCATCTTGAAGCCAACAATCAAAATAAGGAGCTTATGTCCCTCTTTAAGTTCGGTGTCATTAAGTCTTTGATGGAAGGCCTCCAGAGAATCATCCCTCCAGCACCTGTTTGGAAAGTTCTCATGATACCTTTGGGTCCTCCCTTTGAACTACTACACTCCTTTGGAATGCAACTCTTATCCTGGAGATTGTTCATTTTTTATGGCCATTAATTCTCTAAGAAGGATTCATGAATTTCAGCCCTTCACTAGACAAGAGCCATTCATTGAGGTTCGGCGATAGGATGGTTCTGAAGACAAACCCCAAATTCCTACCAATGGTGATTGTCTTTGTTTTGCGTTCACCAAACTGCTGAGTTGTCCATCTTCTCACCCCATCCAGACTCTGCTCTGGAATGGGTTTAACATACTATAGTTTTAAAAGGTCACTTATGAATTATTGCATCAATAGAACTAAATCCATCTATAACACAAAGTAACTTTTCATATCTTTTGCGTAGTTCCGCTCTGGAAATCCAGATTCAAAGTTAGGCATTGGTAGATGCATTGGGAAATGCATTGAAATTTGTTATACTAAAGCCAAGCTTAAACTGCTTTTATTGCCTAGGGTGCTTTCTTGGGAAACATTCCTGTTCGAGGCATATGAGCTGCAGATTGTATGCTTTTGCATAGATCGCCATCTGGTGTTGGCCTCGAATGTTTGCACCTTGTATTTGTCTTCGAAGAAGTCTTGAAGTCACGAGGTTGGTGACTTCTCCTTCGGTCGACAGTGAGCATGGGCATCGACTCCATCCTTAGATTGTTTTTTTTCCCCCATCGGGTTCGGATGTGACTTGCTGCGCTCTGGATCAGTGTCGTTATCGAACCCCCTTTTTGACGTGCAATCACCGGTAAGCTACAGTATTGTCTCGATCCTGTACCCTTCGACTCGCACGCTCGACACTCAACTAAAACTTTCGAAAGCTTTCGAAAACTTGTGAACTTTGACGCGGGCCGCTGGGCCTACCCGTGCCGGTATCGACGGAAGTCGATGGAACGGATTCCCTTTAAGAAATGTCCCCAGTGTGGTGTTAAATTCCCACACTCTGACCTCCACTCCGTTTGTAATCTGTCCCTCTCGCCAGAACATAGAGAGGACAACTTTGAGGATTGTCTATCCTTCAAGTTCAAGAAAACCATTGGTGATCGTCTGGCTCGATGCCACAAGATGTCCCGAGGCACCGGATCCATTCCGGACATCTTCCATCCAGGCCCCGACAGCCTTCTGGAACTGGAACAGGTCTCTGTCTCCGAAGCAGACAACTCCGACACCGAAGATGACGTCACCCCAGCTCAACGGCACATGAGTACCGAGACCCCTGCCCCACCCAAGCCCATACCAAAGGCTCCGGTGACACCTCCTCCGGGCCCAGGTCCACACCGAACAAAAAATGTGAGCGCCCGGGCCCGGCTCCGGAAGACAAGCCTTCCGGCTCCAACTCGAGGCAGCCATTCGGTCCCGAAAAAACGCCTTCGGCAACGAAAATTACGTCTCCTGTGATGCCGCGCCCCCCTCCGTCGGCACCAGAAAAACATTCGGCACCGAAACCGCCAGAAGACCCCCTCGGCATCGAAGCAGCCGGATAAGACTTCGGCACTGAACACCTCGGAGCCGAAACCATCTAAGGAGAAGCCTTCCATAACTAAGCCTTCCAAACAAAAACCTCTGGAGCCCAAACAATCCGCAGCGAAGGTCTCGGAGCCAGGGAAAGCTTCTAAACCGGACACTGTTGCTAAACAGCCAAGATCAGTTTCTAAAGAGAAATCTTCCACACCAAAGAAAACTATTGCATCCGAAGAACTTTTTCTCCCGGATCCGAAGCAAACAACCATCTTTATTCATCCAAAGACTGGTCATATAGTTACTACACTACCTACCAAGAGGAAACCAGAACATTTACAACATTCACCGGTTCCGCCAAAGGAAATACACATGGGCACTAATACTTCACCACCTCCACCAATTAACCCTCATCTAATCACTTCTCCAGTACAGTCTCCAGAACATACTTTCCCTCTCCCAGAGGATAGTGACGATGCACATGGGGATGGGCAAGGAGATGACAATATAGTCCCATTAGACACTGATGATACTGATGAGCCACCACAGGATCCAGACCCATGGCATAACTATAATAGCGATCCTGACTTAGACAATGATCCGTATCTCTATCCCTCAAAACAATCTCCGCCAGATGACAATGTGGGCTTCGCCCAACTAATAAATAGGGCCGCAACACACCATGGAGTCAATCTACACTCAGACCCTGTGGAAGAGGATTTTCTTGACCAGCCACAAAAATCAACTCACATCCTGCCAATGTTAAAAGGTCTCCTTAAACACGCTCCTGAAGTGTTCAAAGACCCGGTTAGGGCTAGGGTTCTTAACCCCAAAATAGATAAAAAATATAAGGCAGCTCCCACTGATCCCATATACATTAAGGGTCAACTCCCTTTAGATTCCCTGGTCGTAGCTAATGCAAGCAAAAGGGCAAATTCTCAGGAGTCAGGTGGCACCCCGCCTCCTGACAAAGAATCTAAATTATTAGACACATCAGGCAAACGTATGGCGTCTCATGCTGCGAACGATTGGAAGATAGCCAACACACAAGCCCTCTTGGCAAGGTATAAGAGGGCTCACTATGATGAGATGGAAAAGCTCATTCAACACCTACCACAACAATATATGGATAAAGCCAATGACCTTATTCAGGAAGGCAAACTAATCACTAACACGTCCAACAAATGCGCGCTGGACGCAGTAGACACTGAGTCCCGTGCAGTGAATAATAGTGTTTTACTACGCAGACATGCCTGGCTCAGGATATCTGGCTTTAAACAAGAAGTGCAAAACACTATCCTTAATCAGCCTTTTGACCATGAGCACCTCTTTGGCCCTGCAGTGGACACATCATTAGAAAAAATAAAAAAAGGACACAGAGACTGCCAAGTCTATGGGTGCCCTGCAGTCATCCTCTACTAGAGGCTCCTTTCGACGCTCCTTTTATAGAGCAGGCTCAAAAACATATACACCAGAACACCGTCCTCATCCTAAAAAGTCCCAACCAGGGCTCCTTTTCCAGAGGATACTCTAGGGGAGGTTACAGGGATAACAACAACAAGGGCAGAGGCAGGGGTAATAACACCCGCAGCTCCCCTAACACTAAACAGCGACTTCCCTGCACTTTCCCTCAATCATCCCTCTCCTGTCGGGGGACGTCTCTCACAGTTCCTGCCTGTCTGGAATTCCATCACAACAGACAAGTGGGTAAGACAAATTATCCAGTATGGTTATTGCCTGGAACTCACTTCTACCCCTCCCAACATTCCTCCCAAGCAGCGTCCAATGTCATTAGAACACCTGACCCTTCTCAAACAAGAGGTTCTTGCACTATTACAAAAACATGCAATAGAGCCCGTTCCCTTGCCTCATCAAGGCACAGGGGTCTATTCCCTCTATTTTCTAATTCCAAAAAGGACGGCTCTCTCAGGCCAATACTGGACCTCAGACCACTCAACTTTTACATGCAATCAGACCACTTCCACATGGTCACTTTACAACATGTGCTTCCACTACTCCAGCAAGGCCACTTTCTCTCCACTCTAGATCTAAAGGACGCCTACTTCCACATTCCCATTCATCCCGCTCACAGGAAATATCTCAGGTTTGTGGTAGATGGTCAACACTACCAATTCAAAGTTGTACGATTCTGGGTCACCACAGCACCCAGAGTTTTTACTAAGTGCCTCGCAGTGGTTGCAGCCCATTTGAGAAGACAGCACATTCATGTTTTCCCTTATCTGGACGACTGGCTCATAAAAGCAAAATCCCACAACGGCTGTGTTCAAAACACACTCCGCACAATACAACTGCTTCACAGTCTGGAATTCACAGTAAACCTGGCAAATCCCACCTCCAACCATCCAGAATACAACAATACCTAGGAGCTACAGTAAACACTTCCACAGCCCTAGCAAATACCAACCCAGTCAGCATAAGTGCAATACAAGCGCTAGTCCGAAGATTTCAGCCACAACACTCACTACCAGCACGAGTGTTCATGCAATTAATACGGATGATGGCCTCTTGCATTTTTCTCGTTCCTTTTGCAAGACTCCAAATGCGTCCATTACAAGAGTGTTTGGCACGTCAGTGGAACCAGGCTTAAGGTCAACTAACAGATCTGGTGTTGGTGGACGACCGCAGCCATTGCTCTCTACAATGGTGGAACACACAGAACCTTTCCAAAGGGCGATCGTTCCTCGAGCCAGTCCCACAGGCAGTGCTAACAACAGACACATCACTCATCGGCTGGAGAGCTCATCTTCAAACCCATACCATTCAAGGTATCTGGACCCCCTAACAAAAACAATTCCACATCAACTACCTCGAATTGTTAGCAATCTTCCTATCGTTGAAATCATTTTAACTACACCTCCTAGGCAAAGCTGTCCTGATCCGTACAGACAACATGACAGCAGTGTATTACATACAGAAGCAAGGGAGGACACACACTCTCCAGCTTTCACACCTAGCTCAAAGCATATGGAGATGGGCCATTCCGCAAAAGAGATGCCTCCTTGCATAACATCTCCCAGTAATACACAATCAGATTGCAGATCTGCTTTATCCTTACACTATTCCTCTTCTTCTATGTGGGTCACACCACCATATACCATGAACTGTGTCTACTCTCTGTATGGTGACCATGCGCCTTCTCAATGTATCTTACCCCTCGAGTTGACCCCTAATGTCTATCTGAAGGTCTGTACAGGGGCTATGTTCTGTACCTTGCCATCTCATTTTATTTCTCTACATCACCAATTTGCTAACAGTTACAAAATCATTGTCCCCTTTCCCTCCCTCACTGAACAGTTCCAACAGCAA
Source organism: Triturus cristatus (assembly GCF_964204655.1). Lineage (NCBI taxonomy): Eukaryota > Metazoa > Chordata > Amphibia > Caudata > Salamandridae > Triturus > Triturus cristatus. Next base: position 965,159,867 of record NC_140583.1, on the reverse strand, counting down.
ATGACAGCTAATCAGCATTAGTTTGACTTAAAACAGACCTCTTAATCTTTGCTTCAGTCTTCCGAGTTCCCACCTTTCTCGTTTCCATCCAGGATAGGGTCCACCTGACAGTTGCATGCACCATAATTGCCTTAATAGGTTCAATGAGAATTACTCAACGTCCAAAAGATCCATTCTCACCGCACATCTCACTCTGCAGAAAAGTCTGGTGAGCACTCTAGTTCTCTGCAACCTTAACTTGAATAGATTCCTGATCCATTTCCCACAGAATTTCTTCTTTCCCTACGAAAAGGTGTTTGACACACCAATGAGACCTTTTCCAGCTTCCCAGGATTCTCCTTTAGCTCCATGCTCTAGGTTGACTGGCTCTTATTGCAAAGCATGGTCCTGTACAAATTCCATAATTTTGTGGTCATAGCATGCATGGCTGTAGATACACATGCACTGCATACTCCTGCTGTCCAGTGTTGGGCTAGTACTCTACAAGTTTTTTTTGTTCAAAGAAGACACTTTGAGTCGCAATGTCTCCTGTGACTCCTCGCTTTGTATGCACATGGGCACCGACTCAATTATGAATTTTTTTCTCTGCCATGGGTTGTCAATGCTTACTAACGAGGCTCCCAAACTCAACACATTCATGCTTCAGGCCCTTGCAATAAGAGCTTCAACCCACGTTGATGAGAGAAGCTTTTCACCACCAACGGAAACCATCAAGACAGGACCAGAACACTTAAACACTGGTTCCCCCAACGATTCGGGCTCTGTCTCCTTGCTTCTCCAGAGAAGGAGAACTACAAGGGTTGCTGCAACATGCACCCTTTAAGAAGTACCTTCAGTGTTAGTCAAAGTACTCCTGAACTGACTCACAGGCAGTTTGTAATCTCTGTCTTTTCCTATATCACAGAGACACAGATTGTGCCTTCGGCTTGACGTTTTGTCTTAGGCAGCGTGGAGATCAATGCCTATTGCACCTCACAATGCAGCACCAATCTCATCTTTGGTGAGGCTGATTCCCCTTGGTGCCAAGCAAGAGGACCAAAAAGGCTTTGATCTCCAGGGCGTGCCTCTTCACCAGCCCAGCTCAGAGGTAATCCCATCTGATTCCTTTGGGACTGAGGAACTTGAACAAGATGGTGTTTCCTCCATTTCTAGCATGATACGATGTCAATGATCGTGCGTATGGACAAACCTCAACAACATAAAACTAACAAACAGCCACACACCAAGGGGAAGCACCGCCCCTCTGGGGATGAGCATCCAGTTCCACTTCATGCTGCTTCCAGGGCCTTCCCAGCTTTCAGTCTCCAGTCGGCACCGAGGCAATGCATCGGACCCCACGAGAAATTCAAACAAGGGCCCGACACACATCGGTCCTCCGACTTTGGTAAACAGAAACCACTGTCGGAGCCGAAAGACATGTCTGAGCAGAAACGCCATTAGGACACTAAAATGGTCTCTGCCACAATGCCGAATGCGATGTCAGCCTTGAAGACACTGTCGGTGCCTAAAATGCCATCGACCTAGAGACCACTGGTCCTGGGGACTTTGAAGATTGAAGAGGTTGCAAGAGTAGATTGACGAAAGTCTGCGTCAAATCTCTATTCACCCACACACACGGAACATTTATTCCAAAGATCTTAAGGATTCTGAACCCTTACCAAAGAAAAGGAAATTGACTTTTGAGAAGGAGACCCCACTGGACTCTCCATCAGACCCTCTGCCACAACCAAACCATTTTAACGATGGAACCACTAGCCCTACTCCTCAAGCAACTACTACCTCTCCACCACCTCCACAGGAAAAAACTCCATCATCATTCCCCTCACATTCATCACCAGGTACTATGTGGTACCCTTTCATCCTCACACAACAGAAGATCCATTTGAGGATTATGACATAGACAACCTAGGGGACTCAGCCTTACAGCCTATTCCACTTGCTACTTCTCCCCTATGACACATAGCAAACGGTCATTAAAAAGGCAGCACCCTGTCATAATGTGAGCATACATACCATTCCTCGGAAAGAAGATTTCTCTTGGGAAAACTGCCAGGTCTGAATGTTCATGCAATTCCTCCCAGTGCTGAATGGGATGATAAAATATGCTCCCAACATCTTTAAGGAACCTGTCAGGGCCCGGTTTGTTATCCCCAGAGTAGAGAAGAGATATAAGCCCTCTTTCTCAGGCCCCACTTACATCAAGGGGCATGTCCTGCCAGACTCCTTGGTGGTGCACATGGAGGTTCCTCTACCAGATACAGAGGGTAAAGAAATTGATTCTATGGGGAAAAGGATTGCAGTGGAGGCCACTACTCCTTGCCAGATCACTAAAACTATGAGACCATTCTGGAGGTAAGACACGGCCCAGTAGGAGATGGAGACTCTGCGACAGAATGTTCCACAACAATTTAGGAAGAGGGGGCCGAAAATTATATCCAAGGATAAAGTAATTTCCTCCACCACCATATGGTACAATTTGGATGCTGCCCATACAGCATCCAGAGAGGTTAACAGCTCCAGTCATCCTACAGATGTATTTGTGGCTACACAACAGCACCTCGTTGGCCTACGTTTCGATGGCAAGCACCTCTTTGATCCACATGTGGACAAAATGCTTGAAAAAAATCAAGAAAGATACTGATATAGCAAAAAGCATTTGGGCTATCCAGACACCACCTTCCAGGTGCACCAAAGGCCACTTCCCCTGAACAGCTATAATCTTATCAACGCCAGTCAAAATCCTGTCATCGGCAAGCAGGCAGGAGATATGTGAATCACATAGCGGCAACTCCAACTGAGGTAAAGGTAGAGGTACTCCCAACTAGGGGGATTCTACGGCAAAGCATTGGCTAAGCATTCCTGTGATCACACCCCACTTGTCGGAGGAAGACAACAATGGTTTCTCCTAGTTGGGAAGAAATCACCTCGGATTCTAAGCATTGTGGGACAGGGGTATTGCCTAGAACTCCTTTCAACCACATCAAACATTCCACCCTGTGCATACACCTTAAGTACAGAGCACCTCCACCTTCTCCAACAGAAGGTATAAGCGCTCCTACTCAAAGGAGCCATAAAGCCAGTCCCTAAGAGTGTTCACAAAATGCTTAGCAGTTGTAGCAGCCCACAAGAGGAGAGGCAAACATGTCTTCTCCAATCTAGATAGGCTAATTAGGAGCGTGGGCAGAGAGCAGTGCCTAGCTCACACAGAAGCTATCATCTCCCTCTTCCACAGTATGGCGTTTGCCATTAAGGCCAAAAAAGTCCCGCCTCCACATGTCCAACCCTTCCTGAGGTAATTTCTAAATGCCGTCACTGGAAATGCTTACCACAGCCCACAATGAATACTAGCTTTCTAGCAGCTACTGCCTCTGTTTGAGCAAAATCATCTTCCAGTCAAAAGTGATGCACCTTTTAGGAATATTGGCTTCTTGCATTCGTCATAGTTTCATACACCAGATTACACATGCACCCATAGCAAGAGTGTCTCTCCACACATTGGTCACAAGCTGAGGGTCATCTACAAGACCAAGTGTGTACCCATCACTCCCTGCACTGGTGGAGCATCAACAATTTGTTGCAGGACAAGCCCTTTGCATGCCCTGTTTCACAAGAGACATTCACCGCGGACACTTCCCTTTCTTGCTGGGGACTGCATCTCCACACCACGACAGTTCAGGGTCTCTGGTCACCGTAACAGCAAGAGTTTCACATAATCCAGCTTGAGCTTCTACTCATCCACCTAGCCCTCAAGGCTTTCTTTCAGAAATATCCGTGCAAGGTGGTACTCATCAAAAGGGACAACATGACAGCATGTATTATCTCCGGAAACGAGGGCACTCTCTCACCACAGCTGTCAACAATGGCACAAAAATGTTTGTCATTGGTCAGTTTACCATCAGATACACTTCATAGCGGAGTACCACCTAGGAGTGGACAACGAAGTTTCAGCATAGTTCCCTCTAAGCTGCGTGCATGAGCTGGTGCACACTATGTGTTTATCCTCCATGCGATGAGTGTGAGGCAGCATGCACTTCATCAAACTGTCTGGCTATCACTGAATGCTTAGGTGAAACCTTTGAAGTGACTCCTCCTTTCCCTCAGCTTATACGTGTGGAAGGCAAGCAGAGTTAATTGATATGTTTTTTTACTCATAGGCTATGTGTCAGTGCCAGGGGACTGAGTTGATGCTTATCTGCACCTTCCGCTAGCCAGCAGTTCTGTATATTGCGACTGGGCCTGAAGGTGTCTGTTGCCCAATTATTGTGTACATAAATGTCTGAAAGCAGACTATAATTGTAAGGGGATATCTCTAACGAGCTGCCGCACAGATAATATGCTCCTAAATGCAGTTTTCTGGACATTTGTATTTCAAGAGACCATTAAGAGGAATGTGAACACCTGCAGTGAAGCCTGACCCTAAAGCAGCAGGGGAGGGCGAGCAGCCCCAAAGCCTTAACAGAAAGTGGGCCAGCTTGGTATTCATTCCTTTGAGTCTCGTCCTTCTTCTGAGCCCCCACCTCTACCACACATAACAGAGAGGTGACATGTGAGCACTTCAGGGATGGGATTTGTTAACAGTTCTGCAGGACCAAGAAGAAAGCCGAGCGGCTGCTCATCTTCCAAAGGCTGCTGTATCTGTAGGTACAGGGCTGGTACTGCTCTGCCTCCCCAAGTTCAGCCTTCCAATGTAGATTGTATCTTGATTTGTTTTGTTTTGCTTTACCTGTATATGAGAGGTTGGAAATATCAAGCACCCGATTTTCCCACTTATGAAATCTAGGTGTAGACTAAATCTGTGAACTTTGTCATGCCGTCCAAGAAATTATAAGTCATACATGATCCTGAACATGTTTTCTCTCTCTGCTTTGAATTGTCATTCCAAGCTAAGAAAAAAGAGGCCTAAGCAGCAATAGTGTCTGTGAGGCAGTCAGTAGGTGAGATTAAAAGATAGAACTGAAAAAAGCAACTATGGAGTGTTTAAGAAAAATGTATCTAAAATAGGTAAAATATGAAAAAACATGGGCATATCAGTGTAACAAGAAGGGAAAGTGTATGAGAAAAGTGTGCATTAAGGAGAGCAAACGAGAATAACAGTGAGAGGGAGTGACCATGGATGTGCTTGCGAGAAAGAGAGTGATAACAGGAAAGTGGTAGCAAAAGTTTGGAAAGGAAAGTAGAGAGGAGAGAATGAGGACATACGGAAGGCCAATAGAAGCAGAGAGGAAGAAAACATGACTATAGTGCCGTAGTAAAGTTTGCCCAATCATCCAGTATCCCAGTAGCCAGTTGGCAAGAATCCTGTGACCACTAATTTATGGTAGACATTATGTAGAGCCCAGTAAGTGATGGGTAGCAATCCTGTGTCCCAGTGACCATTGGAAGCCAGAATGTGACTCACTGATTTGCCGGCACCGTGTGGCATGTCCTGCGGATGAACTGAGCCTGGATATTTACCTACGCTTTTCCGCCTTTTTACCACATATGGTTCACTGACAGTATATCAATGTAAAAAATATAGAAGTAAAAAATATTGATGAAAAAAAATAGAATGCAAAAATATCGACTCCCTATACCTAAATAGGTAAGTACAAAAAAATTGTAAAAAACAATATCGATGGTAAAAATAGTTGTTCAAAATATCTATTTCATTTCAATCTTTATTCGATCTAGTTGAAATGATCATAAAAGCACAGATAAATACATAATCATAACATTTTAAAATCATAAAATAATTCATCATTGATTTTAGAATAAAGACCCTATTACAATAAAATCATTTCATATGCTAAAAGCTATACAATGAAGTTACCGCAGGACAAGCTCAAGGCTCTTGGCGCCCCCCTTTTCCTCTTTCTCATCCAGGCCCATAAGAATGTAGCTATCGAATAGCAAACCAGGGGGTCAGGTAACAATTTTAAAAAATATAATGCCAAAGTTCCCTTGCTTTAAAATTGGTTTAAGGTAGTCATTCCTTTCTTTCTCATAGAGCCTGCAAAATAAATCTAGGTGCAATTCAGTTTGTGGTGAGAGGTTATCACATGGACACACACTTAAATCCGAGTAGTTATATGTTTTTTCTGGATAACCTAACATCAAAGGGATCATATTCACACAGAACTTCTATAATATAGATCTATGTTGCGGCCTGTTGACATTTACTAAATAGGAGTACCCCCCCCCCCCCGCTATCAGTATAGGGTTTTGGCACTATATACAGACAGCGTATTTCTCTCTCTGGTGTTCCTTTCGCTTATACTCAGACATCATTAAGAACATGCTGGTGACTTATTGTTTGGAAACCTTTCTACAAGCCAGTGGGTACTTAAACACTTCAGGGAGGCCAATCTCCTTTAGTACTGACTCCATATAGCTGAGCCATCTAGACATCTTCCACTTGTCCATGCTTAAGCAGCTCATTATTATTGTTTGTGTGAGTGTCACTGTGTCTCTCCGCCAAATTGAATTCCACAGAAGGATTGGGGCTAGATGTTTTTAATCTGTAATGTAGGGCACACCCAATTCCAAGTGTAAAATATAATTTGAGGGGGAGAGAGGGATGCCCACTATGGATTTGAAAAAATTATTCTCGGTGGTTTGCATAAGGCTGGCGCTACCACACCCCACACACCAGCCCCGTACGTTACTGCTGCCTCTACTTTAGCCTGGTAGATGTTTTTTATTGGTAGTAAAGGTCTGGCACCCAGTTTTTGGGGGAAAGATTTAACAGCCATGGTACCTCTCTCCATTACCAGCTTCCTTCCTTCCTTCCTTCCTCCAACTTTGACCATGATAGGTCTTTATCAAAGAGAACCCCCAAATAGGGAAAGGTGTCCACCACCTCTACTCTTTCAGTGTCCGCATGCAGATATGGAATTTCTTTTTTGGGCCCCAGCTATAATTACAAAGGACTTAGTTTGATTTACCTTCAGATGTATTGAATCCATAAAGGAGACATACACATTTATCAGGCGTTGTAGGCCAAGCCCTGTTCTGGCGATTACCACTGCGTCGTCCGCGTAAGCCAGTATTAGTAGCAGTTGGGAATCAAAGATGGGGCCGTCCCTAATGGCCACGGTAAGTGCTTCCTTGACTCCATTTGTATATATGGAGAAGAGGAATGGGGCGAGGTTGCAGCCCTGCCTTCCTCCCATTGCGATTTTAAATGGGCGCGTACAGTCTCCATTCTTGGTGTAGCTGACTGATGCCGCGGCTTTTAGGTACAGCTGTCTAATGAAGTTTAATATGGCTTGGTCAACCCCCATCGTCTCTATTATGTTCCATAGCTTAGCCTGGACCACGCAGTCGAACGCAGCCGACAGGTCCATGAATGCCATGTAGATCTTTTCGTCCTTCATTCTGGTGTATTTTTCTATGGTCAGTGCTAAATTTAAGCACTGATCCACAGTGCCCCTCGCCCTGCTGGAAACCATACTAGGCCTGGATTAAAATGTTATTTTCCTTAGCCCACCCCTCTAACTTAGAGAGGAGGAGGCAGCCCATGAGCTTCGAAGTTGTATCCAGCAAGGAGATTGGGGTTGGCCCTATCTCCTTTTTTTATAGATTGGGACAATGACACTCGTTGACTATGGGTGAGGGACCTACCAGAGCTATACTATTCAGGACGTTCGTTAAGACAGGTACCCATAAGTCTGGGTTATCCTGAAAGAAATCAATTGGGACGCCGTCTGGTCCTGGGGCCTCCGCCTTTCCCATACTACATGATTCCTGCCCTATTTTGACTTCAATAAGTGAAAAAGGAGGAGAGTGGGACTTTGGCTCCAGGGACACGGAGGGGATTGGGGAGTGAGGATTTAGGGCAAAAATGTTCACAAAATGGAAAATCCATGCCTCCTCATCTACATTTGTATCTGTTGTGGGATCTCTAGAATTTTTCAAATATGGTGCGTTTACTAGCTTCCAGAAGTCACGGCTGTTTCCCATTCTAGCTGCCTTGTCAAGGTCCGCCCGTAGCTCCTCCTTAATAGCTTTTTCTCAATTTATTTGTGCTAGTTTATAGGAGGCCCGCAATATTTTATTTGATCCGTGATTCAGGGCCTGATTTTAAAGGCGTGCATCAGAGTCAAACCAACCCCTACCTTTTGCTTTGTTTGGCACTTTTGTGTGTGTGAGGGCCGATTTTACCTTCTCTAAGATGTCGGAAAAGGCAGACACTACTTCCCCTGCATCAGCTTCTGGTTCTAGACATAATAATATGTTATCCCGTGTGTTTGATATCATTTCTGGAATCATTTTAATTTTATCGCTATGGGCCCATTTTAGTTGGACTCCATTTTTTCTTGCCACAATTGGGGTTCCAACATGTTGGTGGTTATGTGGGTCTCATATAGGCACCTTTAGCTCTAGGGATAAAATGGCGTGGTCACTAAAAATTGAAAAAAGTTTCCTACCTTGGTAGCCCTTATACTGAGAGGATTTGTTAGTATTATATAGTCAGTCGTTGACTCGAACCCCATTTCGGTGGAAAGTTCCCACTGATTTGCCTGTTGGGGAGTCTGGATTGCTTATTACTTCCATGTTTATGGAGGCTAATGACCTATTTAGGCAGTTGCCATACTCATTGTGGGTAAAGTGATATATTGGATTTTCCTCCATGTCCTCTAGACCACAAACGGGGAGTGCATTGTGATTACAGGGATGTATGTTAAAATCACCCAACCAAATGACATTGACATTCTTGTTCTTAATGTTGCGTACAGTGTTATCTATTGCCTTGTCAACCTCTCCCACAGTTGAATGCATGTTTGGGCCGAACCTATTGTTCTAGAAATTTATCAGTAGCCACATCCCTTCCTGTTGTACCTCCATCATGAGGAAATGGAAGTTTGAATTTGAGAGATCACACTTTTTTTTAACTTTTACTGGTAGGTCATTTCGAATTAAAGTCAGGATGCGCCCCTTAGCCCTCCCCGAGACAGAAGGTTTAGCTAAGGTCTGAAAGGAGCGGTATTCGTTTATGAACACTGGCCCCATAGCCCATGTTTCCTGAAAACACACAATTTCATGATCTTGCCATACATTTAGCCAGTTAATGTCACTCAGTTTAGGAACAATGCCAGACACATTCCATGAGGCTATTTTAAGAACCGTTTTATGTGCCCCCTGTTGTAATTTAGGTGACTGTAGGCTCTCACTAGTAACAGGGGCCGTGATGGGCTGACTCTCGCAATTCACTTGAGTTTGATTTCACTAACTGTAGTCAGTCACATGCTTTTAGGTCAGATAAGGGTGTGAATCTATTCGCAAGCCTCAAATCTGGTATCCTGGGATTCCCTCATGAGGACGCCCATATCTGTCCCTCCCTGTGCTGTAAATAGCCCCGTTACCAGTGGGAAAGGGGGTCTATAGAAAAATTCCAGTGGTAACACAGTAATGTGGGAATTTCTAAAATAGCCATTACCTAATTGTTCTAAGAGGAATCTAACAACAAATTCATTTTTTAAATTTAGGACCACACAGTCTCCCAGCATTTCTTTCCTTGCAGGGCCAACCTAGGGTACTCTACTAGCCATAATCTTTTGACTTGGGAGGCTCCTGTCTTTGCCCCCCACCTCATTCAAATTTTGCGTTATCCAGTGAAGGGCTTTAGACATTAGTTGGGCTGTCGATTCTAACTGGCCCTCCCTCAGTGGCGGTACATTACCCAGCACCAGTACCAGGGGAGCGGCTGCTGGGGGAAGATGTAAAGTCTGAGTTCCAGTCACCAATAGCCCAGAAACCGATCTTTCATCCCTCTGGTAATCATCTTGACTGCCCCCCCAACAGTGGCATGCAGGTACTTTATTTGGGTGATCCTTTTGGCGGTTTATTTTGTCCCCTACTTCATTAGAGTGTTTCATACTTAGATGACTTGGATGGCTATGGGCAGTTTTGGCAGCTATACCAGCGGTTATATCGGGGGTTGTACCAATACAGATGTCATAATTAATACATGAAGGATAGGCCAAGTCGGGGAGAACAGACGTCGTCTTTGTGGCCATTGTGGTCGAATCTGTTCTACGTGTCTCTTGGTGAATTTGGGGCTGTAAGCTAGTCCTTGATCCAGGGACTATCACTGGTTTCGGTCTCTGTGGGCCCCCGCCCCTCTTCCTCTTTACTGCCGGATCAGGAGTGGTTCCCAAGGGTTTGCAGCCCTAGTGTATACTCTTCTTGTAGTGCATGTCAATACAGGGTCTTGGGGGTATAGATCCCGTAAATGTTTCTGTTTCAGCTTCCTTAGCTGGTAGGAGAGGTTGGTTTGGGGTGATGTGAGATGTCGTGCCCCCCAGAGAGGATCTTTTTTGGAAGATGGGCTCCAAAGATAGGCGACATTCCGTCCTTTCAATCTTGTGTGCTAGGACTGTGGTCGCCCTGGTTAGAAAGGAGTCAAGTGTCCCCACAATACTTCCACCCAGCTGGGCACTCTGGCCCTCATGCTTGCTCATCCTGATAGAGAGCCCTGGTGCTGAATACAGTGGCAAGAAATAACGACAATAAAGGTGAGGTGATAGTAACAGGTAATAACAGGACTATACTCTGTACCTTATGTTGTACCTTATGTTGTCACAGACTTTAGAGGGGCGCCCAGCCTCTTCCGGGCTCCAGCGGGCGTGGACGGGCCCGTCCTTGGCACACACACACACATATATATGTGTGTATATATTTATATATATCTTACCACTCCAGTCAGTGTAACAGTAGGGAAAGTGTTGGTAGCAGAGGGGTACAAATTACTATTCCCACTCCAATTAAGTGCAACAGTAGGGAAAGTATTGGATAGCAGAGATGTAAAACTTACTCTTCCCACTCCAGTCAGTGCAACAGTAAGGAAAGTGTTGGATAGCGGAGGGGTAAAACTTAATATTCCCACTCTCGTGAGTGCAACAGAAGGGAAAGTGTTGTATTGCGTAGGGGTAAAAATTACTATTCCCACTCCAATCAGTGCAACAGTAGGGAAAGTGTTGGATAGCAGAGGGGTAAAAATTACTATTCCCACTCTCGTGAGTGCAACAGTAGGGAAAGTGTTGTATTGCGTAGGGGTAAAAATTACTATTCCCACTCTCGTGAGTGCAACAGTAGGGAAAGTGTTGTATTGCGTAGGGGTAAAAATTACTATTCCCACTTCAATGAGTGCAACAGTAGGGAAAGTGTTGGATAGCGGGAGGGGTAAAATTTACAAATCACACTCCAGTCACTGCAACAGTAGGGAAAGTGTTGGATAGTGGCAGGATAAAATTTACTATTTTCACGCCAATCAGTGCGACGGTAGGGAAAGTGTTGGATAGCGGAGGGGTAACAATTAATATTCTCATTCCAGTCAGTTCAAAAGTAAAAAACAAACAAAATATTAACAAAAATATTAAAAAAAACTAAATAAATAAAAACATATATAAATATATTAAAAATACAAATATATTTAATATTACAAATATTTAAAAAAACAATGTTAAATGCATATGACAAATACCTACAAATATTATATCAAATAAAATAAATAAAAATCACACAAATAAATATTTTTAATCAGAAAATATTTTGAATCAAAAACATTATACATTTACTTTTTTTTATTTCCTACCCTATAACACTACACAATATACAACCCAAATCTAAATTTTATTTTAAAAAAGGTACTTGCATAATTAACATAATTCATTAGCAAGTAAATATTAATTAAAAAACAAATTAAAACTCATAAAAATTAATAAACTTCCCACACATTACACCTATAATCCCCACAAACCACTGGTAAAATTAAACTGTAAAAAATGTAACTATACAATTAACTTGTTTTCAATTAACGAAACTACTAGTATATAAAAACTAATTATATAAAGTAAGTACAATCATTTACTCCCCACCCTTTACCCCTAAACAAGTAAAACCCACACACAAAAAAATATAAACTACCCTAATTAAATATTAATTAATGAACATTAATGATCAACCATAAATTACTTCCAGCACTTTACCCCTATTAACCCCATAACCCACATCTAAAATTAATTACACAAATTCCATATTTAATTTTCAAATAATTAATAATTAAGAACTAATTATTAATTAATTTAAAATAAATACTTCCCATCCTTTACCCCATAAACCCCACAACACACACCTAAAAAATCACGCAATTACCATAATTATCAATTAGTTAATATCAATTAACTAATTATAAATTAAACATAAATTACTTCCCACCCTTTACCCCTATAAACCCGATAACTCGCACCTAAAATTAATTACAGAATTTCCAAAATTGTCAATCAATTAATATAAATTAACTAATCCAAAAAGTTACTGCCCACCCTGTACCCCTTTAAACCCCACAACCCAGACCCAAAGAAATTACACAATTACCATAATTATCAATTCATTATTATTAATTAGTAATTAACCAATTAATAATTAGTTGCAAATAAATTGCTTGCCACAATTAACACTATAAAATCTAAATTAAATAAATAAAAAATAATCTTTAGTTTATTTTAATTAAATTACTTCCCACCCTATTCCACTAAAAAACCTCAACCTGCTACGGAACTAAAAAATTAAAAATGTAATTATAATAAAATTGATAACTACTAAAAAATTAACACATTAAAAAACAAACAATACTTATTCAAACAAAAATATATCACATACATTTAAACTATAAACTAAAATACATAACACTAGTTAAAAAGTCGATATTTTAAACCACTATTTTTTTCCAAACAATATTGATGACTTCTGTATTTTTAAAAACTATATTTCTTACCCTAAGTTCGATATTCTTTATCACGATATTCCTTCTTTCGATATTTCTGAATCACGATATTTCCAACTCGATATTTGTGTAAGTCGACCTTTCTAAATCGATATTCTGTCTCAACAGCCCCACATACATATTGAGGAAGCAGTGGCTAAGGCAAACATCCCTAACCATCATCCTGTTAGCTCCCACGTAGGCCACACAACCATGGTTCTCAATTCTACTTAAGATGTACGTTACTTTCACAAGAAGCTCCCCAACAAGGCCAGTCCTCCTCACTGAGCAACAGGGAAAAATCAGACATCCAGGCACCAAGCGGTTAAATCTAGCAATCTTGCACCTGTGGTCTTAGTATTAGGTCATCTCAGTCCCCCACATGACAGTACAGATATTCTAAAGGAAGCTTCCAGATCTACTGCTAGAACTTGTGGAAGCGATGTGTCTACTATAGAAGCTACTAAATCTGTGATATATGACTTTGTTTGTCTTCACCTACAGAAATCAGGGGTAGCGTTTACTGCATGATCTACCTCTTTCGATCATTTTGGCATACAAGCAAATTAGATAGCTGTCTCCAATCTTTAGAATTCCCATCTTTAAAGCCTTTATGGAAGGCCTTTAAAGAGTGATTCTGCCTAGGGAGCCACCTGTCCTTTATGGAACCTTCCTTTTGCATTCTCTTTCCTGAAAAGTAGCTTTCCTTATAGCCATTACATCATTAAGGTACATAAGTGAGCTGAGAGCCCACACTTTACAAGAACATTTTATCCACATTCATGCGGCATGGGTTCTCCGAATTTCCACTAAATTCCTGCCCAAGGTTGTCTCTCCTTTCCACCTTAATCAAACAATTGAACTGCTAGCCTTCTCCCCTCACCCATACACTGTACTTGAAAGAGCTCTTCACACTCTAGACGTCAAAGGAGCCCTAATGTCCTCCATTCACAAAACCAAATATTTTCGTACAACTCTATTGGCCATTTTGATATATCTCATAAAGAACACCCTATATCCAAAGCTGGCATAATTAGATGCATTGTTGAATGTATCCAACTGTGATATCTTAAAGCCGAAAGGGTTCTCCACAGGCCCCCTGGGCTGCATTCTACTGGCACAAAGGGGGCAACCATGACATATCTCTGGAATATTCTCATAGCTGACACTTGTAAAGCAGCAACATGATCAACTCCACACACTCAAGCATTACTGTATGGATTTCCTCATCTGTCAACAGGCTAGAGTTGACCAAATAGTGTGAAGAACTCAGTTTCAGACATAGATTTTCCACTGACTAGCCTCTGCTATAGGGGAGTACTGATCTGCAAACTATATGCTGAGCATGTGTCTTATCTACAGCCTCACATGCTAAGAATGGAGTATGTTACTTATACTGTAAGCATCTTTTGTAGCTTGTAGTGCAATGGATTCACTGGTGCATGCTGTTCTCCCCGAAGTCAGTGTCTTAGATGCACATCTTTGTAACGATAAGTATTTACTTTTATACACCATTTGCATGGTTACCACAGTGCTGTACTAACCACTCCATACTTGCACTCACCTGCTGTGTGGAAAACAATCTAACAATGAAGTTGCTGTCCATGCGTATTCCCTACTAAGGAAGGAGTCACAGGCTCGAAGAGACTTCTTTGAACAAAAGCAACTTGCAATGTCCAAGCCCTACACTAGATGGCAGAAGTATGCAGAGCACTACAAGCTATGAACGGATGCTTATAGGGTGAGGTACATATTCCTAACTAATTTGTTCCAAGGCCTAGCCTAGTCCTCAGTTTGAATCCCCTTTCCCTCTGCATAAATTATTCCTACATCTCAAACCGTGTTCTCTCCTCCCATGGCCAAACCTCCTTTGCTATTTCAAAATGCTATTGATCAAATTCCATATTATAGACCAGTGGCCTCCCAGCGTTCTCCTGCAGGGACACGCGCTTACTTGGCCTGACTCATCTCCATTATTGCCCCCTTAAAAATGCCTCACAAAGGTCATTGATTGTTACCTAGCCAACTACATACATCAGTAATGCCACTGGCACAATTGTTTTGCTCTGAATTGGACCACTCACTCACTTCTCTTATTCTTAGCAAGCCCCCTCTCATGAGTTAATATTCCATTATATTTTTAACTGCTTCTGTTCCTTTGCTCTGTACACAATGTACTTGGCGTGCTAAAGAGCCCAGCATCTGCCGAACTGCATTTTAGGGCCTTAACAGCTGAGGATCCCTCCAGCCCACGCCCCCAGTACAGCACAGCGCTCAGCCTTTTGTCTCTTTTTTTTGTACTCTTTGGGGAGTTTTCCCATAGCCTTCTATAGGTTTTTTTCCCCCAAGTATATACTTTTTCCCCGCGTTTTGGGGATTCTAAAGGTTCCAAGTGTTTCGGGATTTCTTTTCTAAAAAAAATGGCATCAACAGAAGGTTTCCTCTGCTAAAAGCATCCCCTTCCCTGCTTTCAGAGACAGAGTAGTTGAAAAAAGAAAATTCACCTCAGTTTTTGCAGTTTTCCAAGTGGTGGTCAATACTACTGAAGTTCCTACCTACTCGTAGCTTGTGTGGGCAAGAGATGGGAAACCTAAGGATAAACATAGAAAGCTATGTTTTTGGACAGTAGATAAAATCCTGAATTCAGCATTGCGTCATTTGTGTTGATTGCCGATGGTTTACCCAAAGAAACTAATTGTTGAAATCAAAAAAATAGTGAAAGCAAGGAAATAACAAGCATTTACAATGCAACGGTCTCGGCATTGGTAAAGTTAGAGCTATTGGCATTGCTCATGACATTATTTTTGTTAATGTTTTTGTTTTTAAAACATTTAAAGAAACGGCATTGTCATGAGCAATGCCAATAGCTCTAACTTTAACAATGCCGAGACCGTTGCATTGTAAATGCTTGTTATAATACTAAAAACATTGAAGCAGTGTTTGTGAAAAGGAGCAATCCGCAAATGTGGGCCACTTTTTGTTAGGGTGCCCTGGCCTAAACTACAAAAACTCCTACATAGGCCCATATGTAGGACTGGGGACGTGTTTCACTTGAGTTTCTAGAAATAAAACGTTTTTGCTTAAAAATGCCTGGAAGTAATTTTAGCCATTTTATCAAAAAAAACTATAAAACTCTAGTAGGTAGGAAACTATAAGTCCTGGCATTCACTGCCAGGCAGTTGGAATGTTTTCATGGTTTTGTGTGTAAAAGCCATGCTGGCCGCAACTGTGTAATAATAAAATAGACGCTTGCTCCTAAATGTCAGGGTATAACTGACCGAGCACCTCGGTGAGAGCTGGGTGCTTGTCTCCCTGGCAGTGGCGTTGCTGTCCTCTGTGTGGGGGAATGCTTTGCCATGCAGTACAACGATAAGCTTTTACAGCCCGACATGAAAGGGCACCGACGTGACAACGAACAAAAGCCTCCACCCCCTCCTGCTTGCTGGGGGCAGGCCGAGCAAAGCAAACTTCACACAAAGCTGCTGCAGCTGAAGTGAGTCACAGAGACGCGAGGCAAATGCAGAGTAAAACAGTCTCAGGTTTTTGCCACTCATCCATTGACAATACAACTGATTTCCTGTAAAGGGTGATTCACACGAGGGACAGATGCGCGTGAGTCCCAGCGTTTAAAATGTGGGTGGAGGAACATTTTGTGTGTTAGTCAATTAACAGAGGGGGCAGAGCCTTATGCAGTGCTGACACCGAGCGTGGTGACTTATAGTTTAATCGCACAACTCTCAGGACCCTAGGCGCTAAATTCTCGAAAGGGGAGGACATTAGAAGTAGTTACTTATGGCTTTGGGCGCTGTTTGGGGTGGAAGCAGGAACGTTTCCCCATACACAGAACAAGGAGCAGCAAGTAATGTTTCAGATGTGGGTATTGCGCCGGGATGGGGGTTATCTAGGCGCTTGTGCAGTACACGGAGATGAAATGGAGAGCGACAGGAAGCTATGACAGGTAATGTGGATTGAAGACTTGGCTGCCGCCCACCCAGGGGGTCACGAGCAGTAAAGCGGTGCGGATAGTTGGGCCACCCCCCTCCCCCCACAACAAGACGAAGTGAAGCAAGCAGCCGCAAACATTCAGCATACACTACCGTGTAGAATACATATTTTCTTTTGGGGTGGGGGGAGGGGGGGGGGTACAGGGTTGTCTCTACAGTGCGACATACAAGGATAGATACACTGATTTATGCAAGTTGACTTTCAGCACAGTGTAGTTTGAAACATAGCTTCGTGAGGGGAGTACTTTATACACTACGACATGCAGTGCGACTCATAGGAGTGAATGCACAAGGAAGTTAACTGCGATTGGCTAGGCGATATATTATGCAATATTCAATGCGACCTCTGTGCAGCCCGTTACACACACAGTGCATGAACAAGTCATGCGAAAGTCAGGATTTAAACAGTTGTCATGATTATATTTTGCCAGGGGGCTGGCTACCTCACAAATAAATGCAGGTCCCAAGCGTGGGAACAAAACACGTATTTTAACACTTTCACTCCAGACACCCGTGGGCCTTAACTTTATGAAATATCGGAACCCTCTGCGAGCATGGCTGCTGTGGGCGCAGTTCTGTCCTTTTGTATTTTTAATTTACATTTAGGCAGAAGACCTAGGCATTAAACAAATATCCCTGTTAAAGCCCCCCTCGCCCCCTCCCCCCGCCCCCTCGCCTCCTCGCCTCCTCCCCCCCGCCCCCTCGCCTCCCCGCCTACTCCTTACCTGTAATTGCACACCTGCCCGCGGAGCAGCAAGCCCTACCTGCCGGTATCAGGAGAACGAACGGAAAGTCGGACTTTGTTTTGGTGTCTTCTGCTTTGTTCACATGACTTTCCCCATTACCACCAAGCCCCGCCCACTGCAGTCAGCATTTCCTTAGGACCGCAGTTTAAAGGGTCCGCGCTGCCGATCGTGGGCCAGGGAGGAGACGCGTGTGATCTGATTACGGACGTCAAGGAGAGAAGTGATTTACTACCCACCCTTAACTCACCCAGAAAAAACATTTTGGTTAAATATGAGTGACGGGTGGACTTTACATCGGTTTTCAAATGAATTGGCTGAAAAGGCACAGTCGACAGCCAGCGTTCAAAGACAGTTGTGGGGAGGGAGCTGGTATACGCAGGGCTTGAAGTTGGCTGGGTCTCTTCGGGTCTGGGACCCTTTAGTAATTCAAAACGTACATTGAAACGTGTGCTCATATTCTTGTCCTGTGTTGGGTTCTCGAATAGAGATACTACGTGTAAGCGGTTCCTCGCAACTCTACTACTGCTACTTCGGGTGTTGGAAAATACTACGTGTAAGCGGTTCCTCGCAACTCTACTACTGCTACTTCGGGTGTTGGAAAAGCGTCTGCAATTCACAGGGAAGGTAAAAAACATGGTTTTTAGGTCTCTAACCCCCCCTCCAAAAACAACCCGAGGGCACCGGAAGACACCACCGCCTTTCTCCGAGGCACAGCGAAAATGCCTCGGAGAAAGGGAGCCTCATTTTCGGATTTGGGGGCGTGTTTTGCTGTTGTCTCCTCCCTGAGACTTCTCGCAAAAAACACGCCCCCCGATCCGAAAAAGACGGGGCTTCAACGGAGTGACTGGACCTCTTCTCCAGTGGCTGGCCAGCATTTAAGAGGCCAGCCAATGGAGAACAGGAGAGAAGAGGGGTGGGTGCAAGCCCCTCTTCTCAATGACATTAAATCTCCGGACTTCCGGTCTGCCGACCGGATGGTCCCGAGACCTAAAAATGGATAACTGTTTTGACTCGTAACGTTTTGCATAAAGACAGATGTACAAAAGTATCATCATGTCACACTTTTCTGGTCACAGAGATACAGTGTTTGACACACGTCTAAAAACATGCTATACCAGATCCATCAACCAAGCTTCAACTTCTAGTGATTTTTCATCTCAACTGTGCATCCTTTTAAAGGTAATATTTAACCGATCAAAATTGGCATGAAGGAAAACCTATTCATTTTTCAAATGAGCCCAAGAATCTAAAATTCGGATTTGAAGATTTTCATACCACTCTTAATTTGGGATCCCCCAAGATACTGAGGGCATATTACAAAATGTTTTTTTGTTCACATTGCCTTACTTAGTGGCAGAAGGTGACCATTGAAAGTGGTGAGGTATAATCAGAGCCACGGGAATTATGCGACACAGGAGGATTAAATTCCTTAACCAGTTTTAACCAGTTCAGGAGCTGTTGGTCCTGCTCTGGCGCTAAACTACACAAAGGACAGGGGAGTGAGCAACCCTTCCCAGCTCCTCCCTAGGGAGGTGCCCCAGAGCTCCTCCAGATGACCACTTGATTCTGCCATGTTGAATCTGGGCCCCTAGGAGCATCTGAGTGGCTTGGACATCTGAATAGCATCCCTGACCCCCACTGATAGGTGGGTTGCCACAGAAGAGGTTCTTCCCCCTTTTTGGGTTACTTAAGGGCTCCCCTGAGGGTAGGTCTTTAGATCCGTCCCGACAACAACTTCTGGAACCAACTGCTTGCCTTCTGAATCTTGTTCAAAGACTCTTCTGCTGGTGGGCACTGGACCTCTGCTGTTCTTTAAACCAGGACCCACAACAAGACTGCTCCCCGTAGGAAGAATCCTGCTGCATCTTCGTCCCTGTGCTTTTCCAAAGATCTGCTACTCTGTGGCTGTGCATCCTCTGAGTCACCAAGGACTCAGCCTGCATCCCAGTCTGAAGGAATCACCCTTGAAGTGAAGGAGTCACTTCCTTACATCCGCAGGCACCTCAACGTCGATGACTAGTTTGCTGATCCTCTTGTCCCACAGACATCTTCTGGCTCTGCAACACAGGTGGTGGTTTGTTGGTTCTCCAGAGGCCTGACAAGTTCTCACTGCAAGTTGGGAGACTGTAATCGCTGTCCAGCCAATGTTGACCGCCTCCTTGTGCACTCCGTCTGTTTGTTGTTGCCAATGCTTGTTGGCTCTCTTCACAGAAGATCTTCAAGCTCCAAGCAGCCTCTGCCTCCAGCACTGCTCATCTCCAAGCATGTCGTCCTGCTGGCATCACATGCCTCGTGGGGCTTCTTCTGTGTGCTGCTGGGGCTACCTTGTCTTTGTCCTTGGCTCCTGTGCCTGCTGCCAGAGGGTCCTCAGGGGGCTTCATCGATTCCTTCTGGCTCTCCATTGTGCTGAGGGCTGGTCCTCACTTATCTTGCTGGGATAGTCCCTCAGACCTTGCTGGTCTGCATTCCTGCAACTTAACCTGCGACCCATTGTTTGCGTTTGCTGAGGCTTCTTGATGGTCCTGCTACCCACTGACCTTCCTGTACTCATCGACCAGCGCAGGACCACTCGTGAGAGGCTAAAGGTTTTTTTACATCGCCGCCTAGTCTTCACAGCTGCTGGTTTTTTCTTATCACATCTCAGTAAGAACCATCAACCTGGGCTGGTATTGTGCTCCTGTGCCTCCTGGTCACCTCCGGGTGATTTGGATTCTGTCCTCTCTGCTTTCTGGTTCTTCTTGTCTGGATTCCTCGTCCTGGTTCTACCAGACTGGTCCACGAGACGCTTTAGCTCTTCCACGACCCTCCACTGGAATCTATGGAGGTTTCTGACTTCACTTCACCCCTATGACCCGGACTCGCTGGTAAAGGTATCCGTCTCTTCTGGGTATCCACATGTGGGGTGACTCTCCAACCTTCCTTCCTCCAAGTGATTCCTTTGAGAAGGGTCCTAGAACTCGACTTACCTGTGTTGTCCTATAACCGTCTGACCCGGTGTAACCACTCTGCACCTGGGCATCTTTGCGTCTTCTCACCTTTGGTGGTTACTGGCTTCTCCTGAGGTTCTCCAACCTCAGATCCTAGTTCCTTTTTGGTACCTATTCTGCATTCCGCTATCTTATTATCTGGTTTTGCACCCCCGGTGGGGCCCTATGTGTTTTCCTATGCTATTTACCTGTTTTCTAAGTATTCCTTGTGTGTAATTGATACCTCCGGGTAGGAGGTATATCGAGTTAGTGTCTAGTGTGTAGTAATACATATAAAGTATTTTTCCACTCACCTGCTATGGTTCTTTCTTGTGTAAAAAGCTTACTGACCGACTAAAGTGGTACATGCATTGCATTATATCCTCCTGGATAAGCCTTAGATGCTCTCCACAGCTACCCCTTGAGAGCTTTGGTTTTCAGGGACCTAAACACTATCACTAACGGTTGCCTGGACTCAGTGCACAGTGCCTCACCCTAGGTGTACACTACATACTTAGTCAGCTTCCTACGCTCAGTATTTTCTATTTGAAGGAAAACAAAAACAGTTTGGTGCGAGGCTTTGTCATGTTAACAAGCCCTGCACCAAACTGCTAAATGCATGGACAGAAACCACCATGAAGTACATTCCTGCCAATGCTTTAGAAATGACCGCCAGCTCGGCAGTCGTTTATAATTTAGGCAGTCAGCACCTCCGTCAGAGAAAACCCTGGCTGAGAAACTGGACACCCTCCTAAATATAAATTGGGCCTTTAGTCACTCACTCTGATACTTTACTCTCACACAGTTTTTCTCATTTGAATTCTCACTGAATCTCGTTCTCAATCAGTGACTCATACATTTACACTCACTGTCATTCACTCTCCCTCAGTCTCAATCATTCTAACTCACACTCCCGCATTTATTCATTCTCACTCACTCTTACACATTTGCGCTTACCCATTCTCAGTCACTTGCACTCACTTTGACTTATTCATTTGCACCCTAATTGCACTCACTCTTCCTCTTATTCTCACTCGCTGACTCGCTTACTTATTCTCATTCATACATATTCACTGTCAGTTGCACCCCTACTCATTCTCGCTTTTATTCTCTCACTCATTCATTCTCACTCGCAGTCACTCTTTTTAAAAAATATTTTTTTTTTATTGAGAATGAAACATTCGTCATTTACAGAGCTTAATTGTATACACTGTATCGTTTAAAAGAGAAAGATGCTGTATAATAAGCAACAATACAATCAGTAATTACATTGTCGTGATTTTCTTTGTGACATTTCAAGTTCTACAGTTGGTGAAATGCAGAGTTCCACCCGATAGGCATTCCAGGCAACCCACTTTTTATCCCACTTCTTAGGACATCCTCTAGCTTTATAGACTTCTTTTTCGGCAACCATACATATGTCCAGGGGGGGAGAGGCTAGCAGCCAGGCATGGCGGCTGCCTTTTAGAGGAACTCCGGACACGGGTCGCACTGATCCTTAAATAAAAGAGCTAATCTACGCTGGACAGCATCTGGAGCGCGAAGGTATGCAGCGGAACCGGCAGTGAAGACTTGGTGCCGCCGGGAGGACAGGGGGGCACCCGTAACAAAAGATATGCCCCCAGCTGCCTAATGACGCAGCAATCTGCCGAGCGTGTAACGTCAGGAAGGAGTGGAGCGCACCGATCCTTTGTGCTCCTGAGGCAGTGTCACCGCATCTGATCCGGAGAGACGAAGTCGAGGGTCTGGCAATCATCTGTATTCCCGCAGGACGAAGCAGAGAGGAGCGGTGGTGCAGACTGCTGAGAGGGGGACGCGACAGGCGAGTTGTGGCAGCGCGGCGGGTGCAGCGCCTACGCGAGGATGGGGATGTGAAGCGGCCTGCTCCCGGGCACCGCGAAGAGACGTGTAGCAGACGGCGCTTCTCATGCACACTGCACTGTGGAGAAGCGAGGCAAAACGAAGATAAGTGCAGGAGGAAGGAGAGTGCCTGACTGAGACCCCCCAAATAAGAGGTATGGGCAGTGATATGATAAGCCCGATGGGGAGCACGGACACCATGTGCGCCTGAAGATGTCAGCAGCTGAGTCTGTACTGTGTGCAGGAGTGCTGAGGGCAGACTGCCCCAGGGGACAATAATTAGCAACGTGTGTGCCCTTAACAGGGGAGGCTCCATTGAGGACTATTTCCGAGGGTCTGATGGCACAGTGGTGATTCTGGCGTACTAATGAGACCGGGCAGCCAGGGAGAGGCCGATGAGGGACCCTGGTGAGGCCGTGTGACAGTCAACCCTGGACTATAGCGGCTCTATGACTAAACATCAGCGAAATCTGCACCTACCGTGGAAGCCAACAGACGTGTGATGGTTGTGGCTGTTCCACTCCAAGGCTGACCTGCATGTTTCACGTGCAATCTGCCATTTGTAGTCTGGAGGTGCAAGTCGCTGCACCTCGGTGTTAGTCACCGTATTTGTGCCTGCTGACGGTGCGTGCTGTTGCGGACGGTAACACTGGGTCACCAGCACGAAGACCGCAGTTGCTGAGTGGAGCAGGTGGGAACACTAAGGCATCCCACGGCGGCGCGTTGCGGAGCGACCACATTGCCAATCATAGCACGCAGTGCATGACAGAGGACAAGGCGGAGGGACTAGGGACACAAGTGTGGCGTACGAGAGAGGCAACACGCGACGCAGAGTCGCGAGAGGCAAGAAGAGTGCTGAGGGGGCACACTGATGACCTCACAGAGCACAGCGCTGTAAACTGGTGACCGCCCCAACTGTGCTACCAGCTGCTGGAGTGCATTGCAAGATGGGACGCAAGGGAGCGAAGCACCATGACCAGGGGGAGCACGGCCCGGTCCCGGAGACGGCGGCTCCAGCGACTCACAGTCCCGGATTGAAGATACCACGCAGCTGGTCGCATCAACACACACAGACAAGCTGGATCTCATCCTGCAGGAAGTTCATGAATCCCGGAAAGCAATAGAACTTCGAATTGGAACCCTCACTACTGGCCTTAACTTACTAAGGGCGGACCACGCAAAACTTGCAAATAAAGTGAAAGACAACACTGCAACGCTGGCAGAGGTGACTCTGCGACAATCGCAGACCGACACTATATTACGCAACTGCAGGAACAAGTGGCCACATTGATACACAGGGTGGAAGATGCAGAAGGACGGGCCCGACGGAATAACATCCGCGTCATCGGACTTCCGGAGCAGAGTGAAGGGAGGGACACGACTAGGTATATGGAGAAGTGGTTCCGGGAACACATCACTAGTGAAGGTATCTCCTCGCAGTACTGCATAGGGAGAGCACACAGAATACCTACCGGCCGTCCAAAACCAGGTGCTCCGCCTAGACCTCTAATTGTGAAATTACGGAACTTTCGCGATAGACACACCCTCCTGCAAAAAGCTTGGGAGTCAACCCCTATAAGTTTTGAGAACACACAAATCTCCTTATACCCAGACTATACAATGTTGGTTCAAAAACAGCGCTCCTCCTTCTTAGCAGTCAAGAAGAAACTCCGAGACCTACATCTGAAATATGCATTCCTTTTCCCGGAGCGCCTAAAAATTATACATGACCAGAAATCCTATTTCTTCGAAAGCCCTAGAGACGTGGCAGATTGGATAGAGGTGATGGACCTAACAGACACCGCGCTGCCTACCTCCCACCTCAATGAGAAGAACAAAACGGGACCGAGGAAGTCTGCTGGGAGTAATAAACAAAGAACACGCCGGACCCCTGCACGGCAATATCTCACAACCCAACAGATGCAGCAGAACAAATCACAGGCGCTTATAGCTGCAGCCACGTTCACACAAACTTCGGGAGTGCAGCTAAGACCTCTTCGGAGGAAAAAGCAACATACGAGTCGGACTCTGAGGGCAGTGCGGCTCTGTTTCCATCTGCGACCCCGCAAGTCATTAAAAACTTATACGGATGACTGTACCCGCAAGTATAATCTTTAAATCTGTTTTCTGTATCTAAACAAAGGGCTGGATAAAATGGTATGCTGCAATAATGGTTCACGTACGATGCTTATTAATGATTCGGCATAAGTTCCGTAGAAGCTCAATAGAATTGTTAATTGGTAGAATGCACCACATGGAGGGCGCTAGCGGTGTCCCCCACATGGCAAAGGCGCTATACACGACCACTGAGTTTTTATTGTTTCAGTTAAGATGTATGGTCCGGTATAGTTGGAAGACCAGACCGAGTATTGGGGTGTTTGGGGCGGGGGAAAGTCTCAGTCTGGCGCTGGCGAACTTGGCTACCTTACTTATTCATCGCATGCATCTCCCACAGGTTACAAGATGGCAGACATGACAGCACAGGGTAAATACACTATAATAACATGGAATATACGGGGTATGGGAACAGTGCAGAAACAACATAGGATACATGCACAGCTACAACGGCGTAAGGCACATATGGTATATTTGCAAGAGTCTCACATGATAGACAGTGAGGTGGCGAAATTACGAAAGAAATGGAGAGGACACATTTTTTCTACCTCTTACTCTAGCTATGCTCGGGGTACCACTGTCTGGATTAGACATGGAGTACCATTCACAACACTGGAACAGAGGGCGGACAAATTAGGGAGATACATATTTGTAAAAGGGATGCTAGATGGGCAACCAGTAATCCTGGGCATGGTGTATGCTCCGAATTTCGAGCAAGATAAATACTGGGATATAGTGAGTGGGGCACTGGCGGGATGGGAGTCGCAGCCATGGATACTGGGGGCAGACTGCAACGCGGTAATGGATGTAGCGCTAGACAGATCGCATCCGCCCCTGCATGGGGCAGGTGTGTATAAGCAAGCAGAGGCATTGGACAGGTGGGCAAAAGGATGAGATTTATGTGATGTCTGGAGGATGAGACACCCCACACACAGGGAATACTCCAATTATTCTGCAGTGCACGACCTGCATACCAGAATAGACAGAATATACTGCTCCAACAGGATAGCAATGCAAACAC
Source organism: Triturus cristatus (assembly GCF_964204655.1). Lineage (NCBI taxonomy): Eukaryota > Metazoa > Chordata > Amphibia > Caudata > Salamandridae > Triturus > Triturus cristatus. Next base: position 965,134,410 of record NC_140583.1, on the reverse strand, counting down.
TACAGACCACATATTTACCAAAAACCTTTTCGGATCATAACCCGATGGAGTTGACCTTGGCATGGGGGAGGGTCCCTGCGCTGGTGCCCACATGGCGGTTATGGCCACAGTTACTGGAGGACTCGGTATTCCGCAGCGACATTGCAGTGACCATTGGTCAGTAATTTGCAGCGAACAGCGGCACGGCGATGAACAGACTCGTAGAGTGAGACGCTTTCAATGCGGTGAACCGGGGGAAAGTGATAAGTACAATAGTGGGCGCCAGCCAGGAACTCCACAGGGCGCTGATAGAGGTGGAAGACAGGATGGGTAAACTGGAACAGGAGGTTATAACAAATGGTGACTGCAGGGGCCAGCTACAAGAAGTGAGAATAGGGCATGCAGAACTTTTTGAGTCTCTGCGGGTCATAGACTACCAAATATACACGAAGAGAGCACACTCTGAAGCAGATAGGTCTGGGGCGTTACTTGCCAGATTAATCCGACATGCCCCCCCTGCGGTGGGTATACATGAAATTGCACTTGCGGATGGGACCACAGTCAATACGCAGGCAGATATCAACACAGCCTTTAGGCACTATTAAACTACACTGTACAGTACAACGGGCCAAAACCCCGAAGCCAACACAGAAGCCTTCCTCTCTAACCTGACGTACCCAAGACTTACAGCGGCAGCCCAGAAAGACCTCACAGGTCCCATTACCCAATCCGAGATTAGGGTAGCCATAAAGGGACTACCGCGAAATAAAACCCCCGGAATAGACGGACTACCCGTAGAATTCTATAGTACATACGCAGAATCTTAAGTACAGCAACTGGAAATGTTATATAAAGCGGCATGGGAGAAGGTATCTTTGCCAAATACGATGGCACAAGCGTTAGTAATCACCCTTCCAAAGCCCATGCTGTCCATGCCACTGGATTCAAGCTATCTTGGCTGATCAGGGGTGAAACCCCGAAACTGGTCCTAGGATGCTTGTTTCCAGTCCAGGGAGAACCTGGCCTGGCAGTTCGGGCTGGACTGTTCCAATTGGGCACAGGGTCAAGACTGATTTGCATATGGCTGAGTTCAAACTGGAATGCCATGGTGAGCAAAAAAACTATGAATTGAAGCCCAGATCTCTGTCCTGGGTGAATGTATGACATTGTTCAGCATTGTGTCCATCAATTGTTCTTTTTAGGAATGGTAGATGCCCCTAGTTGCACACTCAAATGCTGCCGCCACCATCCATGGAAACTAAGAGAATTATATTTTAGACCTAGTTTTGACTTTTGCAGGGCATTCTAGGTAAGAATATATTGCTGAAGATATGCTACACCACCCAAGGTGTCCAGTTTTCAGAAATATCTGTGAATGGTAGATTTCCCTAGGTGCTGACTGACACAGGACCCACATACAGCAGCCAGACAGTATGTGAAGTCAACATAGACTGCACATGGGTATGGTTTCAGAACTTTTCTCTGCCGAACAAAACGCAAACTCATACAAATTTTGTATAGTTTAGTCAATAGCATTGTGGAAAGGCTGGATGGTAGAACTACCGAATAGTAGGCATTTTCAAACTCAGTTCTATTTTTGTCTTGACAATATACTAGAAGGTATATAGCAATGTAGACCCTCCCCTATATTGTGGCATACTTCATTATCGCCTTCTCCCAACTAGCATTTTGGAACTTTGTTTTGTTGTATTGCCTGGAATTTGTATAGCGAATGAGGACAGGTGGGCCTGTACGTGTGGTTAGAGGTGTGTACTTGTAGTACAAGTTGAGTTAGGTGCAGTGATCTGTCAATCCTAATGTGACCTCCTGCCTTCTTCCAAGATGTGGGAGGGGTCAAATAACAAGTCTAGACAAAGCTCTTGCTATTTCTTCATGCCTTTGTGTCCTTGTGAGACATGTCTACAATTGTGTGGGTGAATAGATAGCCATTGCAGCCTGGTTTGGCTTAGAAGGAATTGTTTTTCTTGTGCCTTTAACTCTCTCCTCTACGGGGTGTAGTTGGGTTCCTGGCCGTCAATGTGACTGATATAAATCCATTCAACATTTGCCAAAATCCTACTATATCCTTGTGTGGTACCAAATTGAGGGGTCACTTAGGAGATCTTTGGAATCTATACATAGGGCATTGTAACCAGAATTGCATCTGTGACCTGGAGGTATAAATCCCAAGGAACAGTCTCCCCAATTCCCTAAAGCCCATTTCCAGAAAGCAGGCCATCAGTATCCCTGTATATCCATTTACTTGAATCATCAAAAACACAATGGTTCAAATATAATTTGTAAAGAGAAACAGTTATGGATGTTTTTGGGTGAAACATTCTTCTACGATTTCCAACTTCAGATGGACTAATTTTAACGGTAGCGCAGTAAAGTAAAAAAAGATAGGCCATGCAAAATAAAGTATTTATTCTCATCCATTTGAACTCCCATACCAAGTTTCTGACTACTCTGCTTCAGTCATTGGCCCAGAACTTGAACTTTCTGTGGTACAACGGAAAGATAGTTTAAATGCACAGACTTAGATATGCACCAGGAACAGTAGTAACCAGTTTCCCTCTTCCTCCGTGCCGAGTCCAACTCTACATTTTCACTACAGTTGACTCTTCTCTGCTGTGGAATGCGGTCAGGAGTGTGTTGATCTTTCAGCCTTGAAACATTCTTCACAACAAATGAAGTTGAACCTGCTGCTTCCACAGCATAGAGGCTGATCATATCCAGCTCACAGTCAAGGAAGGACATCATTCTTCCAGTGGTAGTCTTGACAATAGACAGAATATGTGGGTTTTAGTAGCATCTTATGGTTGAAACACACGTCAGTTTTACCAAGTCTCCCCATGTTTTTGTTGTAATAAAGTGTACAGTCGGGCTTATGCACTTCTGTAAACTGACTCCAAATTATGACAGAAGTTATCTACTTATGAACTGTTGTGAGCACATACACGTCCCTCCTTTAACAAAATTGAATAGCTAGCAATTTGTGTTGAAACCTTTTTCAAAAAGCCCCCTGAGGAAATTTGGTATTGCTGCTTCGAATTGTCGCACAAGCAACAGTGCCAACATTGTACAGTTTGCTGAACAGCTATGTTCCTGTTTAGAAAGTGTGTACTTAAAGGTTGTAATCTCAATGAAAGAGAGAGTGAACAACACTACACACAATCTTCTTACTTGATCCTAATGAGGAATGGCAACCAGCAGGGTTGATACCAAAGACTTTTCTTTAGGAACTCAATGGCTGTAGCACTCTTGCACAACACATCATGGAGCTCCCTTGCTAGGCATATACTGCCTGAACCTTTGTATAATAGTAAAGACAAATGGACTTCCCTAGAATATAAACTGACAGAGAAGTGTTCCAAAACAGGTATATTATTGAACAGTCGATCATGGTTGAGAGACAATGTTTGAGTGTCATCGTTGTAATGCGGCATTCTGTGCAGAATGAGTTGTTGCTCAATAACATATGGAAAGCTGGGTGTTACCCAAATCGAGATAAAGTCTGTTTGTGATTGTTTGCACAGTGTTTTGACGAGCAGGGTAAGGCACCAAAACATTTTCAACTCCCCAAGTGAGGTGATAGTCAACAGGCTTGCCCTAGGATGAGAAGCCAGAGCACCTTCATCTAACCTCCACAAACAGTTCTGCACGAGAATGTGTTTGCTGTTCAATTTCCCCTAGGAACACGTCACAAACTAAAGTTGAAAGTAGTCAATGGGCAAAACCATCTGCAGCACTGACTTTATATTCAGCAATAAAAGTGAAAAGAGGAACACTGGACTGAAAATTATGACGTGGGTTACCAAGTAAGCACCCTTGCTCTACATAATGTGCTTATACAGGAGCTTCAGGGATGCCTCACTATGCTGTATGTCCATGATCATAAAAATAATCAGATTCACTTGAGAAAGAGATGTTATCATCTGAAGGAACTCAAACAGTGGAAAAAAAAACCTTTCATGATGCTGTCTCAGTATCTGTTGCGGTCTCAGAGTGCTTTTCCATGATTACACTTAAGTCTTGAGCCGTAGTCAACCAGCGAGAGGCCATGTCTGTTTTCTACCTTAATTTATTCACCCCTAAATGTGTGCTACATGGGGTAAAGAGGTACTCCTAGAATTGTGTATGAAGTGTGTATAATTTAGTGTGAGTGATGGAAGCTGAAAGTGAGAATGCAGTGCAGGGGAGGGGGGTTTAAAACAAAGTGTGAGAGAGATTTGGGAAAATCCAGAATCAAAGCAAGTACAGAATCTCTGGTTACAGAAAAGGAATTGTATTAATCTAAACTACACCTGGAAGGTAGCCTTTAAACTCACCAGGAAACAGCCCAAATATAAAAAAAAGTTCAACTTGCAACACACATTAAAAAGACAAAGTGAACAAAGTTACTTTACAAAAATTGAAAAAGGAGCAACACAGAAAACCTCAAGCTGATGATTATAATAGAAACACTAGGCCTTTTTTGGGCACAAACTCCTATGTGCACTCAAAATGGGATTACAATTCACGCATAGATTTCACTTGACACTGGAGCCTGTGCCCACAGTCCTGCTACAAACATAGAGAGCAAGGTGCACAAAATGGCGATTTGCACAACCACTTCTATATAGCACCGTGTGCAGATGCCATATGATTGCTGATTCTTGGATGCACAAAACGCGCAGTTGTCTGCAAGTATTTTTGCAGCCAATGCGTTTGTAAATTATTGGGTGTGCAATTTTCTCCCACTTTTTGCACGCCGACAGGCAGGACCTCAGGAAGTGAACATGTATATTCTTTAAATGTGTTTGTGCTTCATTTTTCACTTGTAGCACACATTTGACTTTGGTTTTATTTTTGTTTGGTTTTTTTGTTTGTATCAGTTGGTGCTTTTTATTATATATACGTAGCCATATGAAGAGGGCTGATGCCTCAATCCCTTAATTAAAATCCATTTGAGACGGGCATCATTGGTAAGGCAGGCACTGTCCTTTCCAATTGTACCTCTACTATCTTCTTGCGTGTCCAACAAATGGTACTACACCGCTGCCTGTAAGGTGCTTGAAAACAATTATTGCTGTCTGCTAGACAACCCTGGTGTCCAATGGCTTTCCCCCCAGTCATGCAGTGCCATTCAAGGAGAGTGATACATCTCCTCAGGGAAAAGGTTCAGATTTAATTTGGGGGGGGGGGGTGAGGGGTCTCTCTTCCCCAATAAAATATTTCCTTGGTTGCGTAGTGTAGGATTCCTGCTTAGAAATCTCAGCATTGATGCAAACCACAAGCCATCTTGGACTCCGCCAGGGAAGGGCAAAGACTTTAACTTTAATTACCCAACCCCCCAGGCCCTCCACCATTGGATGATGTGGAGATGTTGCCCCTCCCTGCCCCCAAAATACAAAAACTAAATCCCTGGAGGCCTAACACACAAATTCCTATGATTGCAGTCGCCAAACAATACTGCTCTGAGGATCGGCCCAACTGGAAAGGTGAGAATCCCTGTTCAAGTAGTGCCACTCTATCCATAAAATTTGACTAGGGGGCAGCAATATGCCCCCAGGCGTGGCCCTGCTGTTATTAAAAAAATAATTTTCTTGCTCTTTGACATTATAAAGTATACGTTACATCATTGTATTGCGTATAACTCATTAGTTACCACAATATGTGGGTCATCAAGCCAATCATCTTAGCTCGCCGCATGTTGGTTAGGTCGTGTCTGAGCTTGCAGGATAGTTGGAAATATTTTTAGTGGTCCTAGAACAATATTCCTCTACAGTAACATTCCAGTGTATGTCACCGAAACGTATTGCATGTTTCTTATAAAAGTAAGTATTGAACATAAGCAAAGTGAAAATTGTATACTTCCCAGTTTTTGTCCTACACGTGGACAGTGGTGTACACTCCATGTATGTGCGGGTCCGAGGGCTGCATCGGCAACCTGTCAGTCTGGGTGAGGGCGAGGCCTACTAGGAGCTAGAGTGCCATTCTTATCAGCATGTTCCTGACGGTCTCTATCTGCAGGGATGCCAGGTCAGTACATGTCTGCTGGACCTCAATATCTAAGAAGCTAGGCACTACCTCCATCCACTACTCCGCCAACTGGGGCCTACAAATCCTTCCCGCTCCTCTTCCTATAGGCCGTCCCCTTCAGCTTTCTCTCAGTTACAACGTCTGTTATCTACTGGCTATGTGGTTGGATGGTCTGGGATTGTACTGTCATCATTCTGATGAAAAAGGTGCCAGGTACTGACAAGAAAGCGCTTCTGCATCAACCCCCATTTAGAGGAAAAAAAGGTGGATGCCTCTGCTCCTCAGTCAGGGAATGTGACATTAACATTCTGCACACTACAAAGGTAGTGCAGAGAATGTGAATGTCACTCCCTTAGCATTAAATGGGTTAAAGATCCTTCAGAAAAATGTAGCATTTCACACTAAATCCCACTGTACATTCCTTCTAGGTGCTTAAGTAGATCTCATGCAAACTATTGACAGCATGCTAGAATACTCAATTGTAAAGGGTCTGTGTTGTTAACCACTCTTCTTAATTTACCAAAAGCTCATAACTGCTAACATAATCCAGCCACTAAAAGTACTCACTTTGAATACAAAAGGACTAAACCATCCTGTTAAAAGAAACAAAATAATGGATTATTGCTGTGGGACAGCTTACATTACAAGAGACTCTGATCGGCTCTACAGAGGCAATACAATTACAGTATAGTTGTATCAGTGATTGTTTCAGCTCTCCTGTACAGCAAAAGAGTGGGTCATTACCTTAATTTCTAAACATCCAATATTACTTCCACCCTTTGCCAACAAGACAAATTAGGTAGATGGCTTATGTCAGCTAAGAGAGACCACACTGAATTTTTGGTTATCAGCATTTATACACCTATCAATGACAATCCTGAATTCTAGTCCTCACTGAACACAGTGATCGAAGATCTGCCACTAATACTAGGTGGGGACTTCATTCTCCCCTTTGATGGTAACCTAGATAGACTATTGAAAGTACATTTTAGATCAGGGGTACTCACAAACTTTCTCTCGGGGCCAAATTTACAGTGTGGTTTGTGGCCGAGGGCCGCACCGGTGGGGGCGGGGTCAGTGGGGGAGGGGGCGGGGCTAGAGCAAAAAAAAAACTGTGACCATGAGGTTGAACACAGGCCCCTGCAGCAGACGCCTTCGTCCACTGAGCCACCAGACCCGGCATTCACACATCTCTATCTATCTATCTATCTATCTATCTATCTATCTATCTATCTATCTATCTATCTATCTATCTATCTATCTATCTATCTATCTATCTATCTATCTATCTATCTATCTATCCATCTATCTAGCTCTGTCTCCCTCCCTCCCTCTATCACTCTCCCTCTGTCCCTCTCCTTGTCTCCCTCCCTCTCTCTCTTCCTCTATCTCTCTCTCTCTCCATCTGCCTCACTCACTGCGTTTGTCTACCTCCCTCCCTGTCTCCCTCCCTCCCCCTGTCAAGGGGGCAAAAGTGAGCCCAGCCGCAGGAACCGCAAGATGGCAAGAAAGCAACAGGACAAGGTGGGCAGCCGAGGTGGATTCTAGTTAATACATGCCGATGTTTATAGATAAAGGGCGTTAAAAGCACTGGCAAACACCCGCACAAATTAAGCCCTGGAAGACTTTGTCATGTCCGTCATATCTTTCAGACAGTGGCACAGGGAAAAGCCGGCTGTCGATAGGTGCACTAATGCTACGCGGCATATGAAGTGGTGTACAGCCGGTGCGCACCCTGAGTGTGTGCACCTTCAGGAGTAGGACACAACGTTCCCCGGGACCTGCAGGCATCACTCTGCAGGCTAATGCTTTTGTACTCAGGAATCCCTCTCGCCTTCCCAATGTGCTGCCTGGACCTCTGCATTGACGGAGAGACCAGCAACTACAGTCTGTTGCTGCTGCGCTGTCCTCAGCAGAGGTGCACCTGCCCTGGAGAGAAGGCATATTTTTGCGATATTGCACACAGATGCTGTCTGCACCAGGCCCACCCAAATGAGAGCCTGAGGTTTTATAAATATGGCTCCTGGTGTTATTTTTTTTTTGCACGGTTTGTTAAATGCAGGTCCAAAGACTTTCCCTTTCATTTATATTCTTTCTTTCCCTTTTTAAAGATAACATTTATATTGCACTTTCCTGTCAATAAAAAAATTTAACTGTCTTCAGCTGTTGCATCAAAATTGCCTCTGATGTTGAAACCCTGTTTCCTATCATAGGTGCTTCACAGACGAACGCATGTGCGGTGTGTTGCATGGGTGTGCCACGACAGATTCCACATTCAGAGTGCTGAGCTCAGGGTGGGGGCTGAGAAGGGTTTAGGCGACCTGGACAGCAGCGCCTTGATGGACTAGGTGTGCAGATTCCTCTTTTGACAGGTGAATAGTCAGCGAGCTGTGGTACGGCAGGCGAGCGCTCTGCACCCACATGCATACACATAGTAGTGCCCGGTTCTTTTGAGCAGACTCCATGTGTGCTCCAGCCAGCCCAAAGTGTTGTAGCTTGTAGGTGGCATTGCAAGGTCTGTGAACAGTTGTTAGCCCAGTGCCCAAATGTCCTTTATATCTTTGGATGATTAAAGACCTTAAGTGTTTTGAAATTACTACCCCCTTTTGACAAATCACCTGGTATTACCTCTCAAACTCAATTTTTGTAAGGCGTTGTTTTATCAACACAGATGTATTTCCCACTAGTTAAGCAGGATGCCATTAATCTGGCCAGTGTATGATTGCTCCGTTTTGTGACATTTTTGAAACATGAAACCTTTTGGTGAAAGTCCGTCACCTCACCCCGCGCTGAGTCAGCTTCCCTGGAACACAAACAACCGCCGCACCCAAGTACTTCACAGGTCCTTTAAAGACCATTCACTTGTTAATGAGGCTTTATTGTATTTCATCTCTTCTTAGCGCCCCTGCATCTCCACTCATTCAGAGGGGAGATGCAGGGGCGCTAAGAAGAGGTGAAATACAACAAAGCCTTATTAACAAGAGAATGGCTTTTAAAGAATCACCCGGCCCGGCCCCCATAGCTCCGCGCTGCTGCAACCGGCGGTGCTTGCACAGGTACGATGTCTGCAAGGTCTGCAGGCCGCCAAGTAAGACTTGCCGGGCCGCTGGCGGCCCGCGGGCCGTACTATGAGTATCCCTGTTTTAGATCGTCCAGGCAGCACGCCGAACTCTTGCAAGGCTCATAACTTGATGTTATGCATGGTGTATCCAAAATACAACAGGGAGTGATTATACATTTTACACACAACCCATGACTCTCACTCAAGAATTGATAATCTTTTAGTAGAAAGTCATTTCCTTCCGTGAACAATCTCACCCATAATAGAACCAATAGTGATTTTAGATCATGCATGTATCTCTTTAGAGCCGAGAATCTGCTCTCCTTAAGTTACATCGAAACAATGGAGGATGAAAGACATTATCACAAATACTGAAGAAATTAAAAAATCAGTCTAGAAGGATATTAATCTCTATATAAATTAGAATAATATAGAAGACAGCCCTCCTGAACTTTTCTGGGATGCTCTTAAAGCCACCCTTAGAAGATGTATGATCAACCTAATGTCTGCAACAACAAAAAAGAAGGAAATTAGCAATGTCTCAATATACGCGAGGTCAAGATCAAGGATCTAGAATTCAAACTTAACCACAATTATGGATCTACTGATCTTAATGCATTAAAAAAAACCTTAAATAAGAATATAGAAAAGTTTTGAGTGATAGAGCCTACAAATCGGTCTCATTGAGGAAAGACGGAAAAATATTTGGGAATCATAAAGCAGGCCATTATCTTGCAAATTATTTAAAATGTGGGAACATGGCTTAACTGTTCCATCCATAAGAAATAAATCTGGCCTAAACGTCACTTCTTCAAATGATATCTCAGAAGCCGTCCAGAATTCCTATAAGAATTTATTCCCAACTGATAAGACCATTGAGACCAGGAATAGCGAGCTTTTTGTTGATAATCTCTTACCCCAACATTACTTTCACGATCTGGAAAAAGTCTTAATAAATCCATCACACAAGATAATATACTTAAAGCCTACTTAAAGCCATTCAAGGTCTGAAATTAGGGAAAGCCCCTAGCCCGGACTGATTCACCAGTAAATGTTACAAAACATTTGCGCAGTCTCTTCTTACTCCTTTATTGTTGTAATCCCAAAATTAAAGACCCCTTAAATATGAAGAACTAATGCCCAATATTTCTCATAAACATTGATTGTAGAATCTGAAAGAAACACGTTAGTTAGATTCCTCACCTTAGAATATCCCCAGGCGTCAGACTGGATCCGGAAGATTTTTCGTCAGCAATACCCCTTGCGCGTCGCTAGGCGTCGTCTGCGGCTCCGCGTCCGTCGTCGGCGTCGTGCGCCGGAATGACGTCGTCGGAGTACTTAGACGCCGCCCTCGCGCGCTGACGTCAGTTCTTCTTTTTTTCCGCGCCAGTAAGCGCAGATCCGGGAGAGCTACCCCTTTAGTCACTTTTTGACTAACTTTTTCGATCCTTTTTGATCTTGTCAATCGACTCCGGTGCCGGTAGGATGCCTGGTTTTAAAGCCTGTGCTGACTGTAGCCGCCTGATGTCGGTTACGGACCATCACCGCCGGTGCCTTTACTGCTTGGGCCTCGACCACGACGCGGAGTTGTGTTCCGACTGCAAGGCCCTGACCTCGAAGGCTAGACGGGAGCGGTCCCGTAAGCTTCTCGAGATTCGCCACTCGGCTCCGCGCGCTGCTTGATCCCGGTCCAGGAGGAGGTCCAAGGATCGGTCGCGGAGCCGCAGCCGACGTCCCCATCGGTCGTCGGGATCCAAGTCTTCGGGTAAGTCGAAGCATTCCAAGAAGTCCAAGAGGCGACACCGCTCTTCGGACTCCCCTCGCCGGTCGCGCGACTCGGCCGAGGGTCAGGGTGGTTCCACCCCCGCGGCTCCGGCGGAGCCGCAGGCGCCGCGCAAGTCCCCATACCCGCCGGTCCCTGGGACTGACGCAACGCCGGCGGAGGTCAGTGCCTTCCTCTCGGCCATGTCGTAGTGACGGATGCGTCCCTCCTGGGATGGGGTGGCCATATGGGAGAGGCGGAGATCAGAGGCCTCTGGTCTCCGGCGGAGTCTCGTCTCCACATCAACCTGTTGGAGTTGAGAGCGATCCGACTTGCACTGAAAGCCTTCCTTCCCTCTGTCAGGGGAAGTGTCGTGCAGGTGTTCACGGACAACACCACCGCCATGTGGTATTGCAACAAACAGGGCGGGGTGGGGTCGTGGACCCTTTGTCAGGAGGCTCTGCGCCTCTGGACGTGGCTGGAACACCAGGGCGTCACCCTAGTGGTTCAACATCTGGCGGGCTCTCTGAACGCCAGAGCAGACAAACTCAGCCGCCGGTGCATGATGGATCACGAATGGCGTCTGAACTCCGAAGTGGCGCAAGGTCTCTTTCAGCAGTGGGGAGAGCCTTGGTTAGATCTATTCGCCACCGAAGAGAACGCGCAACGTCAGCAGTTCTGCGCGTTGGAATTTCCAAGGCGGCACTCGCTCGGCGACGCTTTTCGTCACGAGTGGAGTTGCGGTCTGTTGTACGCCTTTCCGCCTATACCACTTCTGCCCAGAGTGCTGAAGAAGATCAGGCACGACCGGGCCCAAGTCATCTTGGTGGCTCCGGATTGGGCACGAAGGTACTGGTATCCCGAGCTACTCAGTATGCTGACCGATCCTCCGATACGTCTGCCCCTTCGGGAGGATCTTCTGTCGCAGCAGCAGGGGACGGTCCTCCACCCGAACCTGTCCAGCCTCCACCTCCATGCGTGGAGATTGAGCGGCGGCAGTTGATGCCATTTGACTTGCCTCCTGCAGTCTGTGATATCATTCTGGCAGCCAGGCGTCCCTCCACAAAGACGGTATACGCCTGCTGGTGGAACAAATTTGTGGCATGGTGCACAGCAAAGGCTGTGGATCCCCTTTCCGCCCCTCTTTCTGAGGTTCTCCTCTTTCTTCTTTCTTTGGCCCGGCAGGGCTCTGCCCTGGGCACTCTGAAAGGTTATCTTGCTGCCATCTCTGCCTTCTTGCGGCTTCCTGATCAGCCTTCTCTTTTCAAGTCCCCTGTAGTTACACGCTTTCTAAAAGGCATTACTCACACGTTCCCTCCTGTCCCTTTTGTAATGCCTCAGTGGGACTTGAATCTTGTCTTGACATTCCTGATGTGCGCTCCCTTTGAGCCTCTTCACAATTGTCCTCTTCGTCTTCTGACTCTTAAGACTGCTTTTCTGGTAGCCATCACCTCGGCTAGACGGGTGAGTGAGCTCCAGGCTTTATCTTCAAAGCCTCCTTTTCTCTCTGTTCATCCGGACAAGGTTGTCCTTTGGCCTCGTCCCTCCTTTCTTCCGAAAGTGGTGACTCCATTTCATCTTGGGCAGTCTGTCACCTTGCCCACCTTCTTTCCGCCTCCGCATCCTTCCAAAGAGGAAGAGAGGCTCCACCGTCTGGACCCAAAACGTGCGCTCTCCTTTTATCTGGACCGCACAAAGCAGTTCCGGGTGGACGACCAACTTTTCGTTGGATACGTGGGTGCTAAGAAGGGGAAAGCTGTGCACAAACGGACCATCTCTCGGTGGGTCGTTTTGTGCATCAAAATTTGTTACTCCTTGGCAAAAAAGGACCCTCCTGTTGGGCTGCGCGCCCATTCTACTCGGGCCACAGCGGCTACTACTGCTTTGAGACGGGGTGTCCCTTTGCAGGACATCTGTCAGGCGGCAACGTGGGCTTCGCTACACACGTTTGCCAGGCATTATTGCCTTGACAGCCAAGTCCGGAGGGATGGCTTCTTTGGCCGTTCTGTCCTCCAGGACTTTCTGGTGTGATCTTGGTTCGCAGACCCACCACCGGGGATGGTATTGCTTGGGTATCTATTCTAAGGTGAGGAATCTAACTAACGTGTTTCTTTCAGATGAACAAGTTACTTACCTTCGGTAACGATGTATCTGTAAGAAACATTAGTTAGTTAGATTCCTCACCGACCCACCCATCCTCCCCGTTCTGCGAACTGACATCTAGGGTTAAGGTTATCCTTTTCAGGCCCCTAGATTTTATTTTTGGCACCAGTGTCGGTCTTTGCATGGCTCTGCGTTCCTGGCGCGGAAAGCTATGTACAAGAACTGACGTCAGCGCGCGAGGGCGGCGTCTAAGTACTCCGACGACGTCATTCCGGCGCACGACGCCGACGACGGACGCGGAGCCGCAGACGACGCCTAGCGGCGCGCAAGGGGTATTGCTGACGAAAAATCTTCCGGATCCAGTCTGACGCCTGGGGATATTCTAAGGTGAGGAATCTAACTAACTAATGTTTCTTACAGATACATCGTTACCGAAGGTAAGTAACTTGTTCTTATATGCCAAAATCCTTGCGCACTCTGGAAAGAGTCGTTAATCAGTTAATCCATCCTGCTCAATCAGGGTTTCTTGAAGGAAGAAGGGCATGTGACATCATCAGAACCTTTTGTCATGCCCTAGAGAGGGCCAAATCACTTAACTCACCCATGCTGCGGCAGGACTGGACATTAAAAAAGCATTTGACAGAGTTTCATGGACCTTTTTGAAAACTACCCTACACAGATTTGATTTAGGATGATTCTAGCTCTCTAATCTAATCCATAGGCTTTGGTAAGGATAAATGGGTCCTTATCAAAGTCTTTCACCCAAAAACAAGGCACTACACAGGGATGCCCTCTATCACCACTTTTATTTCTCTTAGCAGTCAAACCCCTTCTTCTAGAGATAAGGTCTAAAAATAAGATTAAAGGGATTCCTTTAAAATCTGAAGGGCAAAATGTTGATGCATATTCAGATTATGTGCAGATTTTCAAAGAAGAGGCAATTCCCTGCCTCTGGAGGTCATAGAGAATTATGTGGGTGTATTTAGTACTCTTAATAGAGAAAAAACTGACGTATTCCCTCTTAATGTCCATTGCCTCCCCTCACTTGTGTGAGGTTCTGGCATGAAATGGCATGACAAGACATTAAAATATCTTGGAATTTGGTTTGGAAAATATATTAAAGAGACACTATAACTAAATGGAATAAAACTATCTCTAAAGTTACAGATCTACTGGTTGGAAACCATTCGCATGATGGCAACACTAATAATTAGTTTCCCACTCAGCATGCTACCACTCAAATTTTCAAACAGTTTCTTCAAAAACATAAACACAATACTGATAGCCTCTGGAAAAATAAAAAATAAGAAAGGCAGGATTTCCCTTTGAAAACTTAGGCTGGGGAAGGAGGCAGTGGGACTTAAATTTCCAGTTTACCGTAGATGTAATTTGGCTTTTGCATCCAGATAGGGGGCTTTGTGGTTTTCTTCAGATAATGAGTGCCATGTTGGCTTCCTACAGAAAGTACTCTACCACCCCATTTCCTTTTACACGCACTTTATTGAGTTTTTGTACAGACACCCACAAATCTGCACACAATATTTATCAGCAGAATCCCTGAGGAGTAATCAACAGCCCCCCGCCAGTTATACAGTACATAGTACGAATATACACATCTGTCCAGAGCCATGCGTCGAATAAACCAAAAAATGCCTAACTAAAACCTACCCCTAACCACCATGAGCCCATTTCCTTTTATGCTCACTAATCCCACTGCATGATATTTTTCAGCTTAATATGAATCACTCACTCGCTATTCTGGCAGATACAATTGATACCTTATGTATGATAGATGAAAGAATATTAGAGAAAATGCCTGAACCGGACCATGCATGCCTCTGGTATAACAGACATGTCACAATAGAAGTGTAATGCGATCCTCTGGGAGTGTTGGGCTCAAAGGGAATCATTCTAATCAAAGATTTAGAAACCATTTCCAATCCCCTCTCATTTTCTGACTTAAATGTAAACATAATCTCTTTAATTTAGATTTCTATAACTTTCTGAAACCTAAAGCTATTATCCAGAAACTTGCTGTCCTACCTATTCCCGATCTATCATTACTATTGGGGAAGTTCCTTAAATTATGTTACGCTGCATCTAGAATATATAACTTGTTTGTCTGCTAAACCACGCCTTACACAGAATAGTATAGACTCATGGAATTTAATCAGTAGAACACACTCTGAGGGGGATACTCCTGCTTCTGCTTGTCCATAGATCTGGCATGACATTCTCCTTTTAAAAAAAGATTACCCCTGCCTTATCACAAATGAGATTCTGGATGCTACTCATTGCCTATTGGACCCCATTGAAACTCCATAGGTTTGGGCTTTCGGATTAAAATCTATGACTGGAATTGCAGTCTTGAACCTGGAGACAGTGCACATATTTTGTTTAGTTGTAAACGTTTCAGACCCTTGTGGCACCAAATTCAAAATAAACTACAAAAATTTTTCTGAATTTCCTCTAATGCTACAGCCGCTCTCTTGGACATCTATGCTTCTCCTGAGATTCCTAAATTGTCCCCCACAGACCTTCAACTGATTGATCTTATGCTGATAAAGAAACCAAACTGATAATGTCTGAATAGAAGAGTTCTCCAAATCTTTCCTTTCACCCTTGGTGGGCTCGGATATGTTCCATTAGAACTGCCGACAATACAGGTTTCCTGAAAGCTCACTATCTCTCATATTCAAGAAAGTTGTGGGGCGCCTTAGTTGTCGATCTTCAGAAAAACAAGCTTCCGTAATCTACCTAGATCAATTCTTCTACAACAGCACAATAAGGAACCCACCTTTGTTCCCTTAGCCATTCCAACAAGGACCAGTCTGACTTAGAACTTGGCCTGTTACAATGTCCAAACTCCAAGATATCCCTCTCTCCTCGCTTTTTTTCTTTCTTTCTTTCCTTTCTTTCTATTTTGCTGTCCTGATTTATTACTAAAAGTTCTTCTTTGACAAATCTACGGTAGATGAATATAAGTTCGACTACAGCACGTATTAGTTTGTGAACCTAACACTGATCGCTTTGTTACACGGTTTCATGTATTAGTCAGTCTCACAGTTTTCATTTTTAATCACTGGTGCCATGTTAACTGGTTATGGCAATTATTGGCCCTAATGCTACCTTTTCTTGTTATCTAAACTAAGGCCAATTATGTACTGTTGTACCTGCCGTCATGCTACACTTGAACAATAATGGTGGAAATAAAAAATAAAACTTTCTACCAAAAGAAAATTCAAAGTTTACTGTCAAAGCACATTTGGTGCTTAGCCACCATCTTTCAGATTTAACTGGTTTAAAAATGTCTGGATAAAATAGTGCAGGCTTTCCCACACAACTCCTAATACTGATTCAAATTGAAGAGTATTATTCAGAGTGTCTTAGCCTGAAGATCTAATTTTCAGCAGAGGAATCCAACCAGCAGAATCAGGCTCCAGTGCATAACAAGCAGGGCTCCATTCGAAGCAGCCCCACTTATCTAGGTAGGTACATTTATGGTATTGATTCAGAAGTCATTATAATATTCGCAAATCACAGAAAAAAACATCAAGCATCATTCTTGTTCAGTTCAAAACAATGTTTACAATAAAATATTCTAGTGTTAAGTAGCAGGTTTTTTTGCGGTACATCCTTTGGGTTGGTAGCCATCGGATACAGAAGCTAAAGGGTTATTTTAATCATGGCCTACATGTCTATATACTAACTTCACTACGTAACAACAGCCGTATCCAACGAGAATGTAAAATTCCACCATCCTTCTAGCTCATTTTGTTTGATATTTTTTCATTTGTGCAGCAGACTCATGAATGCCATTGCACAAGCAATAAGCCGATTTGTTAACTCATGGTATTTGTAATGGCACAGCAGTCCAGTTCTTTATGTATCGGCTGCATATATATGGTCCTAAGAGCATTTGGGTAGGGCATATATTTAGAATGTGGTCAACAGTCCATTTCAGTAGTGCTTCTTCAGTTCTGTTATGATGCTACTAGACAAATTCATAACTTCTTTGTTTAGAAACAGTTGGTAAAGAGGGGTGTTATTTGAAACATTAAAAGCTGATCCCACTAAAATAAATCACCTGCATGTCCATAAGGCATGTTAAAGTAGTGTTTAATAATTGCAGGTCTGGGTAATGTGGTTTGGTGTTAATACCTTCACTCAGGTGGAGCCCGAGAAGTTGAGGACACTAACCGAAGGTCTGGAAGCCTACAACAGAGCCAGGAGAAGGAATAGAAAGTAAGTTGATGTTTTTCTACTGTTTACTTTTAGAAACTGACCTGTGTTGTTTGCTTTAGGAATTATGTTTTCACAGCCAGTGATGTCAAATCCCTCAATAGGAGGCGTATCAATGTTTGCAGACATGAAATGATAAAGAACATAAATATAAGTTTAAGCATTGGAACACTTGAATAACAACGTCTGTTTCTGGGTTGATTGAATGTATTAAAATACCCACTGAAAATAATGAAATTAAATAAACTTGATTAAAGAAAACCTATCAAGATTCTTATATCTTAGGATTGTTTTTCATTTTAAAAATTGAGGTATACACAACCAATTTTTTTTTCAATAGGTTTAAGACCATATGGGTTTCACAACTCTCAGTTCAACTGCCTTTTTTGACCACGCATATTTAGGTTCCAATCACAATAACATTATTATTTCTGAAACAATTTCTAGGCTATGCTTATCTTTAAGGGTTTATTTTGGGAATAAATAAACTTTTAACAAAAGTGTTTTTCACAATATATTGCATTAAAGGTCTGTAATTTGTTCCATAAAGCATATATTTTGCATCTCTAAAGTCGGTATCTTGGGAGCTTACTTAAATAAGGGTGAGAAAAAAATTCTGGCTTGCATCGCTTTTCTGGTCTTTCACTGGTTGAACATAATAAACTTTATTATACTAAAATGTTACTTAAAGAATTTAGAAAGCCAGCCCCCTGTCTAAATATTTAATATTTTTTTTAGACACATTCGGTCAAATTCTCAGCTCTTCTGAGTTTGAATTGTATAAAAGAAGAGACAATTTACACTTTCTTTTTCAGAGTTACATTCTTCTTGTGGTTCCAATATACTATGTAAAAGAACATAGTATTTTGCAACTTCAACAAATCATTTGGCAAGAAACAATGTCATCTCCGCTCTCATATGCTGCACATTTTACAACAGCAGATTCCTTGAGCATATTAAGGGCATTTATTTAATTAACAGAGCCAGAATTCTTGGCCTATGTCTAAAAGGACTACCAGAGGAGATTAAGAAACCCCTTTGTGACCATAGCAGTCCAAAGTAATTGACCACTCCAAAGCAATAGTTTCTACCTATATAAATTGTAACACTCCATCTATTGGCTACACAGCATGCTCTCATAAAAGCAATCAATTCCACAACTTGTGTTGAGATTACATTACACAAGTATGATGCTTCAACAATGTAAGCAGTTGTGCAAACTGCATCTGCTGCTCTCAGAATACATTAGTGGTTTCTCAGACAAGAAACACCTACAAACAAAATACAATTATCCAATTCAAGTTCATCTTCAATATCAGGTTTGGTTTAGTGCACGACTCTGTAACATTGATACAATCATGGTCACAGTCATTGTCTTCCTCATCGAAATCTTCACAATGAACTGGCAAGAGTGTGGTGGGATTTGGGTTATTGTAGTGTTTGTTAGAGACATTCTCAGTTGCAAGAATTGCCTGCATAATTTGTCTATTAGCATTTTGTCAAATGCAGAGTTTGAGACAGTCAGCAAAATTTCAACTGAATGAGTTACTAACACAATAAGAGTATAACCCATCACGATCACTTCACTGTGCTTTATGGCAAGGCAGGTATGGCAAAGCTTTTTAAACAGCCTGGAAGTGCGGTGCCCACAGATTCTAATGTACCTGAAAACTAAGCCACAGGCTGCTTTGCTCCTTTGTGTTGCTGAATAAGTACTGAAAGTGAGCTCCCTTCTCTCTCATGGCAGAATAAAGTAATTTTTCATAATCATGCATTCCAAGAGTGGATGCCGTACAAAGACTGTCCGAGCTCCAGGTAGGGATTCATGCATTCATTGTCCAAAAGCACCGAATAACTAGTATTACAATTAGTAATCCTCTGTAAAGTCTTTGCAACCAGGGAAACGTTTGGGATCCACTAACGACAGTAGTCCACTGTTCCCAAAACCTTCCTCCCTTCTTTTTATGCCGTTGGTGGATTCATTTTCAGAATCACAGCGGTACGTTCTGCAGACACTTTCTTCACTCTTTTTTATGACCTATATAAAGAACTTCTTTTGGACAGTATTGCAATTTTGTCAGGGAAACTTTATGACCATGCTTTATGAGGTTGTTCAACATTGTAATTGTGTCAAGCTTGCAATCTTTTGTTTTGGATGTAATCATCAGGTCTTCAATGTATTGCGCCAGGACTGAGTTACAGTGAATGTGCAAACTCTCTAGATCTTTCTTTAGATTTCAGGAGAAAATCGATGGACTCTCATTTTACCCCTGTGGGGTTCGACACCAGAACATTACTCTTTTTAAATATGTGAATGCAAAGAGTTACTGGCTATTCTTGTGAAGTGGGATGGAGAAAAGCGCTTGACACAAATCGATAATAGTGAAGCACTCTGCTTCAGCAGGAATCTGGAAAGAAAATGACAGCAGGATTCAGTACCACAGGACAACAGACCTGAACTGTTCTTCACTTTACATTGGATTTTTAATTTCCAGTGACCAGGGAGTTGCAAAGCCATCCTAGCACTTCTTTTAAAATGCCTTGCTCAGTCATTTTCTCATAAACAAATGCCATTCCCTCCTCTGCTTCTTGAGTAAGCTGTTACTAAGGTGTATGAGGAAACACTGCATTTGATTTTACTTTGATTTCCATTGACTGCACTTTTTATTAATCAGTTTATTTTTCGGTAAAATCCCAAACTTCTTCTTTCTCTTTGTGTCATAAATTTGAAGGCAAATTTAATACTGATCCTGCAACTTATTTTCTCGAGAGGGGTAGATTTGGAACCTCCATCGGTCTCACCGTGGAGAGGGTAGCACCTGTAGCATTCAAAAATAGTTTTGTGTGGCCATTCACATCACCAGCTACGTAAGGCTTTTGTGTCACTCTCATTTCTACCAATTTATTTTTGTATTTTTGTTACCCTTTAACTGTTCATCACTATTTTATAATTACACATAATAGGTGGTTCTTCATCTAGCCAACTTGCAATTGCATTACACTCCAACCACAAATCTTTAGAAATAATAATCTCAAACAATGTCTTCAAATCAACCAAAAAAGCTTTGAGATTGCCACAATTCTCTATGCTTCTGTATCCGACTTGTCTGGTTTCTTCTCTAAACTTCCGAAAGTTTTTTGTAATTGCCAGGAGATGAGACCTTGTCCACGGTATGTGCACCTCCATATACACTTCTCTCATTGGGTATTCCACAACCACTTCATACTCTGAATCACTCACTCTAGTTTCTTTTTCCTCTTCCATTTTGTTTTGGTCTCCTCCTTTTTTTCAACCAGCTTTCTCTACACCCTTTCAAATTCTCCCAACCCTTATTTATAAGTTGTATTAATTCTCTTACATTTATTCTCAAACTGACACATTCCATTTTCCGTATTTCATTGTCACTCAGTTCCGTTCTGTAATTTCTGCACAATGTCATTTTATACGAATCGACGCAAAGCTCATCCGGCAGTTATTCAAGCTTGTCGTATGCATCATGCATGTCTTCCTACTTCCTTATGCAAATATCTCCATTCTTCTTCACTGTATGTCAGTATACTTTCATCATTTATTGTACCATTGATAATTTCTCAAAATTATGGTTTAAGTCTAACAATTTCAATTTCTTCTGACTCTCTCGGGCTGGCACCAGCACTGCAATAGTACTAGGTAGTACATCAGGAAACTCACTAGTAAGTACACTGTCAACGGATGCTTGTAAAGCAAGATTTAGCTATGTGGCTCCTAGCTCCTGCACTGGTCTAGAATTCAACAAATCATTTAAAAACCTGTCCTCATCATAATCACAAGAAATCAGTTCTTTCTCATCATTGATTTAATTTTTACCATTATTTGTTAATTTCTTTTTGTCTATCTCTTTTAACAATTGCATGAAGCACTCCCACTTCTTCAACCGTGTCATCTCCATGCTTTAGATTGCATTCACCCTCTTGCATCCATCCAATGACTCACTGTTTTTCTAACTGACCCTTCAACATTCTCTTACGCTTGTCAGTCACCACAAAATCCTATTCATTCAACACCCCCAGCTAGGCAGGTCTAGGCTAGTCTTTCACCTCATATATAGGACATTTCAGAAACTTCTTCTCATGTTAAAAGTAAAGAAAGCAGCATCAGTTTATCATCAGCAGTAATCTACTGCTTTTTTATGTAACCATAGACAAGTATGAAGACCCCAATTTAGCAACATATAGTGAGCATTTGATCCTTCAAGTGGAACTTTATATGCCCAGTTGGGTTGTGCAACACAAGCAGCTAACCAATCACAATTCAACTTGAAAATGAGACTTGGGGGCGGGGGAAAGGGGGGCGTGGCTTCGCGCTGACGCGAAATGGCTGCCTAAAGGAGCAGCTCCGTCTCACCCGGCCCCAAACCACATCATCCTCCACACATATCCGACCCCCGAATACGGGGACAGTTGCCCGCTGTGTACCGGACTTAACTGGGCCGGTCGCTGACTCCGCCGGGACGACACGGAGCGAGTGAGAGGCTCCGAGTTTCTGTGGCCTACCCGGAGTGAGAGACCGGACCCTGTAGTGCCGCCGGAGCCCAAGAAGGCGGGTGTGCGTGCGGCAGGGACATTCCGCAATATCTGGGAGTGAGGCCTGGCCCTGGAGGAGTGGCACCGGGAGTGTCACATCGGTGGCGTATTCCCCATCGGAGATCCTGGGGGACCTGGGTACATCGGGGCCCCCATCCAGTGTCCGATTACAACTGTGGGGCCCATTGCATATCCCTTACTGGCGGCGCGGCCCACCCCGACTGACCCACGGCTCTGGCTGCCCCTTGCTGAGCGGAGGGTCCCGCCCCTGGGGCCTGCACTGCGGTGAGTCCAATAGCCCTGAATTACTGCTGGAGGCGGTGGGTGCGGACCTTTGGCGGCGCAAACAGATCTCCATGTTTGGTGGAGGACTCGGACCATGTGCACACTGCGGCCCGCAACAGCACCTGACTGGCATGCGGTGAGTGAATGAGATCTAGCCCGGTGGAGCACCCGACTCTCCGCAACTGTTTGGCGTCCAGATGGGTGCAGGCTCCTGAGTGGCTGACGTGCTGAGGGTGGGGCCTGGTGTCCCCGTCCCCTTCACGACGGCGGCCCACATCTGCATAAGACTTCACGCTACAGTTGCTGTGGGTTGGGGGCGGAAGCCCTCTGCCAACCCCTCCACCCCCCCATCGAGGATTGTTGTCCCCCTCGTTGAGCGAAGAACGACAGCGGTGGTGCAGACCTTAGCTCCTGGTGGCCGCTGGGACTGCTGCAATATAGAGGCGGGAGGCGGTGTGCCGTGTCTTCCGGCTACCGCCCTGGGAGTGACAGGCGATCAGGTGCCACCCAAGGTAACAATAGCCTGAGTTTTGACCTGTGTGATCCAGGAATGGATTGGGGGGCGAGGAGTCCGGACTCGTAAGCACCATGAGTGGAAAAGGCACCAAGCAGACGCAACACAGTAGGTTGGACAAATACGCCTTCCCAAAGGTGGCTGTTCCCGAGCTCCTCTCTCGGGAAGTGCTGACTGGTGGACCAGAGAGCGGCCCCTTCGAGCTCACCTTGAAGGATGTCATGGAGGCGATAGCCGGAGTGAGAATGTCTATGTAACAGGGAACAGACGCGATCACAGTGGAAATGACTCTCATGAGGGCAGACATTACCAAAATGAGTGAGAAGGTCCAACAACTTCAGATGACCTCTACTAGCCTGGTTGAAGATGTCTCGCAGCTCCAAACTGAAATCAAAGACTTGAAAATCTTCAGAAAATACACAGAGGACAAGCTAGATGATTATGAGGGACATACCAGGCATAACAACATGCTGATTATTGGAGTGCCAGAGAAAGTGGAAGGGCAGGCGCCTGACCTATTTGTCAAGGACCTCATGCTTAAACATCTACGCCCCAAGGGACTGTCAAAGTTTTTTGTGGTGGAGCGGGCCCATAGGGTCCCAGGGGGGTGCCCGGGGCCCCTCCTCGTCCCTTACTGGCCAGGCTGCTTAATCTCGGGGACCGGGATGTAATCCTACAGAGCGCCAGGGCGGCACCACCACTCAAATATGAAAACGCAACTATCTCTTTCTTCCCAGACTTTACTCAGGCCATGCAGAAACAGAGGCGATTCTTCCTTGCTGTTACAAGAAGGCTCAGAGAAAAAGGCCTGAAGTATGCCGTGCTCTTCCCGCCTCGGTTGCGGGTTGAGGCAGATGGAAAGACCTGGTTTTTCAATTGCTCTGAGGATGTGGCGGAATGGCGGGAGGGATGGAGAGATGTGAAGGAACATAAGGCCCGCTGACCCTACACTGATGTGGAACTTTGACCTTGGAGTAGATCTTACCGGATGACCTTGTGTACTAGCTGCCTTGTGTCCAGGGCTGACTCGAGAGAGACATGTGGGCGCCCCGACTGCCCGGAGGTACATTGGCTGGCCGAGGCATATAATTTTTTCCTGACCTCAGAGACAAGGGTGACTGTCCCGCACGGAAACTAACTCCTGTTTGTTTCGAGAATAGTGGTTGGGAGGGGGGATGGAGTACCTTTCCCTTCATTTAGCTACCTTTAGATTTTGGGTTGGGCGACAGGCACTCTGCAAAGTTGATTTAATGGGTAGTTTTAGACCCAGTGTGCAGGGGAGCAGGGAGGGGGGGGGGGCGTTTGGTAAGGTTCAATCTGCAGCACCGAACATGAGGGCGTTCACAGGCACGACCATACTTGACAGTTTCTATGGCTACGCAGTGGGATAAGAGTTTTTCACTATTGAGCTGGAACGTTAATGAGCTTGGTGATGAGGTGAAGCGCACCTTAGTCCTCCAGTACCTCAGGCGCCATTCCCCAGAGGTGGTCTTCCTCCAGGAGACACACCTGGTTGGTAATACATGTAAAGCACTAAATAGATGGGGATATAGATTGGTAGCCCACTCTGGTTTCACTTCAGGGTCCAGGAGGGTGGGTATCCTGATTAAAAACTTCTTTCCCTTCTCCACACAATCAACGCGCGCTGACGACTGGGGCAGATGCGCCGCAGTTATGGGGCAGTGGGAGGGTAACACACTTATCCTTAATGGCGGTTTATGTCCCACCCGGACTGCAGAAGCAAACCTTCACTGATCTGGGGACCCAGCTGCTCTCACTTCCTGAGGGTCTCTTACTAGTGGGAGGGAATTTCAATGCGGTTGCCTCTAGCTCCCTGGATCATCACCCCGCATGACATCGGCCCCTCGTCCCGCTGGCTCCCGGACTTCCTGGAGGCCCTTGGCCTCTCGGATGTGTGGAGGTCGCTTCACCCCAGCAGCATCCAACATACTTATTTCTCGGGGGTGCAACACAGCTTCTCTCTCATTGACTACCTCCTAACCCCAGAGTCTCAAACAACGCACATTCGTGAGATTCCACATTTGGCGCGGGGTATATCTGACCACTCCACGATATTGGTCCTGGGAAATGCACGGGTGGGTACGATCGCGCCCATCAGCCCCTGGTTCCTCCGCAACCCCTTGGTCCGCCAAGGGCTTTTGCTCGCCATAGATCACTATTTTCAGGAGAATCAGGGCTCGTTCGACTCCCGCCCCCTCCCCCCCCCAAATATTGTGGGAGGCGTTCAAATCGGTAATTAAAGGACAGGCTCTCTCACTGATCGCAGGAGTTAAAAAGGAAAAACAAAAAGATCTTGAAGATATAGAGGATGAGATCCTCCGTCTCGAGGACTGTCCCATTGAGGAAATGTGTCCAGAAACAACTCACCTTCTACAATTAAAAAGAGACGAATATAGAGATGTTGCCACTGACAGGGCTAGGACCTGGGGGAGGGAGAGAGATGGTAGGGTGTATAAATGGGGGGATAAAGCTGGTAATCTCCTGGCCTGGCTGGACAAGAAGGAAAGGGCCAATAGGCTAGTCCCGGAGTTGATGGATGAGACGGGTGGAGTGATCACAGACCCCCTTGAAATAGTCCATGAGTTCGCCATGCAGTAAAATGTGATATACCAATCGGGCTCGTCCTTCCTCATGTCTAGCTAACAAGACTTCATATTGATAAACACAGTAAAATGTTCCATTTGTGTCTTATTCTTTTTGTTAAAGCACAGAATTTAAAATTTGTGAAATCCGCTAACATATCTAGCATGTCGAGGAGTTACCCATGGGTGTCTGTAGGGTCACTTTGAATTCTAACTTGTTGGATGGGGGCAGAGCAAAGGCACCTCAAATCTTACTCCATGCTTCTCCAGGGGACACTGAGTTCCCTTTCTAACTCAGTCTATTGGTCAAATTCTGGAACCCAAGGGTATTTCTTTGGCTAGGAATGACACTACTTTGATTTTTTATTGTTTTATTATTTTGTTTTGCCGAAGTGCAGGCAGGGTATTGTTGTGGCTATAAAAGGCAAGTTTGACTTGAGTGTGCTCTGGAACCCTCCCTAAGAGGCTCCAGCCTCTGTGAGGTTGACCAGACAGTCTATGAAAAAACTTTTTTGCTGGAATTTGTATATAGGTTTCTTTTTCTGTTATGGCCTATGGTTCCTCCATTTGCCTGTTCTTTTTAGTTTTCCTCCTTGCAAATGGAGATTTTCTCCTGATGGACTCATCGTGTTGCAGATTCCTCACCTTATGAATATCCTCCAGGTGACAGACTGGATTCAGAAACCTCTACACCCCCCACCCCCACCCCCACCCCCCAAGTTATAGCGGTCTAGAATCTCCAGGTGGTGCCATGTGGCCTTGATGCCACATCCCTGGTGGGTGGGTAGATGGGGGTGGTCTTGCCAACTGGGTATATAAGGTACCAGCCAGTGTGTTGGCATAGATTCTTGTTTTTCTGCCCCTCATCAGATGTGTTTGGGAGCCCTTCTTGGGGATTCACTTATGAAATTATTTTGCTTTTCGACAGCGACTCGGTCAACTGTATCCTCAGGGCCGGACTGGGAACCAAAACCGGCCCTGGCAAAGTGCTCGGCCGGCCCCCTGGGGCTTCGGGGTGCCACCGAGCTCTTTGCCAGGGCCGGTTTTCGACCGATTTTGTTACAGGGCCGATCAAACAGCCCTGTAACAAAAACGGCCCCCATGGGCCCAAAACCAGCCCCCACCCGAGCTGTGCACCGGGGGATTGCCCGGTGCCCGCTACGGCCAGTCCGGCCCTGTGTATCCTAAGGTTTCAAGGTTTAAATTCTGTCACAGATGCTGCAAGAAGATATTGTCAGACCCACATGACACATGCATGTTGTGTTGATCCGACCACCACCCCCCAGCTTCATCCTCAATGCACCTGAAGTCTATCATGGAGTGAGAGGCAAAACAATTTTCACCCCAACAGGGAACATTCTCCCAAGAGATCTTCCCACAAAAAGCTCAGAAAGTTCCATATGAAGTGGAAATTCTCTTTTCCTTGAGAACCGTCTCACTCCTAGGATCATTCATAATTTTGACATCATTCTACAAAACTAGGCGCTTCCTCCTTGGCAGAGCAGATTCTGACATGAAAGGCGGAGTTTTCAATTCCATTGACTGATCCTGCAGGACGAGGCTTTCTGGCTAGCTTAACTAAATCTCTTTAAGATGGCTCTCTTACTCTCTGTCCCACTCCTCAAGCGGGCACTTTATTCTTTATTAGGAGATCGTGCAGCCTTCTGCCAGCCTCTGCTACCTTTTAGCAAGGCATTATTAGAACTGGTCTTGGCTGCTTTAGAAAAAAAACATCTCAGCCTTGGTAGTCCACAGAAAATAGCTAGATCTCACAGACCTACCCTGTATGATCTGATGGTCTTGTCCAGACCCCTTTACTGAAAAAGTTGTTGGTTCAAGCGTGCGCCGCAGATTTGAACTCAAATGCCTTGCTCATGGGCCCCTCCAACTGAGAGTCTAAAACATGGAACACTATGGGACAAAAAATCTTTGTCTCTGGCAGCCTCATCCTCCTCATTATAAATGCCATGTCTTCTAGGCAGCTATGTCTAGGTTTTGTGGGAGCTAACAAGACTGATATTTATTACGCTCCTCACCACATTTATAAGCCCTTCTCCAAATTGCTTGTATTATTCCTCATAGATCCAGAATTTTGGGTTAAATTGCAAGCGTCGTGACTAGATCCATGCACAATGTACATAAAAATGGTTACAATTGGAATTGGGTAAATCACATGAATGATTAGTTTTTGGTAACCATAATCCCTTGCCAGCAATGATTATCAATGGTTTTTTTTATTTATTTTTTTTTTATTCTTTTATTGCTTGCCAACAGTACAGATACAGAAAACAGAAAGGGAAGACACGGCATATATGGTCAACATAGATAACATTGCATACACCTATTCAATGGTTCAGCAAAAGACTATACCTTATATAACATTTAGAACAGGGAGAAAAAAAAAGGGGAAAAAAAGAGAAAAGGACATCCATGAATTAAGCCAGAGAGAAGAAAAAAAAAAGGGGGGGGGGGGGACCGGGGTCATACATTAATCTACACCTCCAGCCACTCCCAAACAGGAGCCCAAATTTTATGTCCCAGCTCAGACCTCCTTCTACCATGTCTCGAATAGATTGCAGATTCAAGACTATAGAGGGCTGATATCCGTGATCTCCAATTAAAAAATGTTGGGGCTTCTGGACTAAGCCATTGTGATGTGATACAGAGCCGTATTAAAGACATTGTTATAAACAGAAAAGCTGACAGATGTCTTGTCCTTTCAGCTGAATCACAACCAAGCATCACCATCTCTAAAGAAATATTAAGGGGAATGCTTAAGCTAGCATTAATGAAATGCTCAACATCAGATAGAAAGCCCGCTAGCTTTGGACAAAAATAAAACATGTGGGTATCATTGGCCGCCTGGAGCCCACACCTAGCACAAGAATTACCCTTGCAGCCTCCCCATTTTGAGATTTTGGCCGGAGTGTAATACAAATCGAATAGTGCCATGTAGCTCTGAGTACGGAGGCTCCCAGGAATTAGGGCATAGTTTGCTAACTCCAATGACAAGCTGATATCCAGTCCAACTTTACCAAGTTTACCCTCTCACTTAATATTTTGTAATACCAAATCATCAGGGAGATTAGATATCAAATATTGATACAAACATCCAATTCTAGCCCTTCTTCGGATCATTTCAAATAAAGTACTTTTAACAAAAAGACTTGGCATATGGTGCTGTTTTTTAACTATAAAGCTCCTGATCTGTAAATATTTTAAAAAATCATGAGTTTTAAGAGAGTACCGCCCCTTCAAAAAAGAGAAGGGGGCCATTTGTCCATCCAAGCTCAAGTCACTAATTACCACCAGCCCTAACGACTGCCACCTGTAGACAACCCGATCTTGAAAAATAGCTGGCAATAATCGGGCAGCCGAGAGCGGGGTACAGAAATTTATATTTGGAATTGCACATTTATGGCGAATTTTACGCCAGATTGAAAACATAGCCCAGATAACCTTAAATTTTGTTTTTTTGTAATAGCTCGGCTCCAAGATTCGCAAAAGGACACCCTTGGCAGTCTCAATGGTTTCAAATATGAAAAATAATCATAATTGTGCTCAAAAGGATGATTATTCTTCCAAGATTTTTAGATCTGTTTACCAATATTCCCATTCCTCTTAATAAGTGATTTCCCAAAACATCTTGAAGACATTTGATTACACTCATCTGGCAGGGAGGCAGCCGAGGATTTGCTTGGAAATGCTAATCCTACCATATAAGACCCAGAAGCATACTACCTCGTAACACAATGCCAATATGCCTGGAGCTGCATACTACCTCGTAACACAATGCCAATATGCCTGGAGCTGGTACCCTACTGATCAACATCTCCCACATCTCGTACCAGAGTAAGAACAAACTGAGAAGGTGCCTCTGGCTTTACTACTACCGGTCGACTTGCCATGACCTAGGGTTGTGATTCAAACTTGGGCCACAATCTGTTGAACCTGGGGTCGCATGGGAGAGAGGCTCATCACACAATTCTTGTACTCACCCTTTATACTACTAACAAATAACCCTGTTACCGATCACAAGTGAGAGCAGAGTTAACACTACGCTTCATAAGGCAGGCATTGTTTAAGTAGATTATCTATACTTAGACAGAAAGTTTCTGACACTGACACAATTCAAAGCGAAGTGTGAGACTACCTATGTCTTTACTCTAGATTGAGGCATACAACTCAAAATAAGCCGGCATATTTTCCAGAAGAATCACATGAATTAACACCACTCACCCAAATAATCTGTTCCACTGAAGCGATAAAGTGAATCTCCCTCAGCTGTATATGCTAATCTTGGACCAGAGACATAATGGTTCTAGCGTTAGTCAAGCCTAGGAGCCAGACTTGGTGATTGAATCATAGACACAAACACCTACACTTCAAATTGGGTGTCTCCAACCAGTCAATCGTGAGCTACTGATATCTCACAGACACCTTCAGAGTAGCTAACAGCCTTGAGTTCATTTTTAAATAAGCACAGGGTCACATTTTCCTTTTAAAGTCAAGGGAAGGCTGTGTTTATTTTACATTATTATCTTCAGGCTGCAATTAGCAGGGCCTGATAATGAGCAGTACTGGAGTGAGATTTATGACTCGGGGCACAGAGGTGAAGAACTGAATAAATGTTAAATTAAAATCCTTGTCAACTCAATATTGGAGCATGAGAACAAAATTCTGGGCACTTTTAAAGGGGAGAACATTAAAATGAAGAGTTAACTTAATGATTAAGTTAACTCTTCATGTTAATGGTATCACATTACAAAGTATTACATTTACAAACAGCAGACCTCTTTTGCCCATTTGCCAGTATTATAACTGAAAAATACTATTGCATTTTTCAAATGGGAGAAAATGGATACAAATATTTATAAGAAACATTGAGTCAATGTTTTTCTCCACTTTCACTTGAGTCAATTAAATCTTAATAGCTTAAGAAGCATGTTTCTTCACTTTAAATTCCTGCTATTTTTTTTTTTTTTAAATGGCTCCATTTATGGCATCATGTCTACAGGCCACTGGATGCAAGTTGCCTGCTGTTTGTAAATGCAACACTTTTTAAGTGGGAGAAATGTAATGTGCAGACATTTTTTCCATATAATGAACATTTTTTTCTAGAACATTTTTCTGTACTTTAAATTTCTCCCATTAAAAAATGAAATGGTCATATGTTTGTGTTATACATGTAACAGTGCTACATATGGCGAAAGTTATATCCTGTGCCACAAGTACATATGACACAGGCTTTCAATCACCCATATATCTCATTCATATGCACACATGTTCCAAAACAAACACGCTCTCGCTGACACACATAGCAGCTCTGTCATAGTGCTCCTAGTCAAAGTATTTTCTTCAAACCATAGTCTATGGCTTTATGAACATTAGGCTTAAATTCAATAAAACTGGGCGTGGTGGTGTCTGGTAATATTGCACAAGTGGCTTGGCCTTCAGTAGCTCACAATGATTATCACTGATCAGAAATAGCTCTCTACAGAAAAGTTTATAGACCCCTGCTTTAAAGTCTTATGCCTTCTGTACTTCACTCCAGTTAAACATCACATCGACCCCTGCAGATTACACCACTGCCTACATTGGAACGTGGAATAGGCAGACTTGTTCAACATGGCATGTTCATGCTGGCCGATCCTCCAGTACTAAAAAGATGTATTTGATTCCATAACCCAAATAATTGGGGGCACACTAGAATCCAACCCATTGATGACCCTACTGAGCTATGTTAAACTGATCCCAAATAACAGCAGACATTTTGAAGCCATGGCATTATTGCTGGTTATTCCCAGAGTCACAATTCACTTGGGCGTGTTGAGTACCCAGAAAGGAGAACCAGCTGAACAATTTTGCAGTATGCAATGAGAAACCAGAGATATATACAACTTTGCAGCCCCCAACATCAAGACCCAAAGACATATGGGATCCATTCCAGGCGTATTTCGCTCATCAGCAGACCCTGAGAGGACGAGGAGATACAGAACCCGTCACGCAATTAATAATGCTACTTGTTTTAGCAAATGTCAAAGATTTTGAAGAAAACTGCATGCAAGACTGGCAATGTCGTGTTTGTTACAAGTGCTAAAAGCATGTTGATAAGCTAACCTGTAGAGACCTATGGATTAGGTACGTACACTCTGCTGCTAACTCCCGAGATATGAAGTAAGGTTTGAGCCCATTGAGACCTGTGCTAATGGATGATGTGCATATCACCCTCTGTATCTCATATGAAAGAACAGTCCATTCTTAGCATGTGTTCGCCGTAGATACATATGCTTAGCATACCCCTGCCGTCTAGTGTTGGGCTCGGATGTTTGCAACGTGTGCTTTAAAAAAAAAAAAATGTTTTCAAGTCACGAGGTATAGTGACTCCTCCTATGGTCTGTGTTGCATATGTTCATCGGCTCCTTTGTTAGATTGTTTTTTTTTGCCATCGGTTTCAGATGTTGATCTTGGAGCACTGTGACTGCAGCTCGATTCCTGCCATGAGGCCCTTCCAGCACCCCGTTGTTTCATCTACAGCGGACGGAAACCTAGACACACACTGCACTAACTTGTGTTCCTTTAGAATTTTTCGATTCGCCTTCCCAGGCTTGGGCCCTGCTCCACTCTTTAGATTTCCAGACCAACTCCATGTAGCTGACAAGGAATGGAAAAGACTCCCTTTAGCTTCTGTCCAAAGTGTCACGCAAAGTATTCCAGGCAGGACCAACATTCCGTGTGCAATCTCTGCTTGTCCCCGGAGCACGACTAGGTGTTGTGTGAGGCGTCTGGCTTTTCACTCTAAGAAGACGCTTCAGGAGAGAAGGAAGTGTCGATTGGCCCACTCCACCATGCAGATACAACATGCCAATGATGAAGCTGATATTTTCGGGGAGCAGTCAGAAGTGCCGTAAGACAAAACTGAAGATATCGAGGCACAGGCGGTGCCGATGGACATCCCTATACTGCTGGCTAGCAGTGAAGAAGGCTCTGACTGCAAACCTGAATCTTCCACACTAGGGCACGTGAGTACACTGACTAAAGCCTCCCTTACCCTAGCAAAACCAGCTTAAGTGGCTCACAGAACCCTTCTGCCCTCGGGTCATGGTGGTCTCCGACAACATGTTCAAACCCAAGTCCCTCCACCTGCAAAACATTTGACAAGCGTCAAAGTTTAAGACTTTAATAGTCTCTCCGGTGCCCCACAAAACTGAACTCGGCACCTTCGAAGCACCATAATGTGCCGGAGCCGAATGTATCTGAAGATACCTTTGACGCCGGAACACCCAAAGACACCTTCGGCGCAGAAATATCATTGAGGTCCAAAATTATATTGTCTCCTAAAATACCTTTGCTGCCAAAAGAGACTAGGACAGTGTCAGAGCCAAAGCAGTCTGCTGTTCAGCCAATTCTTGAATTGCTGCAAGATAAACTTGACAAAGGACAAAAAACTTTGTTTATTCATCTGGTCACTGGCAAAGTAGGGGAAAAACCGCCTCCAACTATAACTGAGACACTTCCCAAAAGGAAGACAACATTTGAGGAGGAAGTCATGGCTCCCAGGAAGAAGAGAAAGGACAGTGGCACCAGCCTTATTCTTTTTCCTCCTACTTCTCTTTTTAAGCCCATTTAATCTCCTCCTTCACCTATATTGCCAATGTTACAACCACTTGCAACATTACCAGATCATATGCATTCACCGGAGCACCTTCCATCATACATCACCCGCACAATCATCAACGGGTGACATTAATACAGGGGAAGATTTACCATATGATACTCCATATTATCCAGACCCCCAGGGGTGCCCAGACAATATGTAGGATCCATGGGATCAATTCGAAGCAGACCCTGTCGATGATACTGATCCAGAACTCTACCCCTCAAAAGCTTCATTGCCAGATCATAGCACAGCATATGATGAAGTGATTAGTAGGGCAGCTCATTACCATAAAGTGGATCTTCACACTTTAGAAGATAAAGACGACTTTTTATTGGAAACAGTAGATCACATAGGACAGTGTAATCCCTGCCTATATTAAAGGACATGCTCAAATCCACACAGGAAATTTCTAAGCAACCAGTGAAGTCCAGGTTCATAATTCCTAGAGTGACAAAAAATATAAAGCATGTCAATCAGACACAGCATATATTAAGAGCCAAGTTTCCCCTGACTCATTAGTAGTCCACATAGCAAGAAAAGAGCTAATTCCCAGAGCAATGGAGATGCTCCCCCAACAGACAAGGAAAGTAACGTGTGGCTGCCCAAGCAGCTAATCACCTACGCATAGCCAATTCTGCAGGTCTACTTTCACGTTATAACCGTCCCCAATGGTATGAAATGTAAGAGTTATTGTAGTATCTTTCAGAACAATACCGGCAAAAATGGAAGTAAACACTGGCATGCTTAGTAGGCATCCCACATGGCTTAGGGTCTCAGGCTTTGAGTGATTTTCAACATCATCTTTTAAATCTACCCTTTGATGGTCAAAATCTATTCAGGCCACAAGTAGATGACATGTTCGTGAAACTAAAAAAGTTTACAGACACAGTAAAAGTCATGGGTGCCCTACAGAGGTGCAACAAGACCTGGCACATCTACAGATTCAGGCAATACACAAAAACCCCAAGGCTCCTACCAGGCTCAGTCCTCCAGAGGATCCTACTACAGATAACACTATAAAAATAATCGAGGAAGAGATTGTGGGTTCACCTCTAAATCCACCACACTTAGCCAACAGTGACAAGCTAAGCCTCTCCCCCTCAACATATAACACTGGTAGGGGAACTGCTACAACAGTACCAACACCAATGAACACAAATTACCACCGACCAGTGTATTCTCTAGAGCTTACAAATCCCCCACCCACAGTACTACCACAAACAAAATGTCACCAGAACATCTTGCACTCCTCCAACAGGAGGTTCAAGCTCTCCTTCAAAAAAGGACCTATAGAAATGGTCCCAAAACAACATCAGGGACACTGGGTATACTCACTATACTTCCTCATTCCCAAAAAAGATGAGACCTTAAGAACTATTCTAGACCCTGGCCAATCAACAGTTACATCTCCTCAGAACACTTTCACACCTTCACACTACAGAATGTGATAACATTGCTACAACAAGGAGATTTCATGACAGCCAAAGACCTCAAAGATACTTACTTCCACATTCCTATACATCCAGCGCACCATCTCCAGCTCCTTTTTCAAATAAACGGACAGCACTACCAGTTGAAGGTGTTATCATTCAAAGTAACTACAGCGCCAAGGATATTCACCAAATGCCTTGCTGTGGTAGCAACTCCTATCAGAATGGGAAGGCATGCATGTGTTCCCCTGTCTGGACAATTGGCACAGCAAACGTCCCACCAAAGAACAATGTATGCAGGCCACACAAAGGGTAATATACCTGCTACACAAATTAGGCTTTACACTCAACACAACAAAGTCCCACCTCCAGCCTTTACAAGTGCAACCATTTCTAGGTGCAACATTGACCTCAGTTACAGCAAGGCCTATCCCAGTCATCAAAGGGTACAAAAGTTCCAGCTAGTGATATCCCTACATCATGTAGATCCATAGTACCAAATGCTTGATTACGCATGAGCACTCTTCAGTCAAAATTGTCTCAACCGGAGGGGTATATACAGGATCTAGTGTTGGTCGTGCCAGTGACCCATCGCTTTCTACAGTTGTGGAATAGCAACAAACTGTTGCAGGGGCAGCCCTTCAAAGCCTCAATTCCGCAAATCACAATTAACATGTATGCGTCCCTTCAGGGATGGGGGTCTCATACGCAGAACCTCACTGTACGCTGTCTATGGTCCAAATCCCAAAAATACTTTAACATCCATCAACTAGAGCTTTTAGCGATTCAAATAGATCTAACCACTTTTCGCAGTCATCTTCACAACAAGATAGTCCTAATACGTACGGACAACATGACTGCAATGCATTATATTAAAAAACGGAGAGGCATTCATTGCAGCTCTCTCGTCTAGCAGATCACACATGGCATTGGGCATTCATCACAAAATCCACCTCTTGGCAGAATACCTACTAGGGGTGGGCAACGACTTAGCTGATATGCTCAGCAGAACTCTTCAACCAATACAGGAGTGGGAAATCAAAATAACACTTTTACACTCATCCGAGGTGCGGACTTCCGGGGGATAGACCTATTTGTGACATACCACAATGCAAAATGCCAAAACTTTGCCTCCAGGTTGCCTCACCAGGTGGGTATAGGCAATGCATTATCGAGTAATCAGTCAGTGATATTTGCTTATGCTTTTCCCCCTCTTCCACTCTTTCCATATGTGGTGTAGACGTTAACACAAACATCCCTCATACTAATCCTAATAGCCCCCAATATGGGCACAAAAAGTATGGCTCACATCCCTATTACAACCATCAGTAGTGCCACATGAGAAGTTACCTTTCTGGCCACATCTTCTAACCCAGGACCACAGTAGAGTAATACACCAAAATCCCACACAGTTCAGTGTAGCGATTTGACTCCTGAAATTTTAGAATTTAGACACCTTAATCTCCATGGATATCTGCATGGATATTCTAAAAAACAATTAAAAACAAGCATAGGCATAGCCAATAGGTCTCGCTTTTGGGACCTTAGAAGTGATTAGCCATGCAACACTTAATGTTAATGAAGGATATTGTGCTGGATAACTAAACACTTATAATGTTCCAAAGGCGAGACCTATTGGCTATGCATTGTGGGGGCCTTATAAGTGATTAGAAAGAGCTATTGACTTTGCCAATGTTTCTAAGCTGTGCTGTAGAGAAGTGTGGCTGCTGTGCAGCATGCTGACAAGTTGTAATTAAAAAGTGTAAGAAGCACTTAGTGATGCTGTGGTGTCGTTGAGTGTTGCTGTGCTGGTCCTGAGTTATGCAGTGGTGGGCCTGAGTGATGCTGTGCTGGCCCTGAGTGATGCTGTGCTGGCCCTGCGTGATGCTGTGCTGGCCCTGAGTGATGCTGTGCTGGCCCTGAGTGATGCTGTGCTGGCCCTGAGTGATGCTGTGCTGGCCCTGAGTGATGCTGTGCTGGCCCTGAGTGATGCTGTGGAGGCCCTGAGTGATGCTGTGGAGGCCCTGAGTGATGCTGTGGTGGTGCAGACTGATGCTGTGGTGATGCTGATTGTTGCTGTGGCGCTGCATAGTGATGCGGTGGTAGCGCATAGTGATGCTGTTGTGGCGCTGAGTGATGCTGTTGTGGCGCTGAGTGATGCTGTTGTGGCGCTGAGTGATGCTGTTGTGGCGCTGAGTGATGCTGTGGTGGTGCAGACTGATGCTGTGGTGATGCTGATTGTTGCTGTGGCGCTGCATAGTGATGCGGTGGTAGCGCATAGTGATGCTGTTTTGGCGCTGAGTGATGCTGTTGTGGCGCTGAGTGATGCTGTTGTGGCGCTGAGTGATGCTGTTGTGGCGCTGAGTGATGCTGTTGTGGCGCTGAGTGATGCTGTTGTGGCGCTGAGTGATGCTGTGGTGGCGTTGAGTGATGCTGTGGTGGGCGGAGTGATGCTGTGGTGGCGCTGAGTGATGCTGTGGTGGCGCTGAGTGATGCTGTGGTGGCGCTGAGTGATGCTGTGGTGGAGCTGAGTGATGCTGTGGTGGCGCTGAGTGATGCTGTGGTGGCGCTGAGTGATGCTGTGGTGGCGCTGAGTGATGCTGTGGTGGCGCTGAGTGATGCTGTGGTGGCGCTGAGTGATGCTGTGGTGGCGCTGAGTGATGCTGTGGTGGAGCTGAGTGATGCTGTGGTGGAGCTGAGTGATGCTGTGGTGGAGCTGAGTGATGCTGTGTTGGCGCTGAGTGATGCTGTGGTGGCGCTGAGTGATGCTGTGGTGGCTCAGGTTGATGCTGTGGTTGTGCTGAATGTGTTATGTAGTGGAATTATGAAGTGTGCATTTGTATGTTGTAGTATTGCATAGCAGTTAATTGTGTGGTGGTGTTTTTGAATTATGTAGAGTTGATTGCTTGTCTTCTTAAGCCAGCTGAGTGCAAGAAGCAGCCTGCATCTGTTGGCTATATTGTCCATGTGATCTCGGTGGGCTTTAGATTTCTGTTGACTCGTGATGGGCTTGCGAAAAAACTTGATGAATGTGAACACCCCCGCTTGTGAGCCGAAAACAAACACGTGGAAAACATTGGGCCGAAGGTTTTCAACTTTACTCGAAGTGCTTCAGGTGAGCAGCTGTTGCATTATAAAAGAACATATTTTTTTTTGTAGGCACACAAACGCTGTAGACGCACACAAGGTACACAGGCATAAACCGGTCTAGAAGGAACACATATACACAATGTACACCAACTGAATGCCACATATTACATATGTACCCACATAAGGAGCATATACTGTTCCCCCTCACTCAAACACTAGGCATCTATGAGCAGCAGCCCCAGGGCACTGCAGTTTCCAAGCAGGGCCTGTGTGTGGGGAGCTGGCATAGAAGCTCTGCACGCACCGCTGTACTGCTTGTCAGTTTTATATAGCGTGAACTTAACCTAAAGATATTATAGCGCTTCATATGAAAACCAGTTGTTTTACAGTAGGACATATTTTTTTGTAGGCAGATGGAGAAAAGTAAGTTTGTTAGAACCACAAAATGTTTAGCTTTAGGGCAAGATTTAAAGCCCCATATTAGTGTAGGCCTTCAAAAGATCAAAACCCATAGGCACGCTGTACCATATTGTCATAACAGAAAAGCTGCACGCGTTCTAGCCAAGAATACAGCCCGCATGTTTCACAAAGACAGACAGAGCCTTTGATTTCCTGATCCATATCTTATCAGGGCTACCTCCTTTCTGCAGCACCCATAAAACACCTTGCCAGTAGTGTGAACACTTTCAATAAATTCTACTTAGAAATACCAAACGGCTGGCTTTCTCAGAGCAAAAACAGAATCCCCCTGCTGCACCTTTTTGTAACTATAGTTTTGGGTAAATATTTGTGTTGGCGTTAAAAACGCAGTACAAGCACAAAATATACACACGCATATACAGAGCACGCACACGCACGCACACACACACACACACCAACTGAATGCACACATATTACATATGTATGCAGATAATACACAGTGTTTTGCCCCACACACAAAAATTCACAAATACATAATGCAACCAGCACCAGCAACAGAATGCTACAGTTTATACGCAGTCCTGTTTGTAGGGAACTGGCTGTAAAGCTCTGCACGCGGTGCCGCGTGTCAATTTTGTATATCCTGAAGTTAACCTAAAGATATTACAGCGCTTCATATCCAAATCGGTTCTATAGCACTGTATATAAATAACTGTTGTATTACAAAAGGACATTGTTTTGCACGTGGAAAACATTGCGCCGAAGGAGTGGGGAGCCAATTTCAAAGGGCTACACCTACCGTATGTCAATTTTATATAGTGTAAATTTAACCTAAAGATATTTCAGTGCTTCATATGAAATCCAGTTATATTACAAAAGGACATGTTAGCGTGAATTTAACCTGAAGATATTACAGTGCTTCATATAAAAACCAATTGTACAGTGCTCTATATAAAAAAACAGTTGTGTTACAGAAGGACATGTTTTTTTTTTGCACATTAAAAACATGTTCTGCTCATGCTGCGGTGCTGCATGTTAGTTTTATATAACGTGAGCACTTCAATTGAAAACCATTTTAAAAATAAGCGGTGCTTTGTGTCAATTTTATGTAGCAAAACCTTAACCTAAAGATTTCTCAGCTCTTCATATGAAAAACAGATGTATTATAAATAAAGACTTTTTTCACGTGGATAACATCGCTCTGAAGATGTAAGGAGCTGGCTTTAAAGCTCTATATGCGCCGCGGTGTATCAATTTTATATACCGTGAACTTAACCTAAAGATAATAAAAAACAGTTGTATTATAAAAGGAAATTTTTTGGACCGAAAACGCACACCGAAAACATTGGGGCGAAGGTGTGGGGAGCTAACTTCGAAGCGAGACGCGCTCTTTGGTGGGGGAGGGGCGAAGCGAGGCCCTTGGGAGAACAAGCGAGAAGAAATCCAGATGGCGCCTGTGCGCGTGGTCGCGCGCCTAACCGCAAGCTTTAGGCCACAAGCAAAAGCTTGTGGTCAGATTTCTAAAGCCCACTCACTAAATGTCTCGCCAGACCAGCGCATGCGCTGGCTCAGGCGAGACCTAAAAACAGGTAGACCAATTACACAAGCATGTAATGTCACCAAATTAAAGAGATTTGTACGTTACTGTTTATATAAGTAAATCCAACCGCTATCACCAACAATGCAAGACCTTATTGGTTATCTCTTCCATCTACAGCAAGCAGGACTTGCCTACACATCAATTAGATCACATTTCGCAGCTCTAGCCAAAACAGTCTGCGTATGTCTCTTTGTAGAAATTCCAGTGATTAAAGCATTCATGGAAGGATTAAAAAGAGTCATTACACCTCGAACCCTCCCCCCCTCCCCCCCCCCCCCCCCCCCCCCCCCCGACACCACTCTGGAACCTTAATATTGTTCTGACGAGATTCATGGGACCACCCTTTGAGCCACTTCTTCAGTTCCTCACATGTAAAGTAGCTTTCTTAGTAGCTATCACTTACCTTAGAAGGATGAGTACAACCCAAGCACTTGCATGAGAAGAGCCTTTCTTCCAAATATTCACAACAAAATTGGTTCCTCGTACTTAACCTAAATTCATACCAAAAGTAGTCAGCCTTCCATACCAACCAAACAATAGAGATACCTGTATTATTCCCTAATCCGGATTCAGTGGCAGAAAGAGCTCTAAGCGCATTAGATGTTAAGAGGACGTTAATGTATTACATAGAGAGAACTAAACCTTTTAGGAAAATGCAACAACTCTTTGTTGCATTTGCAAAGCTACAGCAAGATTCTCCAATGTGCAAAGTGGGACTAGCCAGATGGATAGTTAAATGTATTCAGACTTGCTACTGCAAAGCAAAGAAAGTAGTTCACGGAACCCCAAGAGCTCACTCCACATGTAAAAAAGGAGCCTCAATGGCATTTTTGGGAAAAATCCCACTTGCGGATGTTTGTAAAGCAGTTATATGGAATAACCCACATACAGCCAAAAGACATTAGTGTGTTGATGCCTTAGTTACTCAACAGACTAGAGTGGGTCGAGCTGTATTGCAAACACTTTTTCAAACATCTGCAGGCACATTCCAACAACATAGCCTCCTTAAATCACTGCTGACGCATTTCGGGCCCACAGCCCTTCCTCCTGGGCAGTTCATAATTAAAAAATGTCAGACAAACGACCAGCTTATTTCCTTCTTTTATTGCCATTATTTGATTGTTTATCTCATCATTCTGGGACTGGTAGTTTCTATCAATTACATCCAAATGGATTGTCGCCATAATACAATTTAAATTCCAATTTCATTTGGGGAACAAAGTGTCATATGGAAAGTGGGTGCAACGATCATAAAGGCATCGCCGCTTACATCCTGGCGGCAGCAGACCCGCGAGGTCAAGCTGCCATTTTTGAATTATGAACTGCACAGGAGAAGGGCTGTGGGCCCGAAACGCGTCGGCTGTGATTTAAGGAGGCTATGTTGTTGGAATGGGCCTGTGCCTGGTGAGCGATCCTGAGAAGTGCCTCCACCTAGGGGCAACCTTGTTTCTTATCCATAGTGGCCGGCTCCAGCCACGGATGGCACCACAGTTGAACCTCGCCTCGCTGGGTTTCATCAATATTAGGAGTGCAACTGCCAAACGGACTCACTTGAGAATACTATTGTCCGCACTACGGGACCCAGAAGGCCTGTTGGCAACGCCCAGGAGGGCGGGGTCCTGGAAGATATTTAGTGCAGGATATACCGTTCGCCAGTATGCAAGTTTACTGCCATTGAAGAAGGGAACCGGAGTTCCCGAAATGCGTCTGGCAATTTTGAATTGATGCTGGTGTCCATGTTGCTTACCTGCCTGCATGCTGTCTTCAATAAATGTTGAACTATACTGCTGCCTTTGGCTTCCTTCGTTAAAGGGCTACCTGTAAACTGGATATATATATATATATATATATATATATATATATATATATATATATATATATATATATATATATATATATATATATATATATATATATATATATTCACTGAAAAAACCATAGGTTTCACACACGTTATAGTTAGGGATTAGCATTTAAAAAACCTTGCAAATTCACTTAAAAAAACCATAGGTTTCACACATGTTATAGTTAGCTGGACATCTCACTCGTGAAAAACCATTGAAATTCCCCCGTTATAGTTAGTGCAGGCAACTATAACTCACGCGACCGCAATCCTCTGCTGATGATGTCAGATATTACATCACTGTATTTAGACACTTATTTACCCATGTCTTCTTCCATTAATTTTTAGCTATACATATATTACAAATATTTTTTTTTCAGAAAGACACATATTTCATCAGTGATGTAATATCTGACATCATCAGCAGAGGATTGCGGTCGCGTGAGTTATAGTTGCCTGCACTAACTATAACGGGGGAATTTCAATGGTTTTTCACGAGTGAGATGTCCAGCTAACTATAACATGTGTGAAACCTATGGTTTTTTAAGTGAATTTGCAAGGTTTTTTAAATGCTAATTCCTAACTATAACGTGTGTGAAACCTATGGTTTTTTCAGTGAATATGTACGTTTTTTTAAATGCTAAGTTATGTATTTTTTATTTATTTTTTTAAAGTTTTTTCACCGTGCGCGTACCGTACGCGCACGGTGCGTTTCGTGCACCGTGCGCGCGCTGTGGGCGCATTGTGCGCTTCACGCACCAAGCGCCCACGATGCGTTGTTAGTGCCGTGCGCGTACGGTGCGCGCACCCCGCGATTTTTCGCAAAAAAAATATTTATTTTTTTACCATTGTGGGTCCTTCAGTGACCCCCTGACAAAGGCTAGGGGGTCAGGACCTGTCCATCCTGCCCCCTTCTCACGTTTTCCCCCTTTGTTTTTCATTGCCTCAGACTGCGAGAGACAAAATGGTGGCCGACACTTCCTGATTTCGACCGATTCGAATGTTTACTGACATCTAACAACCAATCAGAATTGCGCTCGCGCACGTCACCGTGCGCGTACGGTATGCTTACCGTACGCGCACGGTGCGCGCCTATAGGTATATATATGCTTTTAACTGCAATTTTCTCAGGAACTAATGAACAGATTTACACCAGACCTGCAAAAGGCACATCCCTGAACTGAGGACTACCTCTCTGCCAAATTTCAAGTAATTCTGTTTAGCCGTTCGGGCTGTAGCTTGGACTAAAGGTCCTATGGAAAAATGCATGGGGAAAACGCGTTTTGGGACCCCCCCTTTTTCTCAGACCCCGCTTGACGAATCCCCCCGAGAATCTTTCAGGGAAGGAGCGGAGCGCCCCACCTATTTTGAAAATTCCGCGAGGATTCGTCAATCGGCGCCAAAATTATTCCAAATAGAATGTTGCGGATTTCCTATGGAAACACGGTCCTAACTATAACTATCTACTGGCGACCGCCAGTAGATAATAAATATATATATATATATATATATATATATATATATATATATATTTCACAGCCAACACATGCTACTACTGGACTATGTTACTTAACATGTAAGCATCTATTCGTAGCGTATGAGGCCGTAGATTCATATGCACCTACCCTCCTCCCCAGCAGCTGTTGGTTGATAGATTTAC
Organism: Triturus cristatus; assembly: GCF_964204655.1. Lineage (NCBI taxonomy): Eukaryota > Metazoa > Chordata > Amphibia > Caudata > Salamandridae > Triturus > Triturus cristatus. Next base: position 965,091,571 of record NC_140583.1, on the reverse strand, counting down.
TTACTTGTTAGTATTTAGCTTTACCCTACTATTCACTCGCATGCTTATCTTTTCTTTCACTATCTTGCTCCTATCCTAAGCTCACCAGATGAGCTAAAAGAAGCCAATAAGCATGCGCATCAGACTATAGGAGGAGTCACTATACCTTGTGACTCGAAGAACTTCTTTGAAATAAAACAAGTTGCAAACGTCTGTGCCTAACACTAGATGGCAGGAGCATGCTAAGCACATGCATATACGGCACTAAACGCTACGAATAGATGCTTACATGGTAAGCAACGTATTCCATACTTATACTGTCAGTAGTTTTATTCTATTATGTATGTGTTATAAAATAATAAAGCTAAAAGAAAATGAAAAACAATCAAAATGTCAAATGAATTGATGAATAGAGTGACAAGTAGGTCAGCCTCGAACAACGTTTAACTAATGATAAAGGAGCACACAGTGTAAAGACAAATAGTAAGATACAAGGGTGTGTAACACAATAAAGCAAGCTATGGGCAGGGAAAATGCACTCTTAACAAGGAATGTGTATCAAGAACTTAGGTGGAGTGATTAAATCTCAACAAGTCAATTACCACAACTTCAACTGCGTTTCGACCCATCATGAGCGTAAGGTAATCATCCGGACTGAAACTATTTGGGCCAAAGCAATAGTAAGAGCCAGAAGTCAAAAAGATCTTACGGGCATAGAGGTAGTCAAATTAAATAGGGTGCCACCCCATTGGTACTGTACTATAAGTAAAAAAGGAAGCGTAACCAATCAGTTGACAACAAAATTCAGAGACTGTTCAATACAGTGTAACCATGTATTATGTGGTACAGTCAACATCAAATAGGAACCCAAAAGCAGGTGTGTGACTCAGTCAATGAGTCTGTTCCTAACCCATGTGTAGAGGCTTTAAATGAAGTTCTGAGCTATTAGATTGTCCATCAGACTAATTGGATGATATCCAGGATGGGTCATCATAACCTCTGAGAATACTATGCAAGAAGGATTAACTGTCTGTATCAAATAAATGATAACCCTTCCTAGTTAACGTGGTGCGATGAAATCAACCCAGACAATTTAAACAACCGAAACGCATTTCATTAATTGAGTCAGAAATATGAAAAACATCACCTCAACCCAAGTGTGGAGCGTGCTAAGTCAACAAAAAAAAACTCAAGCTGTTTGTTATAGTTGGAGAAAAGGCAGAGAGAAAAATGTTGCATTGGATATAAAATCACCAAGAAAAGTGCAGACTGAGGTGTTGCTAGTAGTAGTATATCAGTGTCATCCTTGCTGATATTTCTAATCAGTTTTGCTTCACAGCTCAAGCACGTATTGATGTATACGGGCCGATGCTTTGATGCATAACTTTGATGGTTAATCAACACTAAGTAATCCCATCTCCCCCAGGGAATTGCGTTGGGACTGATTCATTAGATGAGAAATCTGTAGGAAGATGCATCTATCAGTAGAATGGCACTCATTAATGATATTTCTGTTGAACCCAAAATCTTCCCACTCCTCGGTGAGTTAGTGCTGTCATTAATAAGATGCCATCGCATGCAAACATATTGTAGGATGCATCTGTCACGGTCATTGATGCCGTATCGGTTCCACTCTGCGTACCTCGGGGGGACGGGGGGCGTAAAAGACATACCATGAATTAATGTCAGTCCAACTCAGTCCAACAGTCAACCCCTCATGTACCAAAGCACCTGGACGATAGTCAATAAGGTGAGGAATTTCTGGAAAGATTGTGCGTAACAGAAAAGTAATTTCAAACTTAAGCATTTTTTCTTCTCCCTTCTTTTCTTTTTTTCTAAGGATTAAGCCATGAGAGCAGTGCTTCTTAAACATTTTAGAACCACAACCTGCTTTTTAGCATGACAGACTTTTGTGACCCACCTAGCTTTAATTGACATTAGGTGGGCATATGTAAGCATTTTGTGGTGGTGCGCTGTCATTTATAGACGGCACATTTTCCATTGAAATGAACACTTAATGTACGTAGACATAAAGAATTACTGATAAAGCTATATTGCACACAAATGATAACGTGTGGAAATCGGGTTTCAGTGAAAATGTAACATTAGTGCATCACCAAGAAAAAGTGTCTTGAATTTTTGGGATCACAATACAATCTTTGTTTCCATCACACTAAAGTGTTACAAAAATAGGCTTAATTTTTGCTTTCTGAACTGCTGAATGTGTACAGTTCATTTACAGGTATTTACAATGTGTAGTGTTACAAAAAATGACATCCTAAAGCCTTTCTTTTCACACACTGTGTACCCTAACAAGATAAATGCAAGTAACAAGAAGATCCATCTCACAGACACTGTCTCTTTTTTATGTTTTTGTTCATGTTGCATTTTGCATTGTATTAATTTGTAATTTCAATATTGTTTGTGATTCACGTTTTTGAATTGTGTCATAATGTATTGTATTAAATGTTGTCTTTTTATATATGGTGTTTATTATGTCTAAAATTAGTTGTTTGTCCTACACATGTTTAAAATGTTTTTAACATTACAACATTAAAAATATGGATTTTTTAACAGATTATAGTTTGCACTGAGTTTATTGTATCATGTTCTCCTTTGATATGGGTCGTTGATTGGTTTTTGACCTTCAATTGCCTAGGGATTTATCCTCAATTGTACTCTAACAAGGTAGTCACATGATTCACTTTACTTTTCTTTCTCTGACTGCAAAGTGCGAGGAGTTTGTGAACACCAATCCCCATGTTGTAAAAAAATAAGCAGCAATTTGTCAGAAGACATAGCCTGACATTTGGCCACCGTTGCGGAAGCTCAGCAAATGTGACTAGATAAATACAGAATTTAAACGCTTCTTTATTTATTGTTTGGATTTCCACACCCACAAGTAATCGTCTCGCACCCACCAATGGGTGCTACCCACAGTTTGGGAAACATTGCTTTTGAGCTTTTTCTTTTCTGTTGTCTAAGTTCACTTTCCGTTTCAGCAATTGAAAATAAAGCATTTATGGTGGATTGTGTCTTTACTTTGGCTTAAGCCAACCCGCTGAAATAAGCAGGAATCACAAAAAAAGGGGGGCAGAGCTTAAGAGCACACTAAGCCCTTAAGAGAGAAGGGAAACCTGTGGACAAAAACTACAAAAGTATTGGAAAATACCAAAAGTGAACGAACTAACGACTGTGGAGAACCCTTCAACCAATTAATTTGGACGTCAAATCAGCTTGGACGGGTGAGTGTGAATGGTATTTGGATGGGACTTCAGTGGTCCAAAGGTTTTTTAAATTTCAGCAACAGTGGAAATAGGATTATGCGATCTGCTTCCTTTAACGGTTCTTTTCTAGGGTGTCCCAGCTCATAGGTGACTGATTCAAAAGGTGGGTCTTGTACATGAAACGAGTTGGTATCTTTAGCGAAGCTTTTCAGTCAATGCACGAAGTCCAGGAAAGTGGTCAAATAACCTCCTAATTTGATTAAAAATGTAAAATAGTTTCTTTTGGAGTGTGCATTTTCAAATGCTAAAATACATTGAAGTTTTTTTTTTTTAGAACATTAAAGATTGTTTAATTTCGATAAAAGTGTTTGCAAATTAGTTTTTTTAGTTTTTATTTGGCAAGCAAATTAATGTTTGTAATTAATTAAATGTGTGGGTCTGTGAAATTTCATTTGTAATATGATTGTTCATCCTAGATGTGGGAAGCTGAATAACCATTTAGAAGCTGCTATACATGAGGCCATGAGCGAGCTGGACAAAATATCTGGAAGCGTAAGTTTACATTTTTGTGGTAAATGTTTGGTTAATATTTACTTTGTCAGTGCAGAAATCTATATAAAATAGATATATTCGGCTGCTTTGTATGTGAAAATAGTGTACCATGTCTCTCCTTCTCTTTTAAGACTCCTTGGAAAAACAGCTAATGGGCTAGAACTGCTCCTGATTTCTTTTACTTCATTTATGTTTGAAAAAGACCCAATTGCTAATAATTATAAATCATTTACGATGGTTATTGGACTTAAATATATAAAAAATCCAGGAGTCATGCGATTGGAGGGGTTAAAATTGACAGAGCTCCTTCTTTGGATTATCTGGGGATGCCCTTTGATAGTGGTCTAAACTGGGCACACTTATCTAATATGTTATGTTATGTTATTTTAATTTATTCAGCGCACAGCTACTCGGAAGTGTCCCGGCGCTATAGACCACTGGGGAACCCTTCCTGGCTATCCCTGTGAGATGGTCCCTTTCTGAGTATCTCCAAGGTGAAACCAGGCATCCCCGGCGTCTGTGGGGGGCCGTTGTAGAGATGAGGCAAGCTTAATGCCCAGAGTTGCCGAGTGTGTTCCTGGTTAGAGTAGGTAACGAGGCGATATAGATCACAACAGTTAAAGGGAGCGATTGAAGCAGTTTTTCGCTTCTCAATCAGGCTCAGGGCTAAACCAACAAAGGAGTTGTGCCTAAAATATAAAAGTACATGCATCCCTGTGGATCTTTATGGATCTGGTGTTTGAATTATGTAAATGTTGATATTTCTACACATTGCGCCATTTATGTGTCCGATAAACAATCCTAAAAATGCCTTTTGATATTTAGATTTCTTGAGCTCTGCTCTATTTTATATGCTGCAAGAAAACACTAGAGAGATTAAAGGGCGCAAGAGAAACCACTGTAAAAATGCTATGAGGAAGAACCCATTTGTGGAAAATGGGATTAACTAAGTGAGACATTTATTGCTCCATAGTCGACTTGTAAACATTTTTCCAGACATCCTCATTTTATGTTATGAATTGGCTTCTCAATTAATGCGTGGTACTTGATGTGCATCCACATTTTAATGCCTTGGGTGGTTGCCATGTTATTACTTTTATTTTCCTACGACAAATTATATTATTAACCACATATCGATTGCTTGCTTTCCAAACCCCCAGTAAAGACCTTATAAATATTATTCAGAAATTGGTTAACAATACATTTTTGGTCTTGAAATCTGACAATCTGACAAAAAGCTTTTAACACATTTTGGTTGTTTGTATTGTGTAGTGTGCTTGGTACGTGGCATTGGATATGTTTGTTTAGTCCGTATATTTTGTATGTGATGCTGGGTGTTTTACCTTATGTTTTGTGCTGCATAGCAGTCTAATGTGATTTGAGAGGAGATGGTACATTATAGTATCAAAAGCTTAGAGTGTTTTGATAGAAGTGTCACTAAGACGAGCCTAACTCATGTGGGGCCGAAGGATAAAGAACGGGGGATACAGCCATATGAGGAGTTCAAGGAAACTTGTGTGTGGGGGTGGGGAGGGGGGTCTAAAGGATCCAATCTCCTTTTGTTCTGAGACTATAATGAAACGGGTTGTGCTTAGTTACAAAATTCTATTGTCTCACCGTTGTATTCTAGTTTAGTTTTCCAGCGCGAATTTTTTAGATTACTATTTACACATTATTCTGCCATTTTGTAGTATAGACACCGATATTGAAGGTAGTCTGTTTTGCCCAATGAAAACAATTCATGGGTCTCAATCGTAGATAATTATCTAATGAGTTTCCTACAGGTTGCAACCAGCTATGTGCCTTGATGCTGACAAGCTGAAACAATCAAAGTAACATCAATCTTATTTGTGACAACATTGTAGAGGACATGCTTCTACAACAGAGTCTATTCACTAGTATGGTACCCATTTCTGGAGAGTACACATTCACCTTTTACCAAAGATGTGCTTGTAGAACATCAAACAGTGTTGGCCAAGAGATCAAGAGCATCACAACAGAACAGTTACTTCAAAGATTCATTTCTGAAGGGAATGATTATTCTCTGGGCTATCACAATTCTTTCCACAGCACTGGAATGACAGAATACAAACAAGTGACGGCTAGGCACAGTAACAAGTAGATCGTCCATTTAGATACCTAGGTCACCTAAAGAAACATAAACGAAACGGAAGGTCAAACCCGAGGCAACCCTTACCCCAGACAATTCTTTGGAAGGATGGTAAGTGCACATGCAGGAAGATACTGTATAAATGGAATTCGATTCTGGTATACTTCATGGGACACATCTATAAGAATTGCGAATAACCACACTTGCATTACAAGTTTTTATAGAATATCCTGAATGTGCATAAGCTCAAATCAGGAGAGATTATAACAGTGCATTCTCTTATACTGGGGTATCTTTCATAGATTCACATGCTTGAATCATTCCCCGTCGTCAAAGTGGGAGTCCCACGGTACTTAAAAAGCAGTAAGCAATGACTTTAACATTAATAAAGAAAAGCATTCACTTTAATATCTTGTTCTAGTCATTAGGAATGGTCCAAACTCCAACCAATCAGGTGACAGTACCCTCTAGAACCCTCTCTACAGAGGCTCCAGGCTCTCAGATTTTCTACGGCATGTTGTGTGAAGGGTGTCTCCTTGAGCTCTGCTCAGTACTTTCTCTTGGCCTTCTGAATTTCTTCAGATCTTCAGTTCAACATGTCTTCTAAAAGATCTCTCTTCAGGCATTGTGATTCTTGTGGGAAACTCAGACTTCATTCAGATGATCCCCACAAGAAGTGTATCTACTGCCTTCACCCTGATCACCAGGTGAGAGACTGTAAAATTTGCAGAACTTTCTCTCAAAAGGCCTTGAGGGATAGAAAAGGACGTCTTCTTCTGAGGCTACAGAAGCTCAAAACTAAAGACAATCCTCTATCTGATGAGGAGAGTGATTCCTCACTCAAAACTACAGCTTCTAAGAAGAGGGCAAGTGAGGCAGAGCTGGTGTCTTCTAAGGCTGCTAAGGTGTTAAGAAAGCATCACCACACCTCAAAACCTGACTATCAGCGTTCTTCTTCTAAAAAGGAACCAGCCTTCTCTTAAGGGTCAATATGTGCCCTCTACGCCTTCTAAATCTTCAAACATGAAGCAGACACTCAGGTCTCTTCCAGAGACAGTTTTACCACTAAAAAGATGCTCTGTCTATGAGAACTTGTGTGACCACAACTAAGACGACGACGACTTTCTCTTCGCCACAGCTCAAGCTGATCATGTGGTCGGCATCTTCTCCATCGACTATAGTCTCTGTGAGGGTGAGACCTTCATTGACGACAACTTTGTTTTCTTCGTCTACAAAAAATCAGGGTCTTCTCTCAAGACCATCGTCGACTGATACTTTGTCGCCGCTGCGGCTGTCAGTGGCTCTAAAGAACAAGTTTCTCTCGTCGGCGTTGTCCTCGTAGATTGTAGCCACGTCGACAGTAGCCTTGTCGACGGTAGCCTCGTTGACGGTAGCCTCGTCGACAGAGCCGGAGACTTTGGATGCAGATGTTCGTCGTCGACCCTCGTCGATGTCAAGACCGTCGACGGAAGAAATGACAAACTCCATCAACGACATACTCGTCGGTGGTTGGTTTGACATCGATGTTAGTCCCGTCGATGAATTTGACAGCATCTAAAGAAAATACAGGACTTCTGCATATTTCCCATTCACACTTCTCCAAGTAAGGTTTCCCCTGTCCTCCAGAGGAGATTTCTGATTACGGAGCAGATGAAGAGGAATCAGAGGACGATGGTATGTTTGGGGTGGCTAGCAGTCTGTCTGACCTTCTCATAAAGTGTCAGGACGATGAGGAGGAGGATTATGTGTACTATCCTCAGGACCCCAACCAAGATAGACAAAGGGAACAAATAATACAAATGCCTTTTTCCCCAGTTTCAAACTTACAACATATGGTAGAGGATTACTGCCGCAGATTCCCTCCTTCAGAGCCGGCATCTTCAGTTCCTCAGTCTCCTATTGTGCAGCCTTCCTTGCTAATTAGATCTCCCCCTCCTGTTTCTCCATTACCTGTAGCAACGCAACAACAGGACCAGGTCATTCTTAGCACTGACGAAGAGAGGAGGGAGAGTTGGATGAGGTATCCCTACCCAACGAATGGGATGACTATTGCATTCAGACACGATCGCCTTCTGCTCCACCTCCAATAGACTCACCACCTGAAGACATAGGAGATTTCCATAACCTTATGGAGAGAGCGGCAAAGAGGTTTCAGCTTCCCATGGTAACCAAACAAGCTGATTGTTTCCTGTATGATTTCAAGGAACAAACAGACAGGTTCGCTCTATTCCCGTAGTAGACTTCATATGGCAAGAAGGCATAAAAGTCATAAAAACACCAGCCTCAATTCCAGCAGTGTTGCCTAAGTTAGAGAAAAAGTATAAGGCTCCTGATAATTTGCCTGCCTGCCTTATCGGACAACCTAAGCCGGATTCTGTGATTTCACAAGCAGCTCAACGTTGTGCCAGAAATCCTGCTCCTCCACTGTCTGCCCCTCCGGATAGAGATGGAAGGTGTCTCATCACTATCAGTAAAAAGATTCCCACCATGGCAGCAACCACTGTTAGAGCGGCCAATTCTCTTGCCATTCTGGGCAGATATGACTGCCAAATGTGGTCGGACATTTCGCCCTTTATAGAAATGTTGTCTGAGGAATTGAACGCTGAGGCGTTGAAAATTCTGCTGGAAGAAGAAAGGATCGCAGCTGAGATCATTGATTGTGCAGTAGATGTTTCCTCCACAGGATTCTGTCAACTGGCTGAAGCAGTGGTCCTGAGACATCAGGGCTGGTTAAAGCTACTTCTTTCAGGCAAGACGTTCAGACGAAGGTGATTGACATGCCTTATGATGGAGAATCCCTATTTGGTCACCACAATGATGAAACCCTTCAAACCATCAAGAAGGACACAGATACTGCAAAGGCTCTTGGCACTCTACAGTTCAGGAAGCAGCCTTTTCGTGGAGCAAGAGGGCGTGGTTCGTCCTCCTTTCCGGGGAGGTTACAGCCAGTACAAGCAGTATCAGCCATATCAAGGTCAATCACGATATTCCTCATCACAGCATCAGCAGTCGTTTAAACAACCTCCTGCCACCTCCTACAAGCATTACAGAGAAAAGACTGCTTTCAGAGGCGGGGAAAACGCCAAGAAGCAGTGACAAACGCCCAGTGCAGGCCACAGTTCCCACCAATCCTGCCAAGGTTGGTGGAAGAATTTCCTTTTTTCTCCCCGAATGGTCTACAATAACAACCTGAGAGATGGGTTTTCGATATAGTTTCTAATGGTCACACTTCGGAATTTCAGAAGATTCCTCCGAACTGCCCTCCCAGAGGTCTCCCTCCTTCTCATCTAAAGGAACTTTTGTCTCTGATAAAGTTAATGTTGAAAAAGGGAGCGATCGAGGTGGTACCAGGTGTACAGCGATGAACAGCATTCTATTCAAGGTTTTTCCTCTTAAGAAAAAAGGCGGGGGAGTGGCGTCCCATCTTGGACCTTCGTTGCCTCAACACATTTCTGAAAAAGTAATCCTTCCGGATGTTATCACTTCAGGAGGTGCTTCAATTAGTAAATCGGGAAGATTTCATGACTACCTTAGACCTTCAGAACGCCTATTTTCATATCCCCATTCTCCCCAGACACAGGAAATTCTTACAATTCAGAGTGGCTGGCATAGACTTTCAGTTCCGAGTCCTATCATTTGGCCTTCATTCAGCACCCAGAGTGTTCACCAAAGTCCTGGTGGCGGCTCACCTACGACCAGCAGGAATTCAAATCTTCCCTTATCTGTACGATTGCCTCATAAAGGCTAAATCCTTCGCAGTGGCGAACAGTCATACTCAGAAATGTCTCTCTCTCTTCCAGTCCTTAGGTCTTTCCATCAGTCTTCCAAAGTCTCAGTTAATTCCCTCAAAAGTAAGAACCTTTTAAGGAGCAACCTTGGATACTCACTCGCCTTGCAGGAAGGGCAAAAAAAGATCCACAAACTGGCAACTCTATTCCTTGTAAAAAAAAAAAGGAAAAAAAAGTCCACTTCAGTTCGCAAGTACAAATCGCTTCCGAGGATGTTGTCCTCCTGCATTCCCCTCATTCCCAACTGCCGCTTGCAAATGAGGCCCTTGCAAGAGGAACTGGACAGTCAGTGGCTACAAATCTCAGGGTCCTTCGATATCATAAAGATAACACCTCAAATGAAAGAAGCGCTCCAATGGTGGACTCGCATCCCGAACTTGGCCGCAGGCCTGTCATTCCTAGTAGATTCTCCAAGTACATAATCACGGCTGATGCATCCCTGCAGGAGTGGGGAACACATCTGGAAGGGCGGGCAGTCAATGGAAAATGGGACAGCCAACAATGATCCTTACACATAAATCTATTGGAGTTGAAAGCTATATTCCAGGCCCTGAAATCTTTTCTCTTAAATCTCAGGAGCATCAGTATTAATTCAGACAGACAACACAACAAACATGCACTATTTAAACAAACAAGGAGGGACAAGATCAACTATGCTGTCCCTACAGGCCCAGCAAACATGGGATTGGGCAATTCAACACCAAATAACGTTATCAGCGGAACATGTTCCAGGAGTGGCCAACATCCTGGTGGATACCTTGAGCACGTCGATTACAGCCAACCACAAATGGGAACTCCACAAACAACGCTGGATCGCATCTTTCTGTTGTGGGACAGGCCAAAGTTGGATCTATTTGCGACCAGTCTGAACTGTAAATGCCAATTCTTCGCCAGCTGGCTATCCCAACCGGGATCGTGCGGGAATGCGTTTTCGATAAATTGGTCAAAAATGTATGCTTATGCTTTTCCTCTGATTCCTTTAATCCCAAGGGTGCTTCGGAAGATAAGAAAGGAACCTTACAGAATACTACTCATAGCACCCAGGTGGCCTCACCAGTTCTGGTTCACAGAGCCTAAACTCCTATTAAAGTGCAAACCCAGAATGTTACACCCAATACAGAACTTGCTGACAATGAATCACGGCCAGGTCTGCTATTCCGACCCAACATCTCTACGATTATCAGCCTGGGTCCTGAACACTATGAGTTTGCTGACCTAATAACTCCTGCTGACTGTCGGGAAGTCCTGGCTAATGCTAGAGCGCCGTCTACTATCAAGACTTACAAACTCAAGTGAAAGCGATTTCTGCCATTGGTGTGCAAGCTCAGAGGTGCACCCTATCCAGTCTTCACCAGAGCAATTACTGCATTTTTTCTAGCAGCTGGCTAAATCTGGTCTTTCTCATACTTCCATTAAGGTTTTTCTTGCCCCAGTTTTCAGATTTCGGCAGCATAATGGGTCACAGTTGCTTTGGTCATCAAGAATTATAAAACAATTTCTCAAAGGATTGTTTAGAATGTTCCCTCCAATTAGACGTCCACCTCCACCTTGGCATCTCAACATTGTATTAGCGCAACCTATGGAGAGCCCTTTTGAGCCCATTGGTAGGGCTGACCTCAAATACATTACATGGAAAACGTCTCTTCTGCATGCTCTTACATCAGCCAGACGAGTAAGCAGCATACATGCTTTCACTACTAGTCATCCTTTCCTTCAGTTTACTAAAGACTCTGTAATACTTCACACAAATCCTACCTTCTAAGGTTCCGTCAGACTTTCACTTAAACAAACCAGTCATATTAGACTTTTTTCCTAAATCCACAAACGCCAGCGGAAAGATCTTTACATTCTCTGGATCTAAAGAGATGTATACAAATGTTACTTGCAGAAAAAAGCCAACATCCATAAGACTGATCAGCTTTTTGTGGCTTATGGTAATATCGGAAAGGGATATCCAGTCACTAAGCAGACTATAGCACGTTGGATATCTTCAGCAGGTCAGTTTTGCCATCAGCAAGCAGGCAAACCTCTACCTTCAACAGTGAAAGCTCATTCTACGAGAGCAGTCTCTTCTTCGACGACTCTCTTTGCCGGTGTGCCTATTCAGCAGATTTGCAGAGCAGCAACCTAGTCTAACAAGCACACTTTTACTAAGCATTACTGTCTGAAAGCTACAAGCGATGCTGATACAGCTGTAGGACAAGCGGTTCTACGTAATCTTTTTCAATAAGGTGAGCCTCAATACTTCCCACCTTCCTATATGTTTGGATAGCTTTATTATTGCTAGATGATTGTATTACCTTTATTTGGTGTATGCATTCCTAGCTATTAATGTATAGATATTGATATATATATTTATGTATATTAAAGGGGCATGTGAATTCATGATACATTTTGTGACGTACAGTATTACGTACATTTCATACTGCATACCTTTTTATCAGCATGCATACCTATGATATAACTGCTATCTATTCGGATTCAAGCATGTGAATCTATGAAAGATACCCCAATACTGGAGAAGAAAATAAGTTACTTACCTGTAAACTGTGGTTCTCCAGTATTGGTATCTTTCATAGATTTACATGTGACCCACCCTCCTCCCCATAGAGGCTCCCCTTACTAATTTTAATAGGTTTAATTTACACTTGTGCTCGAAAATCTGAGAGCCTGGAGCCTCTGTGGAGAGCATTCTAAAGGGTGCAGTTGCCTGATTGTCTGGAGTTTGGACCATTCCTAATGACTAGGATGAGATATTAAAGTGAATCCTTTTCTCTATTAACTTTAATGTTAAAGTAATTGCTTACTGCTTTTTATGTACCGTGGGACTCCCACTTTGACGACAGGGAATAATTCAAGCATGTGAATCTATGAAAGATACCAATACCGGAGAACCACAGTTTACAGGCAAGTAACTTATTTTCTTACATCATTCTATATGCACAACAATGTATTTTCAGTTTTCCACTGGGACACTGCAAATTTGGCACTTAGCAATCCATCGAGAGGCTCTTCTGGACCGAAGGAAGCGTATTATAAACAGAAAATGCTCTTGCATATGGTACCCATTAGTATTGACTGTGTGAGAACGTAGTAAACGTTCATTTCAGGAAGGGTGAATGCTAGAAATAGATCTGTCCACAGTAGGAGAAAATGTGAAAGGCAAGGACTTTGCTGCAATGTACCCAAAAGAGAGATTATGAGGAATCATCATGCACTGAAGACAGGTTAGTATACCCTAGATGATTTTGCTTGTGCCCATACCATTGACCCTTAGTGGGGAGGAAAAGCAGGAAACCATTGGTTGCTATGATGATGATGATAACAGCATAATCGATCAGTTAGTTATTTGATGAAAATGTCTTGAGAAATCATACATTCATCAAGATATATTCAACAGACTGAATACAACAATCTCCCTTGTGAACTCCATCTCACTCTAGTTAGTCACATGGCTTCTGAAGTCAGAGCGTACAACTTTCTTTTAAATGTATGCATACGTTTTTTCTTTTTAAACGAGAGGGCGAATGACTAGTTTGTGCTGATCTATTGAAGATAAAGTATTTGGCATGTTACCAAGACACATCAAAATTAGATAATATGATCTTACCAATTGAATTTGGAAGATAAAGGATTAGCATACTTTTCTGTTAAAGTTAACTTACTGGACTGTAAAAAGCCAAACCAAGAGATTGGAGAAAGGAGAGCATATTGGAATGGATTACAAACAGGGAGAAAACTGATTGAAGTGGGATCCATTTTCTGTTAAAAAGGACAAAAAAGGAAAATATGTATTTAATATGCTGGGTAGCAAGATGACTAAGGGCCCAATTACAACTACAGTGGTCCTATTGACTGCCATGGTGGCGGTGCAGACAGTTACTGCCCTATTATAACTAGGCGGTCAGACCTCCATTTGCACTGCCTTAACCACCAGGGATCAGAGATCCCTGTTGGTGGCCTGCCGGTCTTGAGGCCGCAATATGTTTGGCAGGACCGTTGTGGTCCCGTCAAGCATATTATGAATTTCCTCTCTGCCACGGTTTTCATGGCGGTTCCTACTCCATGAAAACCGTGGCAGAGAGGAAACAATGGGGGACCAACTTCGTCTACTGTTGCCTCAGGGCCATGGGGTGCATGCACCTCAGTACCTGCACGGCATGGACTGCACTAGTCTATGCCATGCAGTTACTGCCTATTCCTTTCCCATTGCAGTGCCTATTTCAAGGGCACCGCCGTGGGAACGCCAAAGAACGTCCTGCCAGTGACTGTAAAAGTTGTAAGCTGGCTCGCGGAGCGCACACAGGTTTGGCGGTGTGGGAGTGGGGCGGCGGCAGAGCGTTCCTGCTCCCACACCTCCAAACTTGTAATCAGGCCGAAAGATTTGAACAAAGCGGCTATTAAGAGATGGATGGCAACACAAGAGTATGAAGAAAAATTAGCAACAGGTTCAATATGCAGTATAGATAAGCTACTTTGATATAGAGCGAAGGAAGTGAAAAGAGTGAATATAAGAGAATAGGTTAATCGTTGAAAACATTTACCAATTGTGAGATGTCTGATATTGGAAATTTGTTTAGAGAGAGTTTGCAACAGCTTTTCTTTTAATTTTCATTGCTTTATACCGGTTTGATATGTGTGGCTGTAGATGCACATGCTCTGCATATTCTTGCCATTTCGGAAGTTGCAAGTTGTTTTTGTTCAAAGAAGTCTTTTTGAGTCACAAGGTGCCCTGTGACTACTCCCTTACCAATGTGCATAGCGCTGACTCCATTGTTGGATTGTTTTACCTGCCGTCAGTTTCAGGCACATACTGATGAGGCTCTCGAACTTGACTATCTCTCGTGCCTTGCTTTGTGCCAGTGCTGTAAAATTCCACCTTCCATCATCAAGAAAGACTTCTTTAGCTCCCATATATTGTTTCCCACCCTTCTAAGTGCTCTGGGATTGTTGTAAAAGAACACGTTCCAGACTCTCTGGCACCCACACCTCTCCAGTGCTGTGCTTCCTTTCCTGGCATCCTTTCAGGAGAATGAAGAGTCATGGATGGTGATGTAATGGACGCCATTTTAAAACTGCTCTCAATGCCACTCCAGATACCCATGACTGACCTCCACAGGGTCTGTGAACTCTACCACACTCCGGACCCCTAAGATACAGAGTGCACATTCGGCCTGGCATTTCAGTGCAAGAGAACTCTTCTGTAGCACAGAGACAGACGCTGGGCACATGTCGGTATCGGCAGTTAGGAGACGTCACACCCAATATCTTTGTAAAGCAGGCCCGCTCTACGCCAAAGAAGAGGAAGGAGAGGACGCAGAATCCCAAGGCCTGCTTGAGGTCCAGCTCAGCCCAGAGGTAATCGACTCAGGCTCCTTCAAGCCAGAAGAACAAGAGGAGGACGTTCCTGCCACTCTTACCACCACCAAGCCACACACAGGGGCGGAGCACCGCCTCTCAGGGGGTCGCGCATTCAGCCCAGGACACAAACAAATGCCACCTTCTGGACCCTTGCTGCCTCTTGCTCGGCACGGCCCAATATAAGTCATCGGAACCAAAAGAGGACTTGACTAAATGCTTTGACTCCAATCGCCCCACCAGTACCGAAAAGACAAAGCAACTGTCGGAGTCGAACGACCTATCTGAGTCTGCACACCTTTCGGTGCCGAAACCATCTTTGTTTCTGAAAAGAGTATTGATGCTGAGACCGCCCTCCACCACTGTCTCTGATGACTCTGAGACCAATCCTGAAGAGACTTCAGGAGTAAATTGATGGGAGACAGACATATTTTGATTCTTCCCTGGATGGATAACATTTCACCCAAGGATCCAAAGGCTTCAGAGCCTCCACCAGACAAAGGAGGTTGAATTTTGAGATGGTGCTCCCACCAGACAGTCAACAGAGCCTGCACCAAAATCCAAACTGTTAAAAGGACGTATCTACTAGCCTCCTCACATAATTTCCCCCTCCTCCACTAGATCTGCCTGTGCCCTTCACCATCACCCCCTGGACATTCCCCACCAGGGCCTCCACAATCATTCTAGAACACAGGTAGCCCCAGTCCTTATTTCCAGCAGAAGAATAGGAGGCAGTATTCTGTCATCATTTCACAGATGACCTATGGGAGGATTATGATGTGGACCTTCTAGGGGATCCAAATCTATAGCTACTCTCACTTGGGATCTCTCCGCACTCTTCCCCCCAGATGATACAAACACATACCATGATATGATATAAAGAGCATCATCGTACCTGAAAGTAGACATGGATTCCATCCCTGAAGGAAGACAACTTCTTGGTTGAGATACTATCAAAGTTGGAATGCCTCAAGAATTTCCTCCCAATTCTGAAAAGGATGCTCAAGTCCCCTATAGACCACTTCAGAGAGCCTGTAAGGACATGTGTGACTACTCCTAGGTTAGCAAAAAAGTTTAAACCTTCTCCCTTAGACTCTACGTTCATCGGGAGGCATGTTCCTTCCAGACTCGCTGGTGGTGCACACTGCCCGTAAACGGGCTGCTACTCTAGCCACAGGAAATGCTGCCACCCGATAAAGACAGCAAGATAATAGATGCTTTATGCAAAACGGATGAGGTGGGAGCTGCCACACATTGGCAGATTGCTAATCCTGGTGGCATATTCTTACGGTACAGTATGGCCCAATGGGAGGAGATGGAGGTTTTATTATAACACCTCCCAGAGCAATTTAGTAAGGGATGGAAGAAATCACATTGGAAGCAAAATCTTCCTCAATGCCAAATAATGTAGACCTAATGCCAGATAATATAAAAAAAGATACAGAGATAGTCAAAAGTATGGGAGCTCTTCATACTCCATTCACAAGGGGCTCAGTTTGTGGGCAGCGTTATAAGGGTGCCACGCCAACCACCACCCATGAACAGCATCTGTCATATCAACAACTGAAGCTGGCATACCACCAGCAAAGAGGTAGGGCCTAATCACAAAGTGCATACCAGGATAATAACCACCAAGAGCAGAGGAAGAGGCACTTCCTTCAATGGAGCCTGATCTCAAAGAAGTAAGATGTATCTCTCCCGTTCACACGTCGCCTGCCTAGGGGGTGGGGGTAAGAGAGAGAGACCGAGACAGAGAAGGCTTTCTTCCACATTGGGTAGAAATCACCTTGCACAGATGGGTTCTGTCAGCATCCAAATGGGTATTGTCACGAGCTCCTGTCAACCCCTCCATACATGCCACCCATCCAAACTCTTCAAGTTCAGTACACCTTCTCTTTCTCCAAGATAGGTACACGTGGTACTGCGCAAAGGGGCCATTGAGCCAATGCTTTCACAACACGAGGACAGAGGGGTCCACTCCCTCAGTTTTCTAATCCCCAAAAACGATGGCTCCCTCAAACCAGCCCTCAACCTGAGCCCCCTCAACAGATATATATCCTCCCAGAATATTTCCGTAAGGCTGCTCTTCGTCACTCTACTACAACAAGGCGACAGCATGACTGACCTAGACGCGAAAGAGGCATATTTTCACATACCCGTCCATCCAGATCATTGACACTACCTTTGCTTCATGGTAAGTGGACAACACTACCAATTCAAGTTGCTACAGCCTCTACATTGTTTACTGAGTGCCTAGCAGTCGTTCTTGCACACCTTGGGAAAAAAGGCATACATGTCTTTCCTTACTTGGGTAATTGGCTGGTCAAGAGTGCGGAGAGCAGCAGTGTCTAAAGCACTCTTGCTCCAAAACGTGGAATTTACAATAAACGCACCCAGTCCCATTTTCATCCCTTACAAATTTAACCCTTTTTGGGATCCATTCTCAAGGCTTACCTCACCTCCCAATGAGTGCTTGCTTTTCAGCGAAATGCGAACTGGGCATTTAGGGAATGCTATTACCATAGGCTCAAAGTCAATAGTAACCATGTGCAAAATTAAAAAAAATGCATTTAAAAATGCTTTTTTTAATGTGACATGAAGTGCTCATATGCCCCTAGGGCATAAGTGCACTTACATGTGCACTACGAATTTCGGGGTGCCTCCAGGGGGCTCTTAAGTCTAGAGGCACCTTTGGGTTTGGATTTCCTATTTGGGCCAATGGTGGGAGTCCAATAGCATTTCTTATTTGCGATTTTTTTCTATATCATTTTACATTTCCTGAATAGCGATTCCTCCAGAATCGTTATTTAGGAAGTGCAAAATAAGAATTTCGTGCATCTGTCTCTTTGAAGTCTGCCCATCACCATCCAAATGCCCGCCACACACAACCTAAGCCAAGCACCAGTCCACACATATCAAGCCAAACGCCAGAACATGTAGACCATCAGCCGAACTACAGTTCACACACAAACTTTCCCTGGTGTCTAGTGGCTTCTGCCCCCCATCCCCTCCATTTTGCGCCATCTACAATAAAATCCCTGATGGTCTAGTGACTTATGCCCCCCTTGGGGACACATGGGCCTAAAAATATAAGGCACATCTGCCGCTTAGGGGGGCAGAAACTGCCAAAAAAAAACAAAAGGGGTGTGACCTTTGCCCAAGGGGCCGCTCCCCAAAACATTATGCATTAACGTGGGTGCAGAGGAGCCTACAAATATGAACAATCTGCACCCATGGGGGCAGAAAACAGCCAAAACATTGTCCCAAATAAAGGGTAGTGATAGTTTCCCAAGGGGGCACTGCACGACATATAAAAAAATAAAATCCCTGGTGTCTAGTAGGCTGTCCAACCCCTCAGGATGGAAAATAGGCTTGAAAACTGATCCACTCTCTGGGCGGGGGCGGAATACACAAACGAAATGCCCCGCAAGGGGAGCATCCCTTATCCAAGGGAGTCGCTCACTAACCGCAAATAAATCCCTGGTGGTTTAGTGGCCTTCCACTCACCAAAGGGCTGATCGGTCTAAAGGCAGCCGATCTGCCCTCGGGGGGAGGCGGGTTGGGAGCTGGAATAACTAAATATTGTTGCCCCTAGGTGAGCCACCCTCTACTAAGGGGTTGTTCCCCTAAAATACAAAAAAAGAGAAATGGTCAAAACAGTGATCCCTGACCATGTCATGAGTGATGTAATATGTAAGGTCATAAGCAGTGCATTGCGGGGCGTACGTTATAGGTAGCTCAGATAACTATTAACTGCTGAATTTCTCTGGTTTTGTACGAATGAAATGTGAGCCTAACTTTAACGTCCCTGTAACCTTTGGTTTTTTTTTCAGTACATTTCTGTGTTTTTTAAATTTTATTTTCTGACTATAACCTCCCTGTATCCTTTTGTTTTTTCGGTGAATTTTGATTTTTTCCGTACTGTACCTGTAACCTTTGAGAATTGGGCTGTGAGTGGCTGTATTGGTAGGTTAGTGGGCGTAAATGTCTGAGTGGGTCTGTGAGTGGGTGCGTGAGTCAAAGTGGCCTAAGGTCTAAGTAGACCTGTGCATAAAATTCTGCTCTGCTCACGAAGTTTGTGGAATTCGGCAACTAAGGGTTCCGTGGAGAATGCGGAGTTACCGATAAACAGAGCGTAATTTGTTTGTCATAGGTGAGTGCGAGTGACTGCGGCTGCAACCTGTAGTGCGCCAGGAGGCCCGAACCCTTTGCAGAGTGGTTGAGAAAGGGGCATGGTCTCTGACGACTTTTCAGCAATCCTGCTGTGGGAACTTACTTGTCGCAACAATATAGGTTCTTGGCCCCCAATGGCCCTCCGCAGCCAAGGGGGCTTCATCCCTAAACCAGTAGCACACCAGGAGGCCGACCATGCAGAGTGGTTGAGAAAAGGGGCGGGCCTCTGACAACATCTCAGCAATCCGACTGTGGGGGACTTCGTTGTGGCAACAATAGGGGTTCATGCTGCTAACGACCCTCAGCAGCCAAGGGGACTTAATCCCCCAACCAGTAGTGCGCCAGGAGCCCCTTTGCAGAGTAGTTAAGAAAGCGGGCAGCGCCTACAACGAGGTCTCAGCAAGCTCTTTTCTGACCTTCATTCTGCCTTTTCTGCTCATTTCTTAACTTTATTTTGCTTCTTTCTGCTCGTTTCTCACCCTGATCATGCCTCTTTCTGCTAGTTTCTGACGTTTTCCTGCTCGTTTCTTACCTTTATTATGCCACCTTCTGCTCTTTTCTGAGCTTTATTCTGCCTCTTGCTGCTCATTTCTGACCTGTATTTTGCCTCTTTCTGCTCGTTTCTGACCTTTATTCGCTCTCTTTCTACTCGTTTCTCATCATTATTTTGCCTCTTTTAGCTTGTTTCTGACCCCTATTGTGCCTGCTGTTTTCTGGCCAGTGCTTAATTAGGACCGGTGGTTTCCGGTGCTCGGCACCGGCACCTAATTGCTAGCACTGGGGCTTATGACAGTCTGCCACATGGTGGCACTGTCTGGCTCATTTAGATATGAGCACAACAACAGCTGTGTGTGATGGTTAGTACCTGTGTTTGTACTGGCATTGCCAGCTCACAGTGGCAATGTGTGGTGCAAGCTGCAGTGGCCTCCTGACGAGTGCCCCAGCACTTATTAGTTTACAAATTATTATGTTTCTGACCTCTATTCTGCCTCTTAGTGCTCATTTCTGATCTTTATTCTGCCTCTTTCTGCTTGTGTCTGACCTTAATTTTGCCTCTTTTGGCTCTTTTCTCAGACGGCAGGGGGAGCCTCAACCCCCCACAGTCCCTGCGGGCTACCCGCCTCCTGTGGGAGCCGGCATTGCTGCTGCACGGAGGGAGCAGCTGGAAGGGCAGCTCCCTCTGTGCAGGAGTAATCCGTTTAATCTCTTTCCCTGCCCTCATGTCTGTGGGCAGGGAAAGAGATGAAACCTCTGCTTCCAGTGGGCTGGAGCACTTTGACTGCTCCCACCCTCTGGAACCGGAGAATTTGCTTATGCTTGGCTGGAGCTGTCAAAGCTCCCGCCAAGCATAAGCAAGCAGCTATGTTCCGGGGGTGGGTACCCCCGGGACATTACAGGAGCTGGCCCTGGGGATTGGCGGTCCCAGGGGCCATGTATGGCTCCAGAATACCCCCTCCATTCATGTGCACGGACTGCCCCTAGGAGTTGGTGGTCCCTAGGGCAGAGAACGGCCGGGAGGGGGGCTGCGCTGCCCATCTCCCATTCTTGGCAAAATCTATTTGGCCACGGGAAGCCGCTGGTCTCTAGACCCTCACCTACCCCCCACCCCCCCCCACCCCCACACACACAATGTGTAATTGCCCCAGGGAGTTGGTGGTCCCCGGAACTAAACGAACCTTAGGAGGGGACCCGTATGCCCCCCTCCTTTTTAAAAAATAAAGCCTTCAGGACCTGGTCCACCCTGGGGCTCTTTTGAAAACCAGCATGGGAGCCCGCGCTTGTTTCTTTTTTTAATACTTTTTGCTGCGAATTTATGGCAATTTAAGAAAAAAAATGCTTGGCGGTCAGGGTATTCCTACCATGCCACCTTTTTTTAACGTTCTTTTCTGGGACTCGGCTGAATCAGTCCCAAGATGGCTGCCAACATTTCCTGGTTGAAGTGTCTGTAGCCAATCAGAGCTCTGCATTTCCCTACACGAGCTCGTCATTTTTCTCAAAGTTGTCGCAGCCACAGATACAACTAACTGTATTTTGGTAAACATTTCAACAACTACTGAACGGATTTACACCAAATAAGAAAAAGCGGACTCTGCATAACAAAATCTTACTTTTCTGCTAAATTTTGTGTAATTTTGTCCAGCGGTTTGGGCTTTAGGCATGTTGACAAGTCCTCTGGGAATTAACATGGGAAAACATACTGTTTTTCCAGTCCCCTTTATCTTGGCCCCCGCTTGACAGATCACCCTGAAATATTCCATGCACAACAGGCACACTTTTTTGGGAAAATTTTGTGAAGATTCGTCAAACGGATCCAAAGTTATAGGCAAGTCAAAAACCCTTTTCGTATTTTCAGCAAATCTCTTGCACACAAAAAAAATATATATAACCACACAGTTAAAGATGACGTTGTTGATGGTGACCTCAGCTAGGCCTACCAGTGCAAGGGATTCGCCCTTCTCTGCACAGAGTCCTCAGACCAATAGGAAGAAGTTGGCACAGAAACTGGAATAGAAAATACAAAGTTTAATAAACCTCATGAGGTGGAACTACATTCACACAGCACCCTTCGGTGTTGAGTGAAGTAGCACACTGAAGAAGCATGGTCCTTTTATACCTACACAGGGGCTGAAAAAGGCGGTACAAGTACACATGAGAAGAGTTATGCACATAGATGGTCATACAGAAACTGCACAGTCAACAAGTAGGAGGAGTAATAAGTTGCTGACATCAGTTAGAACAGACTGATAGTTCTATACTAGGAACAGGTGCACTCTACTAGCTAAGCACATCTGCGCATGTGCAAGACTCTGGGAGAGGGAAACAGCAAATGTCCAGCACATAGCTAACTAAAATGGCTGCCAAGTACAAAATGGCTTTCAGCTCATGCTAAGAGATTAATGCAATCTTCAACAACGTGATCTGACCATATTTGTGAGTGTAACACTAGATTTAGGTTTCCAAGTCGTACCTGCACATAAGATCTAACATGTGCTGTTTGTGTTGGGCCTTAAATATCTGTAGGACCTGTCTAACCATAAATTAAAATTACCCACAATTACAGTTTTAGTGGTCGTGGTTTGAAGGTGGAGTTTCATTTCTTGGAATTCTTACAAAAAATGTGGTTGTGACCAATGGGCTCATGGGGCTGGCGAGATAGAGTACTTCTTAATGAGGGAGCAGCAGAGGTTAATGGAGAATCATGCAGCTGTATATTCAGATGAGGAATAGTTGTGTCGGGGAGTGACATTACAGGTGAGGTCAGGGGCATGGAGGCTAAGGATACTCTTTCTGTTACTCTCTAGTCTTTGATTATTTTGTGTCCTAGGTGGAAAAAGTAGTTGAGTTGTCACCAATCCATGTCTTTGTGAGGCAGACTGGCATTTGGAATCAGATACGAGGTTGTGGGTATCAAGTATGTACCTCATGGGTGAATGGGTATTAATGCAATGAATGTCTATGATTTCCTGGGAGCATCAGACAGGTCATGCTTAGGTGGTGATCAAGTTGTGTGAGAGGACTTTCTTCCGAAGGTCTGAGGGGTGGGGAAATTGGTTTGAGGTTTGTGTTTTGACTTGAAGTTATGATATTGCTTAGATATGTGTTGCTGCTGCCCGTGGTTTATGGATTTGGGATTTCAGTTGTAGTTCATTTTGTGTTTTTTGAGGTACTGGAAAATTTCCTTGCAGGCTAGGAGTTTTATTATTGGCCTGGTTCATGATGGTTCCCTTAGTTAGCCCTTAGCGCGTGCATGCCTTCAAAGAGGTGGGCAGGATCCAGGCAGTTTCTTCCCGATTAGTGATCCATCACATCCCACAGATGGATCTTGCAAATTAGTCAAAACAGTTATGCCCTCCTTTTTCTTTCCTCCCTGTCCAATATGAACTCTCACACCAGAACTAATGTCAGAAGAGCACCTGGCCATCCTGAGTAGCTACGCCTCTTGCTCATAAAATGTACCATAGAGAGGTTACTAGACTCTAAGACAGGTGGGGGGGGGTTCTTACTACTGCTCATTCTTGATCTCAAAAAAGAATTGGAACCTTGGGCCTATCTTGGACCTACATTCCCTCAGCTGCTGCTCACATTGACCCATATCATATCTGCTCTGGACTTGTGAAACTGGATGGTGTCCTTGGAGATGTTTTTTCAGATACCCATCATGCAGTCCCTCAAGTGTTACCTGTGCTTCAAGGTGGGTCAGGATATTTAATTGTGTTGTGCTTCCCTTCAGCCTCACCAGCACCACAAAAGGGATGGCATTGACCACTGCCCATTTTGTGAGGTCGGGAGTTGCTGTATTCATATACCAGAATAGCTGACTACTGAAGGCATTTACCCCTTTAGGACAATAGGCAGGTAGTTTTCCACTATAGAAAGAGCCCTCAATAGATCTTTTGTTTACCATAAAGAACGTGTAGTGTTGCAGATTTTTCACGTGAAGTTTCCTCAAAAATACATGTTAGGAGATGCATGCTGGCTGGAATGTAACAAGGGACTACTGTATGCCCACCACTTCCTGAGTTCTAAAGAAGAGACCATCCTGGTAGCCTGGATTGGGCTAGGAGAGTGTGATACCCAGAACTCCTGAGGAATTGCTCAGCACACCACTTCGGGAGGGCCTCTTGTCTCAGCAAAAGTGCAGGGTCCTCTACCTGAATCTGCACAACTTACACCTCTGTGTGAAGATTGAGTGGTGGCAATTGGCTGTGTTTGTCATGCCGACTGATGTCATCCTCTGTGCTAGGTGCCCTTCCACGAAATCCATTTATGCTGGGTGCTTGAACAAATTTGTAAGCTAGTGCCATGCCCAAAACACTGACCCCTACAGGCAAAGCTGTTGGAAGTCCTTTTATTTGTCTTCAGCCCAGCAAAGCTTTGTAGTGGGCACTGTAAAGATAATTTTTCGGCCCTTTCAGTCTTGTTTACATTTTCTGGACTAACCATCCTTGTTCAAATTATCTATTGTGATGAGATTTGTTAAAGGTGTAAACCCTTCATGATTCCAAAGTGGGAGCTTAAATTGGTCTTAATGTTCCTCGTGTGTACGGCTTTCAAGCCAATGCGTAACTGATTGCAGCATCTGCTGTCTTCCTTATTGCTATTACGTCAGCTCATCATGTGAGTGAACTGCAGGCACTCGTAATGCAATCACCCTGCATCACCTTTTTCACGGCCATATTGGTGCTGAGGGCTAGGGGGGCCTTCTTACCAAAAGCAATGGCTCCCTTCCATGTTGGGCAATCCATCAATGTAGCAGTGTTTTTTTGCTCCCCTTCATCCCTCGGTAGAGGAGATACTCCATCAGTTAGACCACAGAAGATTTGTGATCCTTGGTACAATCTATTTTAAGAATGCGCAGTCTGCTTTTTGTGGGGTTCTCTGAAGCAGTGAAAAGAAAGGGCCTTGGTGGGGTGAATAGTCGTTTGTATAAAGATTTGCTACACAGTGCCCACAAAACAGCCTGCAGAAGGTCTGGGAGTTCATAGGGCTAAGGCTGCTACTATTGCATTGCCGTGAGGCATGCCTGTTCTTGACATCTGCCAATCTGCAACATAGGTGCATATGTTTATGAGGCACTACTGTCTTGACAGCCATGTCCTACGCAAAGGTCACGTTGCCCACGCTGGTCTGCAAGACTTTTTGGTCTTAATCCACTTCACACATCCTCCACTGCAGGGAGGCACTGCTTTGGAAGCTATTCTAAGGTAAATCATCTGTAGTTAGAAGTATCTATCAGAACAACAAATACCTTACCTTCATTAACACTCTTTCTAGTGGATAGTATATTTAACCGCAAATATCTTACTCTCCTCACATCTCTGTTATATGGGGTGGTCTCTTTTTAACTTCTAAAAATCTGCAAGTTAGTACACTGCACACTGTTTCTAACAATCTGTGCTTTGCGTCTGAGGGTGCAGGGGTAGTCCACTGGCTCCCAGCACAGAAAAGATACTATTTTAAGCTCCTGACCCATGCATACAAATCCCTCCACGACCACGGACCCACCTACTTGACTCAACAGCTGCACTTCCACAGACCTGCCAGGAGCCTCCACTCTGCACACCTCGCCCTCACTCAGATCCTTTGCATTCACCGCTGCCATGCCGAAGGATGCTCCTTCTTTCATCTCGCTGCCAAAGGCTGGAAAACCCTCCTGGTGAACCTCGCCCGAGCTGACCAACTTCAGGAGAGACTCATGACCTGGCTCTTTGACTGAGACCCTCTGCAAGTGCCTGAATACCCTCTTGGGTGACAAGCTGCGCTCTAAAAATACTACTTGATTGATTGATTGAGATGCAACTCTGCTCACTTCCGCCGTGGCATGGAGCCAGCATGGAGACACACAAAGCTAACCTGTGGCAAAAATCTCTGGATCCAGTCTGCGTTTTTGGAATATTTTAAGGTGAGGAATCTGCCGTGAGATAGATTAGTCACCAGCAAGACCATTATCCTAAGATAAGTAACTTGTTTGTCTCCTCTCCTTCCATTCCCCATTACTTAAGGAGACTTATTTTCACAGATTCATCTTCTTAGATCTATTCCCAAATGTCATGATTAATTTCTGCTGTTTAAGCAATCCACCAAATTGGCGTCAGAGCACTAATGGCTGCAAAGCCGCTAACCTCGCTACTGTAGGTGTCCTATTAGAGTACTGTTGTTGTTGTTGACATCAGTTGTTTATTAATGCAGGGATCAGGCGTTTCCCCTCTTGTTTTGGCTGTTACTTTCAATCCATTGTTATTCAAATATTTCAATATTATACCTTGTTTGACACTTTGTCGTGTTGCCTCCCAGGTCTTTAGGGTTTGAACCTTTGTGGTTTTTAAGAAATACATGTTCGAGGCATATGAGCTGCAAATTACACACTTTTGCATAGATCGCCATCTGGTGTTGGGCCCGGATGTTTGCAGTTTGTTTTTCCTCTTGGAAAGTCTTTTGAAAGTCACGAGGTCGGTGACTCCACCCTTGGTTCGTATTGCGCATGGGCTTCGGCTCCATCCTCAGATTGTTTTTTTCCGCCGTCGGGTTAGAATGTAATACTTCGCGCTCCGGTTCCGAACATTCCAGTTCGACGATCGAAGCGGAATCCTCGCTCTCCGCGGTATTGTTTAGATACTGATCTCCTCAATCACCTTCTTCTTCGACGCACCTTCGATTCCAGTCATCGACGGCGGCCTTCGGGCCTATCCAGGCTCCGGTCCCGGCTGATGGAAAGAACTCCATTCAAGAAGTGCCCTCGATGTGGGTCCAAATTCCCCCACACCGATCTTCATGAGGTGTGCAACCTCTGCCTCTCCCCTGAACACGAGGCTCGAGACTGTCCCGCCTGCAAGTCTTTTAGATCTAAAAAGACTATTCGAGATCGAAGGGCCAGACGAAACATGGCGCACTCCTCGACTTCCGTTCCAGTCGACATCTTCGGGGACGACGTCGAAGCTCCGGGACACCAGCACACCGAAGAGGACCTCGTCAGTGCTTCCGAAGCTGACGACTCGGATGTGGAGGACATCATCCCGGCGCAGAGGGTCGTGAGTAAAATACCCCCTCCTTCACCCGCGCTGACACCCAAAAAGGCTTCGGTCACGCCTTCGCGCCTAGGCAAGACCAAAGACACTGCTTCGAACACCCCACCTTCGGGCCCGGTGACGAAGCCAAGTAAGCCTTCCGACGGCTCGGGCTCGAGCCAGCCTGCCAGCGGTGCCGAAAAACACCCTTCGGCACCGAAGAAAAGATCGGCCTCTACCTCGACACCGAGCTCCACACCAAAACCCTCAGTGTCCAAACCCAGCCTCTCGGTGCCGACCAAACATCATAAGGCCCTCGGCACCGACACTCCCGCGCCGAAGCCTGTCTCGGCACCGAACAAAAAATCGGAGGTTCCCAAAAAGCACGGCACAGGCACAGACAAGCCTAAGAAGCCGTCGGCCCCGAAAACGTCGGCGCCGACCGAACAACCAGTGTCGCAAGAACTTTTTACACCGGATCCTTTCCAAAAGACACTTACCAAGGATCCAAAAACTGGACATTTGGCACTGTCTTCTAAAAAGAGACATTTGGATAAACCAGCTCCACCTCCACCTCCAAAGAGGAAGGACTGTGCTACCTCCCCTTTCAGAGTGCCTTCCCCACCTCCTCCACCATCTCCACCTCCACCCCCTCCACCTTCTCAACCCCTGCCTCATCGCTCTCCGACCCCGTCTCCAGACCATGATGATCAGGGGGACCCATACTACGACCCAGCAGATGTGCCACAAGACCCCACCCCTACAGGATCCCCAGACCCCTGGGATGATTATAATAATCCAGACATTCCAGATGTCCCACAAGATGACCTCTATCCCTCCAGGCCATCTCCACCAGAAGACTCACTACATTCAGAAACAAGGCGGCACACACTCTCCACAGCTCTCTCAACTAGCACAGAGCATATGGAGATGGGCAAGCCCACACAAAATCTTTCTCCTGGCCCAGCACGTCCCAGGAGTCCAAAACACCATGGCAGATCTGCTCAGCAGACAGACGCAACAGATCCACGAGTGGGAACTTCACCCGTAGGTTCTTCACCCGTTCTTTCAGATGTGGGGGCATCCACACATACACCTATTCGCCACCCACGAAAACAAAAAATGCCCACGCTTCGCCGCCAGATACCCACACCCATTGTCCAAAGGCAATGCGATATGGATGAAATGGTCAGGCAAATTTGCATACGCCATTCCACCTCTCCCACTAATTCCATTAGTGGTGCGAAAGCTACAACAGCACTCCCTCACACTCATTCTAGTAGCTCCAACATGGGCCAGACAACCGTGGTACACCACGCTGCTGGAACTCTCAGTAGTGCCACACCAAAAATTACACCTCTCACCATGCCTCCTAACCCAGAACCATGGATAGATCAGACACCCGGACCCAGGTCAGCTCAACCTTGCGTTCTGGCTCCTGAGATCCTAGAATTCGGATACCTTAACCTTCCCCCCGACTGTATGAATGTTAAAAGAGAAGCTAGACGTCCTACCACTAGAGCCTGCTACGCTGCCAAGTGGAAAAGATTTGTTGTTTATTGCCATAACAACACAATCAACCCTCTAGACGCATCCATACAGCACATCATATGCTACTTACTACATCTACAAATATGTAACCTAGCATATACATCCATTCGGCTACACCTCGCAGCAATTGCCGCTTACCTACAAAACAGACAGCACCTATCACTTTTCAGAGTGCCTGCCATTAAAGCCATCATGGAAGGCCTAAAACGAATAATTCCCCCCAGAGTGCCCCCCTCACCTGTGTGGAACTTAAATATAGTGCTCACAAGGCTAATGGGTCTGCCTTTTGAACCCTTGCATAAATGCGAACTGCAATGCCTCACATGGAAAACAGCTTTCCTTGTAGCTATCACCTCCCTTAGAAAGGTCAGTGAAATACAAGCACTTACTATACAAGAACCTTTTCTCCAAATGCACCCGAACAAGGTTGTCCTACGTACCAACCCAAAATTCCTACCCAAAGTCATCTCACCCTTTCATCTAAACCAATCGGTAGAATTACCGGTTTTTTTCTCGCAACCTCAAACGGTTGCAGAAAGGGTTCTACACACACTGGATGTTAAAAGGGCCTTGCTTTACTATATCCAGAGAACACAACCTTTTAGGAAGACAAAGCAACTGTTTGTCTCTTTATCTCCACCTCATAAAGGCAACCCCATCTCTAAATCAGGGATAGCTAGGTGGATTGTAAAATGCATACAGATTTGCTACCACAAAGCAAAACGCACGCTATCTGTTCCCCCCTAAAGCCCACTCTACAAGAAAGATAGGGGCTTCTATGGCTTTTCTAGGGAACATTCCATTAGATGATATCTGCAAGGCAGCTACATGGTCAACACCGCACACTTTCACTAAACATTACTGTGTAGATGTGCAAACCAAGCAACAAGCTAGTGTGGGCCAGGCTGTACTAAAAACACTATTTCAAACCACTGCAACAGATACCGGTGGTCGCCTCTAAGGTTGGGAACTGCTATATAGTCTATGCAAAAGTGTGTAATCTGCAGCTCATATGCCTCGAACAGAATATGCTACTTACCAGTATGCATCTGTTCTTGGCATGTAGAGCTGCAGATCTACACACACCCACCCGCCTCCCCGACTACCTGAATGTGTTCCAGTCTATCTTATTTAGATATAACACACATGGGTTTTCTTCACTGTTATTACTACGCTCCATCTTTCCCTGTCGGCGAAAAACAATCTGAGGATGGAGCCGAAGCCCATGCGCAATACGAACCAAGGGAGGAGTCACCGACCTCGTGACTTTCTAAGACTTTCCAAGAGGAAAAACAAACTACAAACATCCGGGCCCAACACCAGATGGCGATCTATGCAAAAGTGTGTAGATATGCAGCTCTACATGCCAAGAACAGATGCATACTGGTAAGTAGCATATTCCTTCTTGTAGATCGTTAGTGACTCGAGCATGTGGTCTTCTGGCAGGACACTAATGTCTGTATATGGAGGTGCACAGTGAGGTCAACGGGAAGCGGGACCACACATTTGCGATGGCATCCCAATGTAGGAGCAGTAGTCTTGGTCTCATATCTCAGCTGTATGCTGTTTGATTCCTTCACAGAACTGTTCCTAGAATTCAGACTGGTGTTTTGTGCATTTCTCAAGGCATAGGGCAAAAAGCATAATGGGCCCTCCTATGCTATAGTCACGTG
The DNA here is from genome assembly GCF_964204655.1 of Triturus cristatus. Taxonomy (NCBI): domain Eukaryota; kingdom Metazoa; phylum Chordata; class Amphibia; order Caudata; family Salamandridae; genus Triturus; species Triturus cristatus. The sequence goes on along the minus strand of NC_140583.1, from coordinate 965,061,655 downwards.
TACAGATGCTACTCGAGAGGTACAGTTTGATGGTCTCTTTGGAACTGCCTGACTTGTCCTCAGAGTGTAGTGCAATTTTAGAAGATACTTAAGCGAGACGGCAACAATGAATACACTTCCCATAGCTTCCTCAGTTCTAGCATCTCTAGTGTTCTGCTGCTCTTCCGTGCTTGAAATGGTTGCAGAACAATCACCTAAGTTGTTTGCTTCGAGTACAGTGGTTCTGCTTTATGACACAACTTCAGCCTCTGTGACTTCACCCTCTAAAAGAGCTCATTGGTCAGGACTGCCCCGTTTACGAAATAGATTGTGGTTACAGCTATTTCCAGTTTGGGGACTACAGAGGGATCCTTCATGTTCGATCTACTTCTCTGTGGACTTCAAATTGAAAGTCAGCCTACTGGAGAGTGACTGTGAGAAGCGATAGATGCATACCGCAGAGATTTTGCAGTGATTATCTGATAGAGACTTCTAGCTGCAGAATCCTAACCTTAGAATTATGACCAGGCATCAGACTGGATCTGGAAATTTTTCATGAGCAGTACCCTTGCACTCTGGTAGGTGGCGTCGTTCCCCTCGGCTTGGTGGTGTTGGTGTCATACATGCTGGAAATGACTTTCGCGGTGCCTATATAGCCGCTACGCAGGCACGCTAACGTCCGTTCTTTCCTTTCCTCGCCAGCCAGCCCAGATCTGGGAAGAGCTACTTCTTAGTCACTTTTTGACTGGGTTTTTTTTGTGGATATTTTGTCTAAGTTTTTTTGAAGTCTACCTCCTGGTGTGGCAGAAATGTCATTGAAGAAGGCAGGCTCCACGCCCTGCTGGGTCTGTCACCGACAGATGTCTGTAATGGACCTGCACCTTGTTTGCCTCTGGTGCCTTGAGTGGGACCACGACCCAAAGGCATGCCCCGACTGCCGTGCCATGCACCTAAAGGCCTTGAGAGATCGATCCTTCAAGCTTATCGTGGCTCGACCTGCGACGCCACACCGATCAAAGTCCCGGTTGAGAGGAAGGTCCTGGGAGCAGTCGTGGAGCCCGAGGTCATCATCGCACTCCAGGTCGCACAGCCACTCGGGTAAGTCCACTCCCACAAGAAGAAAAAAGTCGAAGTGTACTTCGACTTCACCTCGCTTGTCGGCTGACGAGACTAGGGAGTGTCGCCACTCAAGGCCTGCCGCTCGGTGAAGCCTGTACCTGGGTCGGCTCCGCGCCTTCTTGATTTTACCGTAGCCAGGCCAACCACCGCCCAATTTAAAGTTTTATGAGGCCATGCACTTTGGCTTTGAGCGGCCCGTTCCATCTGCTGCGCCTTTGACCCGCGGAGGTTCGGGAGGGGCCCCTGCTGGATCCACAGATGGATCTGAATCATCACCGGTCATACTATCTTGACCTTCCCCCAATGCCGAGGCCAACACCGCTGGCAGTGCCATCCTCATCCCCAACTCCAACATAGAGGCATATGGGTGTCATCCATCACTGGCTGGCGCCATGCCTTCTAGACCGGAGCCTGAGCCTTATTCTTATAGACTAGGACTCTGAGACAAATGGGAAGGGTCACTGGGCCCTGAGGAATACCAGCTTTATGAGGAATAAATGGACTGGTTTGAGGATCTGGGTGAAGCCAGTGGACTGAATACTTCTCCAAATGCTGTCATGCTTTCTCTCCTACCGTAGCTAGGGATGAGGGAGCATGCTTTCCAATGGTGGTGCGGAGGACAGCTGAAGTCCTGGAACTCAGCTTGCCCTCGGTGGCAGTCGAAACTAATATCTTGATGAAAGTGCTTCAGCCGGGAGTGTCCCCATTGGAACTGCTTCTCTCTTTCAATGAGGCACTTTCTAATGACCTGCTTGGGACTTGGTCCAAGCCCAACACAGGGGCTTCTGTGAACAGGAGGATTGCCCGCCACCACTGCCCCACTCCAGGGGACCCAAATTGCCTCACGGAGCACCGGAGCGCTTAGTGGTCCAAGCCTCAAAGTCCCAGGTAAATCCTGGCGCATTCCCTCGCAGCCCCCCAACACGTAATCCAGGAGTCTGGAAAATCTTAGATGTTTTCTTCCTCAAGCCTGGCACTGCGGTCTCTGAAGACAGTGTGTCTTTTGGGACGCTATTCTCACACCCTGTGGGATACGGTTGCGCAGGTACTGCCAGTTGTCCCGGTAGAGGCCCGGGCCTCGCTCTCTCAGACTGTTGCCGATGGGAGGGATGCAGCTAAGTTCACCATCCACTGTGGACCAGACACCACCGACTAAGCAGAGCTGTTTCGTTGACAGTGCCTCTGAGAAGCCACACATGTTTGAGGACAACTGGCTTTTCTAGAAATATCCAGTCCTCACTCATGGACATGGCCTTTGATGGTTCCCATCTCTTGAGAGACCAAGCAGATTCAGCGCTGAAGTGCTTAAAGGACAGCAGGGCTACGGCCAGGTTCTTGGGCCTTTCTATGGTCCCTCATCACCCTTTATCTGCCTTTCGCTCCTTTTGTGGCCACAGAGGGGGTGTACAACCACGTCTTTACCCACCCAGACACCGCAGCGCCCACGTTTTCCAGCTTTTGCATGAACATGGTTCCTACCAGTCCCGTGGGTCGAGTGGCCAGTGGTCGGGTCAGTCCATCCACTCCCCTCACCCCCACCCCTCTGTCCCCCTCCCCCCTCAGTCACCGAACCTTCTTAGTCTGACCGTTTATCATCATGGGTACCTGGCGGGATGCCAGAAGTAGGTCATGGTTGCTATTCCCACTACTTTCTGGTGCCCAAGAAGGACGGAGGCCTTCCTCCTGTCCTCAACCTCAATTTCTTCCTCAAGAAGGAGAAATTACGGATGCTCACTCTTGCTCAGATCTTCTCTGCCCTGGACCATGAAGACTGGTGTTGGACGCATTCTTCCACATTCCTGTTCTGCTTGCCCACAGGCATTAGCTGCGGTTCACGGTTGGCCACAAGCATTTTCAGTGCGCTGTGCACCCTTTTAGCCTCACCAGTGCCCCTCGGGTGTTCAGCAAGATGATGGCAGTAGTTGCAGCTCATCTGTGGAAATCTGGGGTGCCAGTCTTCCCCTGTCTCGGTGACTGGCTGCTGAAGGCGAGCTCGTCTCAAGCTGTCGTCTCCCACCTCCAGACTACGGTGGACCTTCTGCATTCACTGGGGTGCTTTATCAACATGCCGAAGTCACACCTGACTCCTCGTAGACGTTCCCTTTCTCCGGAGCTGTTCTGGACACAGTGCATTTTCGGGCCTATCCTCCCAAATGGTGAATTCAGGCTATGATACTGTTCTTTCAGCCTCTATCCTGGATTTCGGTGAGACTGCGGCTGCTGGGCCACATGCCCTCCTGCATCCTGCTTGTGACACATGTTTGTTGGCATATGTGGGACCTGAAGCTCCAGTGGGTGCAGCATCAGGGGAATCTCTCTGACATGGTCCAGATCTCGGAGAGAACTGCATAGGCCCTGCAGTGGTGGCTTACAAATCACGATTGTGTCAGCAGCAGACCCCTCTCCCTTCCCCAACCAGATCTGACATTAGTGACAAATGTGTCACTGCTGGAATGGGACGACCATCTGGGAGAGATGCAGAATAGATGACTGTAGGAGAGTGGCATCGACTGCATAGTTGCCCCCAACTTTTTGCTGATGTTTTGACTGTTTTATGACACTAGCCAGGCTGTGGCCCTGCTATCCAGGACCCCAGCCTATCTGCTTCTTCTCTAAACTGTTGTGAGTACCCTAGGTACCTTCCAATTGGATACTGAGGACACCCTATCAGCCCCTTGTAGATGGTACCCTAGGTACCCAGGGCATGGGTCCCTCAGAGGCCTACCAGGGGCTGCAGCACTTATTGTGCCACCCCTGGGACAGCCATACCAAATGACACCACCAGACCACTACTGTAGTCTGGGTAAGGTGGTGCTTGCACTCCTTACAGGGATATAGGTATCCTGTATCCCACTTAATACAACACACATATCCTCATAGGTCACCCCTAAAGTGGGCCTTGCTACTCCTACAAGGCAGGGTGCTGAGATGTGTGAGGGGGGCCCCTACCTGAGTAGGGCCCCTCTGCAACCTTCGTAAAACCATTGCTGGGTTGTTTGTAGTGTAGCCATACCATATACTCTTAACCGCATTATAAGTATATCGCGATAGCGTGATAACTTGAGAATGGCTACAAAGAACCATATCGTGTTTGGTGTCAAACATGTAGGAATCATACCCCCAATCCAGCCATGGGACTGAGGGCATGATTCCCCCCTGCTAGAGGGGCGATATGGGAAAAGCAGCAGAATTTAGACACCAATTTAAAAGTGCGCACGTAGTACAAAATGGATGCTACCTGCTACCCACACGACTCTGGCTGCCTGTTGCTGGGCAGAACCACAGCCACGGCAGCTGGACAATAGGGATCTTGTTGCAGGGAGGTGCTCCCACCTCCCCAGACAGACTATGTGGATTGGAACTGGGTGGGTGCACCATAGGATGTCTTTCAGACTTGCACGTAGGCTTCTCCAGTGCCTACATTCTGCATACACCGCCTGGAACCGGTTCAGGGGCATCCTGTCCCCTGCCCTGCCAGGAAACACACAAAGGGGAGAGGGTGTAGCCACCCTTTCCCGCCTGACCTCTGATCTGGACACTCCCCTAATCTTTGGATAAAGGTGAATACAGGGTCCCCAGAGCCTCAGATTATTCTTGAACTTCACAGACTTGAACTTCGACTTGCTGCCGCACAGCTGAATGAAGAAATCTCCCTTGGGGTAAAGGAGTTACCCCCCTGCTTGGCAGGCACCTGAAACACTGCAAGTGACCCGGTTGGAACCTCGCTGCTCCTACGGACATCAACGACTCTTTCCTACCTTGAGGTGGGTTTCCAAGCATCCCAGAGGCCAGTGAGTGTGCACTGCAAAGCTCAGCACCGTGGACCCCGTGGGTGCCGAGATCCCCAATACCCCAGGACACCGGCCACCTCTTGCACAGCACCCGACCCCGACGAGTGGGGAAGTTGTGCTTTGGCCCATTATTGAGCCAACCCCTCAGCATCATCTGTGCCAAAGATCGACGCCCTAGCCCGCTCCGGCGACCCGTGGGCGATCTTTACGCATGCCAAATTGCTGCCTCCCGCGGTCCCTTGTCTCTCGACTTGTGGGCCCTAGCGGAGGTCAATCTTCGATTCCAAGAGTTCTCCTGGTTGCTCCAGGCCTGCTCTTCAGTCTCCTCGCTGGAGACCTCGCTCAGACCTCGTGGGTCTGCACCAGTAGCAGTTTTGTGTTTCTTGCGTGGGTTGCGGTTGCCAAGGCTTAGTGGAGCCAATCCGGACACTAACACCGCAGCGACCCTCATCCTTCGTGGGACAGTTGCCCTCCAGAAGCTGGCCTTCCTTGACGCCTCCTGGACCCCGTGGCTGACGATCCAAGCTACCCCTCTTCCACCTGGAAGCACCCGACATTGAAGGGCTCCTTCTCTTGAGCCCCCTGGTCACTGTGCCGTGACCCAGACTCTGTCCCCTCTGCTTTCAGGTCCTTCTCTTCAAAATCTACATTTTCATTCTTCACGACAACGAAGACGCTTCTTGCTAGCAGCAGTTCTTCACGTTTTGCCATTGAAAATCAGCCCGCGACCCGACATCGAAAACGACCTATGCACCCGGCTTCCCTGGGGCAGGTAACACTGGTACCTCGGTACTCTCGTGGGTGTGGGCACTTCAAAAGCTTAACTCTAAAGTAGTAAACTTGAACTCCTGCTAGAAGTGTTTTTTTTTTTTTGAAAACCTTTATTTCAAAATTCAGGACACAGCTATTCAGCCGACAGCCCGAAGGTTCGGCAGCATTACAAGTTAGATACAGTAATGTGTCCCCAATGCAGTTCAAAGAATAATGCAAAAGGTTCAATTTTAAATAAACACAGAAAAAACTAACCACAAACCCCAGCAAGGCAAGGACATTGTGAGCCCATGGCGGAGGCCCCCAGGGGAGACCGGACCCCACTCGTCTACTAAGTACAAGACTGTGTACGGAGGAAGAAGGGGAACAGCAGAGGCCCAGAACAGTTACTAAAACCAAGCTGAGCTGGAAAGTAGGTCAGGGGGAAAGCTGTTCCTCGGGAGGTTCCAGGTCCGGGGCAAGACATATTCCCCCCCCTGTATTGGTTCCACCGCCCCCAGATGGCATGCCACTTCCGGGGGCGACCTCTAGAGCAGTAGACCGTCCTCTCCCTAAACATGCTCCAATCCATGTTTTCCTTCCACGCGGTCAGTGTAGGGGGTCCCGAGGAGCCCCATAGCCGCGCGATATCCCTTTTTGCTACCATGTTACCCAGAGTCACCCATTGGGTCTGCGCCTCATCGAGGTCAGTGGGCCCCCAGACGTTCAGGAGGCAGCACCGCGCCTCCGGCTGTACCGCAATGCCCGTCACCTCCCCCATAACTGCATGGACTCTCCTCCAAAACTCCACAATGACACCACATTCCCAAATGATGTGCAGGAAAGTGCCCACCATACCACATCCCCTTCTGCACAGGCCGTCCTCCGAGAATCCCATGCGGACCAGCCTTGGCCCCGTCACATACACCCGGTGCAGTATTTTAAGCTGCACCAGCCTCAGACGCGACGGGATCGCAACCTCCTTAGGCGAAGAAACCGCTGACTGCCAGTCCTCATTATCCAACTCAAGACCATCCCTGGTCCACTGTTCTCTCAGCCCCAATAGCAAGTCTGCCCGGACGTTTATCAACTTCTTATATATGAGCGAGATCGTGCTCTCGGGCATATGACCATCAAGGACTCGGTCCTCAAGGGGAGAGGACTCCGGCACCTTCTCACCCTCGACAAGTACTGATCGGAGGGCGTGACGCAGCTGGATATACCTGAAATACTCTGAGGGCCCTAGCTCAAACTCAGTCTGCAACTCCTCGAAAGACTTCACCCTCCCCTTATGCAGTACATCTCCCACCTTGGATATACCTATCAGGTCCCACTTATCAAAGCCCTTCGTGTGCCAGAGTCTTCCCAATCTTTCCGATTCAAACAATGGGGTAGCGAGGGTTAGCCTATCCTTCCAGCCCAACGAGTCAGTCGCCATCTTCCATACGCGCACCGCCACACCTGTGGGCCCCGTGAGGGACGAGTCTAAGGACCGCGAATACAACGCCCTGTAGTAGTTGCCGCCGCGCAGCAGCCACCTATCCATGGCATACCCAGGGCTGAGGGCAGGGCCATAAAACCCATGGTTGATCGCGCTCAGCTGCGTGGCCCAATAGTACCGTCGGATGTCTGGGAGCGCGATGCCCCCATCGTACCATGGGAGCGTCAACTTTGAAATAGCTATTCGCGGCCGCCCATCCCACAGCAACGTCCTTTGGAGGCCTTCGACCTCCCGAAAGTATTTGGCCGGTACCCAGTCCAGGGTGTTCTGGAGGGCGTAGAGGAAGCGGGGAAGAGACATCATTTTAAACAGGGCCGCACGCCCAACGAGGGAGAGCGGCAGCCTCCGCCAACCTTCCACATCTCGCCTCAAGCGTGCCAAGGGGGGGAGCAGATTCCTCTCATAGCGCACAGCAGGATCCAAGGATATAAAAATCCCCAAATACACAAAACCCTGCTGGGCAACCTGTATCGAACATGTTCTAGGGATCGGTGGGACCTCGCCACTAAGAACGTACAAGTACGATTTGCCCCAATTAATCACAAGCCCCGAGTTCCTACCGAACGATGCGAGTACGTCACAGACCACTATAAGTGACTTCTTAGGTGAGGCAAGATACAGCAGGATATCATCGGCATAGAGCGAAATACGGTCCTCATGATCAGACGACCACCGAAGGCCCCGTATATCCGGGTGCCAACGTATCCACGCAGCCAACGGTTCCAGGGCGAGGGCGAACAACAGAGGCGACAGGGGGCAGCCCTGCCGAGTACCCCTACCAAGCTGAAACGGAGTAGATGCCCGTCCATTCACCACCACATTCGCTAGTGGCCCCTCGTACAGCAACCGAACCCAACTCACAAAACCGCGACCGAAACCAAACTTGGCCAGCACGGCCCAAAGATATGCCCACTCCACCGTGTCAAAGGCCATCGTGGCATCAAGAGATGCCACAACAGCCGGTTCACGCAGCGTGCCCGCCCTGGCGATGACGCCATGAAGACGCCTAAGGTTCAATGCTGTATTTCGGTGCGGGATAAAGCCAGATTGATCCGGGTGGACCAAGTCGCCAAGTACCCTAATCAAACGGGTAGCCAGGAGTTTGGCCAGAATTTTCGGCTCAGCGTTGAGGAGTGAAATGGGCCGATAGGAGGAGCATCTATCTCGGGGTTTACCCTCTTTATGTATGACCACGATCGACGCCAGCCGCTGGTCCAACGGAAGGATCCCATCCCCCCGCGCCTCCAAAAACATGGCGCGCAGATGAGGGGCGACCCTATCCGGGAACAGTTTGTACAGGTCGATCGGCAGTCCATTCGGTCCAGAGGCCTTACCCGAGTTCAACGCGCGAATCGCCCCCGCCACCTCATCAACCGTGATGTCACCATCCAAATCGTCCCTATCTATGTCAGAGAGGCAGGGCAACTCGATATCTCGGAGGAGATCAGACGAGTCCTCGGGCGGCCTGTCCGACACAGAGGAATAAACCCTATAGAAATATTCCGCGAAACACTTCACAATCCCCTCAGGTTCCACGATCGCCTCTCCCCCCTCTCCAATCAACTCTGGCACCACTCTATTGACCCGTTCTTTCCTGTCCAGCCACGCCAGGAGTTTCCCTGCCTTATCCCCAACGTCATACAGGCGGCCCTGTTGTTCCCTGCTGAGGGTCTTAGCGGCGTTCGTCACCAGGTCCCTATACTCCGCCTGCTTCAGGCAAAGCTCATGCAATGAGGACTCCGTAACCTCCTCCTCCATATCGCCTTCAAGGGCCGCAATCTCCTCCTCCACCTGCCGCACCTCGCCATCCCTCCGATTCTTGGCAGCCACCACAAGGGAAAGGGCTTCCCCCCGAAGCACGGTCTTAAAAGCTTCCCACAGCGACACCGCCGAGTCCACGGTTCCCAGATTGTCCTTAAAGTAATTATCTACCTTCTTTACCAGGGCGCTGCGCATCTTGGGGTCTCGGAAGTACCATGGGTTGATGGGGGCCACCCTCCCTCCTCCCTCCCGACCTAGATCCAGCCGGATCCACACTGGCGAGTGATCAGAGATACCGCGTGCCATGTGCCTCGCCTCGGATATCAACGAGGCATGTGCGGCCAGAGTGAGCAGGTAGTCAATCCTGGAGAGGCTACCATGCGCCCCGGAGTGAAACGTGTATTGACTCTGTGTGGGGTGCCGGAGCCTCCAGCAATCTATCAGACCAAATGTATCCAGGAAGTCTGGAAGCCATTTCTGAGCCCCCCCTGTGTCCCTGGGCGGGTATCTATCCAACAGTCCGGAACCCACAGCGTTGAAATCCCCTCCCACTACCAGCATTCCCCCCGGGAGAGTCAGCAAAGCCCTGCCCAGTTCAGCAAATGTGGAGGCCTGCAGGGCCGGCGGGACATAAACTGAAACCAAAACCAAAGTCCTTCCTTCCCACCGCCCCGCCACCGCCACAAACCTCCCCCTATCGTCAACAATGGTGGAGTCCACCTCAAAAGGCAGCGATGCTCTAACGAGGATGCCCACACCCCTGGACCCAGAAGAGAATCCCGAGTGTGCAATGAATTTATACCCCTTCCTATTCAGGGCATAGCACGTATTGCCTATGAGATGCGTCTCCTGCAGCAGGACAACGTCTGGCATTGAGCGTTTCAAAAATTGCAACACAATCCCCCTCTTGATGCGATCCCCCAAACCATTAACATTCCAGCTTATAACACTTAAGCCTCTACCCCCCATCCTCAAACGGAAAGAGGCCCACCCCACACCCGAGGCGCCACCATGGAACAGCCCTGAGGATAATCATCATGCCTTGCAGAAATAAACCCCCCAACAACAAACTCAAAATCCCAAAAACTCCCCCCACCCTGCACCCCTGCTGCAGCTTAAAAAGCCCCCCCAACTTGCAGTGTGCCTGTCGCCCTACAAAAACAAAAATCTACAAAAAGTACCCTAAGGGAGGAAAAGAGCACCCCTCGTCCTCCCGCAACCCTCCACAGTTACTGCACTCTGTTCAAATCTTCAAGTATGGTTAAATCAAGTCAGGTCGGCTTTGAGATATCAGCCCTGTCCATTCCGGCCGCTATCTCCATGCTCGGCTGTGTCGTCCCCGGTCCGTCGCCGGGGCAGAGCGTCCAGCCATTCGTCGGCCATAACAGGAGAGTCAAAAAAGAATGTCCGATCTTCATGCACCACCCGTAGTCTGGCGGGGAAAAGCATGGCATACTTCAGGTCCAGTTCCCAAAGTCTCCGCTTCACCCCCAGGAAGCTCTGCCTCTGTCTCTGCACATGCTGGGTGAAGTCCGGATAAAAATTCACCGACGCATTCTGGAAGGGGACTGGGCCCGTCACCCTCGAAGCTTGCAGGATAGCGTCCCGATCACGAAAGTGAAAGAGCAGGGCGACAATCGGCCGCGGCGGGGCACCCGCCTTGGGCCGCCCGCCCGGCACCCTATGGGCCCTTTCCACCGCAAAAAACTTTCCAAGGCCCCTAGGCTTAAGATGATTGAGGACCAAATCTTCCACAAGCAGGTCCGTCGAAGCCTCATCCGAGGACTCCGGGACCCCGATGACGCGCACGTTATTGCGCCTGGACCGGCTCTCGAAGTCCTCCAGCCGGCGGGCGGCGAGGTCACTCTCAGCCCTCAGCTTCCGGACCTCGTTCTGCAAATCCGCGACATCATCAGCGAGGCCCGTGGTCTTGTGGTCCAGGTTCTTAACTCGTTCGTTTGTCTTGCCCAGGTCCGAGCGGATCAAATTGACATCCACCAGGATGGCATCCACCTTATGCGCCAGGGCCTCGAATTGCCTCCCCATCGAGGTCTGCATCCCGTCAAGCGCGCCCATGACATCCTGCAGGGATAGCTCCGGTGTCCCAGGCGAGTCCTCCTTCTGGTCATCCGGCGCCTGGCTCGGTCCACTCGGCGATGTTTTCAGGAGGGCGTAGCGGTCCATACTGTTGACTTGGGAATACGTTCCCCGCCTGGTGGACTTAGTCTTCAACCGATCCCCTTCTGCTTTGCCCGACATAATGGACTCCAGGCAATCCAATGCAGTGAAGACCGCTCCCTCTCAGAGAGAGGAATAAGGAGTGAGCAGGTCCGCCTTGTGCTGCCAGAGTAGCCCGCCGAGCGTCCCTGGGGTTATAAAGCCACCCAGAGCTCTACAGTGTCCGGGCAGACAAAGGGAACGAAACCGAAAGTGAAAGAGCGAGGGCCTCCGTCCGACAGTTCACACCTCACCAGGCCGTTGTTGATCAACTAGGAGTCGGGCATCCTGCCAACTCTAGCCCCTGGCATCTCCGGGAGTTAGGCCGCAATCTTTCGCCCGTCGTAAGTCCGGTTCCCGATGGGCGATCCGACCGCGGATAGTATCAATCGCCTCCCTGACAACTCAGCAACACGGTGCCATGCATACCGTCAGGATTAGAGACAGGATAGTCGACGGAGGGCGCGAGGGTCTCGGGAGCTCTAAGCTCACGCGGCCATCTTGGTCAAGCGCTAGGCTCCTCCCCCACAATGAGCCTAGAAGTGTTTTTAATCTTGTAAGATTCAACCGCGACATTCTCCCTAGGCTTTAATAGAGATCCCGACAGTAGCTTTAGCCACTGCACGCGTCTCCCGTGGGTCCCCTTCCTCACTACCTTGGGTGGTTTCACAAGGGGCCAGCGACCCTAAATGCCCTAGGCATTGTCTGTAGAATTGTCGTGGTTCTTATACCACTTTTTTGATATATGGTTTGGTCCCCCCCTGGGGCCCTGTGATTCCAGTGCTATTTATTGTAACTATCAATGCTTGTTTGAATTGTATCTTCACCTCTAGACTCATAAAGAGACTAGTGGTGTTATTCCTAGAATAAATACATATATTTTATATATATATCTGTGTGGACTACTCTTTCATTTGGTTATTCAAGAGGTTATCGATGGTAAAACAATAAGCTTAACACTCCTTCAAGACTTATCCTGAAGGCTGCTCTCCACAGCTACTACTAGGATAGCTTTCTTTAAAGGTTGTCCTTAACCTATCACCATTAGAGTCGAATTGGACTGTTACAAGGTGTCCCCTATAACTAGAGGACAGCATATGCCAGGCCAACTCCTCACAATGACTCTGGTCTCGGGCAGAATCTGTACTCCACATCAACCTGTTGGATTTCCGAGCGATCCAGTTGGCATTGAAAGCCTTTCTATTATCCATCCAGGAAAGGCTAATGCAAGTGTTCATAGAAAACAACACCGGTGTGTGGTACTGCAACAAGCAGGGTGGTGTACGGGTTGTCAAGAGGTATTGAATCTCTGGACATGGTTGGAACAGCAGGGCAAATACCTGGTGGTTCAAAATCTGGCGGGTTTTCTGAGCGCCAGAGCCGACGTACTTGGACTAAGATGCCTACCGGATCACAAATGAAGTTTCCATCTGGAGGTAATGCAAGGTCTCTTTCAGCAGTGGAGAGAGCCTTAGTTAGATCTGTTCGCCATCTTTGAGAACACGGAATGTCAGCAGTTCCGCGCACTGGAGTTTCCAAGGCAGCAATCTCTGGAGACGCTTTTCATCATGAGTGGCAATGTGGTTTATTAACTGAGGAAAGTAAGTTGTCATGAGCACCCTGAATGTGGCCCACATTCTTGTTGTATAGAGAGCAACATTATAGTCGAGTAAATCAAAACAATATATTTGTATGCCTCTTATGCTGAACTCACCTATTTAAAGGTGCTTTCATTTACGATAATGAAGAAAATGGCATAGTGCTGAAATAAACTATTTGCCTAAGGTCACACAATGTGGTTATGTGAGAAATCGTGGGTTTTCTATTTTCACTTTGTACCAATCGGCCACTAAATTGGTGTTTGAACTGTGAAATACAGCAATAGTCAGCATTCAGTGGGCCCCTCCGGCCCAGTGTCGTTGCACCTGCTGCACCAATGGAAGCTACACGTCTACACAACACTAATTGTATCATTTTCTTTTAGTGGCACCATCTCACTGTTTCCATGTGGTGGACATGCGCTGATGTTAGTACCAGGGAAGTAGCTACCATTGGTGCAGCAGGTGCAGTGGAACCAGGGACCATACAAACCATGTACATTTCTGTATTTTCCTATCCCAACATCAGTCAGAAAGGTAATTTCCCTTGCTTGCTCCAGAGCACATGGCATAATTTCTTTGCTACTGGCATTTACCTGGTCTTTCCAAAATATGCATAAATCTTACCTACATGCCATTGCTAGCAAAGATGGAGGACTGCATATTTTGACAGGAAAGAGGATTTGCTCTGGACCTCACACAGATAACAATAACATTATGTGTAACTGCAGCACCACTGTCTGAGCTGGTGTGAAACCTTTGGCTGCCTCTTATTGGTTCATACAGGCTTCTCTTCAACCTGAAATAAAGCTTCCCATTTGTTTAATTTACAAACATAGTTTGCTTTTATAAATGTAGAAGTAATAATAATCACTGTACTGTGCATACAATAATAAATCCACATGTATTGGAAATGCACACTACACACATTCGTACATCAACAGTCACTCACCCAATTACCAGCCCAGTTTACACAAATTATGCTGAGATGCATGGATGCTTCATGCATTATTTCATTGTGCATTACTAAGAGGATGAGGTTTTACAAATGTATATATGCAGTTTATTATGCACTATATGACAGTGCATACTGTGGACAGAGTCACAGCCATGTGTCTTTTTAAGTAAAAACAGTGGGAGTGTGATTATGATGGGACATGATTGAGAGTTTTTGGACTTGAGGCACAATGCAGTGCCAGTTTCTCACAGGGCCTGTCAGTGAATCCTAAAGTTGTCCAGACTACATGCACCTCCAATTTTGGCCTATAGACAAATCACAGAGATTGTGTAAAGATAGCCCAGCATGCCTACAACAAAGTTGGTCAAATATATAATTTGTTCATTCCATCAAGCCATGCTGATTCAAGTAACAACTCTCCGACAGCTCACTATCTTAGCAAAGACTTAAATGCCTTGGTTAGCAGCACTCCAGTCAGTCTTAGTGGATTCACCCCCAGTACCCCTCCGAATGTTTTCAAGATCAACCAGTCTACCAAATCCGGATCTCCCTATGACCCGTGGCCCCCCTCCAATCTCAAGCAGATTCGTGTACCTAAAGCTCCCTATCTTTAATGGGATGTTTGCTACAGGGATTTTTCCCACCATGTGGAAGAAGGCCTCTATCCTTCCTCTTCTTAAGAAGCCCAATTTGGTCCCAGAAAATCCAGCCAACTACCGTCCAATTTGTGGCGGTCTGCTGCCCAATTCCTATGGTATCAAAGTTTGGTATCCTCACTTTGCTGTGATGTCATCTATTGTACTATGAATATATTCAAATTCAATTTTTAACTAAATCTCTTTATAATTTGAAAGAGTCTGTCATATTTTTTGCATGCCACTTGCGGTATCATTTCATTTGGGATATTCTAAAGGATCGTATCTGGCCCAACCCTCCCTATGAATTTTCAGTCTTGCATAACTCTACCTCCCATGCAGCATGAATGCCAGGCAAAAGCTACATCACAGAAGGACCAACACACAATGCAGGTTTATAAACCTGTTTAGCGTAACAAATGCTAATAAAGAAAAATGTGAGTACATGCCTGTTGGGCCTAAAGTGGAAATCCAGGTAACTCTTGCATGCATGGTAAGTTTCTTGGTGCACATAGCCTTGGCTGCAGTGCACAGAGACGTTACATTGCCGCACACAGACGTAAATAAATTAGAGGGAACATTGTACGAGAGCTCCTTTTCTTCTGAAAGTGCTCTCTCCATTTCACATAGGCCAAACCATCAGTCTGCCTACTTTTTACTCTCCGCCTCATCCCTCGAAAGAAGAGGAACGACTTCACCGTCGCGACCCAAAAAGAGCATTGTCATTCTACCTTGCCTGCACAAAAGAGTTCCGGGTGGACAACCAACTCTTTGTGAGGTATGTTGGAGCAGAGAAAGGATGGGAGGCGCAGAAAAGGAACATCTTGCAATGGATCATACTTTGCATCAAAATCTGCTACCCATTGGCTAAGAAGCAACCCCCTAAGGGCATGCATGCTCATTCCATCAGACCTAAAGCTACAACCACTGCGTTAGCTTGAGGAGTTCCGGACCTGGCCATCGACCAGGCAGCAACGTGGGCTTCCCTACACACGTTTACCAAGCACTACTGTCTGGGCAGTCAGGTCTTTAGGGATGGGCACTTTGCCCGTTCGGTCCTGCCTGACTTCCTCATGTGAAATTAGTCTGCAGACCCACCTCTGAGGAGCTATTCCTTGGGTATCTATTCTAAGGTAAGGAATCTACAGCTAGAAGTCTCTATCAGATGAACAAGTTACTTCCCTTCAGTAACACCTTATCTGGTAAAGAATCTATCTAACCGCAGATTTCTTACCAAACCACCCATCCTTCCCGCTGTGCAAACAGGGTTTTCCCCTTTCAGGGCACTAGTTTTCCACATCAGTGGTCAGTGGACTTTGTGGCTCTGTGCTTCTGGTGTGAAAGTCGCAAAAAGTAACTGTTAGTGTGCTGGGTGGGGAATCTATGGAGTGCAGTTGGAATTCTCCCGAAGTATCCGTAAGAGGAGCATGTTAGTTTTTCTGATAGATTCTTTACCTTCCCCAGATGCATCATTAAGCTCTGGACTCCCCTCCTGTAATATTTTTTTATGGGCTTTCTTACATTGGCTCTTTATACTTTTCAAGACCTCTCTGGAGTGGGTAAATTATGCACAACCGATTGGACAGGCTCAGGTGATGCCTTTGAGACCCACTGCCTCACCGAGCAGTGCACTGCGAGTGCATGGGATGGACTGCGCTGCAGAGCACGCATCCCATGCTTAACTTGATAGGGCTGCGGTTAGCAAAAAAAAAATTATCTAGTCCCCCTCGCCAGCAGGTCAAGCCTGCCAATAACTACATCGCTTGCGACTGACAGAAATGGTGATCTTTATCCGGAAGTCTTCTTTGTTCAGCTGTGTGATATTCAAATGACTGTAGACTGTTCACTCCTCTGTATTGTTGTATTATAGACTGCACGGTACCTGCAGACGGGGGCACCCCACCTTTCTCCGGAAGCCTGTAGGCCTACCAGCTTTATACCTAATCCTGGCATCGTCTTCTCCTAAGCAACCTATTACGAGGCTGTACATCATTGCCTTGATCGTTGCATACCGTGCACTTGTGGAGTGGCAGCCTGAGCTTGGCACTGACCTCTCAAAGCAGCCATGGAACTACTCCTGTACTCACACTAGCAACCTGTCTAGTAAATATAAAATTCCGCCACAGATTATATCACACCCCCCTGTGACTCCACAGAATGGGCCTTATAGAGAGTGCTAGATGCAAGCGACGCAGGGAGGAGAGAGCGTACCTCTACCCATCCATAGCAAAATACTGGGATCCGTTATTGAGAGTGATTGATGAAATTACATCCACTCTCATTTTGAGACTGCCTGTGGTGGCCTCCCTGGGGTATGTGAAGCCGCAGGCTTACTGCAGTGCTACTATTGATGGCTAACAGGCGGGTGGCTGTGCACTGGAGCATGCTACTGTACCCACTGTTTGTATCTGGTTAGCTGATCTTACCTTTTGCCAAGAATCATTTTCAGAATCCTGGTCCCTTATGCCGGCACCTAGGGATATATTGGCGCCCGTTGAAACGTACATGGCCATAAGACGGTGCAACTGGGGGGTTATTGAAATAGAGCACTGCACACTGTCTCACTGTACTGTGGAGGTGTGATGGCCGCCCCCACCTCCTTCTTGAGGGTGCACTGTACCTAGAGTCTTTTTTTACCCTGCCACTCCTGAACTCTGGACTTCCATGGACCCTGGCACCTGAGCCTCCTCGGCCCCTGCATGTGCTTATTTTTGGACTTCGATGTAGCATCTGTAATCCTCAAGTGGATATATGCTAAAGATTTGTATGCTACTGTTATACAATGTATTGAAAATGCCAATGAATAGAAACTTAAATAAAAATTAAGCCATTACCTCGTTTCAAGTAGTTACGCCTGTGGCTCTGCGTTTGCCATCTGGTGTCTGGATGAATTACCAAAACGTATCAGATGCCTTCTGACAGTTTGCAGTGTTTTTGACAGCTTGCAGTATTTCTGATATGATGCATTTGCAGAAAGGTAGAATATGCATCAAAAAGCCTTGCTTGCACCAACAGTCAACTGACGGTGTTTCTTAATTGTCTTTGGATAATGCTGTTGTGAGTGTGACAATAAAACATTTAGACTATAAAAAAGACTTGCTAAAAGTATGTAGCATCTTCTATATAATAACAAACTTGTTTTTTTATATATTGCTTCGTACCACGTATCTTCTTTACTAAAGACTGTAAATCATGGATGTTAATACCCAATTTAAAAGTACTCTGTGTTCTGACTGCAAAAGGTGAAAGACTCAGCTGTTCTAACTCGTTACTTGCATATCCACCAATTTACCATCTGCAAGGTTTTAACTCACTAGCCATCCTGCTGGCTCTTCTTTTCTTTTTCTTTTTAAAAGATGTTTTATTTGCTTTTCAATCCTTATTAAACAGTATACTGTTTTGACAATAGTAGTACCTGTATGCTTCCACAACAGCACGTAACTAGACGTATTCACTGCAATCTGACACACAAACACCCATCCCCTCGTCTGAGGGCCCAAATGAAAACCCCTGCAAGGCAATCCTCAAGTAACTTCCCTTGTTGCCCACTGTCCACGAGCCCAGAAACATCAACCGTCGTCTTGATATGTCTATGGTCTTCTTTTAGTCTTTATCATTTTTTTCTCCTGTGAGATTTGTGAACGGATTAACTGGAAATATTAAGCCAAACCTTTCATTTGTGTTTGGTCTTATTCGGTATTGGAACAAGAACAATGAGTGCATAATGCCTCAGATGACTCTTTTTAAGTATTGACAGTTTTTTAGGAGACGAAGCAGGGAGAATAGAAATTTAATCCACAAAGCTGCACATCAAGTAATATGTGTATGCCTCATACAACTGTGCACATTTAAACATCTGAGAGTTAAATAATTGCAACTTTGTTAATTTTTTAAGCTAAATGCTAATCTGGCAATTAAATACATATCTCCAAAATGAGTAGAGTTTTGTCTTTGAGACTTTTGAATAACCTGATTTAATGTTAGAGGCGACTAAGTTATATCTGTTTATTTCTTTCTTAGGTCCATCAAATTCCACAAAGAGAAAGTCAAGTGAAGCCTCCCAAACCCAAGAGAAGAAAGATCTCCAGATAACATTGAATGTCTTCATAAATGATCCACTACTTGTCAAAAAGACTTGCACATATATCTGTATATAAGTAGAAGTGAGAGTTTCAATATTTCTATGATGATGGATAGCTACCACCACCACAAGGTGCTATGTGACACAGTGGTACAATATAAAAATATATTTTTTCTGTAAGTGATCAGAGGATTATTAACGCTGGATGCGGCAATCAAATTCTTGAAATATTACAGAAAAACAAACTATAATGTCACAAATTAACATTTTTTAAAAACAATTGTGCAGTTTAGGAAAAAAAAGAATGTGTCTGATACATTTTCAGTGTGTATATAGATAATTAATTTTACTGTCCTGTAAAATGTAAATAATGTACAATATTGCCATTCATGTATACCTAATGCACACTTTATCTTGTACATAAAATAGTGTACAAAATTATCTTGTTTCTATTGAATACACATTAGAGACTGCCATTGTAAAATGATTAATAAAAATACCGCCTAAATGCTTTTTATATGATAATGAAAAAGATGCTGTTTTGTATTTAACAGCTGAGAAAAGGCATGATTATGTAATACTTTAATTATTGCATACACTTCACACAACTGAGTGTTCATTTATATTGTCTGTTTGGAATGAACCTTGCCTGGAATTACTGTACTCCTTTTCAGGTCCCTGTAGGAGAGTGCAAATTTGCTGCTACCTAAGGGAGAAGTGATCATTCACCTAAATTAAGAATTTTAATTGGAGACTCTGTTGGATTTTGTGTTTTACTTCAGTATTAAGGTAGAATAGTTTTTGAAAACAAAATCAATAATAATCTGTGATGGGTATTTTTACTCAGCTGGTATTGCATCACAGTATCGGTACCCCCTCAACTTCTCCCCCCTACCCAATACTATCTTCATGATAACACCCCAAGAATGCTGATTCTATTTTCAAGATTACTTTGGTGTTAAATATTCCGTATGGAAAAGAAAATACTTCGTATTTAAATTGGCAACAGTCATTTAGTTTGTTGCCATCAGTTGAAAATATACTGTAACATTTTGTAATTTGTTTAAATATCCATCACACAGTATTATTAAAATGCAAGTTAAGATAGTTACTGAAATTATTACAAACTGTAATATTTTTATCAGTATTATGTAACATATCAGATTTATTTTATTTAAAAGATACTTATTTATACTGTTAACAGATTCTTATATATAAATATATATATATATATATTAATGTGGCTGAAACATACAGGTTACTTTTATTAACCAAATTATTTATGTTTTATAAAGTGAAAATGTGAAAATGAGATGTAGAGCGAAAATAATACACTACACTACGAGCCTACAGTAGGGAGCCATTCAAAGTGCAAAAGTTAATAGAATCTTCAGCACAGTGTAATAATATTTTATTTAAATACCTCTTTATGGTTAGTCTTGTTTGTTTTTCATCCTGTATGCCCAAATCTGACGGAATGCAATTATGACCCTAAGCTACAGTGCCCTGGAAGGCGGGAGCTCAATCTTCTGCTGGTTAGGTTCATTATGTCTTTTGTGAAATGGTAGGTCAACCTACCTTGGTCCCGCATACAAATTTATGTAAATTCATGCTTGTGTCCCTAAGTTTGTATTCTTTTTCTTGCCCGCTGATGCTTTTGTTAGGATTTTTGTTGTCTATTTTCAATCAGCCTACTTTCCTGCTGTTTTAGCTGCACCAATGTTTTCATTCAAAAATACATATGTGCGTGTGTGTTTATATTTAGGTTTATTTTTTTAAATGTTTCCTTTTCTGTCTTAAAGTTGTTTGTATTGAGCAACCCTTTTTGACATTTTACCCAATTGTTTGTACTTTTCACCAATGTATACTTTACATTAGTTGACTATGTAAAGTATTTTTGTGCACTTGATTTCATTGGTTAATAATTGCATTGATGTGGGTGCTAGGAATAGTTTGTTTCAGTCCATAAAGTTTAATTTGCTGTTTTAGAGTTTATGGTTTTATGTAAGAAGTTAATGTAAATATTGTGAGCATTACAGGTCATGCAGTGTTGTGGCATTTTTCGAAAAAATGTTGCACCCACTTTACAATTAAAAAATGGTCACTCATACTTGAATTTTGCCCGTAGAGCCATTTCTTTCTCCATGTTAGAGCATACATGTTTGA
The DNA here is from genome assembly GCF_964204655.1 of Triturus cristatus. Lineage (NCBI taxonomy): Eukaryota > Metazoa > Chordata > Amphibia > Caudata > Salamandridae > Triturus > Triturus cristatus. The sequence continues at coordinate 965,041,099 of NC_140583.1, read as the reverse complement.
AGAGGCCTCGTTACCAACAGTATTTTGTTTATTTATTTATTTATTTTGTTCAATAAATATCTATTTTTCACTTTTAGAAAACGTGTAACAAAAATATATATAATATTTTGTGCATACTTAAACTCAATCAAGAGATCCTCATCTATATTTCTATATATATTTATATATTTATCACATCCAGTTTTGACCCTGAAAAGCACATCAAATTGAATGATGCATGTCTACAGTATGTTTTGTTTGTCCTACCATCGCTTACAGGTTACATTTGAATGCAAGGGTGTTTTCACAAAAGATGCAGATATTAATACAAAGACAAGCGCCAAACACCTAACATTATAACAATTCATGAAAAACTTAAAATCACTGTACTGTTTTCTATATCTTACACTTGGGGCCTGATTTAGATCTTGGTGAATGGGTTATCCTGTCGCAACGGGGAAGGATAGCCCGTCCGCCGAAATATAAATCCCATTGAATATAATGGGATTTATATTTCAGAAGACTGTTATATCTGTCACCATTGTGATGGAGTAACCCGTCCGCTGAGATCCAAATCAGGCCCCTAGTATTTAATGCGCATTAGGGTTTCCAAACAAGTAGGGATTATTGTAATGCAATGCTCCAGTATGTAAAATATTATTTGTCAATCTTTTGATTACCTATTTTTCCTCTCTTTTTCTGTTTCTTGTCCGTATCAGTGTTATGTCCTGCCCATTCTCAATTTATACATACTTAGCATGACTTTTGTAACGGAGTTCCACAGGATGTGTGAACTGATATTGGGCTTATACGAATGAAGTAAAAAAAAGAAAAGTCACTGATAAATTGTTTTGAAAACTATCTTGCTACATCTAAAAGGCAACACAATTAAAAGTAAAACCTAAAACTATTTTTATTTATATATATCAGAGCATGTATTCTAGGTGGTCAATTAAAACATGTTCCAAGTGTGACAACTTAAATTCTTATGTATAACTTTTCTATGTTCTCTGTTTATGGATATGGTTACTAATATATATATTTTTTTTAACAACAAACTTTATTGTTTTGTACAGTGCAAGGGTCAATCAAGAAAGGCGACTTCGTAATAGTGTGAACACATAAGCCCCTTCACTGCAATTTCCTCCCACTTGCCTGGTCTGCAAACATCAGACTACGCCCCCCCCCCTCCCTTCCCAACTCATGCCCACACCCTCTTCTTCCTCATTGCACAACATGACAATTACCTCAATACTGTAGGGTTTAGACACCTCCTTGACACAGCAAGCGAGTCGTGCTACGTGGTTCTCAGCAATCTTTCTATGGGGTCTCCCATATCGGGCTGTTCCAACAACGCCAGGTCTATACCTCTATATGTAGCCCATCTGGACCATACTTTCCCATGCTTCGCTGGGCACCCCCGGGCCTGAGAGACCGCGATTTCCGCAATCATACAGCGGTCCAACGCCTTCTTCCAAGGAGACAGTATAGGAGGAGAATCATCCTTCCAGTGCTGGGCCACATCCCGTTTGGCCAAGGTGAGACCTAGAAACAATAAGTGCCGCTTATACCTATTCCCTCCTATGTCCTCAGTACTATGGAGTAAGATCAAACGGGGTTCTAAGGGAAGGGTCCAGGCCAGTACCTCACTCAAACAATTCACTACCCCCTGCCAAAAGACCTGTAACGCCCCACACGTCCACACTGTATATAGGAACGTTCCTTCCTCAGCACGGCAGCGCAAGCAGGCCTGGGACTGGATCACTCCCATACGCCATAGCCGAACTCGTGTATAATAGACCCGGTGCGCGTATTTAAATTGGATCAAACGGTATCTGGTGGAAACCGCCGCCCCACGCGGACTCACCAGCGCCTCGGCCCAATCATCATCGGTCAAGTCTGGGAGATCAGCCTCCCACCGCTCTCGCGTATTGTGTAGTGTAGTCTTAGCATATGTCGTTAGGGACTGGTATATCTGACGGATTTTATGCTGGCCGAGGTTTCCCATTAACAGTCTACCCTCCAAGGGATGAAATTCCGGGAGTGTGGTCAATGAACCAATGGCTGGGGATAGCGCGTGGCGCAACTGCAGATAGCGATGGAATTGGGATTTGTGTAGGGCGAAGTCGGTCTGGAGCTGCTGAAAGGATTTGAGTACCGTGCCGTGCATGACATCCCCTAAAGTGGAGATGCCAATGTCGTCCCAGCGGCGGAAGCCCGCCAAGGCCGCCGTCTGCCGCAGGTACGTGCCTCGCCACAGGGGGGTGCTCTTCGTAAGGCGTCCCCACCAGCCCATTAAACGCACCACTCGCCGCCACACCTGGATAACTGTACGGCAAGCTGGGGGATGCGCGTCTAGCGAGGAGGCGCTGTACAGGAGAGAATGGAGCCGCGAGTGGGACATAGTCAAGCGCTCCACCGCATAAGCCGGATCTCCCGGTGATTGATACCACCAGTCGTTGATTACCTGTAGCTGCGCCGCCCAATAATATGCCCTGACATTGGCCGCCGCTATACCCCCACAATAGGTCGACTGGGTGCACGTTGCCAAGGCGACCCGCACTGCCCCGCCCTGCCACAAAAATCTATTCAACAACGCGTTCAGTTGAGTAAACCAGGACTGCGGAATTGGGTGGGGATAATTCTGGGCCCGATACAATAAACGGGGCAGCGACACCATTTGAGAGATGGCCTAGCGTCCGTAGAAAGACAGTGGTAGCTGCGACCAGATCGTCGTCTCATCCCGCACCATCGGGAGAAGCGGCGCTATATTTTTCGTCCACGCCGTGGTCTGGTCCCTGGTGACGTACACCCCTAGATACTTGAAGCCGTCCGTGGCCATAACCAATTGGTCCGCCCAGGCCGTACGACCCTGGTCACCGCAGATCGGGTATAGGATAGATTTAGCAGGATTAGCCCGGAGCCCCGACGTCTCGCCGAAGACACGAAGAATTTGAAGGACCCTCGGCCCCGATGCCCAGGGGTCGGTCATATAAAAAAGGGCGTCATCAGCGTATAGTGCAATCTTATCTATGTAGTCACTGGACCACTCCATTCCCCGCATCACCGCGTCCCGGCGCACCCAGGACGCCAAGGTTTCAATAGCGAGGGCGAAGAGTAGGGGGGAAAGCGGACACCCTTGACGGGTGCCACGGCGGAGCGGAAACGAGGTCGACTGGTGTCCCGCGACCCGGACCGACGCCATCAGGTCCGTGTACAAAAGTCGAACATAGGTTTGGAATCGCGGCCCCAGGTTTATGACGTTTAATAGCTTGAACAGGTACGTCCAGCTAAGTGTATCGAACGCTTTGTCGACGTCCGCCAACATCACCGCCGCCGGGCGCCCAAGTGTCGGAGCCTCAGCGATGGCATTGTGGAGACGCCTGATGTTGTTGCGCGTTGCTCGTTGCGGCATAAACCCGGATTGATCTGGGTGGACCAGGTCTCCAATGCAGGTGCGTAGGCGGTCCGCCAGGACCTTCCCCAACAATTTCGTCTCAAAGTTTAAGAGAGATATAGGGCGATAAGACCCAGGATCTTCCGGGGGTCTACCGGGCTTCAAAAACACAACAATTTCGGCGTGTCTCCAGTCTGGGGGTAGTGCTCGGGAGTCATGGGCCTCCTGTAGCACCTCTAGGAGATGAGGGCCTAGTTCCGTCATGTGGGGTCTCAGGAAGTCCATAGGAAAGTCATTGGGGCCCGGCGCCCGACCCGGTCGCATAGCCACAAGAGCAGCCCGGAGCTCATCGAGCGTGATAGGTTTATCCAGTTCGGTGTGCACCGCATCCGACAGCTGAGCCGGGGGAATGTCCGAGAAGAACGTGTCAATGAGTTCCGGGGCAATGACTTCCCTCTCGGCGTATAATTCTGTATAGAAGGCCGCGAAGGCCTGCGTTACCGCCTCCGGGGAGGAATGCTGCGAACCCTCTGAGAAATGCAACATGGGTATCTGGGTGGGGGACGCACGCGCCTGACACAGTCTGTGCAGCCTCCTACTCGACTTATCTCCCCAATGATAGATTCTGTGTTGCGTTGCCAGCCATGCCTCCTTGGCCGTCTCCGTATGGAGGGCCTGGATTTGTTGTTGGACTGCAAACATATTACGCCGGACCGCGGGATTCGTTCCTTGGGTAGCCTGTACCTGCAATTGCGACTGACTCTCTTCCAATTCCCGCAGGTGTCGAAGCCGGTTCGCCTTTGACGCCGCCCGATGGCTAATATCCATCCCCCGCAGTGTTGGCTTCATGGCCTCCCATACGCCCCCGGCCGTTCGGACCGAATCCACGTTGCACGCAAGATAATCCCAGATGGTCGAGGCGAGCATTTCCTGGTACGTCGGAACCTTTAGGGACCAGGGGGACAGCCGCCAGCGGAACCGCGGTTTGCTCACCCGGAGGCGGAGGATCACCTGAAGGGGGGAATGATCCGAGATGCCCCGTGGCCAGATCTCCGCGGACTGTATGCGGGACGCATACGAGTTGGGAAGAAAGACAATCTAATCGGGAGAATGTGGCGTGTACCTGAGATGCAAAGGTGTAACCTCCCACCTCCTTGTGCATTGCCCTCCATGCATCCACCCAGCCTAGTGTATGTGCTAGATTCTGAAGTTTCGTACGGGAGTGAGGCGCATCAGTGGGGTGCTCGCGCCACCTGTCCTGCGAAGTCATCACATCATTCCAATCCCCACCCAGTATTGTCAGGCCTAGAGGGAGCTCCGCCCAGACCTTAGTGAGAGTGTCGATCAGAGTTTGGCCTAAAGGCGGGGGCGTACACGCTGCCTATTGTGATACGTTCCCCATGCAGCGTCCCCGTGACTATCGTGTATCTACCAGACGTATCCTCCCACTTCTTAACAATTTGCAGGGGCACCCGACCATGGACCAGGACCACCGTACCCCGGGACCCCCTAGTAAAACCAGAATGATACACCGTAGAGTTTCCGAACCGGGAAAGGCACAGCGCTTTGTTACCCAGAAGATGTGTCTCTTGTAATAAGAGTATATCCACCGCCTGTTGCTTCGCCAAGCGTAGCACGACACTCCATTTGATCTTGTCGAGCATCCCCCGAACATTCCATGTAACTATCTTAAGTTCAGCCAGGGGGGAACCCACTACGCTAGAGGATGTGTGTGTCATTGAAGAGCTTGTATGAATTAGTTATATCTAAACCCAGATCGTGGCCGATCTGCTGAGGTGTGTGGCATGTCGCAAAACAACAACAATCCCAAAACTGTAAACAACCCCCCCTCCCCCTCCCCCATACACCCGGAGCCCCGGAGTACCTGTCGCGGCGGACGTCCTAAGCCTGCCCCAATTACATGACTTACGAACTGCCCACCAATGGATCCCCCCAACCCCCACCTCCCCCAACATTCCCAACTTTAGTGTGGAGGAGCTGTAGCTGCCCCACGTTGAACATGATGACATTCGTCACCCCTGACTGGCCCATTTATTATCACAATATAATTATTAGCGCTCCCCATCAGTCCAACAATGTACACTTAGCTGGGGCCGTTACGTCCCGCGGCCTCAAGATGATTCTTGCCAGTAGTTACTATTATTTGATTAGAGTACAATACGCACCAGTAAAGGCTATTTGGGATTTCAAGTTATAAATGACTTAGATGTTTGCTTGTGCAGTACTGCAATGCCCTTACTATTCAATGTCAATTTAACCCTGGTTTATGTTCTGTTTTGTGTCCACATATGGTTTGGCATGGTTTTAAGTGGTTGCGCCACTATTTTTGTGGCTATGATTTAATTGCCTAATAATGTAGGCAGTTGCCTTGATCCATTGGTGAAAGCTTTTAAAAATGATCTTTGAACAGTCATGTTAAATATAGAGAGTAAATGTAGTGGCATTCAAACAGCTTTTCAACTGTTCAATTAGTTGTGGTTTTGTACAACCCTAGATTGGACCTTCCATAGAATTATAAGTTCGCAGTTTTGTTTACCTAGCTATGGGAAATAAAGTCCTATAATTAAACTATTTTAATTCTCTAGACGTCAGAAGCATAATACTTTTAAATCCTTATTTGGCTATAGACCATCCAGTAATTTTAATCATGTACGTTTGTCTGTGGAATATTGATTCTGAAGAGTCTTGTCTATAGATTTCAGAGAATCTTGAGGGATATTCTTGGTCTGGTTAGATATAACTGTGCTCTTCGCTGTAGCTTGTTTCGTTGTTCAAAGTGAGGTATAGGTGTGCTGCTCATCCTGTGTTTATACATCTGCTCTCTTGATATTCTTTCATGAGATGGCTGGGTTTTTATTTATTTTTTTACAGTACTTTCAATATGGAAGGTGAAAAACACATTGTAGAAGGCCAAGGCTAAAACTGTGCATATCAACACAGGGTAGTGGAATTTAATAAAATATGTACTTGTCCATGGGGCAAATTGCTTCATAAATCTACTTGTCCTATAACAAAATCCACTTGTCCCTTTTGTGCCATGTAATGCAGCGACAAATTATGGCAGCCATCTCATTATATAAGAGCTCTGAAATAGCCTCTCGAATTATTCCAGGGCTCCTTCCATAGTAGGGTTTGAATACTAGCAATTCCCTTATGTTGCCACGTTTCCTCGGATCTATATACTGGGGCTGAAGCTAATGGTAAGCAATAGTTTTGTGGTTAGAATAACCTTTTGAGTCTGTGCAAACCTACTAACTTGCATGTTTTAAGCGTTTTCACCAACTCTTCTCTAATCTTTTTCCATACTATGAAAGGAAATTTACTCCAGACTATGGCAGAAATAAAACTTCTTCCAGTGTTGGGAAAAAAGTGGTTGTATGAAAAGGAACATGCAAATACTCAGATTTTCGCATGAGCAAATCTACACCTGCATATTTACTCATGCTAAAATGTAGTTAAAAATATTTTCTAGGAGTACTATATGTTGTCCTACTTCTGTAAAGTCTTGTGAATTCATGAAAGTTGTTTATCTGCACTTAATGGATGCACTTTTGAGACTTTATTAATTGGACCCCCAATTAGGTCTGGCGTTAACCGTGACCATTTATGTTAATTAAAATTCTGTCTCTCTTTGTCAATCAATCTATAATTACTTTATTCAATTGACTTTAGCAATCATTAAAGTACAGTAAAAACAATCATACAAATATATTAAGAACATCAATTAGTATCATTAAATAAGTACTATGCAATTCAGACACAAGCATAAGCGTAATACACTGCTATTAAAAATCTCGACACATACCAACATACAGTAACATTTTCTAAAAATTGTAGATATAAAGGGTCCGGTCTCGCTTGTTTAAAATTCAGATGTGCAAATAATGGGCGTATATACTTATGACGCAAATTAGCCTATTTAGGGCAAATTAATAAGATGTGTAAAGTGTATAGTGCAGAAGACTCATCACAGGAACATACAGGAGGGTCTTGTGGCCTAAGCCATGTTGGTACAAGCTGCGGGAACATATTCAGTCTAAAATACGTTAATCTTTTATGGTTCACCGGCATATCCAGTGTTAGATAAAATTCCGTTCTATCACTACATTTTACTATAGCATGACATGCGCAACAGCATTTACGCGGTGAGTCTTGCTGTCTAAGTGCTTGTTTATACTCAAAATGTAGTTTTTTGACTTCTGCAATGACTGATTTGGTTATTTTTTCAGGTGAGTTAAAAACATGCAATAGGCCCGGATTAGACAGGGTAGTTTTTAGGTCTCAGCTAGCGAAGGCTGCACTTGCGCAGTCTCGCTCGCGAGATTTAATGACTTTGAGAAGTGGGGCTTGAACCCGCCCCTCTTCTCCCTCTTCTCCATTGGCTGGCCTCTTAAATGCTGGTCAACCATTGGAGAAGAGCTTTGTCTCTCCAAACAAGCCCCGTCTTTTTCGGGTTCGGGGGCGTGTTTTTAACTTTCTTTATCTCCTCTGGAATGTAAACATTCCAGCCAATGGCAAGAGGAGAGAAAGAAAAACACACCCCGAATCCGAAAACGCCGCTGTGTTTCTCCGAGGCATTTCTGCTTGACCTCGGAGAAAGGCGGCGGTGTTCATGGCTGGACGCTCATTTACGGAACAGTTAACCTCTGTTCCTCAGTACCGCCGAAGAGCGTAAACTCAGACACTAGTGGGTATGTACAGCGGACACATAACTGCGTCGTGTATTGCTCGTTCGCGGGAAACGGACCCTACATCCAGAGTCACCCAGAGATTTGCAGTTGTGCGCCTGTCGTTTGAGGTCCGTTGGTGGATACAGTGCAGACTGCATCTAAACTTCCCGTTTCTCTTCCCCTTCTCTCCACCTCCATGTTGGTGTTTCCTCCTCCCCCCGGCCCTCCCTCCTCCCCTTCTCATATCACGCTCCCTCCCTCTCCCTCTCCCTCCGCCGGGAGCTGCTGGCTGGGTCGGTGACTGGGCTCGGCTGGAGGCAGTGCGGGCGGTGAGTCCCCGGGTGCATCCTCGGCCGGATCCCTCCCTGACTGGATCCCAGCCCGAGCCCTGGGTTTGGTCGCTCTAGATCCCCTGCAGCGGCTTCTGAAAACTTTCCCTCTGCTGCTCGTGCGTCGACGCCGCTGCTGCTGCTGCTGTGGGCTCCGTCGACCCCGTTGCCTCTCGGCTGCTCTGAGCGCCTCATCTGGTCTCCCAGCTCTGCTCCGCTGGCTGCGGCTCTGATCTGCGCTCCTCTGATCTCTACTCTTCTCCTCCGCTGCCTCTGTGTTCTGATCTGTGCTCCTCTCGTCTCTTCTCCTCTGTTGCCTCTGTGCTCTGATCTCTTCTCCTCCGCTGCTTCTGTGCTCTGATCTGGGCTCCTCTGATCTCCACTCTGCTCTTCTGCCTCTTTGCTCTGATCTGCGCTACTCTCATCTCTTCCCCTCTGTCCTCTGATCTGCACTCATCTGACCTCTTCTCCTCTGCTGCGTCTCTTCCTCGCTGCTCTGCTCTGCACTCCTCGGATCTCTCCTCCCCCGTTGCCTCGGATCTCTCCTCCCCCGTTGCCTCTGTGCTCTGATCTGGGCTCCTCTGATCTCCACTCTGCTCTTCTGCCTCTTTGCCCTGATCTGCGTTACTCTCATCTCTTCCCCTCTGTGCTCTGATCTGCACTCATCTGACCTCTTCTCCTCTACTGCGTCTCTTCCTCGCTGCTCTGCTCTGCACTCCTCAGATCTCTCCTCCTCTGTTGCCTCTGTGCTCTGATCTGGGCTCCTCTGTGCTCTGATCTGGGCTGATCTGATCTCTTCTCTGCTGCCTGGTCTCCTCTCTGCTCTGACTTCTTCTCTGGCTTTCTGATCTCTTCTCAACTGATGTCTGATCTCTTCTCCGCTGTGACCTGCTCTCCTCTGACCTCTTCTCTCTCTGCTCGTTTGATCTCTACTCATCCTCCCCCTGATCTCCTCTGCTAAATCTTAAAAAGTGATATCTGAAATGTGGCATCATAATGCTTGGAAGTTAGGTTAGTGGTCAAATGCACACTTAGTATATGTGTCTGCAGTGGATGAAGTGGCTGTTCGTGTGTTCATCACATTGCAGTTCACCTATGCACATCTTCCCGACTGTAGCAAGGTATTAACATCAGCACCACATCCAGGCGCACAGCAGCCTCAAATGCAGCAATAATTCACCTCGTATTATTTTTTGCGGAAAAAGAGAATAATTTACTGTAAAGTGTGGGTTGTAGTTGAAGGCAGTGTGAGTTTTTCTCAGTGGGACAGTATGGTGTTCAGTGGGGGAGACGATGTGGCACTATGACCAGAGCTGCTGAATTTGGAACTGGGGAACCACGTTCAGCCTTAATAACCAGTCCACCAGACGACTCTCCAGTGAGAGCACAATCCCATGCTAGACCTTAGAAGGCTTCGCAAGACCTTAGAAGCGCTGGTGTCTTAGCACCAGCAGGTGGACCCTAGCACTGGCAAGTCTGGGTTAACCTTCAAGGTTTGTCCACCACAATCCATACTGAAGTTCACCTCCAGTCTTGCTAGCAGGCCTATGAAGCAGCACAGCCAAGAACAACAGTGACTCTGTCACTGAGGTCACAGGACCCTTGAGAAGGGCCAGCTCTAGGGCAGTGCAACCAGTGTGACTGGGCGCTGACTTTGGGTGGAGACATTATGTTTGCAAGTAAATTAAGGTTTTAAAAGCGCTTGCTGCCTCCTTCCAGGCCTCCAGCAATTTTCGGCAACAATAAAAATGTCATGATGACTCTGGGGTTTGATGTTCTTCCTAGAGAGAGATCGGAGTTTTGTCTAGTGGAAGTTTTGACTAGGCCTGGGCAAAATTTCCGTTCCGTTCGCGGAATTTGCGACAATTTGGCATTTCCGCGTTCCGCGGAGAGCGCGGAAATGTCAAAATTTCAGCATTCCGCAGCTTTGCGATAATTTGGTACTTGCTCGCGCTGTAAAATAATACATTCTCGCGCGCGCGCGATCGCCTTACCTGAATCCCCGCGTTCGCCGACAAGTTTTCCCGATCCGGTCGCGTTCTCCATGAGATGTTGTCTTGTTTTAGCCATTTGCGCTGTCTCGCGACAGTTCGCGCCCGCAGTGACGTCATGCGTCGCGCGATCACGTCTTTCTTCTCGCGATCATGCACCGCGAGAAGAGTGAAAAAAGATGGCCGCGCCCGCAAGCAACCGCATGGGTAAGTTGGCGAGCCGCGAACGGGCGGGAAAAAAACTTCCGCATCTTCGCGATATTTCCGCGTGTTTGCGGAGATTTTAAACATCTTCGCGATAATTTTCGGAAGTCGCTTCCGCGAATTCCGCCCACCCCTAGTTTTGACTCCTGGAAAGGTAGCACATAGGGTTAATGTGCCTGCAGCAAAGAACATGTACCATGCAGATCACAAAGTGCACATAATGTAAATAGGTCAGTGGGCTTCTGCGTGTGTGTGTGTAGGTGGCTCTGTGGGTGGCTTTATTTGTGTGTGGGTTGCTCTATGTGAGTGGCTCTGTGGGTGGCTCTGTGTGTGTGGGTGGCTTTGTGTGTGTGGCTCTGTGTGTACCTGCAAATGCAATAAAACTCGCATTTGAGAGTGATTAAGCTATTGACATTGTAAATAACAATGCTGTTTCTTTAACTCCTTCAGCGCTCATGACGGAACCACTCCGTCATGAGCCACGGGTGCCGTGTGCTCATGACGGAGTGGCTCCGTCATGCTGCGGCCGTTGGCCGCCGCTCCTCCCACGCTGCGCTGATTCCCCGCCTGTGCGGGTGATTAGCGCAGTGGGCGGAGTCATGACGGAACCACTCCGTCATGAGCACAGCTCAACCGTGGCTCATGACGGAGTGGCTCCGTCATGAGCACAGCGCCACCGCGCTGCCCCCAAACCCTCCCCCCTAGCGCTGCGGCGGAATTCCCGCCGCAGCCAAGGGGTTAAATGTTTTAAAAACAAAAACATAAACAAAAATAATGTCATGAGCAATGCCAATAGCTCTAACTTTAACAATGCTGAGACAGTTGCATTGTAAATGCTTGTTATATAGCTCAACCATGTTATACGCGAACTAAAGTTCAGACTCAAACTGTCTCTTAACATTAGTCTATTAAAACCCAATTCTTTTTTAGTCCATATAGAGCACCATAATAGTATCGGGTGCAGGTGTATATAGTCAACTAAATAACCTGCCCCTATTTCTCTCTGTCTGTCAGCTAGTTTCTCTGTGAGTGACAGCATTCTGTTCTTTCACAAGGAGCATTTCGACACACAGTTGTTTTGTTGAGTACCAGGAACTACTGTGGCAATGTGTGCTTTTTGAGACCAAAACTTTGTTTTGCTTTTGCCAATGTTTGTTATAATGGTGAGGGCCTGCCAGCTCCCACATCAGTAAGGTTTTACAAAAATCATGCCAAAACAAGTTACGCATTTGCAAAACCAAAAGGCTGACCAACAATTTCAGACCAAATGCATGTTTATTTTTATGTTTCCCATAATCTGTTACCCTGATTTTCCATTATGAATATTTCTGGGAAATACTAGCATACATCAACACATTTTACTAAATGATGCTGCAAAGAAATGGTATATAAACTTTTACAGTAGTTTAGATAAATGACTTTGCATTTTTTTTGGTGAACATTTTATTTTGAAAGCAAAGAATCATCAATCTTCTGCAAATATTTGCATCTAATCAGAAAGCTTTCTGGGAGCATTATACATAGCCTTATATTGCTAAACATTGAACATGTATGTACACGTTTTTATACTGGAACCACTGTTAGTAGTTCAGTCTGAGCTTACAATATTTACTTAGAGTGCTCACCCTAATAATAAAGGCTTTGCATTAATAAACCATAAATACAAGTTTGAACAGCATTAACACATGGACACAAATATTACCTAACTGCAGGCAATGCCTTTCTCTGATCCATATTGTGGTACTGTAAACTGGCAGCCAAAGGGTTTGTGCTGTAGGGGGTTGGGCCTACTTTTCCCAAGGACAAAATACACATAAAAACTTGTTGACCTTGACCCCAAACAATATGTCCCAGGCATCGGGCTATAGGAATTCCACATCCCTGCAAGACTTTTCTTGTCATGCCCCTCCTAAATCGTGATCTATGTTGAGACTATTCTTTGTTTTTCACTAGTGAAGGAAAAACCCTGCAATTCCAGCTCCTTGTGGAGAATTTCTCTTCACTTTATCTTAGAGAACAAAAATGTTACTGTATGGACTGATTTTTAGGTCTCGCCTGGCGACGCAGGGCATGCGCACTGCTCGCCTTGGCGAGATCTATTGTTGCCGGTTTCTCTAGAGAAGGGAGACAAGAGGTGGCACACGCGGACAGAAGATGTGCACGCGTACAGACAGGAGATGTGCACTCCGTACGCGTGCACATCTCCTGTCCCCGGAGGCTCGCGTTATACAGCACGCGCATCTCGGCTTTCACTTTCCCACCCCCCGTCGGCTCCACGAAGCCAGCGTGTTTGGTAAGCTTTGGTGGGGGGCAGTTGACTAAAAGTGATTAGGGGGCACACAAGGGATATGGTGGGCAGGTTGTAGTTTCATAACTGGAGGGGATGTGAGCAGAAGTGTTTGTGCATAGCGGGGAGTTGTTTAGATTTGGAGCAGCAGCTAAGGAGGTAAGTCCCATCAAAATGATGAAAAGCGAGTGTGTGGCTTGTTGGTGGGCAGAGTTTTGAGATGTGTGCTAAATGTGGAGCTGAGTTGTTTTCCTGTGCTTGCAGAAGCGGTGTTGCTGAGCGTTTGATACACTCATGATGTTAATTAGTGCGGCGGTTTGGACTGCGTGAGTGAGGTGGAAAACAGCAAGAGTTTGACAGCAGATGGGAGGTCCGGTGGGGGAGTTGGCTAGGTTACTGCTGTGTGAGAGCGGGGAGGTACCTGTTGCTGTTAAGGTTTATGGTGGATTTCGATTGGCGGGTCTGTGTTATAGCGATAGGGAGCATGTTGCAGCTTGTGAGCTAGAAGTACGTTTCACTGGAGTCAGGGAAATATTTATAGTATGGGATGGGCGTTTTGTAGTAAGTATAGGTAATATATTTAGTGCTTATCGCACTGTACATAGGTAGCTGCGGGATAAAAGGATGCAATTATATGGGTGTATGGTAGAGTGGGGAAAAGGAGGGAGGGGGGTTATTAAGGGCAAACATTGGGAAACTTGGATAAAAAAGCTGTGATCTGAAAGCGCAAAGTAATTGTCACTATTTTTTAAGATGTAGTGCATGTGTGCTGCATGTAAGGTGCTAGTGTACAGGATTCTTATGTTGAGTTAAGGATGAGGCGCATGGATAATGAGGCACGCATTTACACGAGTTTAAGCTATTGGCATTGTAAATGACTATGCTTTTTATTTATGTTTTAAAAACTAAAACAAAAATAAAAGGCATTGTTATTTGCAATTTCAATAGCTGAAATTTGTTTATACTTCTGCCCTTCTCTGCTCTACAAGCCCAGCGTGTGTCTTTGGTGCTTCTGCTCGTAGTACTCTTTTCTTTATTGGGTTTCTTACTTGCAGGCACGACGTACTTAGCTACGTTCAGCACGCCATGCCCACTTTCTGCCCCAATTGCCCACCCCATTCCGAGATCGCAGATTTTCATTATTTTTTTCGCTCACGGCCGCCCGCCATTTCCTTTTGTTTACATTGCTTTTGTTACTATCTCAGGACCGGCGCGGGTGCTACGATTTCATCCAAAGTAAGAAATAGAAAAAAAAGTGCTTTTCTATTTTTTATTTTTGATGCAATATTGGCACCTGCGCCGGTGCCGAGATAGTAATAAAAGTAATTCTGCCAGGAGTCTCGACATGCTTACAGGCCAGGACTCGCTGAGCATGTTTCAGTGAAATGAGGGGCAGGGGGCACCAGAGTGCGCAAGATTCCCAATTACGTGCTGGCAGCCTTGTTTTTTTATCCGTTTAAGAGTGACTTTGCTGCACACTGTGACTTTGTGTCTGGAATTATTAAAGTCGTCTTGCTTTTAAAGATTTGCGTTCTGAATCATTACTGTTCTGTAAACTGTTCAGGGAGGAATGTGAGGATGTCCGTTTCTTCGGATATCATTGAAGGGATTGTGCTTAAAATTTCTAATGTGTATAACTAGGCGCAAAAGGCAATCCAACTAGAGCCATTGGGTTCGGTCATTCTTTGACCATTCTTACTGCTATCACAAGAGCCAAGTGGAAACCCTGGCTGGCTTGCCTGGTTACGTGGTTTTTGCCGCATAGTACGACAGATTTAACCCAGATCTCTTGACTGGGGGTGAATGTTTGATTTGTTCCGCATTCTGTCCATCATTGTGTGCCTTTTTTTTCCCACTTAGCAGCTATTGGTAGTGCCGGGCAAACCAACGATCTCTGTGGGCACGGCAAGTACAATGCACGGGCAGTAGGAGCAATACTTTAAGGAGTACAAGTTTATCACCTGCAATTGTTTTTGTTTACTTTTTGTTATTGATATTCAAGGACTTTGCGAAAGTAGCGCAATGGGATTGGGGAAAGCACTCTCCCCTTGACAAGTGCAAAGCCGAGGTGGAGGGTTGACTACAGTCATCAGCAGCAACTTTCAGTCACAAACAGCAGGGTTATGGCTTATCAGGCAGGCATAGACCAAAAACTGGGGTGTCATTATGTCATTAGTCAGAAATGCATATGGCAGTAAGGCTACATGGTAAGATGTGCTGTGCTCCGGTTGGAGTCACTTGAGCAGAGCACACAAAAGGTGTATGGTGCGGTATCTGTTCTGAGCTATCCCTGTTGCTGCCAGTTGGACTGGTTGAGTTGCATGGCTTAAACATGTTCATCCTGCTTGAAAGGTTACTTTTTCGATACACTGAAAGGTGCATGAAACGGCTCACGTTTGCAGGGTTTTTGGCTCACCTGTTGTGGGTGCTTCGTTATAGTGCAGTGCTGGCGCAGGTTTGCCACTGACTTGGGTGTTGTTGCGATGTGATTTTGGAATTGCTTCTTGGAAAACAGCTGCACTTAGCGTGTGGTGTTGGGGGGACGGGCAGTACATGCACCTGAGTAATGCTGCGGCTGGAATTACGGCGAAACACAACTGATAGACAGGCTTTGGATGCTGCTGTACGTTTAAAAGTGGAGTAAATTGACTAGGATGTGATTATGAGGCAGGCTTGAGGTTAAACTTGGCTTGAAGGCAGCCTTTACTATATAGCTGCTCCTCTGCGTTTGCTCACAATGTGGGGTTCTTATTTTCGGAGGCAGCTCTAATTGGATGGCTATGCCTGGTTACATGCAACAGATGTTATCAATTTTGATCATGCCAATGAAGTCTGTCTCATGAGTTTTCGATTTTACCAAATTCACGTGAGTTGTTGCAATGAAGTATTCTTGAAAGCGGACTGTAAGCACAGGATTCCAGCTTTAATGAGCGGAGATTTCGCAGAGATAGGGTCAATTGGGAATTTGACTGAATGGATCGATCATTTGTAGGAAATACGAATATGTCACTTGTGCTGTGCAGCAAGACGGTGACCTGCCTTGTTGTCACCTGGTTCATGATGTCTGTGATTTGTGTGGACCTGGCTTGGCAGTTTGGACTGGACTGTACTGGACTTAAAAAAAAAAAAAAGGTTTTATTTAATACTAAGTGCTTCGCTTGCTTCACAGACACCGCGCTCTAATGTTTCACGTTCATGACCCTATGCCTTCGGTTCTATAGAGCAAAGGGCTCACATTTACGCAAGTTTGAGGTACCAGAGCACTGCAGTTCTAATTACTATGTGGCTGCAACTGAAAAAACAAGCATTTGCAATGCAACAGGTCTCGCATTTACACGAGTTTAAGCTATTGGCATTGTAAATGACAATGCCTTTTATTCATGTTTTAGTTTTTAAAACATAAATAAAAGGCATTTTCATTTACATTGCCAATAACTTTAACTTGTTTAAATGCGAGACCTGTTGCTTGTTTTTTCAGTTGCAGCCACATAGTAATTAGAACTGCAGTGCTCTGGTACATTTATCAAAAAGCAAATATGAATGAGGTTTTTCATCTGATATGTTAATCCGTGTTCATCCTTGTATGCTCCACCAAGAATAGTCAATTGGGATTACACTTGTATTCTTTTTCTAAGACTGCGTCAGGTCAAAATTAACCGTGCACTTATAGGACCTTAAGTAACAAGTTGTTCACTTCTCTGTCACACAAAAGGAACAATGGCTAGTACATTACCAAAACAAGATTCACAAATTGTGGGAAACTGCACACACTTTTTAAGAGCAAAACCTCAAAATTAGGAGACCCAGACCCAAACCTACAGCAGTTCTAAAACTTCTGTTTGCCACCATCCTAAAGTTCGCTGATCTCCTTTCAAATAGTACATATTTTTGAGGAAAGCTATTTTATAGAAAGTTCATTGTTCTTTAAATGACCCCTTCAATTGAACACAGGTAACATGACATGAACCAGTCTCCTTGCATGCCTTTTATACAACATATTGTCAGTCTGTCCTGTGATCTAGTTTACCCACTTAGTTGTATCATCCCTCACTGAGAACAGTTTGAAAACGAATGATTGTATGAACCACTGACAATATATACTTTCCGACAGCCATAACTGAAATGACTGCCACTCCCAAAGGCAGTATTGCTTATGGAAATATAATTCCTTATAGAACAATTACCCACATTCTGTCAAAGATTGCTGATATAAGAGAGAGAGCAGTGTGGCATGGCCTGACCCTGTCTGCCACATTTAACAACACAGACCATGTTTCTTTTCTTAGCAAACCAAGGGACAAGCCTTAGTTAAAATCATGAATCTGTTGGAACAGCACCACAAGGGTTTATGTGCATTTGACCCCATCATGGTGTCCAACTGAGGGAGAAGGCGTCCTCCTTCTGTTCACCCATTTTCAGAACCAAGACTCATTCAATACAGAAAACTGATTCGGCTCCAAGGCCGCATTACGAAAAAGGGACACAGAGCAACAAAGGTCTCCAGCAACCCCCTCAGACTTGGACACCCACAGCCCCCCCCCCCCCCCCCCCATCCTTGAGCGGTCTCAGCTGGAACTGAATGCTAGGCAACAGTGCCTCTTTATTGATCCACTCACAGGAAAGTATTCAACCTGGGCTCCTCTACCATCAGATCCTATAACTCGCAAAAGAAAGTTGGTCTTTGAGGAAGAGATTGTTTCCAAGCCTTCAACGCGAAAGCCCTGTGCTAAAAAATGCAGGGGCATTGCAAACTATCCCAATACCTATGCTACGTACTCAACTACCTCTTACACATTACTCACACCCACTCCTCCACCATTACCCCTGTCAGACTCTGCTCTAGGGTGACCTTATTTCACCAACCCACAGGGTAGCCCCTACAGGCCATTTGACCCTTCCGATCAATCAGTACGAGTGGGACCAAGTGATGATCCATGGGAGAATTATAATGAAGATCCACCTGGGGATTCAGACTAGTTCATTACCCTGCTAGGCCCTCCCCCAGATGATACCGCCTCATACCATGAGGTCATTCAGCATACATCCACCTACCATAAGGTAGATCTGCATGTGGTACAGGAAGAAGAGGATTTCCTAGTTGACATACTGCAAGTTTGAGAGGTCCATGCAGATCTTACCAGTGTTAAAAGGAATGCTCAAATCTGCCCTAAAAAACTTTAAAAGACCCTGTTAGAGCCATGGTGGTCACCCCACTGGTGGGAAAAAATTAAAGTAATCCTCCAATAACCCCTCATACATTAAGAGACAAGTTCCTCCAGACACCCTCTACACACTTCCCTCCGCCCACACCACAAGCAATGTTCCGCCAGATAAGGAGAATAAAAGGATAGGTCACAGTGGGAGCAGCTACTCATTGGCGAATTGCTAACTAAATAGCTTTCCTATCCAGATACGATAAAGCACTGTAGGAGGAAATGGAGGATCCCCTCAAACTATCCTGAGCAATAGTGCAAAAGTGGGGAGGAAATTGTATCAGAAGGCAATTTCCAATGCAAACACCTTCTCGAGGTGTGAATACAAGTATCATATTGCACTCCACGCGTGGCTCCATATCTCAAGTTTTAAACCTTAGGTACAACATCTCATCAACCTGCCACTCGATGGAAAACACCTCTTCAGCCTGCAGGTTGATGAGATGTTAGAAAAGATTTTAAAAAACGACATCAAGATGGCAGTCATTGGGTGTTTTACAAGGCACCGCTTTTCAGGGGTCCTTTCAAAGATACCAGTGCAGGTGTGGGTCTAAGCTTATATCGAGGCCAGTCGTGTCAATGTCAACAGCACCCTACAAACATCAGGCCAGCATGGGTTATAATAGGAGGACCTATAGGCGAAATCACAAAGGTCAGGGGAGGTGCCAGCAAGGGACCTACCCCTACTAAACAGTGACAGCACACAAATCCCCTATCCGATCACACATCATCCTCTGCAGGGTGTCCCATGAACTAAGTGATGTACTCCTTCGGTGGCAACAAACCACCTCAGACACATGGTTGCTAGGCACCATACAGCATGGTTATTGCTTCTAACTTCATGCTACTCCTTCAAATCTCTTCCCACATGTACACGCTCACTACAGAACTCCTGCACCTGCTCTACCAAGAGGTGCATACTCTTCCATAATAGTGAGCCATAGAACTGTATTCAATCAATAGTAGAGGACAGGGTTGTACTCTGTTCTTCGTCATTCCCAAGAAGGAGGATCCCTTAGGCCAATCCTCTATCTCAGACTCCTCAATCCTATCGGAACACTGCAAAATGACCTCTCTACAACAGGTCATCCTGTTCCCGCAGCCAAGAGACCTCATCATGGTGTTTAAAAATGCCTATTTCCACATTCCCAGCCACACTGAGCTTCTCTTCATGGTAAGGGGTCATTATTACCAGTTCAAGGTAGTAGTATCTTTAGAGGTCACCAAGTCCCATAAGGTGTTAACAAAATGTCCGGCAGTTGTTGTGGCACACCTTTGCCACAATGGAATTCATGTATTCCCATACCTGGAGGATTGGTTTATCAACAGCAGCAGCTAACTAGTGTCTAGCTCACATAGGCATCTGCTTCCCTCCACATACTGGGGTGTGAGAAACTGGGGTGTATGTATGGTGTGGTTGTGCAACCTCACTGTAAAATATGTATCAACCCCTTCAGGACCAGTAGGTTTTGTTTGTTAAACCTTAAGCGCAACCCTGGGTAGCTGTGGCTCTGAACAGTCAAGCTTACACAAAGGAACAGGTATTAAGCTTTTAAATAGCACCAAAACAATTGAAGAAGAAATTCACGAGACACTCAAGAAATCCAACATCAATTTATAGAAGTAGATTGAATTTTTAGACACTACAACTACAAATATCCACCAGAGGGTTCCAGAGATATAAAATTTGCAAGGTATAGTAAATATGCAATGTTCACTTAACTGCAAACAAGCATTGGCAAGTTGAACAAATTTGACACTTAAAAACTTGATGAAAAAAAACTTGAGTAAGTATCAATGTGGTTGCTTAGAGCTACTTTAGGCTACCAACTCCAGCAGGGAGCCAGTCAGGAAGACCAGCAAGTTCCACAGAAACAGGTCCTCTTAGTCCTGGCAGAAGTCCAGTTGCTGAGCTACCAGTCTTGCCCAGGATCGCGGTCATAGTGGAAAATTTCCTTAGACGATAGTTCATCTTCTGGGCAACCAAGCAGCGCTCCAATGACTCTCCCGGGTCCAGCAAACTTGGGTGCAACTTTGAGTGTCAGTCTCGGTCTCTGGTGCTGCATGGCAACAAGAAGCAGAGGCTTGAAGAATTGGGCTACCAACTCTCCCCCAACAGGCTTCTCCAGCTGCTGTGGGCCGGTGCTGTGAACAGGAGGTCAGCCAACTGGCCCTTGGAGTCTCGGGCTTTGACTGGGGACCGGAGATGATTTCTGCACGAGCAGGACACAGCAGGCACAGTGGCTCTGCTTTGCTAGCCACCAGGTTCACCAGGTGCAGTCCACGTGGGTGTAGCCTCTCTTTGCCAGTTCCTCAGTGCAGCAGGGCACTCCTTTGGTCTTTAATCTAGTCCTGATCTGAGTTCAGAGTGCCAGGGGTGCCCTTTTATGCCCAGAAAATGCCCTCAGGCTGGACACGGTCAGTAACCAATGAGCTACTAGATTCCCTCCCTCCCGATGACCACTTCCTGCAAAAGGTGACATTTGACTATCCCAGGATGCACCATTCTGCCCAATCCCAATATGGCAGGACACCTCTCTTGCCGTATGGAGCTCCCAAGCCCAACCCAGTGGTGTGGCTACCAAGGTGCTACACACCCCTGAAAAAGAGGTTTGACAATGGGTTTCCACTCTCCTTCCCTGATGCCAGCTTTTCTACCTAAACATTGGGGCAGCCCCTCTCCCAAGTGTTCCCCATTTGCTCTTCGAAGGTGGCTTCATCATTTAAGCTCACCTTTAGGGCCCACACCCATGTAACTTCTTTCAGGAGGGAGGTAGCACCTGTCTCATGTGCAGGCCCCTCTTGTCTCTTTTCTCAGCAGGTGTTAGCATGTCTCTCAGGGGGGCAGAACGCTATCTCAGGACAAGCTCCTCATGCAACCGTTAAAGGCACAGGTGACTAAAGGCAACAAAGTGGTAACTTTGTAAAAGCTGCACACCTTACTATGCAACATTACTTTTGACTGGAGAATCTAGTAAAGATTGTTATGGGTTGTTTGATACATTTATTTATTTATAAAGCGCCAGAATCGACCCCCGAAGGGGTATCTCTGCGCTCGAGACGGACCGCGTGAGGGGGGACTATATGCTAGAGATCAGAGGTGAAGAGGAAGGTCTTGAGCTGTTTCCTAAAGTGGAGATGTTCCAAGCACTGTCTTAGTTGCACAGGGAGTTTATTCCAGAGACAGGGGCCCAGATGTGATAGGGCCTTCCCACCTTGTCTGGCTCGTTTGATTCTGGGCAATATGAGAAGATGCTTAGAAACCGAGCGGAGAGACCGCTGTGGTATATAAGGAATAAACTTATCTGCAAGATAGCTGGGGCCAGAATTGGACAAGGCCTTATGAATAGTGCAGCAGACTTTAAACTGCATTCGCTTCTGTATCGGAAGCCAGTGGAGCTGGTGAAGCAGAGGCCGAGAGGCTGTCCTTGGAGGTGCGTTCAGAATCAGACGTGGAGTAACAACTTCTGTTGTACCATTCAGCAGTTAGCACAGCTGTGGGGTCAGCGTGTAACCCTGCACATCGCCAATGACACAACCAAGTCTTTTCACTGTAAAAACAACAGTTTCGCATTTCTACTGCCAGAACATGTCAAATAAATGTTCTTAGGGCTCGATAGGCCTGCCGTAAGGGTGACTTACACACATTACCAGGGGAGGACTGACTTTGGCTAGTTTTAGCTTTGCCACTGCTGGAAGTGACAAGACTGAACTAGCAGTTCATAATTGCTCTCTTAGCCTGCCGCGGTGGACTGGGAGACCTGTTCATGCCCAGAGTAGTACAAGTAGTGATGCAGCCCCTGGGGTGACCATGTAACTTACATAACCCAGGTCCTATACACCAGGGACTTACCAATAAGTTAGTCTATGCCAATCAGGTGTAAGCCAAACCCCCCCAAGATGCCGTGGCTTAGATTTTCAAATTTTGAGGCCTTATTGCGGCACTTTATTTTACTTGTAATCATTCCTTTTCAGCCTTAAATCAATGGAAACTGGTTTAGCAGAGTATTCCAGTTTGACATAAGCTTGTTTAGTGTTTGATGTATACTCCTTTGTGGTTACATTCTGGATCATAGGTTAAGCCAAGCACAATAGCACAAGGTTGCTCGTCATCCTGGTTTTTGTGGCAGGATGGTTCCAAGACCCAGAGCCATTAGCTGTAGGACACCACATTTTGATATTCCTACTATGTGCAAAAGCCAACCTCGTGGTTTTCTAGCAGCTGCCCTGCAATTACCCTAGATTACCCTTTCACCTCTACTTCCCCTAGCCTCTTACTGTCCTGATGTTTGAAGAGCCCTAGTTGGACATTGGAATCCCACTGTGACATTTTCACTAGATGTTCTGTTTGTCATTCACATATCATTAATGAGGATAAAAGAATGTTGCTTTGCATGATGGAGTCTGAGTTTTTTTAAACCCATCCTGGCGTCATCCACTAGAATTTTCCGTAACCAATCATGAATCCCCAACAATGAGGACATCGGACTGATGGTTTGACAAGGGAACCACATAATGACGTCATCCAATTCTTGGTCTGTTAACCATTTATGTACCACCAACAATGCAGTCATCAGTGTTGCTTTGTTTGATCAGGTCTGGTTTGAAAATGGAGGCTCATAGTGACGTCATCCACTACTAGGACCGTTAACCATCCATGTACCACTAACAATGGAGGTGGGAAAATGGATACATTTCGCGCCTTTTTGGCATTTCATTTATTTTTCACATTTATTTTTCACTTTAGCTCGCATGGTGAAATGATTCAGTCAGAGCTGCGGGCCGATAGGAGTCCGTGTGATCAGATGTAATGTGCTGCCGACATTAAGGTCCAGCTAGAAAAAGGGCCCTGGACTCACCCCCACTGCTCCATGCTGTTCAGAGCTTGAGCACTTCTACACAGGACCCCAGAACCACAGGGGAATTTTAGCCAGGGTCACTCACATGACCCAATAAAATAAATAAAACAAGACAAAGTGGCCAGATTGATTTTATTCAAGCACAAACACAGTGAAGTGCAACTTTCGTTTTCTCATCTTTCTTTCTACAGCATTGCTTTTCCCTACGTTCTGTGATGCAGCTCTGGATCCACAGCCAGAGCCACACGCCAGAGAATGCAAGCTGTCAACCTGATGTCCCGAAGGGCTGCAGGGCGTTTTGCGTCCAAAATGATAAATATCGCAGCTATCACACTCCTTAGCTGATTTCGCGTTCATTTCGCGGATCGCGAAATGCTGTAAGGTCTAGTAAGTCAATTCAACATACGCGTTTTAGGTTCAAGGCACTGGAACTGAGATCTGATAAACCCTCACCACCAAGAAGTTTCCCAACCAACAAAGGGATGCCAGTTTTTTTTTTTGTAAACCTTTTTATTAAATTTTACAGTTATCGTACAGGTTATATAACAGTCGATAGTGTTTATCATTGCACAACATACATTATCAACATTTTCATAATGGATAATTGCGTGTCTATTGAGGGGATGCCGCTCTTAAGTGTGTGGGGCAGGCCTAGATGCATACCTGTTTGGGGATGTCGGGAGGCCTTATGGAATAACCATTCCCCGGGAGCGAGTGTTGGACCTATGTCGTCTATGTGTGACGGTTCAAGGGAACGATCTATATGTACAAACAAACTTGGGAGACAGAACTCTGGGAGATAGGGGCATAGCTCCTCGCAGGTCCATTATCAGCAAGCGGTGATTTCCCATCAGCGCAAGTGGGGTGATCTACCATGGCGGGCGAGGAGGTGGTCTAGTTCAAGGGGGGCCTTGTGTGGTTCGAGGTGTATTTGGACCTGGCTCCGTCTGGGTGGCCTGCGGAGTCTCCCCGGAGCCTGCCTGCGTTTGTAGAAAGTTATGGAGGAGCATTGAGCAGTCCATCGATATGGGGTTTCGTCACATGCCTCTTCCTGTCTGATGATGCCCTCCTCAGCTGCGCCCCACTTCTTAACCGCCACCCACCATGCGGCTATTGGGGGACCGCCCGGTGAGCGCCAGTGAATTACGATGCTTCACTTTGCGACGAGTATAGCTAGTAATGCAAATCAGGTCTCTACCTTTCTCTGCTTGTCGCTTAAAGATGCCTAGAGCACATGCGTCCCATGGGTGAGTCCGATCAGGCCCATGACCGTCTGCAGTGTAGTGTGCACTGTTATCCAAAGGGATTGCAGTGTGGGGCAGGTCCAGAACATGTGGATGAATGGGGCTTCAGGGGTGTGGCAGCGGAGGCAGTTGAACTGTGTCGCTGGGAAGGAGCGCTTAAGCTGTGCCGGCGTGAGGTATGCGCGGTGTAGTATGTTAAATTGGATGTTTTTGAACCTATGATTGCGGGACACTTTTTTGTGGAGAGCCCAGCCAAATTCCTCCCCCCAGTGGAGTCGCAGTTGTGTTAGGGGTGCACTTGTAAGTTCCATGATGGAACCCCTCAGATCAGCAAGGTCAGTAACGAGTCTAGCTCTTGAAAAAAGGAGCGTGGGGGGATAACCGGGACATCGGCGAAATAGTAGAGGAGCCGGGGCACCATGATCATTTTGGATAGAGCGACCATTCCAATTGGGGCCAGGGGCAGTGTGTGCCAGAAGTTGACTTGGCTTTTGAGCCCTCGGAGGGCCCGATAGTGGTTGCCCTCCAGGAGGTCCTGAGGTGTATGATAGAGTCTAATTCCCAGGTATCTTGGGCCATATCCCGCCCAGGACAGTGTGGCGTCTCCCACACTGACCCAGTGAGGTACATGCGGGTGCAGATGGAGTATTTGGCCCAATTTACCTTCAACTCTGCGGCTTTTTCAAAGGCAGCGAGCACGGTCCAAAGAGTGGTGAGGTCTGCCGTGATGTCCCTGACATAGATGAGGAGGTCATCCGCATACAGGGACACACTATGTGTACTGCCCTCCAGCGGTATACCCCAGAGCTCGCCCTCCCCCTCAGTCGTATCGCCAGCGGTTCCATTGCGATGGCGAATATTACAGGGGACATCCCTGGCGCGTTTCACACACGAGCAAAATGGGGGGGGGAGATGTGCCTGCCTATTATAACCCGCGTGGTAAGCCTGGTGTACAGTAACCGGATGTACGCTATGAATTGGGGACCGAATCCCACCCGCTGCAGAACCTCGAATAAATACTGCCATGCAATAGTATCAAAGGCTTTCTCGAGATCAAGCAGGAAGGAATTTGCCCCGTGCACTATTTTGGATCTGGAATAGCCGACGTACGTTTTGGGAGGTGCTCCTTCCGGGCACGAATCCGCATTGGTCGGGGTGTACGAGACAGGGGAGAACCTCCGTGATTCTGTCTGCTAAGATCTTCCCGAGTATTTTGCAATCCGCAGTCAGGAGGGTGATAGGGCGGTACGAAGTCCGGAGCAGGGGTTCCCAGTCAGGTTTAGGAAACGTCACTAGTATGGATTGCCGCATAGACTTGGGAAGCAGCCGCACCTCTAACGCTGCTTTAAAGAATGTGTCCAGTTGTGGGACTAGGTGTCGGGAGAACGTGGCGTAAAGTTCTATGGGGAAGCCGTCATGGCCGGGGGCCTTGTTTTTGGCTAGGTGGTGGATGGCATGTTTAATCTCCGTCACCGTAAGCGGTTCGTCCAGAGACGCCTTGTCTTCTTCTGATAGCTGTGTTATGGCCTCAGTGTCTAGCATTGTACGGAAGTATTCCCCCCCTATCCTGGGTTGGTTCCCTGTATAGTGTGGCGTAGTAGTCATGGAAGGCCGACAAGATGTCTGCTTGTGTGTACAGATTCTTGCTGGCGGTGTTGCTAATGCTGGTGATCGGTTGTGTCTGTGTGTCTTGTCTTATGAGCCAGGCCGGTAAGGTGCCTGCACGGTTTCCTTCATTGTGGGCTCTAGTGGCATATACGCGTAAGTTATATCTCCGCAGGTCTGCGCACGCTTCCCCGTATTTAGTCTTGGCTTCTGCCATTTGAGTGGGGGGAAGCTGTTGTTGGTCAGTTGCCTTAGACAGACCTGCTACTTGTTCTGCTGTCTGCACCGCCCTCTTTAGTGTTTGCCGCACCCCTGTAATTTGCCGAATACATGCTCCCTGTAAGACCACTTTGAAGGCGTCCCATTCAAGTGTTCTGGATTTTGTGGTGCCCATATTCTCCTCAAAGTAGTGTTGGATGGTTTCTGATTTCTCATGCTGGAACACTGGGTCTGTAAGGCAGTCTCTGGGGAGTCGCCACTTGGGGACCAGGGGCGTAGGTGGGCACCACTGCTGGGTCATGACGTGGGCGTTGTGGTCTGATATGACCCTTCCTAAGTAGTCGGAGTGTCGGAGGAAGGGGAGAATTGTCCGCGTGCACATGAAGCGCTTTATGCGGAATGGAGTGGAAGGAGTACAGTTTAGTTGTCGGGTGTGCATGGCGCCAAGCGTCCGTTAATGACCAGTGAGCACAAGCTTGGAATCGGGCTGTTTGTGTGCAGGCTTGGGAGTCTTTGGCGGGGGGTGAGATCTATCCAGTGTAAGATCTACGGAACAGTTGTAATCCCCTCCTAATATCCACGGGGAAGGTGTGAATTGCGCCAAGGTACTAGTCAGGTTCTCCCAGAATGTTGCCTGGTCTGTGTTGGGGGCGTATATGCTGCCTACTAGTAGGGGTTGACCGTCTAGTAACCCTTCTAATAATGCGTATCTCCCCTCAGGATCTACTTTCCTGCCGGTCTCCAGAAAGGGGACTCCCGGCCGGATCCAGATCAAGGCTCCCCGTGCATAAGCAGAATATGTTGTGGCACAAAAGGTGCCCCGCCATTTCTTCTGGAGTTTGCCCAATTTCTGTGAGGTGTGTCTCTTGCAGTAAAATGACCTGTGCTTGCTGGTGCTTGACATATGCATAGATAGCATAGTGTTTCCTAGCCGTATGTATACCCCTGGCATTTAGAGTGAGAAGTGTGAGACCTGTCGTCGGGGTCATGGCGGCTGGGGGGTCGCGCTGTTGTCGTGAGGGGTCCCGGGAATTATGGAGCCACCCCTCTGTTGTGAGTAGTTGCTACCTGATGGGTGATGTGGACCTATGAGGGAGCGCCCCGCCCTTTGTGATTGGGGAGGTGGGAGGTCATGGTGCAGGGGGAGGGAGAACTCTGTGGGGTCTGGAACCCAATACAGGGGATCTGCGGCAACGAGCAGCGCATCCAAACAGGTACCACCAGGTACAGAGTAACTAGATAAACCGGGGGGGAGGGGTGCCTTTCCTGGTTGCGCGCATCTCTAAGGCTCTCCAGCAGGGGACCCTAGTGCACAGTGTTAGATGCGTCGGTGGGGGCGCTGTGCGCTGAAGCATGTGGGGTTGCATAGGGACTCAGGGCGCAGTGCATGGTGCAGTGTTGCCAGATGTGGTTAAGTGCTATAGTCCATATAACGATCGTCTTGCGGGAGCTTCAGATGAGTGTCCGCAGTCTGCGGTGTGACCTTTGGCAGGGTTCCAGAGTTCTCACCAGAGTCACTGGAGTCGCTTCTTCCAGCATGAAGGTATGTGGGGTGCCTTCTAGGTCCGGTGTGGAGATATTCGCTGCCAACTCTGCTGCCGCCTGAAGCGCCTTCCGGAGATCTTCCATAATCTGCTCCAGATCTGGAGACGCCAGCGACTTGCGAAGTGACGCGTATCAGAGCAGCTTTTGGATTTCTGGGTGCAGCGCCGCGGAGGTTTTATTGACTTGGGGCTGGGCGTTTCTGCAGTCCCTGATGACGGACCAAGGCGCAAGTGTAGTTACATCCAGTGAATGGCCGCTTGTGGGTTGGTGAAGAATTGTGTGGTGCCTTTATGGATAATTTTAAGTCGTGCTGGAAACAGCAGTGAGTATTGAACATTCTGGTTTCGGAGCAGTCGCTTTGCCCGAGGAATGACGCCCGTTTTCGTTGCACCGTTCTGGAGTAGTCCCAGAAGAGCATGACATGTTTGTCTTCTACCGTGATGGGATGGTGCTTTCTAGCAGCCCGCAGGATAGCGTCCCTGTCCCGGAAGTGGAGCGGCTTAACTAGCATAGGGCGAGAGAGTGAGCCCAGAGAGGGGCGGCTAGCCAGTACCTTGTGTGCCCGTTCTATGGAGAAATAGGGAGTGAGTTCTTCTCGAGGTGTGAAGGACTGAAGCCAGGATTCCATATATGCCATAGGGTCTCTGCCCTCCACTCCTTCCGGCAAATTCAGAGGTTGCTCCTCCTGGAGCGCCCTTCCAGATCGTCCGCCCGCTCCTCCAGGGTGGCAACATAGGCTTGCAGGTCCTTGATAGAGTCTTGGTGCGCCTTAGTTTGTGGCTGTAGCGCGGTCAGTACTTTTTCTCCGTCTGATACCTTGTCCACCAACTTGCGATGGTCGTCTCGCAGCAGGCTGAGGTCCGTGGCCAGGGTTCCGAAGCGCTCTTCCATACTGACTAACACAGGGATGCCAGTTGCTGCCTTTTTTTCAACCATAAAGTTAGATTCCTGAGTGCACACTCATGCGCCTTTGGGCCCATGAGGCCTCTGCAAGAATCTCTTGTGCTCCAGTGGTCACAAGCTCATGGAAGATCTAGTGTTGGTTTAGGGTAAAGCACACCACTCTCTGTAATAGTGGACACCTATCAATACCCTGGAAGGTATCCTTTTTGCAGACCCAGGTCCGCATGTGACCATTGCCACAGATTCCTCTCTCCTTGGATGGGAATCATTCAGGGGAACTTGCTTCTAATATTAACAGATAACATGACAGCGATGTATTGCATACAGAAGCAAGGGAACATATACACAGCAGCTGTCACCTAGCACAGACTCTCTGATTCTGGGGGCTTTGCCACAAGCTTCCCCTACTGACAGAACACTTCCCAGGAGTAGCCAACAACGTTGCAGACCTACTCAGCAAGACACTTTAACAAGGCCACAAGTGGGAACTCCACATCAAGTCCTTCACGAATACTCCCACTGGTGGGGAACTCCACAAATAGACCTTTTTGTTACAGTTGAAAACACGAAATGCCCAAGCTTTGCTGACAGATATCTTTGCACACAGTCTATAAGGAGCGCACTGTGGATCAACTAGTCAGGGATATTAGCCTACGATTTTCCACCTCTCCCACTGCTTCCATTTGTCATCTGGGAACTCTGGCCAATGTCTCACCCTCATTCTAGTTTCTCCAACCAGGGCCAGGCAACCCTGATTCTCCACCCTACTAGAACTCCCCATCAGCCCCAAAAAGAAATATCCCCCCAAACCAAATTTGCTTGTGCAGAAACACAGACAGATTAGACACCCAGACCTAGCACAGCTCAGTCTTGCAATTTGGCACCCGAGATTCTAGGATTTGGATTACTGCATCTACCACAAGGCTGAATGCCCATTCTTTTTTTTTTTTTTTTTAAACCGTTTATTACAAATCTCAAGAATATACAAATATGGGCCCACAACCTTCCGGCCGGCCGCTAGGAATGGCAGAAACATATGACATACGTTCATAGAACACTTGGCGTTACAAAGGAGCATAAGCAGGAGTTATCAACATCATGGGCCACAGCCGTAATACCCCACAGTACGGTTTCATTTTATACAAAAAACAAGAAAACAACACCCACAAGGCTACCCACAGTCGAAAGTAGCAGCACGTGCTCCCCAGGTGGGGAACCCCAACTATCCAGAGGAGTCCAAAGAGGGGAAGGGGAACAGAGCGAGGACTGGGGGAACCCTGTGCCCGGGGCTGGGGGAAGGAGTCAACTAAGGGGACGGGGCTGGTGAGGCAGCAGGCAGCAACGGTGGCGTGCAAATACTCCCACGGTAGGCGTTCCAGGGGCCCCACACTTTCACCCATGTCCCAGGCTTACCCCTCGCCACATACACCACCTTTTCTCGAAACATGCACCAGTCCATGTGTTCTTTCCAGGCCGACACCGCCGGGGGGTTCTGGGATCCCCACAGTTGCGCAATATCACGCTTAGCAATCATATATCCCAGAGTCACCCACCACGTTTGCGGAGCCGAATAGTCAGTTGGTTCCCACACATTCAACAGGCATCTCCTCGCTTCAGGCAGCAGCGCAACACGCGTAACCACTCGCAGGACCTCGTGCACACCGCGCCAGAATCGCTCCACCTTCGGGCATTCCCATAAAATATGCAGGAAGGTCGCCAAGGCACCACAACCACGCTTACACAATCCATCCTCCGTGTAGCCCATACGCTGAAGCCTTGGCCCCGTCATGTAGACCCGGTGGAGTATCTTAAGCTGGACGAAGCGAAGGCGAGCCGGTATAGCCACCTCCTTCGGAGAGGCCACCGCGGAGATCCAGTCCTCATCGTCCAACTCCAGACCGTCGGCAACCCAAGCCTCGCGGAGGCCAATCAGCAAGCCCGAGCGATCATTAATCAGTTTTTTATAAATAAGGGAGATCGTACTGTCTGGGACGTGGCCATCTAGCACTCTATCCTCCAGGGGGGAAGACTCCGGGATGGAGGCGACGTCTGGGAAGACGGAGCCCAGTGCATGACGGACCTGCAGGTACCGAAAGTATTCACTGCCCTGCAACTGAAACTCCGTCTGCAGCATCTCGAATGTTTTAAGTCCTCCCCTCGACCAGAGATCCCCCACTCTACTGATGCCTATCATGTCCCATTTCTCGAAGCCCTTCGAGGTCCAGAGAGAGCCCAACTTCTCAGACGCATACAGCGGTGACGCCCGGGTCAAACGGTCCTTCCACCCCATAGCTGCATTAGCCGCATGCCATACTCTAACCATGACACGCGTAGGTCCCGTCAAGCGAGCGTCGGGCGCGCCAGAGTAGAGCGCTCGATTGTAGTCGCCACCGGGCAGTAGCATCTTGTCCATCTCAAATGCCGGGTTCAAGGCGGGCCCGTAGAGGCCATGGTTAATTGCAGCTAGCTGGGAGGCCCAGTAATACCGTTTAATATCCGGGAGGGCAATCCCCCCGTCATACCATGAGAGCGTCAACTTCGCCAGGGCAATGCGCGGCCTCCCGTCCCAGAACAGGCGGCGCTGTAGACTCTCCACCTCACGGAAGTAGCGCGCCGGGACTGGGTCCATAGTGTTCTGGAGAGCGTATAAGAAACGTGGCAACGACATCATCTTAAACAACGCCGCCCGGCCGAGCGGCGATAGCGGCAGGCGCCGCCAACGCACGACGTCCTCCTTCAAGCGCTGGAGGGGGGGAAGCAAGTTCCGCTCGTAGCGGGCCTCTGGGTCCAGAGTAATGTAGACACCCAGGTATCGAAACCCCTGAGAGGCAACCTGAATCGGACAACCCCGCGGGAGGACAGGAGCCTCCCCAGAGAGCACATACACACATGATTTAGCCCAGTTGATGACAAGGCCTGAGTTCCGGCCGAATGAACGTAAAACATCAACCAGGACTATGAGCGACTTACGTGGGGAGGCTAGGTACAAAAGGATGTCATCAGCGTATAGGGACACACGGTCCTCATACTCGGGGGTCCAACGGAGACCACGGATGGAGGGATGCCACCGCAGCCACTCCGCCAGGGGCTCCAAGGCCAGCGCAAACAGGAGCGGCGACAAGGGGCAGCCCTGTCGCGTGCCCCGGCCCAGCTCGAATGGGGCCGAAACTCTTCCATTCACCACCACCTGCGCCAATGGGCCCGAATACAACAATTTGACCCAACTGATGAAGCCCGGGCCAAATCCAAACTTCGCCAGCATCGCCCAAATGTATGGCCACTCAAGCGTGTCAAACGCCATAGTGGCGTCTAAGGACGCCAAAATGGCCGGCTCCCGCACGAATGGGACACGTGCGAGCACCCCGTGCAAACGCCGCAGATTAAGGGCCGTGTTGCGATGGGGGCTAAAGCCGGACTGGTCTTGGTGGACCAGAGCGCCCACCACGCCGACCAGCCGATTGGCCAGGACCTTGGCGAGAATTTTGGGCTCCGCATTCAAGAGCGAGATAGGCCGATAGGATGTAACCCGGTCCCGAGGTCTCCCCTCCTTGTGGATCACCACGATAGTAGCCAGACGCTGGTCCGGCGGGAGGGAGCCCAGCGAGTGGGCCGCCAGGAACATCGCGCGGAGGTGGGGTGCCAGTACATCTGGTCGCAACTTATACAGCTCGATAGGGATGCCATTCGGGCCCATGGCCTTGCCAGAGGCAACCGAACGTATGGCGAGGGCAATTTCGTCGGATGTGGGAGCGGCATCCAGCGACACCCTGTCCTCCTCCGAGAGGGAGGGCAGCGCGATATCCCTAAGCAGGGAATAGGAGTCCTCCTCCGAGCAAGGAGAGACCGGAGAATACACCTCGCGGAAATAATCCGCGAAACAGGAGACAATTTCTTCTGGCTCGGTTACACTCACACCATCCGTCCTCTCAATCAGCGGGACCACACGATTCACTCTCTCCTTTTTATCCAACCACGCTATCAGTTTGCCCGCCTTATCACCCACATCATACAGTCGCCCCTGTTGCTCCCTACTGAGGCCCCTGGCCGCCTCCGTAACGAGGGCCCTGTAGGCCGCCTGCTTAAGTTGTAGGACATGTAGTGCAGCATCCGTCACTCCGCCCTCCAAATCACCCTCCAATTCAGCAATTTCGGCCTCCACCCGGGTAACCTCCTCCCGCTCGCGCCTCCGGGCATGGGAAATAAAGGACAGGGTCTCCCCTCTGAGAACCGTCTTGAAGGCTTCCCACAGGGAGATAGCCGAAGGGACGGACCCCACATTCTCATCAAAGTATCGCTGCAAGGATTTAATCACATCAGCGCGAATGGTGGGGTCGCGCAGGTACCAGGCATTGATTGGAACTACCCTGCCCTCACCCCTCGGAAAGACATCAAAACAGAACAGGAGCGGGGAGTGATCTGAGATACCCCGCGCCAAATGGCGCACCTCCCCCACCCTCCCAGCATAGGCCGCCGGGACAAGGACATGATCAAGCCGTGAGAGGCTACCATGGGCCCCCGAGTGGAAAGTGTACTGCTGCTGCGTGGGATGTTTTAAGCGCCAGCAGTCCACCAATCCCAATGTATCCAAGAGGCCGGATAGCCACGCCTGCACCCGGGGGAGGTCCCTAGGGGGGTGACGATCCAGAGTCCCAGAAACCACCGCATTGAAGTCCCCCCCAACCACTAGGAGTCCCCCCGGAAGGCCCAGGAGGAGGCGCCCCAGGTCTGCAAAAGTAGTCGCCTGTAGCCCCGGTGGGACGTATACTGATACAAAGACCACTACTTTGCCTTCCATTCTCCCCACTAAAACAGCATAGCGTCCCCTATCATCATGGCGCACCTCATCAATTTCCAACGGGAGCGAGTTCTTCACCATAATGCCCACACCCCGTGAGCCCGACGTGAAGCCCGAGTGGGCCACCAAACGATAGCCACGCCGATTCATGGCACAAAAAGAGTTTCCAATAAGGTGTGTCTCCTGCAGGAAGACTACATCGGGTGAGATTCGTTTCAAATACTGCAGGACCACACCTCGTTTGATCCTATCCCCCAGTCCATTAACGTTCCAAGACAACAAAGTCAAATCCCTACCCCCCATCACACACAAGAGCCATCAGTCGTCCCCCGGAGAGCACCTTAAAAACAACACAAAAAAGGGTTTGCCTTGTGGTAAAAACGAACAACACCCCACCCCAACTCCCCCACCCCAACAGAACTCCCCCCCTCCCTGCACCCCTGCATGAGCCCAAACAGCCCCCCCAAAGTGCAGTGTGCCTGTCGCCCCATAGATGGTGAAACTAACTAGACCCCCAGAGGAGGAGGGAGAACCCCCAAGAGACCCCCCACGACCTCCACAGGAGGAAAACTTACTCGAACAGACGAACAGTCAAAAGTGACATCAATTTTGTCCAGAGCGAGGCATAATATTAGTCCCTCAGTCCTGATCCGGCGGGCCCTCTCCCCCAACCGCTCCCCCCCACCCCCCCGATCCCGATCCCCAGGCAAGGTATCTAGCCAGTCCCCGGCTGCCTCGGGACGATCAAAAAAGTGTGTGCGGCCATCCAACTCCACCCGTAGCTTAGCCGGGAAAAGCATAGCATACTTGAGATTTAGGTCCCATAGACGACGTTTGACTCCGAGAAAGCTTAGTCTCTGCTTTTGGACCGCCGGGGTGAAGTCAGGATAAAAATTTATATCCATATTGTCGAGTCTGACCGGTCCCTGTAGTCTGGAGGATTGCAGGATAGCGTCCCTGTCCCGAAAGTTGAAAATCCGGGCGATGAGAGGCCTCGGAGGGGCTCCGGCCTTAGGCCTTCCCCCGGGAACCCTGTGGGCCCGCTCCACCGCGAAGAATTTACTCAGCCCCCGGGGCTGGAGATGGGTGAGAATCAAGTCCTCCACGAATAGATCCGCCGCCGCCTCCTCACGTCCCTCAGGCACCCCGAGAATACAGATATTGTTCCTCCGGGCCCGACCCTCAGAATCCTCCAGGCGACGATCCATCAGCGCGCTCGCCTGGCCGAGCCGGCGCACCTCCTTTTGGAGGGCTGCCACATCCGTCGTAAGGCCCGATGTGGTGTGGGCCAAAGAATCGACCCGGTCATTAGTCTTGGATAGATCGGCCCTTACCAGGCCAACATCCACGAGGACCGAGTCAATTTTCTGCGCCAGTGTATCAAAACGCTGGTCCACCGAGGCCTTCATCTCAGCGATAGCGCCCATTACATCCCGCAGGGTCAGATCCGCGGGTAGAGCCGGAGCATCAGTCGGGCCCTCAGGGGACCTACGTGGCACCTCGGGAGATCCCTTCTGGAGGGTATAGCGGTCCATGCTATTAGACTGGTAGGCTGCGCCACGTCGGGTCGATTTCACCTTTGCCCGATCTCCATCTTGCTTTGTGGACATGGTTCCAGTCCCACGGCCGTGCCAGGCACGTCGTAAAGGGCGGGCAAGCCGGTTCACGGGATCCGGGGGGGGGGGGGTCACCACAGGGCCGCGGGGCAGGTCACAGCCGGCGGGCCGGCAGGGCACCCCAACGAGGCCACACCACCTCACAGTGCCCCGCGACCCAACCTCGCCGAGACAGCAAGGAGGGTGCAAAAGCGAAAGTGAAAGTGCGGGGTACGCGAGCCGCCGCGCCCAGCCCGCCGCTGTTGTTCACTTTGCCTCCGGATCACCCCACAGCTCCAATCCGGGGTCCGGCGTGGAGAAGGCCGCAAATCTCAATCGGTGCTACCGCCGGAGTCCGAGGTCCAATTTGGAAGCGGAAAGCGGGTGCCACCTCAGCTCGGGCTCACCAACACAGTCCCCTCATCTAGGACAGGATATTGTCAGGATATATGTAGGAGGTCGCGGAGGTCCTCGGGAGCCTCGCACCTACGCGGCCATCTTGGTTGCGCGCTAGGCTCCTCCCTGAATGCCCATTCTTAAGGAGGTTAGACACCCTACCACTCATTATTGTTATGTAGCAAACAATTGTCCACTACTGCATCCCCAATGAATTTGACCCTTTAAATCCTACAGTACAAGAGAGACTTACGTTCACCACCTATAAAAGGCAGGCAAAGCTTACACATCTAGCCGCCTTCATCTAACCACAGTTGCTGCCTATATGCAGAGCAAACAACATGCCTCTCTGTTCAGGATACCATGGGTAAAGCATTTATGAAGTGATTAAAGGGGGTCATACTCCCATGAGCTCTTCTAACGCCAGTCTGGAAACAAAGTATAGTCCTTAGCCTTCCTTATGGAACTACCATTTGAACCCTTACACTCATGCCTTTTTCGGTTTCTTTCCTGGAAGGTAGACTTCATAGTCGTCAATACCTTCCTTAGGCCCATTAGGGAGCCACAGGCCGTAACCATCCAAGAGTTCTTTATATGGGTCCACTAGAATGAGGTAGTTCTCAGAACCAACCCAAAGATCTCTCCCTAAGTTTGTATCACCTTTGCATCTGAATCACAATATTGAACTTCCAGTTTTCTTCCCACAGCCTGCTTCTGTGGCTGAAAGGGCATCGCACTCTTTAGATTTTAAAAGGCCCCTTGTGCATTACATAGGACCAAATCATCCTGCAGATCAGTCCAACTGTTTGTCTTATTTACTAAACCGCATGACGGAAAGGTAATTTCTAAAACTGACATAGCCAGATTTATTATCAAATGTATCCAAACATCTGATGGAGACTTCCAGCTGCAGATTCCTTACCTTAAAATTATCCCCATGCGTCAGACTGGATCTAGATACTTTTCAAACAGTACCTCAGTCATTCAGCTCTACATCAGCGTTGTCTGGGGCCGAAAGTGCCTTTTGCGGTGCCTATATAGGCACCACCCCAGCGCCCAAACATAAGTTATTTTCTTTATCTGCCAGTCAGCGTAGGTCTGTAGAGAGCTGCCTCCAGTCATTCTTTGACTTTTTTTAACGTTTTGCCAAAGCCTTTTTTTTTTAAGACTTTGTCTTTTGGTGTTTAAACCCTGTAGTGCCTTTCACATGCAGATGTCTGTGACAGCGCCATGCCTGGTTTGTCTGTGGTGCTTGGAGTGGGACCATGACTCCAAGACCTGTGAGGACTGCCGCACCATGCACCTGAAGGTGTTTGCTGTAGTGCTGCTTGCTGCCCTACGTCGGATGACCCAGTGACGATCACAATCCCGACTCGCAGAGCCAATCCTGACGTTCATCATGTCAATCAGTTTTATTTGTGTAAGTCCCTTAAACAGAAGAAGCCGGAGCGCTGTTTGACTTCACTGTGCCGGTCAAACCCTTCTGACAAGGCGCAGGAACGACGAAACAAGTCAAGGCCTCGCTCCCACATTTCCACTGTGGAGTCAGTTTCTGTGTCTGCTCCCTCCTCCTAGAGATTCCAGGAGCCGGAGTGACCTCTGCCAAACTCAAGGAATTTCATGAGGCCATGCACCTCATATTTGGGCGGTCTGACCCCTCTGCAGCGATTTTGGGCCCCATGAGTTTGGAGGGAGCACCCACTAGATTGCTTTTGGTGGGTTCTCCCTCGGTGCCAGACACTCCCCTTGGGTCTGGAGTCAGATCTGGAGAGGCTCCCAAGAGACCGCGACCTTCCGCGAACCGTAGTTCCCAGCGCCTCTGATGTACAACATGACCCCCGTCGTTGTACCCGATTACAACATGCAGCCAGATGGGCTTCATTTGACGCCGGCTGGGCCATGCCCTCTGAGTCAGTCAGCGCCTTTTTCCTTTTTATAGCCTTGCAGAGGGAAATTATTGGGAGAAGTCCCAATAACCTAATGGTTACCTCGACCCTTGATGAACCAGAGGACAACTGGTATGAGTAACTGGCGGATGCCATTGGTATGGACACCCCACCAGATGCTGGCTAAGTCCATCCTCCTAACATGCCTGTGGAGGAAGGGGCTTCCTTTGCCATGGTGGTGCAAAGGGTGGCCATGGCCCTGTTATTTTTTATTTGACAAGTTTTATATAGCACTAGCTAGACCCGGAGGTATCGGAGCGCTTTACATGAGGATCAGCGAGTTAAAGGTAACAAAATTACATCAGTTACAGGAGCCAAGTATAGACATAGGAGGAAAACATGCGATTACACAGAAATGTAAGTTAATACCGCGTAGCATAGCTAAGACAAAAGGCTTGTGGGGAGTGACAGGTAGAGGGGGAATGGTAAACATGGGTAAGGGATGTAGGTAGGAAACAAAACAGGGAGACGAGGAAAACAATGTACAATGTCCAGCTGGGTAGGTGACGGCCGAGGGGTAACCCAGAGCCAAACTCCTCTGTAGCTGCATAGGAGAGCTCCACCAGGCATCAGCCAAGGTTGGTCTGGTAAAACAGGGGTAAGGAGTGCAGGTAGTAAACACAACGGGGTGACGAGGAAAAACAATGTCCAATGTACGGCTGGGTAGGTGACGGCCGAGGAGTGAGCCAGAGCCAAACTCCTCTATAGCTACATAGGACAGCTCCACAGGGCATCGGCCAACGTTGCTCGGACACCGAGGTGAGTATATTTGAAAAGTTTTATATAGTGCTGGCTAGACCCGGGGGTATCAGAGCGCTTAACATGAGGAAGGTGTATAGTGGGTTACAGGGTTACAAAAGTTACTGGAGCATAAACATAGCATAGAGAACAACTGTGATTTCAAAATTACATCAGATACTAGTACATTAAATAACAATAGAGAACAACTTCTATGGAGCATGGAGGGAGGTGGGGGAAACGTAAATGGGATTAGAAAGCAGATCAGTTCTGGCAGACCTGCCATGAAGGAAAGTACTTCACGAGACACCAAAAAGTCAGAGTATGTGAGTCTACAAACCAGTAAGGGTCCAGTGATAGAGCAACATCTAGTAACGGATACCATCATTGTGTCGGGTCGCAAAAGAAAAGGCATGGGTCTGAAACGAGTCACAAGGGTGCCTTATTGTGACCAAAACAAGGAGTGAGGGTTGTAGGAGTCATAAGGGGGGTTGAACTAAGGCAAAGGTCAAACTGGCGGCAAAGGCAGTGAACCAGCGGCATGAATCGATCATGAGATTCTGTCGTAGCCGCAAGATGGAGGATCCAAGTCATGGAACCCAATAATTGCGAAACAAAATGGTGGGCTTGCGGGAGAACAGAAATCCAATAATAAAGACAAAAAAGAAACAAACCCCAGGACCAGGGCTGAGTGAAGAAGGCAGCCACCAGATCTGGCAGGAGGAAGGCTGGAGGTCGACGGAATAATTCTCGGGTCGTCATCGTCAATGAGAGTCAGTGCGGGCGCACATCATGCAGCAAACCCGGGAGAGGAAGGCAGCTGCGGGGTCAGGAGGGCACGTTAAGTCGGAGAAGAAATAGGGGGAGCAAGCTCATTGGTACAGGGCAGCTGCGTCGCAGCATTTTCGTTGCGGCTTTTGTTAGGGGAAGAGGAGAGGTAGAGCGCATTCTGTCCACTTCAGCCGCCATCTTAGGGTCAGGCGGTTATTAGTGAATAATCACCGCAAGGTTAAAAAGCAACACTGATCCTGGGAACAAAAGTTGTCTTGCCTTGTCGGGAGATAGGGCCGGCGAACACCTTATGGGAAGGGTGCTCCGTCGGGGCAGTCCGGTTGATGACTCTGTACCTTCTGATCAGGTTATAAAATTTTGAGACTTCACGTTTCTTCGTCCAACGGGACATCGGCGGTGATTTTGACCAAATCGGCGCCATCCACCAAGCCACGAAAGACCACAACGGCAGCACTCAATGCCCGGCGCCGCAGGGGGATTTGGCCCCAGAGCTCCGGTGGCAGCTCGGGTGGCCCCACCAAGGGGGGGACCCGGGTGTCACCACTCCAGAACCGCAAGGCTTCCTCGCTGTAGAGTAGGGAGGCAGGGCGACACACGCACACCACGGGGAAAGGAAACAATCCCGCAGGCGAGAAGGATGCCCGATGGTGCAAGGACAACAACCTCAATCCGCCTGGAGGTGGCGGGGTTGTCGATCATTTGAGCCAGAAGGCTTAACGCTGCAGAGGAGCGGCGAGGCAGTCAAGGTAGAGGACCAATTCGAACGTTGACTAACATGTAACCACCAATCAGAATTACGCTCGCGCACGTTAGGGTGCTTGCACGGTGCTCGCACGG
This sequence comes from Triturus cristatus, assembly GCF_964204655.1. NCBI lineage: Eukaryota > Metazoa > Chordata > Amphibia > Caudata > Salamandridae > Triturus > Triturus cristatus. The sequence continues at coordinate 965,001,534 of NC_140583.1, read as the reverse complement.
TGCGCGCATGGTACGCGCTTATAGATATGTATATGCTTTTAAATGCTATTTTCTCAGGAACTATTGAACAGATTGACACAGACCTGCAAAAGGCACTTCCCTGACCTGAGGACTACCTCTCTGCCAAATTTCAAGTAATTCTGTTCAGCCGTTCGGGCTGTACCTTCGACTAAAGGTCCTATGGGAAAATGCATGGGGAAAACGCGTTTTGGGACCCCCCTTTTTTCTCGGCCCCCACTTGACGAATCGCCCCGAGACTTTCAGGGTAGGAGCTGAGCGGAGCGCCCCATTAGTTTTGAAAATTTCGCAAGGATTCGTCAACCGGCGCCAAAGTTATTCAAATTAGAATTTTCAGATTTCCTATAGAAACACGGTCCTAACTATAACTATCTACTATCTATCTTATCCAGAGTTTTCCCTTTCAGAAAAGATTTTCCACATGCACTCACCGGTAAGTGTGTATACCAATTTCAGATTTTATTCAGGCAATGGCATTTCCTGACAATTCCATAACCCTACGCATTTCGGTCTGTCCACAGACCTTGCTCACGGGTAGTAAAGCGTTGCAACCATTACTTTATTTTAAATAAATCACATGATGTTACATCATATCCTGGTTGGACTGGCTTTGCATTCTGGTACTTGTAGTGCAGTGATCATTCGTGCGCAATTAATAACAGTGACAATAGTGACTATACAAATTGCGCTGTGATTGTATGGTGTGATTATTAATGTTCACCTTACGCATTCTCAATATTACTAAAAAGAAGGGGAGGGGAGGGGAAAAGATTTTCACCATTTAAGTGTATTTCCATATTTCGGTGTGCATTCCTCCTCCCATGGGTCTCTAGTTATATGTTACAATTCTACAAGGATGGCTCTCCTTGGATTTAGTTTTTAGGTCTCGCCTGAGACAGCGCTTTAGCGCTGCTCTGGCGAGACTTATAGTAAGCACTTTTGGAAGTGCAAACGATTGCTTTCAGGCCGCCAACTACTGTGCATGTGTGCCGGGCGCGCGCACCATTTGGCAGCCTGAAAGCACTCGTTGTCTTTCACTTTCGCGGCCGCTCGGCCGCTTTGATGTTTTATCGTGATCGCGATGCTTATCTTTAGATGTTTGTCCTTGTGTTCCAGCAGCAAAGCCTGTTTCTGGGGCTGTCCTCGTTACCATTGTGACGCGCTCTCACCCACCCATTTAAACCAAGCTGTAGCTTCCTGATAGGCCCTGGGGGCGGGGCCATCCGCCAAAGAATGTAAATTCTCTGTTTTTTTTGTTTTGTTTGATTAGTCTCTATTTCTGTTCATCTACTTTATTTTGTAAAATAATCTGTATTACTTGGGACAGTTGTGAAATGTGTATGTGCAAAATTATTTGCCTAGTTTTTACTAGGATTGAGGCACAGTTAGGAAAGGTCACCCACTGTCTGCATTCAAGCTGTGGTGTCTGAATTCCACACGTGCTTATCATGTACAATGCATGGTTTCGCCCTTCACTCCTCGTTTTGAGATGGCTCCATCATATGTAATTTTAACGTGCCTTTTGCATTGAGCTACAGGCGACCGAGACCACTTTGTCCCTCTGAGCGGCCTCCTAGTGATAGTGGATGCTTTTTCAATATTATATACAAGCCACAGTTACTGCTAATTTATCTTATGCAACTAACAACGATTGACAAAGCCAATAGTCCTAACTTGTTGTAGGTATCATGTTACTTGCTGTATCATTATGCCTGGATGCAATGACAAAAGAGACAGCAAAATACAAGTCGTATAGACCCCGCGCAACACCGCCCCCACCCCACCCATTTTTTTTCATCCCACTTAAAGCCCTGGGTAGGATACTCAACAACAGGGCCAAACTGGAACCCCAAAGTAGGCCTGGCAATTATGTCGGACCAGCTGGAGGGTCATGGGGGAGGTTAACTGTGAAGCACTTTTGCTACAGGAAACGCCCGATGCCCGGGCAAGCCAGCCCGGCCCTGCTCAACAACCCCGTTCTCTCCCGCATTTACCTGTGATCAGGCGCGCATCACCCATTGAACTCAAAGGGCTTCAGCCCCCCCCCCCCACGTCGTGTGTGGCAGCCCGGGATGAGACCGCTTCCTGGGCAGACACAAAGCCGCGCCTGAGCACTTCACAGGTCTTTAAAAAGACCATTTGCATGTTAATGAGGCCTCGCTGTTGGTTCACCCCTTCTAAGAACCCCCGCAGCTCCACTCTGCCTAGATTCAGCCCCCCACCCCCGAAATCAGCGCCACTCTGCCTACTGTTTAAAGATTCAGCCCCCCCCCCGAAATTTTTGCTTAGACCCCCCCCCCCGAACATTAACTATCAAGTGATTTCGCTGGTCGCTTTTTCACAAGCTCTGAACTTTGGCAGTGATGTTTCCCCTTGATAGAGAAGTTTCAGTTTCTGTATTTGGATTCCATGCCCATTCCTTCTTTGTCCTCTCTGCTGAAACTGCTGTCTGAAGTGTCAAATTTTATTAATACTAAACACAAATCGCACTACCGTGCCAGGGCCAGACTTGGCGTTGATAATGATTGTTTGAAAAGGGAACTTTGAAAGGATACGAACTTGACCAATTCTGGTTTCAAGATATAAGAGAACACTGTAGAGGCATGCGTCTACCGACTGTTATATATAATTTGGGATATATTTCTTAATCTGTCGAGTTCAGCCACTGCATGATTATATTGTTGTCTCTTTTTGAAACTCAGGAGCAGTAACATTGTCGTGGTGTCACTAGAGCTTCAAGTGGATGCTTTTTCAATATTATATACAAGCCACAGTTACTGCTAATTTATCTTATGCAACTAACAACGATTGACAAAGCCAATAGTCCTAACTTGCTGTAGGTATCATGTTACTTGCTGTATCATTATGCCTGGATGCAATGACAAAAGAGACAGCAAAATACAAGTCGTATAGACCCCGCGCAACACCGCCCCCCACCCCCACCCATTTTTTTTTATCCCACTTAAAGCCCTGGGTAGGATACTCAACAACAGGGCCGAACTGGAACCCCAAAGTAGGCCTGGCAATTATGTCGGACCAGCTGGAGGGTCATGGGGGAGGTTAACTGTGAAGCACTCTCTGTCTTTTATGTAAATACTCGGAAAGCATGTTCAGCTGAAAGGTAGACTCCAAATTAACAAGCATTTGCAATGCAATAGGTCTCGCAATTACGCAAGTTTGAGCTATTGGCACTGTAAATGACAATGCCTCTTATTTATGTTTTTGTTTGTAAAACATAAATAAAACGCATTGTCAATTACAATGCCAATAGCTCAAACTCCCGTAAATGCGAGACCTATTGCATTGCAAATGCTTGTTATTATTTATTATCACCATTACAGCCCTTTTGGTAGGGCTTCGTTCAAGGTAACCTATTTCCTTACCAGGTTCCCCTGTCTTTCACTTAGCACCATCCACACTCTATTGGGTCATATTTCTTGGTGATTCTAGTTATTCGGTTACCGTGTGATGGATATGGTTGTACGGTTAATTATCTTTACAGTATTTGCCCTCCAGTGGGCCATCTTGTAACATTTAGGGACAGGGGAACCTGGTAAGGAAATAGGTTACGGTGAACGAAGCCCTACCAAAAGGGGCCGTAGCGGTGATAATAAATAATAAAAACTAAATCCAAGGACAGCCATCCTTGTAGAATTGTAACATATAACTAGAGACCCGTGGGAGGAGGAATGCACATCGAAATATGGAAATACACTTAAATGGTGAAAATCTTTCCTCCTTCCCCCCTTCCCTTCTTTTCTTTATAGCAATATTGAGAATGCATAAGGTGAACTTTAATAATCACACCATATAATCACAGCACAATTTGTATAGTCACTATTGTCACTGTTATTATTTGTGCACAAATGATCACTGCACTACAAATACCAGAATGCTTTTTAAGATATCTTTTATCGAAATAAAGCTTATTTCATCACATACAAATACCAGAATGCAAAGCGAGTCCAACCAGGATGTGATGTAACATCATGTAATTTATTTAAACTAAAGTAATGGTTGAAATGCTTAACTACCCGTGAGCAAGGTCTGTGGACAGACCGAAAAGCGTAGGGTTATGTAATTGTCAGGAAATGCCATTTCCTGAATAAAATCTGAAATTGGTATACACACTTACTGGGGAGTGCGTGTGGAAAATCTTTTCTGAAAAGGAAAACTCTGGATAATATGCAATAACGGCTGGCGCTGCCGTCTCCACTATTCGCACCGTTAAAGAGCGCCGTTTTGCAGAGAAAGGAGCAGCTGTTGTGGAAAAAAATAAAATATATATATATATATATATATATCTTTCTATTGCTACAATCTTCAGCCAATGAGAATCCTCGGAAAGATCCTTTAATAAAGCCCCGCGAAAACCTACCTTTTGAACTTTCAGCCAGACGCCTGGCATTGAGAAAGGCATCCGCCGAAACGCGTCTGCCAGGAGCTGATGGCGTGGACATCGCGTTGATTCTTTCTGTGCATCCTGGAGGCAATAAAGTTGTGTTAAACCAGCCCAGCATGTGTCAGACCCGGTTTTTCTGCAAAAGCGGGATTGGAGGTATAAGTACAGCGGAGGTCGGCTCTGCTGATCTGGCACGCCCCTCGGTCTGGAGCTCCGCGTAAGCCGGCAAATTTTTGGATTTGCGTGCATGGACTGCACAACGCGGCGCCCCCCCGACCTGGATTTGGTAAAGGTATCGGGGAGAGGGAGCAGATGGACTGCTAGTGGGCTTATTAACAACAATGGAGTCTGCCAGGACGTTTCCCTTAATCTTACAAGAAGTTGGCGGCACCAAACGTATTATCATATACGAAAGCGGGTCACTGTACCGCGCTTTGAATTATGGACTGTCTTTCTTTCTTTCTGTGGGAGGCCATGCACAATGCACGAGGATCCTTGGTTTGGAAAGAAGCTAGTACTGACTAGGTGGAACTTTCCCTGTCCTCTTTCTATTGCTACAATCTTCAGCCAATGAGAATCCTCGGAAAGATCCTTTAATAAAGCCCCGCGAAAACCTACCTTTTGAACTTTCAGCCAGACGCCCGGCATTGAGAAAGGCATCTGCCGAAACGCGTCTGCCACGAGCTGATGGCGTGGACATCGCGTTGATTCTTTCTGTGCATCCTGGAGGCAATAAAGTTGTGTTAAACCAGCCCAGCAACTGTCAGACCCGGTTTTTCTGCAAAAGCGGGATTGGAGGTATATATATATATATATATATATATATATATATATATATATAATATTGAATCTGAATACAGACTGTTCCTTCATCTACCCTCGTTAGCGTTCAAGTCTAACTTCCTGACAGAAGTGCTTCAGCCGGGAGTTACTCCCTGTGAACCTCTCCCATTTAATGAGTCCCTTACGACTTTCCTGCGTGGGGCCTGGTCCAAGCCCTGAACAAGGGCTCATTTGCATGGGACAATTGCCCGCCGCCATCGCCCATCTCCTGGGGACACCTGTTCCTCACCCAGCACCCCACATCGGAGAGCTTAGTGGTCCAACCTTCAGAATCAACCCTGCTGTGTTTCCTACCAATCCACCGGAAGGGGATAACAACAGAATGGATACCTTTGGCAAGAGGATGTTCTCTTCCACCAGCCTAGCACTGCGGTCAGTTAAAACTGTGTGCCTTTTGGGCCCTAACACCCACACAGTTTGAGATTTGGTTGTGCAAGTTCTGCCCAGGGTCTTGGAGGAGGCCTGAGCCATACTGTCCCAGAGGATCCCAGATGGCAGAGACGCAGCAAAGTTCACCATTTGCTGTGGATCGGATACGACCGACTCACTGGGCAGAGCACCTGTGTCTTTAGTGGCACTAAGACACCACACCTAGCTAAGAACCACTGGCTTCTCAAAGGATGTCCAAGCATCACTTATGGACATGTCCTATGATAGCGCCCGCCTTTTTGGCCAAAAAAACTGCAGAGTCAGCACTGGACAGCTTTAAGGACAGTCAGGCTACTGCCATGTCCTTGGATCTTTCCATGGCCCCCCTTCTAACTCCATTCTGCATTTCACCCCTCAGTGGCTACAATAGGAGCTACCAACTGTGTCCTGCCCAGCCACCAAGATCAACAGGCTTCCTAGCCATTTTGTGACTGTGGACGTAGTTCCCATAGACAACCTGGGGCCACTAGCCAGAAGCCGGCCCAGACCGCGACTCCTGGCAGACCCAGCCTCCAATCCCCTTAAGCTTGCCTACATACCACCATGGGCACCCAGTGAGCAGCAGAATTCACCATCACCTGCACCACGGAGGTCCATAACATCAGACCAGTGGGTACTCCAGATAATCCAGAAGGGTAACGCCACTCCTTTTCTGTAAACCTCACCACTCATTGCACCTTCATACGACCAGCTGATGGAGGACCACCTCTCCATTCTCCATCAGGAAGTTCAGGCCCTTTTGGCCAAAGGAGCCGCCGAGAGGATGCTGGCATTAGATGTAGGTTGTGATTTCTATTCCCGCTACTTTCTGAGCCCAGAAAGATCCGAGGCCTTTATCCTATTCTACCCCTGCGATTTCTCAACCTTTTCTTGAAGTAGTAGTTCAGGATGCTCACGTTAGCTCATTTTCATTTTCTGTCTGCCCTTGACCTGAGAGACTGGATGGTGGCGCTGTACTTGCAGGACTCCTACTTCCACATCCAGGTCCTGCCTACCCACAGGCATTGCTTGCTGTTCATGGTGGGCCACGAGCATAATCAGCTCACTGTGCTCCTCTTTGGCCCTATCAGTGCCCCTCTGTGTTCACCAATGTCAGTGCTCACAGCACACCTGCGAACGTCAGGGATTCCAGTCTTCCCCCACCTCGACAACAGGCTGTTGAAGGCGGGCTCACCCTGGGTGGTCGTCTCCCACATCCAAACTACAGCAGACCTCCTGCATTCACCGGGGTTCCCTATCAATATGCCGAAGTAACACCTAACACTGTCTGACTCTCCCTTGCATCGGAGCTGTTCTGGACACAGTGCAGTTTCAGGCCTATCATCCAAAACGGAGAATCCATGATATTGGGACTATGATTTCAATGTTTCACCTCTATCCTGGATTTGGTGAGACTAACCTTGAGATTGTTGTGCCTTGTATCCTCCTTAATCCTGCTGGTAACTCATGCCTGTTGGCATAAACAGGCTTTGAGGTGGGATCTGAAGTCCCAGTGGGCACAGCATCCGCGGAATCTCTCCAACCTGGTACAGATATCAGAGGGAACTGCAAAAGATCTGCACTGGTGAATGACTAACCACAATTGGGTCAGCAGCAGGCACCTCTCCATTTCCAAACCACAGCTGACTGTAGTGATGGCTGCGTCACTCCTGGGCCGGGCCAGCCACCTGGGAGAGGTGGAAATCAGAAGACTCTGGTCTCCAGTGGACTCCCAACTCCCCATCAACTTGCTGAGCTGATAGGAATCTGACTGACATTAAAAGCCTTTCTTCTTTCGATCAAGGGAAGGCTTGGTCAAATGCTCATGGACATCACCGCCACCATGTGGTACTGCAACAAATAAACAGGGTATGGCGAAGTTGTGGACCCTGTGCTCTGCATCCCTGGCTATGGCTAGAACATCAGGACATTTCCCTGATGGTTCAACACATGGCGGTTTCTCTGAATGCCAGAGTGGACAAACTTAGTTGTCAAGCTCTAGTGGATCACAAATGGCGCAATAAATCCAAGGTGGTGCAAGTCTCTTCCGAGACTGGAGAGAACCTTGGTTAGATTCATTTTCCTTTGCAGAGAACCTGCAATTTCAGCACACTAGAGTTTTCTAGGTGGCTCGCTCTGAGATTCCTTTTGGCTCGAGTGGAGCTCAGGCCTCTTGTATCCCTTTCCACCGATACCACTCCTGCCCAGAGTTCTCAAGAAGATCAGGAAAGACCGGGCCCAAGTTATTCTTGTGGGTCAGAATTGGGCACAGAAAGTTTGGTATCCTGAACTCTTGAGCCTGAGCAGTGGTCATCTGATCAGGCTGCTTCTTCGCGATGATCTTCTTGTCGCAGGGAAGGGTCTTGCACCCGAAGCTGCGCACATTCCACCTTTTATACTTTGATATTGACTGGCAGCAGCTAACAGTTTTTGACTTTCCTCCGGAAGTCTGTGATGTCATTCTGGCAACCAGGCAGCCCTCAATCAAGACAGTAAACACCTGCCATTGGAACAAATTTGTGTCATAGTGTATCTCCAAGAATGTTGATCCCCTTTCCGCACCCTGTTCTCAGATTTTGATGGTTATTTTTTTCTTTGGCCCAGCAAGGTTTTACTATGGGCACTGTCAAAGGTTACCTGTTAGCCATTTCGGCATTTTGGCGGTTGTCGGACCACCCTTCTTTGTTCAAGTCACCTGTTGGGATTTGTTTTCTAAAGGGGCTCCAAAACCTGTGCCCTCCACTTCATTCATTATGCCTCAATGGAACCTCAATTTTGTCATGACATTTCTAATGTGTGCTCCCTTCGGGCCTCTAAACAACTGCCCACTCTGTTTAATCACCATCAAAACAGCTTTTCTGGCGGCCGTAACATTGGCTAGGAGGGTAAGTGAACTGCAAGCGCTTTCCGTGCACCCTGCCTACACGACATTCTGCCCAGGCAAATGGGTTCTGTTGACATGTGCCTCCTTTCTCTCAAAAGTGGCTACACCTTTTCACATGAGCCAACATATCACCTTGCCTACTTTCTTTGCCCTTCCTCACCCTTCTAAAGAAGAGGAGAGACTCCACTAACTGGACCCAAAAGTGCATTGTCATTCTACATTGATTGTACCAGAGAGTTCCAATTGGACAATCAACTTTTCATAGGGTCCGTCGAGGCAAAAAAGCAAAGACTTTACAGAAAAGGACCATTTCACAATGGATAGTGCTCTGCATTAAAATGTGCTACGCATTGGCAAAGTAGCAACCCCCTAAGGGCTTCAATGCTTATTTCACCAGAGCCAAGGCTGCGACCACTGCATTAGCTCACGGTGTCCCTGTCTTGGACATCTGTCAGGCAGCAACGTGGGCGTCACTGCACACATTCACTTAACACTACCGCCTGGACAGTCAGGTCTGTCGTGCTGGGCACTTTGCTGTTTGGTCCTCCATGACTTCCTGGTCTAAATCTGTTCACAGTCACACCTCTTGAGAGGTATTCCTTGGGTATATATTCTAAGGTAAGGAATCTACAGCCAGAAGTCTCACTCAGATGAACAAGTTACTTACATTCTGTTGCACATTATCTGGTAGAGACTCTGCCTAGCTGCTGTTTCCTTACTGACCTTCCCCACTCTGTGAACAGGTTTCGCTACATAGATTAACCTTATGAGCTCCTCAGTGCTGCACACCAGTACATCAGCAATCTCCGTGGCTCTGTGCTTCTGGCATGGAAAGGTCACAAAAGTACCTGTCCGCAAGCTGTGGTGGTGCATATGCAGACACCACGCACATCAGTTCAGACAATACCGACATGGAGCTGAAGGACACCACCTACCAGTGCACAGAGGTACTGCTACAATAGTTTCCAGATCCAGTCTGACGCCTAGGGATTATTTTAAGGTAAGGAATCTGTACCTAGATGAAGTGTCTACCAGCTAATGCGTTACCAAAGCTACGTTATTTGTTCTTCCTACCTAAAGGTCAAAAGAATACTTCATGCTCCTCCTAGAGCACACTCTGCTCCTGAAAAAGGGGGTACTATTTTCTTCCTCTGCAACATTCCTCTAACTGATGGTTGTAAGGTAGCTACATTGTCAATATCACAAACAATTACTAAGCATTATTGTGTGGACAAATTACCCCCCCAACTAACCTTTGATGGTCAGGTAGTGCAAAGAACATAATTTTACACATCTGCATCAACCACATGCTAGCCACAGCAACTGGGAACATTCTGTTTTTCAGTCCATGCTAAGCATGTGTATATAAAACCACACATTGTACGAACAGAAAATGCTAATTATCTCTAAGCATCTGTTTGTAGCATGTAGTGCTGTATATTCACATGTACCCACCCTCCTCCCCGGGTGCACATTCAAGAAGCAGATCTACGGAATACAATTCCTTGCACTACACATTGCAATGATGCACTGTATCTTTCATTTACACTCCATACAGCTTTACAACCACTGTGTGGAAAACAGTCTAACATGGAGTCTGTATGCAATTGTCATCGAGAGGAGTCATCACACTGCGTCTCATGCCTTGAACTTCCTCCTAAGAAACACAACTTGTAAACATCCGAGCCCAACACTAGATAGCAGTCATATGCTAAGCGAGCGAATCTACAGCACTGCACTTTCGAAACGGATGCTTACAGGGTAAGTACTGTTTTCCATATATATATATATATATATATATATTATCTACTGGCGGTCGCCAGTAGATAGTTATAGTTAGGACCGTGTTTCCATAGGAAATCTGAAAATTCTATTTTGAATAACTTTGGCGCCGGTTGACGGATCCTCTCGAAATTTTCAAAACTAATGGGGCGCTCCGCTCAGCTCCTACCCTGGAAGTCTCGGGGTGATTCGTCAAGCGGGGGCTGAGAAAAAAGGGGGGTCCCAAAACGCGTTTTCCCCATGCATTTTCCCATAGGACCTTTAGTCGAAGGTACAGCCTGAACGGCTGAACAGAATTACTTGAAATTTGGCAAAGAGGTAGTCCTCAGGTCAGGGGTGTGCCTTTTGCATATATGGTGTCAATCTGTTCAGTAGTTCCTGAGAAAATTGCAGTTAAAAGTACATAAATATCTATAAGCGTGCACCGTGCGCGCACAGCGCGCACCGTGCGCGCACCTTAACCTTAATTGTGATTGGTGGTTACATGTCAGTCAACATTCGAATCGGTCGAAATCAGGAAGTGTTGTCCACCATTTTGTGTGTGACAGTGAAAAGGAAAGGTGGAGAACTTGAAAAGGGGGCAGGGTACAGAGTTCCTGACAGCGGAAAAAAATCATTAAAAAAATAGAATTAAAAATCAAATTTAAGTGTTTAGATGTTAGGTGGCTCTAAAAAGAGCCGTTGTGTTAATTGAGGAACAGAGGAACAAAAAAATGAAAAAAATTATGGGGTGCCGCATGTGTGCTGCTGTATCTTGCTCTCTATTAGGGGAATGCTGGTGTCACCATAAGAGAGAAGAGCATTGCACGCATTGCACCGTATATGCACCCTCTTGAACAGAGGGTGTATATCCAGAGGAACAGAAGCAGGTGAAGCTGCCGCCGCAGATGAAGTGCTCAGCTGAGCTGCCAATGATGTGCTCGGCTGAGCTGCTGCGGATGTGCTCGGCTGAGCTGCTGGAGGGTTGTCTCTAGCAGCTCGAGCAAAAGCAACAGGATGTACTCCTTTAGCGTGCCTGATCATAGTGAAAATACTAAGAGTATTTCTTTTTAGGATCTCCTCTTGATAAGACAACACCACAAATAGTGCAGGTGACTTTTGGAGCATTCACCTTCTTCTGCCCCTCTGGAAATGTAAACAATTGCCATATAAAAGAGTCTTTCTTTTTCCTCTG